>NC_092203.1:5274399-5946066 GCF_043641665.1 Enoplosus armatus
AAACCAGGTCCTGGAAGAGGAGAGAAGCCGCACTTTAACAAACACGTCATGTCCGCAGGGGACAGACAAGTTGCTGTTGGTCGTGGTGAGTTGATACACAAAACGTATGAAGAGGAAAAGTTGACGCTGTCGCCCAGCTTGTCGAGTGGAGGAGACCAACAACAACAACAACAACAACAACAACGACTACGACCAGCAGGGACCCACCGTAGCGACACCTGAACCGAAGGCGGGCGACGTGTTGACGAAAGCGGAAGTCCAAACGTGTTTATCGCTCGAGAGGAGAGGTGGAAAGCGGACCGTCCGGAGAAAGTCGCACATGCCGCAGGAACGCGTCAGACTCTGGGGGCCCGTTGCCTTCGTCCCCCCCAAGTGAGGCACACGCTCTCATGTGATTGGACGCCGGCGCTCTCACGGGTCACCGCGACGGAGCCCAGCTGACCGCGGAGAGGAGCCGCCTGTCATATTGTGCCTTTTCCACAGTCTGTATCGGGGTTGTCCCACGTTGGTCTGAGCCCCCCCCCCCCTTTACCTGCAAGTGGAAAGCCATGTCTGTCCCCTGAAAGACACTGAAAGAGCAACAACACTGTCAAATGTGAATTATGCACCTTGTAGTCTGGCACTGTGACCTTAGAGGAAATACTCAAATATTAGAACGTGTGCTTCGGAGAAATAAAAGCAGCTGCTGCAGCGCGAGGGAACGACCTCTCGGCTGCAGATGACCTTTGACCCTTACCTTCTCCAGACTCTCGCTCCTACTGGAGACTGGGACACGCACACACACGACTCACTTCAAGTTCTCTGTGCATTCGCATCGCTGCTGTTTTTAAATTGAAAGCCGATCACCAATCACTGTTGCGAATGCGAGGTCAATTAATGGATTGAGATAAGAAGTGGGCGACTGGCTGGGGATGGAGGGGGTGAAATAAGACAGTTAATGGAGCAGCAGTTCACCCACGACTCTCCCGGAGGCCCGAGCTCTGGAGCTCCTCCAAGAACCTCCCTCTCCAAAGTAGGGAACCTGATGATTGATTACCAATGGGGGGGATTAGATCTCATCCTGTTGTACGGCTCCAACGGGAAAAATAAGAGCAGTCTTGGAATCAAACTGTGTGTGTCAGTGTGTGCAGCTCTCCGGCCGTAGAGAGGCGGCCCTAAAATGCTAAAATCAGGTGTCCAGTTCACTGTGAAACTCTGTCGATACCTGCATGTCTGAACCAGTTGTTGAATAAATCTCTTCACTGCTTTTCCTCCCGAGATGTTACAGAGAAGAAAGGGTACGTCTCGAAACCTATATATTCAAGTAATACAACAACAATACTACTGCTGCGACTTCGTCAAACTGGAGGTGAGACCAGACGTCTCCAGTCTTGCCGTCCTGGGAAAACTGAGAGACTGGCTTGTTGTGTGAGTTTGTTCATGATTATTTCCTGTTGTTGTTGTTGTTGTCGTCGGCCATGTCTCTGCCTGTTGTGGTCTAACGTCTGTCAGGGCCTCCATCCTCTGGTACAACAAGCTGACCACTGAGCCCGAGGTGAGGCCACACACACACACACACACACACACACACACACAAATATATGTTTTATAACCAACACAAAGGTGACATTTGTCACTTCTTTTGGACATTTTACAAACTGGATTGCCTGCAGCCGCATGTGGCTGACATGAAGACTCTTTCAGATACTAAATGATGTTGTTCTTCACCGCTAACAAGACCTTTTCCTTCTTCTCCTCCCAGATGAGTGCAGCGTTTCCAGACAAAAACTGAGTTTCTTGACTTCATCCACGTCTTCACACTGTACTTCCTGTCAGACTCTGAGTTCCATCAGAGGTCACAAGGCCGATCGTGTAATATGGCTCTTGATGGCGTTGTAGACCTCGAGGCTCTCCTTTTTTAACTTTGGATGCAGGTCCGTGCAGTAACCAAGCAGCTTGCAGGAACAATGGAGAGACTAAAGACCCCATTTGGACAGGATTAACATTTTTAAGGGGAGGTGGGGGATAAAATATTGACTGAAATGACAGGATGTGGTCCATATCAGACATTCAGCAGGACAGAGCAGAACATCTCCACAGGAGGACGCCAGAGAGTTGAAGGGAGGCAAAGATACTGCCAAAGCTGATTCATAGGAAACTGTGTATTAAAAGTATGATTTTGTTTTTTTGTTTGTGGAAACAATTAAAACGCACTTACATTCCCTGCATCACTCAGCCTGAGCTTTTTATTGAAGTGACCGTATCATCAGCTGTGGTTTTCATAAAGGGGATGTAACAGTGGGACAGCGAAAGCAGTTAAACCACTTCATGACTCAGTGAGTTTTCTTTAACCGTGAAGAAACTTATGTGAAGCAGAAATCAAACGTCCTGTTACTGGAGACAATCCCCTGGAAGTCAGCTGGGTTTTTTTTTCTACTAATAAAAAACTCTGGAGTTGTTTTGAAGTCGTGGGTTCAATCCCCGAGTGACTCGTGAGTTTTGATAAAGTCCAAAACTCTGAGAAAAAAGACTGAAAACCTTTAAAAACTGATGCTGTTGTTGTCGTGGTGATAGAGGACTCCTTTAAAGGCTTTGAGTTTGTGAGTTTGATCCTCGGATAATCTTATTTATATAAACTGGGGGTTATGGGAAACAAACACTGGCTGAAACATTTTTTATACATTATAGTATTAAAAATGTGTGTTGTTGTCTTTTTGCAAGACATTCATGAAATATAGTAGCTGCATTACCCCTGAGTCTTGAGCATCATTTAATACGTTTTGCACAAATTCAGTCTCACATATTTAGTATCTTCATCTTCCATCCACCTCCCCCCTCCTCTTCCTCCCTCCCCCCTCCACCTTCCACCACCTCCTCTGTCCCTCCTTCTCTCCCTCCTCCTCCTGTCTCCTCCTCCTCCCTCCTTCTCTCCCTCCTCCTCCTGTCTCCTCCTCCTCCCTCCTTCTCTCCCTCCTCCTCTCTCCTCCTCCTCCCTCCACCTCTCTCCACTCTTCACAGCGGCAGCACAGCTGGAGCAGCAGTTCACCTACGACGGCGACCCCATCACACAGAAAAAAACTCTCCTGGAGGCCCGAGCTCTGGAGCTCCTCAAGACCCTCCTGTCCAAGTAGGGAACCGCTTCCACTCTACACGTTATTGATCACCTGATTATTGATTATCAATTAGGAATTTGATGTTACTACCCTTTGCCTTCAAACCAGCATCAGTTCTTATAGGTATACTTGCACAAAGTCAGGGATTTTGTCGGATTATAGTCAGATCAACCAATTATACCAAACAGGTGCTAATGATGACTGCATCAGCAAGGTCTCTCCCAGACAAAGATGTCAAAGCAGAAGCACAAAGAAACGGGCAACGCTGAGGATCGTAGACGCAGCGGTCGGCCAAGGAAACTTAGTGCAGCAGATGAAAAACACATCAAGCTCATTTGCCTTTGAAATCGGAAGATGTCCAGCAGTGCCATCAGCTCAGCACTGGCAGAAACCAGTGGGACCCAGGTACACCCATCTACTGTCCGGAGAAGTCTGGCCAGAAGTGGTCTTCATGGAAGAGTTGCAGCCAAAAAGCCAAACCTCCGACATGGAAACAAGGCCAAGCGACTCAACTATGCACGAATACATAGGAACTGGGCTACAGAAAAATGGCGGCAGGTGCTCTGGACTGATGAGTCAAAATTTGAAATATTTGGCTGTAGCAGAGGGCAGTTTGTTCGCCAAAGGGCTGGAGAGCGGTACAATAATGAGCGTCTGCAGGCAACAGTGAAGCATGGTGGAGGTTCCTTGCAAGTTCTGCGAATGGAGTTGGAGATTTGGTCAGGATCAATGCTGTCCTCAATACTGAGAAATACAGGCAGATACTCATCCATCCAGGTGGGGCATAAAATATTGACTGAAATGACAGGATGTGGTCCGTATCAGACATTCAGCAGGACAGAGCAGAACATCTCCACAGGGGGGCGCCAGAGAGTTGAAGGGAGGCAAAGATACTGCCAAAGCTGATTCATAGGAAACTGTGTATTAAAAGTATGATTTTGTTTGTGGAGACAATTAAAACACACTTACATTCCCTGCATCACTCAGCCTGAGCTTTTTATTGAAGTGACCGTATCATCAGCTGTGGTTTTCATAAAGGTGATGTAACAGTGGGACAGCGAAAGCAGTTAAACCACTTCATGACTCAGTGAGTTTTGTTTAATTGTGAAGAAACTTATGTGAAGCAGAAATCAAACGTCCTGTTACTGGAGACAATCCCATGAAAGTCAGCTGTTTTTTTCTACTATAAAAACTCGGCAACTCTGTTTTGAAGTTGTGGGTTCAATCCCCGAGTGACTCAGTGACTTTTTGATAAAGTCCAAAACTCTGAGAAGACTGAAAACCTTTAAAAATGATGCTGTTGTTGTCGTGGTGATAGAGGACTCCTTTAAAGGCTTTGAGTTTGTGAGTTTGAGCTTTGGATAATCTTATGAATTCTGAGAATCTTTGGCTGAATTTTAAAGGCCAACACCCAAAATGACAAAATAAAAGCACAGAAACTGGGGGTTATGGGAAACAAACACTGGCTGAAATATATTTCTTATGCATTATAGTATTAAAAATGTGTGTGTGTGTGTGTGTGTGTGTGTGTTTTTTGCAAGACATTTGTAATATAGTAGCTTCACACTCCCCCCACTTCCTTTTTGGCCTTCAGCCATTTTACCTGGAGGTGACAGGGATGAGCTCACATGCTACAAACATTTGGGTAAGTGCCATTTGATTTCAATCAATTTAAATACATGAACAAATAAGATTAAATGTTCTTCTATTGACTTTTAAATTGTGTCAGTTTGCATACTGAACTAACCAGAAATTACATTTGACTAGGGCCAGATTATACACAAAGTTAAATCAACAAAATAAAGACTAATCTGGTCTAAAGAGAGGACAATTCTTTTGGCAGTTTTAGTTTGTGTTAACTTTCAAATCAGGAGAAATCTATTTAAAACTGAATTTGATTGACTTTTACTCAAATCTACAGGCAAAGTATTAACGAATCAGATGTCTGCTTATTATGTGCATTATGTTCTGTAACAAGTTGGACTAAAACATGCTAATTTAGCTAACAGTAGAAAAAAAGCCCAGGGCCTCTGAGGATAAGTGTGTTAGCTTTAGCTGGACAAGTGGGACTAAAACATGCTAATTTAGCTAACAGATGAATATGAGCCCAGGGCCTCTGAGGCTAAGTGTGTTAGCTTTAGCTGGACAAGTGGGACTAAAACATGCTAATTTAGCTAACAGATGAATATGAGCCCAGGGCCTCTGAGGCTAAGTGTGTTAGCTTTAGCTGGACAAATGGTTAGTTCAGTATGCAAACTGACATCATTTACAAGTCAATGAAAGAACTCCACATTTAATCATATTTTTTATACGTTTAAATTGATTGATATCAAATGGCACTTGATCAAATGTTTGTAGCATGTGCTCCCATCCTTGTCACCTCCAGGTAAGATGGCCGACTGTCAAACAGGAAGTGAGAGAATCCAATTGGATTTATACAAGGGGGAACCCAGACTGTACCAAGTGGGTAGAGTACTGAGGGGGGTGTTTGGTTGGTTGTTTTCAGACTTGGTAAAATCCTACAAAAAGAAGCTACCCCCCCCCCCCCCCCTAACAACTTTTATTAAATGTTTGATCTGTGAATAAATATCTGAACTGCCTGCCACACTCAGTAATAAATCAAATGTTTCCTACGTTTCAACAGAATTTGGGTTGTGTATCGTTAATATCGCTGGTTCAGTTTGTCTGTCCAGAAAAAAACATCCAAACTTCCAACATGCTACAAACAAACAAAACCTCTGGAAAAACGAGACATGTGCACGATACAGAGGAAAATAAATAATAATAATATAAAAGTTCCTTCTGTTTTGATGTTAGTGTTTCCTGAGTCCTCTGCAGGAACAAGTGTTTACATACAAACCATCATAATTCATGTGATACATTATAGTCAAGTTTTCTGCACTAAAAGCCTCGATTTTCAAAATAAGAAAAAAATCTTTAGATTGATAGCAATGACAATAAACGGGAGTGTTACGGCATGAAATGAAAGGAAGTGGTGCACTTCACGATTAACCCCCCCCCCCACACACACACACACACACAAACACTCAATCAGTTGTTTAATTGTTAATATTCGGCTTAATTTAGATGATTTTCTATTGAAGCTACATGATGTTTAAACTGAGTCTTGAGCATCATTTTATATGTTTTGCACAAATTCAGTCTCACATATTTAGTATCTTCATCTTCCATCCACCTCCTCCTCCTCCCTCCACCTCCCCCCTCCTCCCTCCACCTCTCTCCACTCTTCACAGCGGCAGCACAGCTGGAGCAGCAGTTCACCTACGACGGCGACCCCATCACACAGAAAAAGACTCTCCCGGAGGCCCGAGCTCTGGAGCTCCTCAAGACCCTCCTGTCCAAGTAGGGAACCGCTTCCACTCTACACGTTATTGATCACCTGATTATTGATTATCAATTAGGAATTTGGTCTCACCCTCAGAGTTAGAAATGAGAAGTATATACAAATATAAGATATAAAAAATAAAAATATATACATTCACAATATTTAAGTGAAAAATATATACAATATATGTATGGATATATCTGTAGAGTTCAGCTCCACCCCAGCAACGTCACAGGCCTTGCGGATCAGTTTATTGAGTCTGTTGGAGTCCGCCACCCTCAGCCTGCTGCCCCAGCATGCAACAGCATGGAGGATGGCACTGGCCACCACAGGCTCATAGAACATCCTCAGCATAGTCCGGCAGATGTTGAAGGACCTCAGCCGCCTCAGAAAATAGAGACGGCTCTGGCCCTTCCTGTAGAGGGCATTAGTGTTCTTTACCCAGTCCAGTTTATTGTCAATGTGGACTCCCAGGTACTTGTAATCCTCTACAATGTCCACACTGACCCCCTGGATGGAAACAGGGGTCATGGGCACCTTGGTCCTCCTCAGATCAACAGTCAGCTCCTTTGTCGTTGTCACGTTGAGCTGCAGGTGGTTCTGCTCGCACCATGTGACAAAGTAGTCCACAGCAGCCCTGTACTCCTCCTCATCACCCTCACTGATACATCCAACTATTGCTGAGTCATCAGAAAACGTCTGAAGATGCAGGTCTCTGTGCAGTAGCTGAAGTCCGTGGTGTAGACGGTGAAGAGGAAGGGAGAGAGGACAGTCCCCGGCGGGGCCCCGGTGTTGCAAGCGCACATACTGTGGTCTGCCAGTCAGGTAGTTGACAATCCAGGACACGAGGGGGGGCATCCACCTGCATCTCCGTCAGCTTCTCACCCGGTAGAGCCGGACGGATGGGTCTCTCCAGGGTCTTCACTGTGAAACTGTAAGAAACAAGCAAAAAACACACGTCAACGAAAGATACGATGAGATAAGATAATCCTCTATTAAAATATGTTACAGCAGCAGAATAATTAAAAAAAATCAAGATATAATAAACAAAAAACAATAAAAAAACAACAACTATAATTTCCAAGTTTACAAATGTACACATTTACAAGTTAGGATATAGCTGTGCATTCCAAAGTATTGTTTTGTATGAGAGTGGGACTTTTTTTCTGCTTTGTGTTATTAATTTAATTGCTTTTGTGTGAAAAATGACCCAAATAAAACGATGAAGAACAAAGTGCAAAAACAAAAAAAGCAGGAAACAGAGTGCAGAGACAAAATCAGATACTACAAGGAGCAATTTCATCCGATTTCTTCAACAAACAAAAAAATGTCCGGTTTGTTTTCAAAGTTCAGTTCTTTTCTTCCACAGAGACGTCACAGAGAAGAAAGGGTACGTTTGCACACATTTAAATATAGATACATATTCAAGCAAGTCTCTTTTTAAAGTAATACTACCACAACTAGATCCACTACATCCACTGTAGATACTTCCACTGATAGTATTATCAGTATTATTAGTAAACATAACATAAACGAGGACAGTGAGTGATTTGAAAATGCTGAATAAATGATTGTTAACCTAACTCATAGACTTATTGATGTCATGTCTAATCTCAGGTTTCGGGAGTTCAACATTTTGGGGACAAACACGATTTTGATATAATTTTATTGGAGGTTTCTTCTTCTAGAGGTTTCTTTTCCTCAATCAAATAAGGCATTCAACTGTGGGATCAGAAAACTTCAAATCCTTGAAACAGTAAGTTTGACAGAGAGCAGAGTGGTTTGTCTCTCGATGAGGGACGCAGGGATGCAAACCACACCGATCGAAGACCGGCTGAAGTTGAACCGCTGTAGTGAAGTAAAAAGTCATATCTGCCTCTGAGATTTAGTGGAGTTAGAAGTATCCTAAAATTGAATACTCAAGTACCTCAAAGCTTAAGGAAAGTACTTCACACCACTGGTTAGAGGGCAAAAAGCTGAAGAATAAATGCAGAAAAATAAATGTTAAATGTACTCTTAACATGAAAGCGTGCAGATTGGAGACATGGAGACCCTGAGACACTCATTTCTCTACCAACAAAAACCTCCTTTCTAGTCTCTTATTAATCATCAACACGTTTCCAATATTCACCTCATGGTGTATGTTGCAGAAGAGGTTTACAATTTCATCTAATACTAATTTTAGGTCTAAAAGAAGCATAATTACTTTGCGGACAAAACTCTAGTTTTGGTGTGTTTTTAATTTTTTGTGCGAGTGTGTGAGTGTGTGTGTGTGAGTGTGTGTGTGTGTGTGTGTGTCTTCGTCTTATTTACGCTGGATTTTGATGTGAGTTTGTTGTTGTTTGTTGTTATTGTCGCCCATGCCTCGGCCTGTTGTGGTCTAACGTCTGTCAGGGCCTCCATCCTCTGGTCCAACACGCTGACCACCGAGCCCGAGGTGAGGCCACACACACACACACACACACACACATATTTTATAACCAACACGAAGGTGTCCTTGCTACAAATGTTTGCTTGTCTTTATGAAATGTACGATTTTTTTTATCAAATATTGGCTTCAAAAATCCACGTCAGGTACGTTTAAGATGCATGTTAATCAAGTTTCCTCTTCTTCTCTCCTCATCCTCAGAATCAGAAATACTTTATTGATCCCCGGGGGGAAATTGTACAGTACCGGTGCTCCCATTCAAGAGTAGAAGTAGCATAATTTAGAGGTAAAAGTATGTACAAAATATAAAAATAAGAAATAGAAGATAAAAAATATACACATTTACAATATTTAAGTGAAAAATAAAGTAAAAAATATATACAATAACAATGTATATGTGTGTGTGTGTGTATATATATACGTATGCATTGCACTGTTGTGTATGACTACATATGTATTGCACTGAAACATTTAAGAATAAATAGTGAGGTAGTATATGAACAGGTTCTGAAGTTCTTCCTCGCCCCTCAGCTGGCGGTTCTCCTCCGTCACCGAGCGAGGCCTGAACCAGGAGCGACTCAACACGCCGGCTGACAAACCGTTGGGTGAAACCCAAAAGCCCGACTAAAGCCACAGATCGACGCCTCGATTCAACCAGAGCTCAGACCGATGGTAAAATGAAGTGTAATGTAAAAGCTGAATGTTCCTCTGTAGGAGCCAAAGCCCAGAGGAACCCAGAGGGACGAATCCCCTGCAGTTCTGCAAGGTGAGCTGGTATTTAATTAAAAATATAGGAAAACTCTGAGGCCTTTTATGATTCTAGGTTTGTATTCTGCAAGTCTGCATTGTATCTTTGCTAAACTAAGCCCCTTTTCATTTGTCCGCCAGCAGAGTGCCAATGAGAAAGCTTCCCCCTTCTGGATGTGGATCGGAGGAATCCCGCACGTGATTCAGAGACCTGCTGTCCCTCTGGAGCGGCGGGTGAGCGCTGTCGTGGTTGTGCTGCAACATCCACAGGGAGAGGAGTGAACCTCTCTGAGCGTGTTGAGCGTTTTATCTGTCTGTGTGCAGCTCCATCACGGGCTTCATCGGCAAGGAGGGGGTCACCACCACCTGGATCGAACACCACGTCCACGGTGAGCATTACCCAGAGTCCAAAGCGACACTTTCACAATGCTTGTTTGTCCGACCAACCATCCAAAACCCGAATATATTCACTTTACTTTTATTTGTGATGAAGAGAAGCATCCAATCCTTACATTTGAGAGGCTGGAACCAGCAAAGATTTTGGATTTTCGCTTAGAAAAAGGAGAAAACATTATTCGATTGTCAAAATAGTGGTCGGAAGTCAACACTTAGGGATTAGACGGGAGGTTTAAAGATGATGTGGTGAAACATAAGATGGATATTACATCCAATAAGTCACCAAACTCCAGTGGTACATTTACTACATTTAAATACCGAAGCCTTTTTTTTTTTTTTGGAATGCAAATGAACTCGTTTGAAGTATTCTTATTCTTTCTTGTTCCAAGCTACAGACATTCATTTCTAGAGCATTTTTAAAACTAATTTATTTAAATTACAAACAAAAATCTCCCTACTGCAACAACAGGGTTGCTGTCAATTTTTCAGTACTTTGACCCCAGTACGGACCCCAGTTCAGTCATTTTACTAGTAAAGGATCTGAACACGTCTTCCACCACTGCCAAACTCCACCCAACTGATTACTTTACGCTGTTTGTTTAATTAACCCAGTACCAATACGTGTAACATTTTTTTATACAAAACTTCATTCACATTTTTAAAGTTTAACCTGTGTATAACCGACTTCCAGCAGCAGAGCCCACGGACGCAGAGACGTCGACGCTGTGGTGAGTACCGAACCCGGAACCATACCTTTAATGTAAGATCCATGATGCAAAACTGGTGAGGCAAATAGGCTCCTAATGAGACTATTTCCTCAGTAAGAGAGACGGTTTATTTGTAGAGTCATGTTGCTGGGGGGTCATTTTAACTTGAACTAGTAAATATATATAAAATCAAACTTTTTCAGTTGTTACGTTGACGTCCTGGAAAGTTAAAGAAGTGTGGATTCATGGCTCACATACAAGAGTCATGATGCGGGAAATAAACGTGATAAGAGCTGCAAAGATGAATCCATTCAAACTGTTTTGATAACTGCGGGGTTTTGGGAAAAGGATTCTGAATGCATCTTATATCAATGAACAACATAACAGACGTTTTCCACTGTTTTCTGACATTTTATAGACAAAGCAATGAATGAATTGGTAGTTGCAGCCCCTAATATCAACATTCATTTAATTTGTTACTGACTTTGTGTGAACTGGATTGCCTGCAGCTGCACATGGCTGACATAAAGACTCAGTCACCTTCAGATGCTAAATTGTTGTCACTGCTAACGAGACACTACCCATCCATCCTTGGCTTGTACCTTTCTTTTTTCCTTCTTAAAAAAGAAAAAAGGAAAATAGACAGATTTACTGAAAAAGACTAACTGAATAACCTTTTCTTCTTCTCTTCCCAGGTTGAGGGACGAGTTTCTTGACTTCATCCACGTCTTCACACTGTACTTCCTGTCAGACTTTGTGTTCCTTCAGAGGTCACAAGGTAATATGGCTCTTAATGGTGAAGGCAAAGATACTGTGTGAGGGGAATTTGATTGTGTATTAAAAGTATGATTTTATGTTTGTGGGAAAATTAAAACATACTTACATGTCCTGAAGCACTTGTGTGATGCCCCCCCACCCACCAGATCAATAAAGTATTTCTGATTCTGACTCAACCTGAGCTTTTCGTTTGTTCATTCGCCGTGGTTTCCACGAAGGCGATGAAACAGTGGGAGTGCTGAAGCAACTCAACCACTTGATGAGTTGTTTTTACTCTTGAAGAAAGTTGCTGCTGATTGTATGAAAAGCAGAAATCAAATGTCCTGTTACTGGAGACGATCCTGTGGACATTTGAGGTCCAACAGCCAGAGGAAAGAATGAAACAAAGAAACAAAGAGCTCAAGGTGTCTTGTGGTGGCTCAGGCTGTTAGAGCCTGACTGGTGTTTTGAGGCTGTGGGTTCAATCCCTGCTTTTAGCTCAGACTTCTTAAGTCGGAAGTCTAAAGGGAAAAGTGAAAAGCTCTAAGAGAGAGCATTCAAGTATCTGAAGTCAAATAGCTCAGTCTGTCGGGACAGTGATTAGGAGGTCTGAGGTTATAGGTTCAACTCTTATGAAACTCGTGAGTGAATTTTAAAGTCCAACACCCCAAAGTGAAGAAATAAAAGCGCCCGGAGAACATATCCGAATGCGAAGGGGACTTGGTGGCGTGGTGGGTTCGCTTGCAGCCGCAAGATTCTAGCGGTGGCAATGTGTGGTTCGAATCCCGCCCGTGGCTGATAACTGGAGCATCACTTGGTTGGTGGTGGGCAACACGGGCGGTGGGTGAGGGAGGGGGCCGTGTCCCCTCCCGAGGTCTCGGGAGAGAGAAGCAGGGGGTTATGGGAAAGGTGGAAGGGCTTTAGTTACATTATAAATGTGCTTTGCAACAATTACACTGACAGTCAGCCATTTTATGAGGACTGGAGCACATGCTACAAACATTTGGGTGAGTGCCATCGCATTTCAATCAATTTAAATGTGCAAAGAAATGACATTCCATGTAGTGCTTTCATCAACTTGCATATTATGTCAGTATGCATACTGAACTAACCACAAATTGCATTTAAATAATTTAGCATGCTTTAATCCCACATGTTCTATTATTCTGCTAATGCTAACATCAGATGCTACTTTAAATACAAACAGTCTGTCAACATTGAAAACATTCTGCCGTGGTTTAGCGTGTACCTGTTGACCATTGTCAAAGAAAAGTGTCACATGCAGCCAGTTGATTGATAACAAGATTAACGTTTAGTTAAGAGTCAATAAGTTTGAAAAACGGCAGTCAACGAGCCCAGGGCCTCTGAGTCTTAGCATGTTAGCTTGAGCCAAACAATAGAACATGTGGGATTGAAGCATGCCAACTTAACAGCTGAATGCAATTCCTGGTTAGTTCGGAATGCGTGCGGACATAACGTGCAAGTTAATGAAAGAGCTACACATTCAATCTCATTTCTTTACACATTCAAATTGATTGAAATGCAATCGCACTCACCCCAAACGTTTGTGGCACGTGCTCCCGTCCTCCTCACGTCCTGGCAAAATGGCCGACTGTCAAACCAGAAGTGGAAGAATCCATGTCAATTTATACAAGGGGAAGCCTGGACTGTACCAAGTGGGCCAGAGTACAGAGGGGGGTGTTTGGTCTATTTTAATGTTACTTTTTTGGTTTTGTTATTGGAATGTGAAGTGAACACACTGTACATACGGATTAATTAAAGGAAAAGTGACTTTACAAATGTAAACACTTTGTGAAATACAGGCCATTTGTTCCCTTTCAGTCAGAGTCACTCACCTCCAGGCCCTCCAGCTCACTCTGTTCATTCTGCAGCCTGGACAGAAAACACCAACATTTACAAAACACATTAACCCTTCAACACGAGTGTGTCGCAGGAGACACGTTTGCGCAAGCGCACTTTGGATTACGACAACGGTTTCTGAAAGCTGAGACGTTGCGCTTTACAGCCAGGTTTACAGCCAGGTTTACAGCCTCGAAATGTCCGCCTGGACTTTTTTGCTTTTGTTATTTTGACTGAGAGGTGCGAGTGAAATTACCGTAATGACACCACATTGGCAGTGAAGCGCAACGTCTCAGCTTTCGGAAACTGTTGGAATTTTTCCGATAGCACAAACCGTGACGTAATTACGGTAATCCAAAGTGCGCTTGCGCAAACGTGTTGCTGACGACACACTCGGTGTTAAAGGGTTAAGTTCTGCATCAGATGCTCACCAGCAGCAGAGCAGTTAGTGGCACCCCATGTGACTTTCTGCAGCTTTGCACCCTTCTCTTGTTCTTCGGCCTTCAGTTTGTTGCAGACCCACGAGAGCCTCTCCTGCTCTGATAAGACGGACCCCAGTTTAGACTGAGCGAGGAAGAGAAGAGACGATAAATAAAAGTTGCCAATTCTTTAGCTCCTTCTCTGGCTATTAAATTTAGTTCAAAATGTGGTTTGGATTTTCAAGTCAAAGCAGGCCTTGAACACACAAGTCCCACGTTTAAACAGAGCTAATACTGAATCTTCTAAGAACCCATGGTTCGTGTTGACAAATGAGCAGCACGAATGTTCAGGATCACGTGTCTAAACCAACAAATGAAGCGAGTTAGTTTCTAAAGAAAGCAGTCGATCAAAGATCCGCAGTCCACCGGATGAAAAGTCAGGATCAACGAAGTGATTACAGTTCGTCCTGAGGGGAACGTGTATGTCCACGTTTCATGGCAACCCATCCAATAGTTGTGGAGACGTTTAGAGAAGTCAGCGTCTCTGGCTCAGTGGCTCAAGATGCCTCTTCAGACGTCTTGAGGACACGGTCTCTGAACAAAAGGGTCTCCCCCCAAAGAGACCCTTCCGGATCGTACGCGTGGATGTTGTGTAGCTCCCTCACACCAGGAGAAAACTATCTGGACAGTCACGAGCTAAAAGCGTCTTTCTCAGACAAACATAAACAAGGGATACACAAGTTAATTAAACATTCATTTTAAGTTTGCAATCGAATATTAAAATAAAAGACAAAGTTTGTTGATGCACGTCGGTTCTGTTCTTCCAGGAGGTGTTGTCTGTCTGTCCGTCTGCCTGAATCCACGTGACGGCACTATAAGTATAAGTTTTTTTTGCCTGCGACTCCCATCAAATAGCTCAGGCTGTTAGATGACTGACTTCAAGTCAGAAGGTTGCGAGATCAATCCCTTTGCTGATTTTTTAAGTTCAATGTCTAAGGAAAAAGCTCTAAAACAGATCATGCAGAATGTCTGATCAAATAGCTCAGGCTGTTAGATGACTGACTTGAAGTCAGAAGGTTGCGAGATCAATCCCTTTGCTGATTTTTTAAGTTCAATGTCTAAGGAAAAAGCTCTAAAACAGATCATGCAGAATGTCTGATCAAATAGCTCAGGCTGTTAGATGACTGACTTGAAGTCAGAAGGTTGAGAGGTCAATCCCTTTGCTGATTTTTTTAAGTCCAATGTCGAAAGGAAAAAGTTAAAACCTCTAAAACAGAGCATCGCAAAGTGTCAGATCAAATAGCTCAGGCTGTTAGATGACTGACTTGAAGTTAGAAGGTTGCGAGATCAATCCCTTTGATGATTTTTTAAGTCCAATGTCGAAAGGAAAAAGTTAAAACCTCTAAAACAGAGCATCGCAAAGTGTCAGATCAAATAGCTCAGGCTATTAGATGACTGACTTGAAGTATGAAGGTTGCGAGCTCAATCCCTTTGCTGATTTTTTAAGTTCAATGTCTAAAGGAAAAAGGAAAAAGCTCTAAAACAGATCATGCAGAGTGTCTGATCAAATAGCTCAGGCTGTTAGATGACTGACTTAAAGTCAAAAGGTTGTGAGATCAATCCCTTTGCTGATTTTTTAAGTTCAATGTCAAAGTGAAGAAATAAAAGCGCCCAGAGAAGAACCTAATTCGCACTGCGATTTGGTGGCGTAATGGAAAACGTTGCGACTCGAAGATAGACGGGGTTTGAGTGATGAGTTCGACTCCCCCGTGTCCCGGACATTTCTACGGAAAACAAAGACCAGAAGACGGCCGGTGCGGCAGAAGACCACAAGATGGCCGGAGTGACCGAAGACCACAAGAAGGCCGGTGTGACCGAAGAGCAGAAGACCACAAGAAGGCCGGTGTGACCGAAGAGCAGAAGACCACAAGATGGCCGGAGTGACCGAAGAGCAGAAGACCACAAGATGGCCGGAGTGACCGAAGACCACAAGAAGGCCGGTGTGACCGAAGAGCAGAAAACCACAAGATGGCCGGAGTGACCGAAAACCCCAAGGCCGGAGTGACCGAAGAGCAGAAAACCACAAGATGGCCGACAGAAGCACCAAGAGATAAAGACGAGCAAGAAAAGAGGATAGAAGGAAAACAAAACCCCTAAAAGGGACAATCAGGTTTATTTTTTATTTTTAATATGAAGAATGTTTTGTAACATAACCCCCCTCCCCCTCCCCCTCCCTCCCTCAATGGGAGCACATGCTACAAACATTTCGGTTAATGCAGTTGCATTTCAATCAATTTGAACCAATAAAGAAAAAAGATTGAATGTGTAGTTCTTTCATTAACTTGTAAATTATGTCAGTATGCGTTCTGAACTAACCGCAAATTACATTTCGCTACGTTAGCGTGCTTTAATCCCACATGTTCTGTTGTTCGGCTAAAGCTAACATGCTAAGATTCAAATTGACATTTTCTGCTGTTTTTCCAAACATATTGACTTGTTGGCTGCTGGACTTGAGAGGAACCCATTTATTTGATTTGCTGTGCGACGCGTGCAATCTCCTAAATGTTCACGTAGTTGATTATCAATCAATCATCCAGGTAACTGGCTACAGCCGCATGTTACGGTGATTGACAATCAACAACATGAACGTTTAGGAGATAACACGTCACGACAAATCAAGTAAATCGGTTCCTTTCAATTCCAACAAGTCCATAAGTTTGAAAAAACAGCAGAAAATGTCGGTCAACGAGGCCAGGGCCCCTGAAGCTTAGCATGTTAGCTTTAGCCAAACAACACAACATGTGGGATTAAAGCATGCTAACTTAACTAACAGCTAAAGTAATTTGTGGTTGGTTCAGTTTGCATACTGACATGATTTACAAGTTAATGAAAGAACTACACATTCAGTCTTATTTCTCTATCCGTTCAAATTGATTGAAATGCAATCGCACTCACCCAAATGTTTGTAGCATGTGCTCCCATCCAGGTCACCTCCAGGTGAAATGGCCGACTGTCAAACAGGAAGTGGTAGAGTCCAAGTCAATTTGTACCCGGGGGAACCCGCCCTGTACTAAGTGGGGTGGAGTACAGAGGGTGCTGTTTGGTTGTTGTCAGACTTACAAAAGAAGCTTCAAAACCTGCAAATACAGACATCCAATGGATTTTTATAACTTTTATGAAATGTTTTGATCTGAGAATAAATACCTGAGCTGAAGCAGCAGAGATATACACGAAGAAGAAAGAGAAGGACGCCAAACACGTTACATTCTTTCAATACTGCAATTTTTAGGTTCAGTTTGGTGCTTCTTAGCCAATCCCCTTTAAATGAAAGACTTAAAATGGACTCATCCCAACCTGAGGAGGAATAAATAAGATAAAACGAAACAATCCGACAATCCAAACATTATACAGCGCCTTCTGTTGTGTTTTTAGTGTTTCCTGAGTTCTCTGCAGGACCACGTCTTTACATGCAAACCATCACAATTCATGTGATACATACACAACAGTGACAATAAACAGGAGTGTTACAGCATGAAGTGAGAGGAAGTGATGCAATATTTTAGTTTTTTAGAGTGGTAGTAGTGAGATTTTGTGTCCATGCATCATTCCAAGTTGTTTTAGTTATAATATTATATTTTTTATTGAAATAAACAAAGACATGTTTTCATGGCTGCATTCTCTTGGATGTTTTGAGCAAAAGCGTATACATATTTAGTGGAAGTAGAATTTAGGTCTAATTTTCTGTTGTTGAGTGCGATTCCTTTGACAGAATTCAGACTTTGTTTTGGAGTCTTGAACCTCAATCTAAAAAAAGTAGAAGTACAAAACAAACTTCTTATATTTTTACTTATACTTATACTATAGGGACTTTTTATGACACTGTGGTAGATTCGGCTATCTTCTATGCTGTGGTCTGCTGGGGTGGGGGGGGGGCAGCACGGACGGGGACAGGAGGAGGCTCAATAGACTGATTAGGCGAGCTGGCTCTGTTCTGGACTGCCCGCTGGACTCCACTGAGGAGGTGGGGGAGAGGAGGATGTTAGCCAAGCTGACATCCATCATGGACAACACCTCTCACCCCCTGCACGAGACTGTGGGGGCCCCGAGCAGCTCCTTCAGCAGCAGACTGCTACACCCACGGTGTAAGAAGGAGCGCTACCGCAGGTCGTTCGTTCCTACAGCTATAAGACTGTTCAACTGCTCACAAATCTGCACAATTTGTACATACTTTATATTTTCTGTGTATATATTTATTTTTGTCCCCCATATTTTTCATATCTGTATTTATTATTTGTATATTGTTTTTCTTTTTAAAAAAATACTTCTAATTCTTATTGACACAGTGCTTGTCTGCTGTGTGTTTCTGCACCTTTCTGTCTTTGCTGCTGTGACTGTAAATTTCCCCGCTGTGGGATTAATAAAGTCTTAGTCTAAGTCTAAGTCTTATACCTCGTAGTGACAGACGAGACAACTACAACTATACACCTGTACGTCTTTACACTCATTTATCCTCATCACACACACATACAAACACACCAAAGTGTTTGGGGGAAGATACATTCCACCATGTTGTGATGAAGACACGAGGAAAGTTTCTTTTTTTTTTAACCAGGGCACAAAACCGTCTGTAACACCTGCTACGTCCCGTTTTCAGCTTTTCAGAATAAAACCAATGCTTTAAAAGTAAATGGCCGCGTCCATTACCTCACCAGCCGCAGCCGAATTTACCCAGCATTCAACTGGCGCCTGGCTACTTCCTACAAAGCTACAAAGCTGGTGACAAAACACAGAAGGACAAATGAAGTAAAAATATTTCCCCCACTCAAAGTACACACAGTAATATAAAACAAAACCCGACAACATCTACCGCCGCGAGGAGCTTTTACACTGGAGGGGTGGTGTTTAAGGGGACTTAAGTTTCATTTAAGGGATTTCTTTTCCACTGTGCACTTTATTGCCTGGGTTGTTTTAATGGTCTTAACTGTTCTGTATGTGAACTTCCTTTCTGACCTTTCTCATTTAAGACGTTTTCTTATGTCAAGTGCAAACTTACTTCTCTCTCCCCTCAGAGCGTCCCGTCCAGGTTCTTCTCTGCGTTCTGCTTGTCGGGGGTGGCGCTGCGCTGGGGCCGTGGCCGAGGTGGACAGCGTGGATTACTAATGTCCCCAGTGCTGAAGTGTTACCTGTCTTTGGGAACTGAGTTGACTTCGCAGGCCTCCGACAGGAAGCGAACCACCTCAGCGTGTCCTGAAACACACACACATCATGCACAGGCTCCACAAACACACCGATAACACAGATGACTTATCAATACATTAACAACGACCTCCTCACAGTGTTCCACCTTCAGCAGCTGCCACATGCAGGGCCTGGTCCTGGAGTCCTAGTCCCCCTGCTCCATATCCATGGAGGACGACGGCAACCTGGGCGAATGACGGACAAACATTGACTCAAGGAACGCAATAACAAAAAAAAAACGGCTTCCTACAATCAACCAGGGGACAAGAGAACAAAGGCAACATATGGGCGAGACACTCCTGATGCTAAAGGACACTAGATTTGTCGGTCCCCAACTCTGCTAACGACCGACGCCTCGCCAACAGCCTCAACGACTTCTACTGTCGCTTTGAAAGACAATGGGACAGTCCTGACACCATCCCCCACACCATCACCCACCAGCTCCAGCCCAACAGCCCCAACCCCCTCATCACACCTGGGGCTGAACTCTCACACCTCCTACCACCACAGCTGCCCCCCACTCCTCCAGCATCGACACCTCTGTCTGTCCTTGAAAGAGATGTGAACAGACTCTTCAAGAGACAAAACCCGCGTAAAGCTGCTGGACCAGACTCCATCTCCCCATCCTGCCTGAAGCGCTGCGCCGATCAGCTGTCTCCGGTGTTCACGGACATCTTCAACACCTCACTGGAGACATGCCACGTGCCAGCCTGTTTCAAGGCCTCCACCATCATCCCCGTCCCCAAAAAACCAGGGCCCACAGGATTAAATGACTACAGACCCGTCGCCCTGACCTCTGTGGTCATGAAATCATTTGAACGCCTGGTCCTGTCCCACCTCAAATCCATCACAGACCCTCTGCTGGACCCCCTGCAGTTCGCCTACAGAGCCAACAGGTCTGTAGACGACGCCGTCAACCTGGCTCTACACTTCATCCTCTAGCACCTGGACTCCGCAGGATCCTATGCCAGGATCCTGTTTGTGGACTTCAGCTCTGCCTTCAACACGATCGTCCCGGCTCTGCTTCAGGACAAGCTCTCCCAGCTCAACGTGCCTGACCCCACCTGCAGGTGGATCACAGATTTCCTGTCTGACAGGAAGCAGCACGTGAAGCTGGGGAAACACGTCTCGGACTCGCGGACGATCAGCACCGGCTCCCCTCAAGGCTGCGTTCTTTCTCCTCTACTCTTCTCCCTCTACACCAACAGCTGCACCTCCAGTCACCAGTCCGTCAAGCTCCTGAAGTTCGCGGACGACACCACCCTCATCGGACTCATCTCTGGAGAGGATGAGTCTGCCTACAGGTGGGAGATTGACCATCTGGTGATCTGGTGCAACAACAACAACCTGGAGCTTAACGCTTCAAAGACAGTGGAGATGGTTGTTGACTTCAGGAAGAGCGCAGCCCCACCCGCCCCCATCACCCTGTGTGACTCTCCAGTGGACACTGTGGAGTCCTTCCGTTTCCTGGGCTCCATCATCAGCCAGGACCTCCGGTGGGAGCTGAACATCAGCTCCCTCATCAAGAAAGCCCAACAGAGGATGTACTTCCTGAGGCAGCTGAGGAAGTTTAACCTGCCACAAACAATGCTGGTTCACTTCTACACTGCCATCATAGAGTCCATCCTCACCTCCTCCATCACCGTCTGGTACGCTGCTGCCTCCACCAAGGACAGACGCAGACTGCAGCGTATCATCCGCTCTGCAGAGAGGGTGATCGGCTGCAACCTCCCATCTCTTCAGGACCTGTACTCCTCCAGGACCCTGAGGAGAGCAGGGAAGATCGCTGCCGACCCCTCCCACCCCGGACACCATCTGTTCGACCCCCTCCCCTCTGGCAGGAGGCTGCGGTCCATCAGGACCAAAACCTCCCGCCACAAAAACAGTTTCTTCCCCTCTGCAGTCAACCTGACAAACTCTCACTGACCCCCCCCCCAGAACACAAACACAAGCTATACGTTATATTAACGTACATCACCCCTGTCCCCACTGCGTTACATTAACGCACTCACCCCCTACTGGACACTTTATCTGGACACTTTACTTTATTCTGGTCACTGCACTGTTTGTTATTTATCTTATCTTATTTTTATTTTTATTCTTATTGTTATTTTAGCTTTTATATTCTACTTATTTGTTATCAAAACAATAGCACCTTCAGACCACAGCAAATTCCTTGTAATGTATGTTACTTGGCAATAAACAGTTTCTGATTCTGATTCTGATTTGAGAAAAACCTGCAGAAAGAAATGGTAAAGTCTTGGGTTACCTCCTCAGGGCTGAGACGTCGTCATTTACCAAGAAGAAGAAGAAGAAGAAGTTCTCTGTAGTTCAGCCTTTATATAAATCCACATTTTCTCCAACTCATTTTCCAGTTATTTCAAATTCAGTTATTTTCCACCAGGTGGCGCCGTGGATTAAACTCCTACACACAAGGTCACGCAGCATCCTCCCACTGTGGGAGGGTGTCTCACAGACTGTCTGACCAATGTCTTATAGCCTGTTAGTGACATTTTAGACTAAAAACAAACCACAACAAGAGGAAACACAAGAGTACATTGTTGTTAATTTCTTCTTCATTCCCCAGATGTCAGCGATGATTCGATGATGGAAGGAAACTCCGCTGATACTGACTTTTCACATAATATTCTTTATTTGCATCAAAGATCAGGATCAACAGGCATGCGCATCTTAGCCTGGACAGCACCCGTAGCCAAATCAGTACTGCTGCCTCGAACACTGTTCAAGCTCGTCTTTTATACCTTTAGACATACATGGGGTCCTACTACAACACACAAGTCTGTAAACTTCCGCTCCCCATCTAGGGGTCAGGAAAAGAGACCTCTCAGAATGACCTTCACATACCAAGACCTCTCCTAAACAACAATACATCTTATCTTTATGGGACCCCAACGTCTGCTAGTTGTTTTCCTGGAACATTGCATACGTGGCAACTTTGTACTGCATATCATTTATGAAAAGACTACTTTTATGATCAGTGTCAAATAATACACATCAACATCAGTGTAGTAGGAGGACATCACGTGGTTTCTGTTGAAAGACGATGAAGAAGAGGGAGAAGCTGGGACTCACCCTCTGGTCTCCTCCCTCCCTCCCTGCCAGGATCCAGTCTCAGGTTGTCACAGTTGTCAAGTCACAGAGGGGAAACCAGGTCCTGGAAGAGGAGAGAAGCCGCACTTTAACAAACACGTCATGTCCGCAGGGGACAGACAAGTTGCTGTTGGTCGTGGTGAGTTGATACACAAAACGTATGAAGAGGACAAGTTGACGCTGTCGCCCAGCTTGTCGAGTGGAGGAGACCAACAACAACAACAACAACAACAACAACGACTACGACCAGCAGGGACCCACCGTAGCGACACCTGAACCGAAGGCGGGCGACGTGTTGACGAAAGCGGAAGTCCAAACGTGTTTATCGCTCGAGAGGAGAGGTGGAAAGCGGACCGTCCGGAGAAAGTCGCACATGCCGCAGGAACGCGTCAGACTCTGGGGGCCTTGGACCGGGGGGCGGGGCCGCTCGGCACACGCTCTCATGTGATTGGACAGAAGACGCCGTGACGCCGGCGCTCTCACAGGTCACCGAGACGGAGCCCAGCTGACCGCGGAGAGGAGCCGCCTGTCATATTGTGCCTTTTCCACAGTCTGTATGGGGGTTGTCCCACGTTGGTCTGAGCCCCCCCCCCCCCCCCTTTACCTGCAAGTAGAAAGCCATGTCTGTCCCCTGAAAGACACTGAAAGAGCAACAACACTGTCAAATGTGAATTATGCACCTTGTAGTCTGGCACTGTGACCTTAGAGGAAATGCTCAAATATTAGAACGTGTGCTTCAGAGAAATAAAAGCAGCTGCTGCAGCGCGAGGGAACGACCTCTCGGCTGCAGATGACCTTTGACCCTTACCTTCTCCAGACTCTCGCTCCTACTGGAGACTGGGACACGCACACACACGACTCACTTCAAGTTCTCTGTGCATTCGCATCGCTGCTGTTTTTAAATTGAAAGCCGATCACCAATCACTGTTGCGAATGCGAGGTCAATTAATGGATTGAGATAAGAAGTGGGCGACTGGCTGGGGATGGAGGGGGTGAAATAAGACAGTTAATGGAGCAGCAGTTCACCCACGACTCTCCCGGAGGCCCGAGCTCTGGAGCTCCTCCAAGAACCTCCCTCTCCAAAGTAGGGAACCTGATGATTGATTACCAATGGGGGGGATTAGATCTCATCCTGTTGTACGGCTCCAACGGGAAAAATAAGAGCAGTCTTGGAATCAAACTGTGTGTGTCAGTGTGTGCAGCTCTCCGGCCGTAGAGAGGCGGCCCTAAAATGCTAAAATCAGGTGTCCAGTTCACTGTGAAACTCTGTCGATACCTGCATGTCTGAACCAGTTGTTGAATAAATCTCTTCACTGCTTTTCCTCCCGAGATGTTACAGAGAAGAAAGGGTACGTCTCGAAACCTATATATTCAAGTAATACAACAACAATACTACTGCTGCAACTTCGTCAAACTGGAGGTGAGACCAGACGTCTCCAGTCTTGCCGTCCTGGGAAAACTGAGAGACTGGCTTGTTGTGTGAGTTTGTTCATGATTATTTCCTGTTGTTGTTGTTGTTGTCGTCGGCCATGTCTCTGCCTGTTGTGGTCTAACGTTTGTCAGGGCCTCCATCCTCTGGTACAACAAGCTGACCACCGAGCCCGAGGTGAGGCCACACACACACACACACACACACACACACACACAAATATATGTTTTATAACCAACACAAAGGTGACATTTGTCACTTCTTTTGGACATTTTACAAACTGGATTGCCTGCAGCCGCATGTGGCTGACATGAAGACTCTTTCAGATACTAAATGATGTTGTTCTTCACCGCTAACAAGACCTTTTCCTTCTTCTCCTCCCAGATGAGTGCAGCGTTTCCAGACAAAAACTGAGTTTCTTGACTTCATCCACGTCTTCACACTGTACTTCCTGTCAGACTCTGAGTTCCATCAGAGGTCACAAGGCCGATCGTGTAATATGGCTCTTGATGGCGTTGTAGACCTCGAGGTTCTCCTTTTTTAACTTTGGATGCAGGTCCGTGCAGTAACCAAGCAGCTTGCAGGAACAATGGAGAGACTAAAGACCCCATTTGGACAGGATTAACATTTTTAAGGGGAGGTGGGGGATAAAATATTGACTGAAATGACAGGATGTGGTCCATATCAGACATTCAGCAGGACAGAACAGAACATCTCCACAGGAGGACGCCAGAGAGTTGAAGGGAGGCAAAGATACTGCCAAAGCTGATTCATAGGAAACTGTGTATTAAAAGTATGATTTTGTTTTTTTGTTTGTGGAAACAATTAAAACGCACTTACATTCCCTGCATCACTCAGCCTGAGCTTTTTATTGAAGTGACCGTATCATCAGCTGTGGTTTTCATAAAGGGGATGTAACAGTGGGACAGTGAAAGCAGTTAAACCACTTCATGACTCAGTGAGTTTTGTTTAACCGTGAAGAAACTTATGTGAAGCAGAAATCAAACGTCCTGTTACTGGAGACAATCCCCTGGAAGTCAGCTGGGTTTTTTTTTCTACTAATAAAAAACTCTGGAGTTGTTTTGAAGTCGTGGGTTCAATCCCCGAGTGACTCGTGAGTTTTGATAAAGTCCAAAACTCTGAGAAAAAAGACTGAAAACCTTTAAAAACTGATGCTGTTGTTGTCGTGGTGATAGAGGACTCCTTTAAAGGCTTTGAGTTTGTGAGTTTGATCCTCGGATAATCTTATTTATATAAACTGGGGGTTATGGGAAACAAACACTGGCTGAAACATTTTTTATACATTATAGTATTAAAAATGTGTGTTGTTGTCTTTTTGCAAGACATTCATGAAATATAGTAGCTGCATTACCCCTGAGTCTTGAGCATCATTTAATACGTTTTGCACAAATTCAGTCTCACATATTTAGTATCTTCATCTTCCATCCACCTCCCCCCTCCTCTTCCTCCCTCCCCCCTCCACCTTCCACCACCTCCTCTGTCCCTCCTTCTCTCCCTCCTCCTCCTGTCTCCTCCTCCTCCCTCCTTCTCTCCCTCCTCCTCCTGTCTCCTCCTCCTCCCTCCTTCTCTCCCTCCTCCTCTCTCCTCCTCCTCCCTCCACCTCTCTCCACTCTTCACAGCGGCAGCACAGCTGGAGCAGCAGTTCACCTACGACGGCGACCCCATCACACAGAAAAAAACTCTCCTGGAGGCCCGAGCTCTGGAGCTCCTCAAGACCCTCCTGTCCAAGTAGGGAACCGCTTCCACTCTACACGTTATTGATCACCTGATTATTGATTATCAATTAGGAATTTGATGTTACTACCCTTTGCCTTCAAACCAGCATCAGTTCTTATAGGTATACTTGCACAAAGTCAGGGATTTTGTCGGATTATAGTCAGATCAACCAATTATACCAAACAGGTGCTAATGATGACTGCATCAGCAAGGTCTCTCCCAGACAAAGATGTCAAAGCAGAAGCACAAAGAAACGGGCAACGCTGAGGATCGTAGACGCAGCGGTCGGCCAAGGAAACTTAGTGCAGCAGATGAAAAACACATCAAGCTCATTTGCCTTTGAAATCGGAAGATGTCCAGCAGTGCCATCAGCTCAGCACTGGCAGAAACCAGTGGGACCCAGGTACACCCATCTACTGTCCGGAGAAGTCTGGCCAGAAGTGGTCTTCATGGAAGAGTTGCAGCCAAAAAGCCAAACCTCCGACATGGAAACAAGGCCAAGCGACTCAACTATGCACGAATACATAGGAACTGGGCTACAGAAAAATGGCGGCAGGTGCTCTGGACTGATGAGTCAAAATTTGAAATATTTGGCTGTAGCAGAGGGCAGTTTGTTCGCCAAAGGGCTGGAGAGCGGTACAATAATGAGCGTCTGCAGGCAACAGTGAAGCATGGTGGAGGTTCCTTGCAAGTTCTGCGAATGGAGTTGGAGATTTGGTCAGGATCAATGCTGTCCTCAATACTGAGAAATACAGGCAGATACTCATCCATCCAGGTGGGGCATAAAATATTGACTGAAATGACAGGATGTGGTCCGTATCAGACATTCAGCAGGACAGAGCAGAACATCTCCACAGGGGGGCGCCAGAGAGTTGAAGGGAGGCAAAGATACTGCCAAAGCTGATTCATAGGAAACTGTGTATTAAAAGTATGATTTTGTTTGTGGAGACAATTAAAACACACTTACATTCCCTGCATCACTCAGCCTGAGCTTTTTATTGAAGTGACCGTATCATCAGCTGTGGTTTTCATAAAGGTGATGTAACAGTGGGACAGCGAAAGCAGTTAAACCACTTCATGACTCAGTGAGTTTTGTTTAACCGTGAAGAAACTTATGTGAAGCAGAAATCAAACGTCCTGTTACTGGAGACAATCCCATGAAAGTCAGCTGTTTTTTTCTACTATAAAAACTCGGCAACTCTGTTTTGAAGTTGTGGGTTCAATCCCCGAGTGACTCAGTGACTTTTTGATAAAGTCCAAAACTCTGAGAAGACTGAAAACCTTTAAAAATGATGCTGTTGTTGTCGTGGTGATAGAGGACTCCTTTAAAGGCTTTGAGTTTGTGAGTTTGAGCTTTGGATAATCTTATGAATTCTGAGAATCTTTGGCTGAATTTTAAAGGCCAACACCCAAAATGCCAAAATAAAAGCACAGAAACTGGGGGTTATGGGAAACAAACACTGGCTGAAATATATTTCTTATGCATTATAGTATTAAAAATGTGTGTGTGTGTGTGTGTGTGTGTGTTTTTTTTGCAAGACATTTGTAATATAGTAGCTTCACACTCCCCCCCACTTCCTTTTTGGCCTTCAGCCATTTTACCTGGAGGTGACAGGGATGAGCTCACATGCTACAAACATTTGGGTAAGTGCCATTTGATTTCAATCAATTTAAATGCATTAATAAATAAGATTAAATGTTCTTCTATTGACTTTTAAATTGTGTCAGTTTGCATACTGAACTAACCAGAAATTACATTTGACTAGGGCCAGATTATACACAAAGTTAAATCAACAAAATAAAGACTAATCTGGTCTAAAGAGAGGACAATTCTTTTGGCAGTTTTAGTTTGTGTTAACTTTCAAATCAGGAGAAATCTATTTAAAACTGAATTTGATTGACTTTTACTCAAATCTACAGGCAAAGTATTAACGAATCAGATGTCTGCTTATTATGTGCATTATGTTCTGTAACAAGTTGGACTAAAACATGCTAATTTAGCTAACAGTAGAAAAAAAGCCCAGGGCCTCTGAGGCTAAGTGTGTTAGCTTTAGCTGGACAAATGGTTAGTTCAGTATGCAAACTGACATCATTTACAAGTCAATGAAAGAACTCCACATTTAATCATATTTTTTATACGTTTAAATTGATTGATATCAAATGGCACTTGATCAAATGTTTGTAGCATGTGCTCCCATCCTTGTCACCTCCAGGTAAGATGGCCGACTGTCAAACAGGAAGTGAGAGAATCCAATTGGATTTATACAAGGGGGAACCCAGACTGTACCAAGTGGGTAGAGTACTGAGGGGGGTGTTTGGTTGGTTGTTTTCAGACTTGGTAAAATCCTACAAAAAGAAGCTACCCCCCCCCCCCCCCCCTAACAACTTTTATTAAATGTTTGATCTGTGAATAAATATCTGAACTGCCTGCCACACTCAGTAATAAATCAAATGTTTCCTACGTTTCAACAGAATTTGGGTTGTGTATCGTTAATATCGCTGGTTCAGTTTGTCTGTCCAGAAAACAACATCCAAACTTCCAACATGCTACAAACAAACAAAACCTCTGGAAAAACGAGACATGTGCACGATACAGAGGAAAATAAATAATAATAATATAAAAGTTCCTTCTGTTTTGATGTTAGTGTTTCCTGAGTCCTCTGCAGGAACAAGTGTTTACATACAAACCATCATAATTCATGTGATACATTATAGTCAACAAGTTTTCTGCACTAAAAGCCTCGATTTTCAAAATAAGAAAAAAATCTTTAGATTGATAGCAATGACAATAAACGGGAGTGTTACGGCATGAAATGAAAGGAAGTGGTGCACTTCACGATTAACCCCCCCCCCCCCACACACACACACACACACACAAACACTCAATCAGTTGTTTAATTGTTAATATTCGGCTTAATTTAGATGATTTTCTATTGAAGCTACATGATGTTTAAACTGAGTCTTGAGCATCATTTTATATGTTTTGCACAAATTCAGTCTCACATATTTAGTATCTTCATCTTCCATCCACCTCCTCCTCCTCCCTCCACCTCCCCCCTCCTCCCTCCACCTCTCTCCACTCTTCACAGCGGCAGCACAGCTGGAGCAGCAGTTCACCTACGACGGCGACCCCATCACACAGAAAAAGACTCTCCCGGAGGCCCGAGCTCTGGAGCTCCTCAAGACCCTCCTGTCCAAGTAGGGAACCGCTTCCACTCTACACGTTATTGATCACCTGATTATTGATTATCAATTAGGAATTTGGTCTCACCCTCAGAGTTAGAAATGAGAAGTATATACAAATATAAGATATAAAAAATAAAAATATATACATTCACAATATTTAAGTGAAAAATATATACAATATATGTATGGATATATCTGTAGAGTTCAGCTCCACCCCAGCAACGTCACAGGCCTTGCGGATCAGTTTATTGAGTCTGTTGGAGTCCGCCACCCTCAGCCTGCTGCCCCAGCATGCAACAGCATGGAGGATGGCACTGGCCACCACAGGCTCATAGAACATCCTCAGCATAGTCCGGCAGATGTTGAAGGACCTCAGCCGCCTCAGAAAATAGAGACGGCTCTGGCCCTTCCTGTAGAGGGCATTAGTGTTCTTTACCCAGTCCAGTTTATTGTCAATGTGGACTCCCAGGTACTTGTAATCCTCTACAATGTCCACACTGACCCCCTGGATGGAAACAGGCGTCATGGGCACCTTGGTCCTCCTCAGATCAACAGTCAGCTCCTTTGTCGTTGTCACGTTGAGCTGAGATAAGATAATCCTTTATTAAAATATGTTACAGCAGCAGAATAATTAAAAAAAATCAAGATATAATAAACAAAAAACAATAAAAAAACAACAACTATAATTTCCAAGTTTACAAATGTACACATTTACAAGTTAGGATATAGCTGTGCATTCCAAAGTATTGTTTTGTATGAGAGTGGGACTTTTTTTCTGCTTTGTGTTATTAATTTAATTGCTTTTGTGTGAAAAATGACCCAAATAAAACGATCAAGAACAAAGTGCAAAAACAAAAAAAGCAGGAAACAGAGTGCAGAGACAAAATCAGATACTACAAGGAGCAATTTCATCCGATTTCTTCAACAAACAAAAAAATGTCCGGTTTGTTTTCAAAGTTCAGTTCTTTTCTTCCACAGAGACGTCACAGAGAAGAAAGGGTACGTTTGCACACATTTAAATATAGATACATATTCAAGCAAGTCTCTTTTTAAAGTAATACTACCACAACTAGATCCACTACATCCACTGTAGATACTTCCACTGATAGTATTATCAGTATTATTAGTAAACATAACATAAACGAGGA
The DNA here is from genome assembly GCF_043641665.1 of Enoplosus armatus. Taxonomy (NCBI): domain Eukaryota; kingdom Metazoa; phylum Chordata; class Actinopteri; order Centrarchiformes; family Enoplosidae; genus Enoplosus; species Enoplosus armatus. The sequence goes on from NC_092203.1 coordinate 5,304,000, forward strand.
CAGTGAGTGATTTGAAAATGCTGAATAAATGATTGTTAACCTAACTCATAGACTTATTGATGTCATGTCTAATCTCAGGTTTCGGGAGTTCAACATTTTGGGGACAAACACGATTTTGATATAATTTTATTGGAGGTTTCTTCTTTCTTTTCCTCAATCAAATAAGGCATTCAACTGTGGGATCAGAAAACTTCAAATCCTTGAAACAGTAAGTTTGACAGAGAGCAGAGTGGTTTGTCTCTCGATGAGGGACGCAGGGATGAAGACCGGCTGAAGTTGAACCGCTGTAGTGAAGTAAAAAGTCATATCTGCCTCTGAGATTTAGTGGAGTTAGAAGTATCCTAAAATTGAATACTCAAGTACCTCAAAGCTTAAGGAAAGTACTTTACACCACTGGTTAGAGGGCAAAAAGCTGAAGAATAAATGCAGAAAAATAAATGTTAAATGTACTCTTAACATGAAAGCGTGCAGATTGGAGACATGGAGACCCTGAGACACTCATTTCTCTACCAACAAAAACCTCCTTTCTAGTCTCTTATTAATCATCAACACGTTTCCAATATTCACCTCATGGTGTATGTTGCAGAAGAGGTTTACAATTTCATCTAATACTAATTTTAGGTCTAAAAGAAGCATAATTACTTTGCGGACAAAACTCTAGTTTTGGTGTTTTTTTTTATTTTTTGTGCGAGTGTGTGAGTGTGTGTGTGTGAGTGTGTGTGTGTGTGTGTGTGTATCTTCCCTTCCTGGGAAAAATGAAAGAGTGGCGTCTTATTTACGCTGGATTTTGATGTGAGTTTGTTGTTGTTTGTTGTTATTGTCGCCCATGCCTCGGCCTGTTGTGGTCTAACGTCTGTCAGGGCCTCCATCCTCTGGTCCAACACGCTGACCACCGAGCCCGAGGTGAGGCCACACACACACACACACACACACACATATTTTATAACCAACACGAAGGTGTCCTTGCTACAAATGTTTGCTTGTCTTTATGAAATGTACGATTTTTTTTATCAAATATTGGCTTCAAAAATCCACGTCAGGTACGTTTAAGATGCATGTTAATCAAGTTTCCTCTTCTTCTCTCCTCATCCTCAGAATCAGAAATACTTTATTGATCCCCGGGGGGAAATTGTACAGTACCGGTGCTCCCATTCAAGAGTAGAAGTAGCATAATTTAGAGGTAAAAGTATGTACAAAATATAAAAATAAGAAACAGAAGATAAAAAATATACACATTTACAATATTTAAGTGAAAAATAAAGTAAAAAATATATACAATAACAATGTATATGTGTGTGTGTGTGTATATATATACGTATGCATTGCACTGTTGTGTATGACTATATATGTATTGCACTGAAACATTTAAGAATAAATAGTGAGGTACTATATGAACAGGTTCTGAAGTTCTTCCTCGCCCCTCAGCTGGCGGTTCTCCTCCGTCACCGAGCGAGGCCTGAACCAGGAGCGACTCAACACGCCGGCTGACAAACCGTTGGGTGAAACCCAAAAGTCCGACTAAAGCCACAGATCGACGCCTCGATTCAACCAGAGCTCAGACCGATGGTAAAATGAAGTGTAATGTAAAACCTGAATGTTCCTCTGTAGGAGCCAAAGCCCAGAGGAACCCAGAGGGACGAATCCCCTGCAGTTCTGCAAGGTGAGCTGGTATTTAATTAAAAATATAGGAAAACTCTGAGGCCTTTTATGATTCTAGGTTTGTATTCTGCAAGTCTGCATTGTATCTTTGCTAAACTAAGCCCCTTTTCATTTGTCCGCCAGCAGAGTGCCAATGAGAAAGCTTCCCCCTTCTGGATGTGGATCGGAGGAATCCCGCACGTGATTCAAAGAGACCTGCTGTCCCTCTGGAGCGACGGGTGAGCGCTGTCGTGGTTGTGCTGCAACATCCACAGGGAGAGGAGTGAACCTCTCTGAGCGTGTTGAGCGTTTTATCTGTCTGTGTGCAGCTCCATCACGGGCTTCATCGGCAAGGAGGGGGTCACCACCACCTGGATCGAACACCACGTCCACGGTGAGCATTACCCACAGTCCAAAGCGACACTTTCACAATGCTTGTTTGTCCGACCAACCATCCAAAACCCGAATATATTCACTTTACTTTTATTTGTGATGAAGAGAAGCATCCAATCCTTACATTTGAGAGGCTGGAACCAGCAAAGATTTTGGATTTTCGCTTAGAAAAAGGAGAAAACATTATTCGATTGTCAAAATAGTGGTCGGAAGTCAACACTTAGGGATTAGACGGGAGGTTTAAAGATGATGTGGTGAAACATAAGATGGATATTACATCCACCCAACATCCCAAAAGACAAGGCCTCTGGGAAGTAAGTCACCAAACTCCAGTGGTACATTTACTACATTTAAATACCGAAGCCTTTTTTTTTTTTTTGGAATGCAAATGAACTCGTTTGAAGTATTCTTATTCTTTCTTGTTCCAAGCTACAGACATTCATTTCTAGAGCATTTTTAAAACTAATTTATTTAAATTACAAACAAAAATCTCCCTACTGCAACAACAGGGTTGCTGTCAATTTTTCAGTACTTATTCATTTTACTAGTAAAGGATCTGAACACGTCTTCCACCACTGCCAAACTCCACCCAACTGATTACTTTACGCTGTTTGTTTAATTAACCCAGTACCAATACGTGTAACATTTTTTTATACAAAACTTCATTCACATTTTTAAAGTTTAACCTGTGTATAACCGACTTCCAGCAGCAGAGCCCACGGACGCAGAGACGTCGACGCTGTGGTGAGTACCGAACCCGGAACCATACCTTTAATGTAAGATCCATGATGCAAAACTGGTGAGGCAAATAGGCTCCTAATGAGACTATTTCCTCAGTAAGAGAGACGGTTTATTTGTAGAGTCATGTTGCTGGGGGGTCATTTTAACTTGAACTAGTAAATATATATAAAATCAAACTTTTTCACGTCCTGGAAAGTTAAAGAAGTGTGGATTCATGGCTCACATACAAGAGTCATGATGCAGCTGCACATGGCTGACATAAAGACTCAGTCACCTTCAGATGCTAAATTGTTGTCACTGCTAACGAGACATTACCCATCCATCCTTGGCTTGTACCTTTCTTTTTTCCTTCTTAAAAAAGAAAAAAGGAAAATAGACAGATTTACTGAAAAAGACTAACTGAATAACCTTTTCTTCTTCTCTTCCCAGGTTGAGGGACGAGTTTCTTGACTTCATCCACGTCTTCACACTGTACTTCCTGTCAGACTTTGTGTTCCTTCAGAGGTCACAAGGTAATATGGCTCTTAATGGTGAAGGCAAAGATACTGTGTGAGGGGAATTTGATTGTGTATTAAAAGTATGATTTTATGTTTGTGGGAAAATTAAAACATACTTACATGTCCTGAAGCACTTGTGTGATGCCCCCCCACCCACCAGATCAATAAAGTATTTCTGATTCTGACTCAACCTGAGCTTTTCGTTTGTTCATTCGCCGTGGTTTCCACGAAGGCGATGAAACAGTGGGAGTGCTGAAGCAACTCAACCACTTGATGAGTTATGTTTTTACTCTTGAAGAAAGTTGGTGCTGATTGTATGAAAAGCAGAAATCAAATGTCCTGTTACTGGAGACGATCCTGTGGACATTTGAGGTCCAACAGCCAGAGGAAAGAATGAAACAAAGAAACAAAGAGCTCAAGGTGTCTTGTGGTGGCTCAGGCTGTTAGAGCCTGACTGGTGTTTTGAGGCTGTGGGTTCAATCCCTGCTTTTAGCTCAGACTTCTTAAGTCGGAAGTCTAAAGGGAAAAGTGAAAAGCTCTAAGAGAGAGCATTCAAGTATCTGAAGTCAAATAGCTCAGTCTGTTGGGACAGTGATTAGGAGGTCTGAGGTTGTAGGTTCAACTCTTATGAAACTCGTGAGTGAATTTTAAAGTCCAACACCCCAAAGTGAAGAAATAAAAGCGCCCGGAGAACATATCCGAATGCGAAGGGGACTTGGTGGCGTGGTGGGTTCGCTTGCAGCCGCAAGATTCTAGCGGTGGCAATGTGTGGTTCGAATCCCGCCCGTGGCTGATAACTGGAGCATCACTTGGTTGGTGGTGGGCAACACGGGCGGTGGGTGAGGGAGGGGGCCGTGTCCCCTCCCGAGGTCTCGGGAGAGAGAAGCAGGGGGTTATGGGAAAGGTGGGAGGGCTTTAGTTACATTATAAATGTGCTTTGCAACAATTACACTGACAGTCAGCCATTTTATGAGGACTGGAGCACATGCTACAAACATTTGGGTGAGTGCCATCGCATTTCAATCAATTTAAATGTGCAAAGAAATGACATTCCATGTAGTGCTTTCATCAACTTGCATATTATGTCAGTATGCATACTGAACTAACCACAAATTGCATTTAAATAATTTAGCATGCTTTAATCCCACATGTTCTATTATTCTGCTAATGCTAACATCAGATGCTACTTTAAATACAAACAGTCTGTCAACATTGAAAACATTCTGCCGTGGTTTAGCGTGTACCTGTTGACCATTGTCAAAGAAAAGTGTCACATGCAGCCAGTTGATTGATAACAAGATTAACGTTTAGTTAAGAGTCAATAAGTTTAAAAAACGGCAGTCAACGAGCCCAGGGCCTCTGAGTCTTAGCATGTTAGCTTGAGCCAAACAATAGAACATGTGGGATTGAAGCATGCCAACTTAACAGCTGAATGCAATTCCTGGTTAGTTCGGAATGCGTGCGGACATAACGTGCAAGTTAATGAAAGAGCTACACATTCAATCTCATTTCTTTACACATTCAAATTGATTGAAATGCAATCGCACTCACCCCAAACGTTTGTGGCACGTGCTCCCGTCCTCCTCACGTCCTGGCAAAATGGCCGACTGTCAAACCAGAAGTGGAAGAATCCATGTCAATTTATACAAGGGGAAGCCTGGACTGTACCAAGTGGGCCAGAGTACAGAGGGGGGTGTTTGGTCTATTTTAATGTTACTTTTTTGGTTTTGTTATTGGAATGTGAAGTGAACACACTGTACATACGGATTAATTAAAGGAAAAGTGACTTTACAAATGTAAACACTTTGTGAAATACAGGCCATTTGTTCCCTTTCAGTCAGAGTCACTCACCTCCAGGCCCTCCAGCTCACTCTGTTCATTCTGCAGCCTGGACAGAAAACACCAACATTTACAAAACACATTAACCCTTCAACACGAGTGTGTCGCAGGAGACACGTTTGCGCAAGCGCACTTTGGATTACGACAACGGTTTCTGAAAGCTGAGACGTTGCGCTTTACAGCCAGGTTTACAGCCAGGTTTACAGCCTCGAAATGTCCGCCTGGACTTTTTTGCTTTTGTTATTTTGACTGAGAGGTGCGAGTGAAATTACCGTAATGACACCACATTGGCAGTGAAGCGCAACGTCTCAGCTTTCGGAAACTGTTGGAATTTTTCCGATAGCACAAACCGTGACGTAATTACGGTAATCCAAACGTGTTGCTGACGACACACTCGGTGTTAAAGGGTTAAGTTCTGCATCAGATGCTCACCAGCAGCAGAGCAGTTAGTGGCACCCCATGTGACTTTCTGCAGCTTTGCACCCTTCTCTTGTTCTTCGGCCTTCAGTTTGTTGCAGACCCACGAGAGCCTCTCCTGCTCTGATAAGACGGACCCCAGTTTAGACTGAGCGAGGAAGAGAAGAGACGATAAATAAAAGTTGCCAATTCTTTAGCTCCTTCTCTGGCTATTAAATTTAGTTCAAAATGTGGTTTGGATTTTCAAGTCAAAGCAGGCCTTGAACACACAAGTCCCACGTTTAAACAGAGCTAATACTGAATCTTCTAAGAACCCATGGTTCGTGTTGACAAATGAGCAGCACGAATGTTCAGGATCACGTGTCTAAACCAACAAATGAAGCGAGTTAGTTTCTAAAGAAAGCAGTCGATCAAAGATCCGCAGTCCACCGGATGAAAAGTCAGGATCAACGAAGTGATTACAGTTCGTCCTGAGGGGAACGTGTATGTCCACGTTTCATGGCAACCCATCCAATAGTTGTGGAGACGTTTAGAGAAGTCAGCGTCTCTGGCTCAGTGGCTCAAGATGCCTCTTCAGACGTCTTGAGGACACGGTCTCTGAACAAAAGGGTCTCCCCCCAAAGAGACCCTTCCGGATCGTACGCGTGGATGTTGTGTAGCTCCCTCACACCAGGAGAAAACTATCTGGACAGTCACGAGCTAAAAGCGTCTTTCTCAGACAAACATAAACAAGGGATACACAAGTTAATTAAACATTCATTTTAAGTTTGCAATCGAATATTAAAATAAAAGACAAAGTTTGTTGATGCACGTCGGTTCTGTTCTTCCAGGAGGTGTTGTCTGTCTGTCCGTCTGCCTGAATCCACGTGACGGCACTATAAGTATAAGTTTTTTTTGCTTGTGACTCCCATCAAATAGCTCAGGCTGTTAGATGACTGACTTGAAGTCAGAAGGTTGCGAGATCAATCCCTTTGCTGATTTTGTAAGTTCAATGTCTAAGGAAAAAGCTCTAAAACAGATCATGCAGAATGTCTGATCAAATAGCTCAGGCTGTTAGATGACTGACTTGAAGTCAGAAGGTTGAGAGGTCAATCCCTTTGCTGATTTTTTTAAGTCCAATGTCGAAAGGAAAAAGTTAAAACCTCTAAAACAGAGCATCGCAAAGTGTCAGATCAAATAGCTCAGGCTGTTAGATGACTGACTTGAAGTCAGAAGGTTGCGAGATCAATCCCTTTGCTGATTTTTTAAGTCCAATGTCGAAAGGAAAAAGTTAAAACCTCTAAAACAGAGCATCGCAAAGTGTCAGATCAAATAGCTCAGGCTGTTAGATGACTGACTTGAAGTATGAAGGTTGCGAGCTCAATCCCTTTGCTGATTTTTTAAGTTCAATGTCTAAAGGAAAAAGGAAAAAGCTCTAAAACAGATCATGCAGAGTGTCTGATCAAATAGCTCAGGCTGTTAGATGACTGACTTAAAGTCAAAAGGTTGTGAGATCAATCCCTTTGCTGATTTTTTAAGTTCAATGTCAAAGTGAAGAAATAAAAGCGCCCAGAGAAGATCCTCATTTGCACTGCGATTTGGTGGCGTAATGGAAAACGTTGCGACTCGAAGATAGACGGGGTTTGAGTGATGAGTTCGACTCCCCCGTGTCCCGGACATTTCTACGGAAAACAAAGACCAGAAGACGGCCGGTGCGGCAGAAGACCACAAGATGGCCGGAGTGACCGAAGAGCAGACGACCACAAGAAGGCCGGTGTGACCGAAGAGCAGAAGACCACAAGAAGGCCGGTGTGACCGAAGAGCAGAAGACCACAAGATGGCCGGAGTGACCGAAAACCCGAAGGCCGGAGTGACCGAAGAGCAGAAAACCACAAGATGGCCGACAGAAGCACCAAGAGATAAAGACGAGCAAGAAAAGAGGATAGAAGGAAAACAAAACCCCTAAAAGGGACAATCAGGTTTTTTATTTTTTATTTTTAATATGAAGAATGTTTTGTAACATAACCCCCCTCCCCCTCCCTGGATGGGAGCACATGCTACAAACATTTCGGTTAATGCAGTTGCATTTCAATCAATTTGAACCAATAAAGAAAAAAGATTGAATGTGTAGTTCTTTCATTAACTTGTAAATTATGTCAGTATGCGTTCTGAACTAACCGCAAATTACATTTCGCTACGTTAGCGTGCTTTAATCCCACATGTTCTGTTGTTCGGCTAAAGCTAACATGCTAAGATTCAAATTGACATTTTCTGCTGTTTTTCCAAACATATTGACTTGTTGGCTGCTGGACTTGAGAGGAACCCATTTATTTGATTTGCTGTGCGACGCGTGCAATCTCCTAAATGTTCACGTAGTTGATTATCAATCAATCATCCAGGTAACTGGCTACAGCCGCATGTTACGGTGATTGACAATCAACAACATGAACGTTTAGGAGATAACACGTCACGACAAATCAAGTAAATCGGTTCCTTTCAATTCCAACAAGTCCATAAGTTTGAAAAAACAGCAGAAAATGTCGGTCAACGAGGCCAGGGCCCCTGAAGCTTAGCATGTTAGCTTTAGCCAAACAACACAACATGTGGGATTAAAGCATGCTAACTTAACTAACAGCTAAAGTAATTTGTGGTTGGTTCAGTTTGCATACTGACATGATTTACAAGTTAATGAAAGAACTACACATTCAGTCTTATTTCTCTATCCGTTCAAATTGATTGAAATGCAATCGCACTCACCCAAATGTTTGTAGCATGTGCTCCCATCCAGGTCACCTCCAGGTGAAATGGCCGACTGTCAAACAGGAAGTGGTAGAGTCCAAGTCAATTTGTACCCGGGGGAACCTGCCCTGTACTAAGTGGGGTGGAGTACAGAGGGTGCTGTTTGGTTGTTGTCAGACTTACAAAAGAAGCTTCAAAACCTGCAAATACAGACATCCAATGGATTTTTATAACTTTTATGAAATGTTTTGATCTGAGAATAAATACCTGAGCTGAAGCAGCAGAGATATACACGAAGAAGAAAGAGAAGGACGCCAAACACGTTACATTCTTTCAATACTGCAATTTTTAGGTTCAGTTTGGTGCTTCTTAGCCAATCCCCTTTAAATGAAAGACTTAAAATGGACTCATCCCAACCTGAGGAGGAATAAATAAGATAAAACGAAACAATCCGACAATCCAAACATTATACAGCGCCTTCTGTTGTGTTTTTAGTGTTTCCTGAGTTCTCTGCAGGACCACGTCTTTACATGCAAACCATCACAATTCATGTGATACATACACAACAGTGACAATAAACAGGAGTGTTACAGCATGAAGTGAGAGGAAGTGATGCAATATTTTAGTTTTTTAGAGTGGTAGTAGTGAGATTTTGTGTCCATGCATCATTCCAAGTTGTTTTAGTTATAATATTATATTTTTTATTGAAATAAACAAAGACATGTTTTCATGACTGCATTCTCTTGGATGTTTTGAGCAAAAGCGTATACATATTTAGTGGAAGTAGAATTTAGGTCTAATTTTCTGTTGTTGAGTGCGATTCCTTTGACAGAATTCAGACTTTGTTTTGGAGTCTTGAACCTCAATCTAAAAAAAGTAAAAGTACAAAACAAACTTCTTATATTTTTACTTATACTTATACTATAGGGACTTTTTATGACACTGTGGTAGATTCGGCTATCTTCTATGCTGTGGTCTGCTGGGGTGGGGGGGGGGCAGCACGGACAGGGACAGGAGGAGGCTCAATAGACTGATTAGGCGAGCCGGCTCTGTTCTGGACTGCCCGCTGGACTCCACTGAGGAGGTGGGGGAGAGGAGGATGTTAGCCAAGCTGACATCCATCATGGACAACACCTCTCACCCCCTGCACGAGACTGTGGGGGCCCCGAGCAGCTCCTTCAGCAGCAGACTGCTACACCCACGGTGTAAGAAGGAGCGCTACCGCAGGTCGTTCGTTCCTACGGCTATAAGACTGTTCAATTGCTCACAAATCTGCACAATTTGTACATACTTTATATTTTCTGTGTATATATTTATTTTTGTCCCCCATATTTTTCATATCTGTATTTATTATTTGTATATTGTTTTTCTTTTTAAAAAAATACTTCTAATTCTTATTGACACAGTGCTTGTCTGCTGTGTGTTTCTGCACCTTTCTGTCTTTGCTGCTGTGACTGTAAATTTCCCCGCTGTGGGATTAATAAAGTCTTAGTCTAAGTCTAAGTCTTATACCTCGTAGTGACCGACGAGACAACTACAACTATACACCTGTACGTCTTTACGCTCATTTATCCTCATCACACACACATACAAACACACCAAAGTGTTTGGGGGAAGATACATTCCACCATGTTGTGATGAAGACATGAGGAAAGTTTCTTTTTTTTTTTAACCAGGGCACAAAACCGTCTGTAACACCTGCTACGTCCCGTTTTCAGCTTTTCAGAATAAAACCAATGCTTTAAAAGTAAATGGCCGCGTCCATTACCTCACCAGCCGCAGCCGAATTTACCCAGCATTCAACTGGCGCCTGGCTACTTCCTACAAAGCTACAAAGCTGGTGACAAAACACAGAAGGACAAATGAAGTAAAAATATTTCCCCCACTCAAAGTACACACAGTAATATAATACAAAACCCGACAACATCTACCGCCGGGAGGAGCTTTTACACTGGAGGGGTGGTGTTTAAGGGGACTTAAGTTTCATCTAAGGGATTTCTTTTCCACTGTGCACTTTATTGCCTGGGTTGTTTTAATGGTCTTAACTGTTCTGTATGTGAACTTCCTTTCTGACCTTTCTCATTTAAGACGTTTTCTTATGTCAAGTGCAAACTTACTTCTCTCTCCCCTCAGAGCGTCCCGTCCAGGTTCTTCTCTGCGTTCTGCTTGTCGGGGGTGGCGCTGCACTGGTGGACAGCGTGGATTACTAATGTCCCCAGTGCTGAAGTGTTACCTGTCTTTGGGAACTGAGTTGACTTTGCAGGCCTCCGACAGGAAGCGAACCACCTCAGCGTGTCCTGAAACACACACACATCATGCACAGGCTCCACAAACACACTGATAACACCGATGACTTATCAATACATTAACAACGACCTCCTCACAGTGTTCCACCTTCAGCAGCTGCCACATGCAGGGCCTGGTCCTGGAGTCCTAGTCCCCCTGCTCCATATCCATGGAGGACGACGGCAACCTGGGCGAACATTGACTCAAGGAACGCAATAACAAAAAAAAAATGGCTTCCTACAATCAACCAGGGGACAAGAGAACAAAGGCAACATATGGGCGAGACACTCCTGATGCTAAAGGACACTAGATTTGTCGGTCCCCAACTCTGCTAACGACCGACGCCTCGCCAACAGCCTCAACGACTTCTACTGTCGCTTTGAAAGACAATGGGACAGTCCTGACACCATCCCCCACACCATCACCCACCAGCTCCAGCCCAACAGCCCCAACCCCCTCATCACACCTGGGGCTGAACTCTCACACCTCCTACCACCACAGCTGCCCCCCACTCCTCCAGCATCGACACCTCTGTCTGTCCTTGAAAGAGATGTGAACAGACTCTTCAAGAGACAAAACCCGCGTAAAGCTGCTGGACCAGACTCCATCTCCCCATCCTGCCTGAAGCGCTGCGCCGATCAGCTGTCTCCGGTGTTCACGGACATCTTCAACACCTCACTGGAGACATGCCACGTGCCAGCCTGCTTCAAGGCCTCCACCATCATCCCCGTCCCCAAAAAACCAGGGCCCACAGGATTAAATGACTACAGACCCGTCGCCCTGACCTCTGTGGTCATGAAATCATTTGAACGCCTGGTCCTGTCCCACCTCAAATCCATCACAGACTCTCTGCTGGACCCCCTGCAGTTCGCCTACAGAGCCAACAGGTCTGTAGACGACGCCGTCAACCTGGCTCTACACTTCATCCTCCAGCACCTGGACTCCACAGGATCCTATGCCAGGATCCTGTTTGTGGACTTCAGCTCTGCCTTCAACACGATCGTCCCGGCTCTTCTTCAGGATAAGCTCTCCCAGCTGAACGTGCCTGACCCCACCTGCAGGTGGATCACAGATTTCCTGTCTGACAGGAAGCAGCACGTGAAGCTGGGGAAACACGTCTCAGACTCGCGGACGATCAGCACCGGCTCCCCTCAAGGCTGCGTTCTTTCTCCACTACTCTTCTCCCTCTACACCAACAGCTGCACCTCCAGTCACCAGTCCGTCAAGCTCCTGAAGTTCGCGGACGACACCACCCTCATCGGACTCATCTCTGGAGAGGATGAGTCTGCCTACAGGTGGGAGATTGACCACCTGGTGACCTGGTGCAACAGCAACAACCTGGAGCTTAACGCTTCAAAGACAGTGGAGATGGTTGTTGACTTCAGGAAGAGCGCAGCCCCACCCGCCCCCATCACCCTGTGTGACTCTCCAGTGGACACTGTGGAGTCCTTCCGTTTCCTGGGCTCCATCATCAGCCAGGACCTCCGGTGGGAGCTGAACATCAGCTCCCTCATCAAGAAAGCCCAACAGAGGATGTACTTCCTGAGGCAGCTGAGGAAGTTTAACCTGCCACAAAAAATGCTGGTTCACTTCTACACTGCCATCATAGAGTCCATCCTCACCTCCTCCATCACCGTCTGGTACGCTGCTGCCTCCACCAAGGACAGACGCAGACTGCAGCGTATCATCCGCTCTGCAGAGAGGGTGATCGGCTGCAACCTTCCATCTCTTCAGGACCTGTACTCCTCCAGGACCCTGAGGAGAGCAGGGAAGATCGCTGCCGACCCCTCCCACCCCGGACACCATCTGTTCGACCCCCTCCCCTCTGGCAGGAGGCTGCGGTCCATCAGGACCAAAACCTCCCGCCACAAAAACAGTTTCTTCCCCTCTGCAGTCAACCTGACAAACTCTCACTGACCCCCCCCCCCCAGAACACAAACACAAGCTATACGTTATATTAACGTACATCACCCCTGTCCCCACTGCGTTACATTAACGCACTCACCCCCCTACTGGACACTTTATCTGGACACTTTACTTTATTCTGGTCACTGCACTGTTTGTTATTTATCTTATCTTATTTTTATTCTTATTGTTATTTTAGCTTTTATATTCTACTTATTTGTTATCAAAACAATAGCACCTTCAGAACACAGCAAATTCCTTGTAATGTATGTTACTTGGCAATAAACAGTTTCTGATTCTGATTCTGATTTGAGAAAAACCTGCAGAAAGAAATGGTAAAGTCTTGGGTTACCTCCTCAGGGCTGAGACGTCGTCATTTACCAAGAAGAAGAAGAAGAAGAAGTTCTCTGTAGTTCAGCCTTTATATAAATCCACATTTTCTCCAACTCATTTTCCAGTTATTTCAAATTCAGTTATTTTCCACCAGGTGGCGCCGTGGATTAAACTCCTACACACAAGGTCACGCAGCATCCTCCCACTGTGGGAGGGTGTCTCACAGACTGTCTGACCAATGTCTTATAGCCTGTTAGTGACATTTTAGACTAAAAACAAACCACAACAAGAGGAAACATAAGAGTACATTGTTGTTAATTTCTTCTTCATTCCCCAGATGTAGGCGATGATCCGATGATGGAAGGAAACTCCGCTGATACTGACTTTTCACATAATATTCTTTATTTGCATCAAAGATCAGGATCAACAGGCATGCGCATCTTAGCCTGGACAGCACCCGTAGCCGAATCAGTACTGCTGCCTCGAACACTGTTCAAGCTCGTCTTTTATACCTTTAGACATACATGGGGTCCTACTACAACACACAAGTCTGTAAACTTCCGCTCCCCATCTAGGGGTCAGGAAAAGAGACCTCTCAGAATGACCTTTCACATACCAAGACCTCTCCTAAACAACAATACATCTTATCTTTATGGGACCCCAACGTCTGCTAGTTGTTTTCCTGGAACATTGCATACGTGGCAACTTTGTACTGCATATCATTTATGAAAAGACTACTTTTATGATCAGTGTCAAATAATACACATCAACATCAGTGTAGTAGGAGGACATCACGTGGTTTCTGTTGAAAGACGATGAAGAAGAAGAGGAAGAAGCTGGGACTCACCCTCTGGTCTCCTCCCTCCCTCCCTGCCAGGATCCAGTCTCAGGTTGTCACAGTTGTCAAGTCACAGAGGGGAAACCAGGTCCTGGAAGAGGAGAGAAGCCGCACTTTAACAAACACGTCATGTCCGCAGGGGACAGACAAGTTGCTGTTGGTCGTGGTGAGTTGATACACAAAACGTATGAAGAGGACAAGTTGACGCTGTCGCCCAGCTTGTCGAGTGGAGGAGACCAACAACAACAACAACAACAACAACGACTACGACCAGCAGGGACCCACCGTACCGACACCTGAACCGAAGGCGGGCGACGTGTTGACGAAAGCGGAAGTCCAAACGTGTTTATCGCTCGAGAGGAGAGGTGGGAAGCGGACCGTCCGGAGAAAGTCGCACATGCCGCAGGAACGCGTCAGACTCTGGGGGCCTTGGACCGGGGGGCGGGGCCGCTCGGCACACGCTCTCATGTGATTGGACAGAAGCCGCCGGCGCTCTCACGGGTCACCGCGACGGAGCCCAGCTGACCGCGGAGAGGAGCCGCCTGTCATATTGTGCCTTTTCCACAGTCTGTATGGGGGTTGTCCCACGTTGGTCTGAGCCCCCCCCCCCCCCTTTACCTGCAAGTGGAAAGCCATGTCTGTCCCCTGAAAGACACTGAAAGAGCAACAACACTGTCAAATGTGAATTATGCACCTTGTAGTCTGGCACTGTGACCTTAGAGGAAATACTCAAATATTAGAACGTGTGCTTCGGAGAAATAAAAGCAGCTGCTGCAGCGCGAGGGAACGACCTCTCGGCTGCAGATGACCTTTGACCCTTACCTTCTCCAGACTCTCGCTCCTACTGGAGACTGGGACACGCACACACACGACTCACTTCAAGTTCTCTGTGCATTCGCATCGCTGCTGTTTTTAAATTGAAAGCCGATCACCAATCACTGTTGCGAATGCGAGGTCAATTAATGGATTGAGATAAGAAGTGGGCGACTGGCTGGGGATGGAGGGGGTGAAATAAGACAGTTAATGGAGCAGCAGTTCACCCACGACTCTCCCGGAGGCCCGAGCTCTGGAGCTCCTCCAAGAACCTCCCTCTCCAAAGTAGGGAACCTGATGATTGATTACCAATGGGGGGGATTAGATCTCATCCTGTTGTACGGCTCCAACGGGAAAAATAAGAGCAGTCTTGGAATCAAACTGTGTGTGTCAGTGTGTGCAGCTCTCCGGCCGTAGAGAGGCGGCCCTAAAATGCTAAAATCAGGTGTCCAGTTCACTGTGAAACTCTGTCGATACCTGCATGTCTGAACCAGTTGTTGAATAAATCTCTTCACTGCTTTTCCTCCCGAGATGTTACAGAGAAGAAAGGGTACGTCTCGAAACCTATATATTCAAGTAATACAACAACAATACTACTGCTGCGACTTCGTCAAACTGGAGGTGAGACCAGACGTCTCCAGTCTTGCCGTCCTGGGAAAACTGAGAGACTGGCTTGTTGTGTGAGTTTGTTCATGATTATTTCCTGTTGTTGTTGTTGTTGTCGTCGGCCATGTCTCTGCCTGTTGTGGTCTAACGTCTGTCAGGGCCTCCATCCTCTGGTACAACAAGCTGACCACTGAGCCCGAGGTGAGGCCACACACACACACACACACACACACACACACACACAAATATATGTTTTATAACCAACACAAAGGTGACATTTGTCACTTCTTTTGGACATTTTACAAACTGGATTGCCTGCAGCCGCATGTGGCTGACATGAAGACTCTTTCAGATACTAAATGATGTTGTTCTTCACCGCTAACAAGACCTTTTCCTTCTTCTCCTCCCAGATGAGTGCAGCGTTTCCAGACAAAAACTGAGTTTCTTGACTTCATCCACGTCTTCACACTGTACTTCCTGTCAGACTCTGAGTTCCATCAGAGGTCACAAGGCCGATCGTGTAATATGGCTCTTGATGGCGTTGTAGACCTCGAGGCTCTCCTTTTTTAACTTTGGATGCAGGTCCGTGCAGTAACCAAGCAGCTTGCAGGAACAATGGAGAGACTAAAGACCCCATTTGGACAGGATTAACATTTTTAAGGGGAGGTGGGAGATAAAATATTGACTGAAATGACAGGATGTGGTCCATATCAGACATTCAGCAGGACAGAGCAGAACATCTCCACAGGGGGGCGCCAGAGAGTTGAAGGGAGGCAAAGATACTGCCAAAGCTGATTCATAGGAAACTGTGTATTAAAAGTATGATTTTGTTTGTGGAAACAATTAAAACGCACTTACATTCCCTGCATCACTCAGCCTGAGCTTTTTATTGAAGTGACCGTATCATCAGCTGTGGTTTTCATAAAGGTGATGTAACAGTGGGACAGTGAAAGCAGTTAAACCACTTCATGACTCAGTGAGTTTTGTTTAACCGTGAAGAAACTTATGTGAAGCAGAAATCAAACGTCCTGTTACTGGAGACAATCCCATGGAAGTCAGCTGGGTTTTTTTCTACTCTGGTTGACTGAAAACCTTTAAAAATGATGCTGTTGTTGTCGTGGTGATAGAGGACTCCTTTAAAGGCTTTGAGTTTGTGAGTTTGAGCTTTGGATAATCTTATGAATTCTGAGAATCTTTGGCTGAATTTTAAAGGCCAACACCCAAAATGACAAAATAAAAGCACAGAAACTGGGGGTTATGGGAAACAAACACTGGCTGAAATATATTTCTAATGCATTATAGTATTAAAAATGTGTGTGTGTGTGTGTGTGTGTGTGTGTTTTGCAAGACATTTGTAATATAGTAGCTTCACACTCCCCCCCACTTCCTTTTTGGCCTTCAGCCATTTTACCTGGAGGTGACAGGGATGAGCTCACATGCTACAAACATTTGGGTAAGTGCCATTTGATTTCAATCAATTTAAATGCATTAACAAATAAGATTAAATGTTCTTCTATTGACTTTTAAATTGTGTCAGTTTGCATACTGAACTAACCAGAAATTACATTTGACTAGGGCCAGATTATACACAAAGTTAAATCAACAAAATAAAGACTAATCTGGTCTAAAGAGAGGACAATTCTTTTGGCAGTTTTAGTTTGTGTTAACTTTCAAATCAGGAGAAATCTACTTAAAACTGAATTTGATTGACTTTTACTCAAATCTACAGGCAAAGTATTAACGAATCAGATGTCTGCTTATTATGTGCATTATGTTCTGTAACAAGTTGGACTAAAACATGCTAATTTAGCTAACAGTAGAAAAAAAGCCCAGGGCCTCTGAGGATAAGTGTGTTAGCTTTAGCTGGACAAGTGGGACTAAAACATGCTAATTTAGCTAACAGATGAATATGAGCCCAGGGCCTCTGAGGCTAAGTGTGTTAGCTTTAGCTGGACAAATGGTTAGTTCAGTATGCAAACTGACATCATTTACAAGTCAATGAAAGAACTCCACATTTAATCATATTTTTTACATGTTTAAATTGATTGATATCAAATGGCACTTGATCAAATGTTTGTAGCATGTGCTCCCATCCTTGTCACCTCCAGGTAAGATGGCCGACTGTCAAACAGGAAGTGAGAGAATCCAATTTGATTTATACAAGGGGGAACCCAGACTGTACCAAGTGGGTAGAGTACTGAGGGGGGTGTTTGGTTGGTTGTTTTCAGACTTGGTAAAATCCTACAAAAAGAAGCTACCCCCCCCCCCCCCATTAACAACTTCTATTAAATGTTTGATCTGTGAATAAATATCTGAACTGCCTGCCACACTCAGTAATAAATCAAATGTTTCCTACGTTTCAACAGAATTTGGGTTGTGTATCGTTAATATCGCTGGTTCAGTTTGTCTGTCCAGAAAAAAACATCCAAACTTCCAACGTGCTACAAACAAACAAAACCTCTGGAAAAACGAGACATGTGCACGATACAGAGGAAAATAAATAATAATAATATAAAAGTTCCTTCTGTTTTGATTTTAGTGTTTCCTGAGTCCTCTGCAGGAACAAGTGTTTACATACAAACCATCATAATTCATGTGATACATTATAGTCAACAAGTTTTCTGCACTAAAAGCCTCGATTTTCAAGAAAGAAAAAAATCTTTAGATTGATAGCAATGACAATAAACAGGAGTGTTACGGCATGAAATGAAAGGAAGTGGTGCACTTCATGATTAACAATATTTTAGTCTTTTAAAGTGGCAGTAGTTGGATGTTTGTGTCACATTATTCCAAGATCGTTACTCAATCCTCACATTTTAGAAGCTGGAACAAGCAAAAGTTTGACATTTTTGCTTAAAAAAAAGACTAAAATGATTATACACAATCATCAAAATAGTGGTGAGAAGTCAACACAGGAGGCGGAAAGATCCCTGGAGGACTCAATTAACTTTAATTCAGTTGAATCCAACACCAAGAGTGGGGTGTCAAAACCGCTCAGAGATATGAGCTACAGAGGAAATACATGGTGGCTCAATGTGTTAAAACGCTCACGAGTGATGTTGAGGTTGTGAGTTCGATCCCTGTTTGACTCTGTGAGTCTTAATAAAGATTCAAACTTATGATTTTTGAGGTTTCTGCAGATACTATGAGGACTTGTTGACTGTCCAAAGGAAAAAGCAGAAGCAGTGAAGAGTGTCAGATGAAATAGCTCAGGGTGTTAGGAGACTGACTACAATGCCTGAGGTTGTGGGTTCGAACCTTATGAAAATGGTTGAATTTTAAAGCCCAACACCCAAAGTGAAGAAATAAAAGCGCCCGGAGAACAAGTTCAAATGCGAAGGGGACCTGGTGGCGTGGTGGGTTCGTCTGTGACCGCAAGATTGGAGCGGTGCAGTGTGGTTCGAATCCCGCCCGTGGCTGGTATCTGGAGCATCACTTCACGCATGCTGGTGAGCACGGGCGGTGGGTAAGGGAGAGGGCCGTGTCCCCTCCCGATGTTTCAAGAGATACAATCTGGGGGTTATGCAGTAGAGAAGGAAATATTTTAGTGAAAGGGTTCATGTTTTTGGACAACACGCCTTATATTATTATATTCGCAACTTTAGTCATGCACACTACATGACACTAACACACCACATGAGTGTCATGACGCATGACTAAAGTCATGCGTCATGACACTAACACACTACAGGTGTAACACACTACAGGTCATGACGCATGACTTTAGTCATGCGTCATGACACTAACACACTACAGGTCATGACGCATGAGTCAGACACTATAGTCATGATGAAGCTTAGTACCTCTCATGGCAGTAGCTTTTTTTTAATTTCATAGACACTTTAGTCATTCAGTTATTCTCTCAGACCATTATAATGATACACTAGTTTGAGACCCCCCCTCCCCCACCACTACTTGGAGGTGACATGGATGGGAGCACATGCTTCAAACATTTGTGCCATTTGATATCTATCAATTTAAATGTGGATGGACTGCAGAGGGGGGTGTTTGGTCGGTTGTTGTCAGACTTGGACTCCTCATTAAGGCGGAACCTTTCCAACAACACAATCTGCAGCGACCCATCCCCGTCGTGTTGCAACAGCAACAGTGTTTTTGTGTCGGCGACCAAATGTGTGAAATAAAAAAGGTACTGCCAATTTTCAATACAATGTATGTGAGTCTTACCAGGCGAGTTCTGTGGGGAGAAGACAGTGGATCCTCGAGGTGAAGTAAGGCATCATTCATCATCTTCGACATCATCTTCATCTTCAAACAGACTGAGGGGGGGGGGGGGGGGGAGGAGGAGGAGAAATTGAATAAACTCAACAGGCTGAATTAAGTTGAAAGCAAGAGAGAAAGTGAGGAGGAAACAAGGAGAGAAATGAGGGGAGGGAGGAAGGACGTGGGTCTCACCTTAGCAGCATGACAAGGTCGGCGTCACCTGACAGCCTGGCCAATCCTGAGCCTCCGTCCGTGCGGATTTTCTATTTTCATTTCTTCCCCCCCTTCTGGTTTCAGAGGAAGAGTTTTGTTATTATGTGCCATACATGCTAGTAGTCCAGTTGACAACAAACATGTCCTGTTAAAGTGTGTGTGTGTCTCACCAGTCGTCGTGGGCTGACCTCCCTGGCACTGTGGCTGCGTTGGCGGGTAGTCAGGAGGATTGAAGGTGGCTGCATATGTATACGCTCACACACACACACACAAGTACTTCTACACATATTTACATACTGTACATATTTATATTTATAAATAAATATTCAAAATATTCATTTCAACTGCATTTCTGTGTCTCCATGGTAATGGCGTAGGTGGCACTAAACTTATTGTAAAGCACAAAAGCGTAGAAATAAAGAAAAGTAGTCTTTAGTAGTCTCTTTTAAAGTTACGTCTTTTATTTGTGTATTTATTTCAGCATTTATTTACGTACTTATCGATGAATTAAGTCCTTCACGTGGGAAATGCTGGTAATGATATTCTATATTCTTAATTTTGCATTCCGTGGCAGGGAATATGAGCCCTAAGATGAACTCAGCACGAGCGTATGGTGGCAGAAAATGCTGTGTCTATCTGATGTCAGATGGGCACGGATGTCCTTATATGGTATCTCTGCTCCAGACACAGACGAGATGAACGTTAGGTTTATCGTTTGTCTTTGGACAAAAACACAAGAAAAGGCAGAAAAGTCTCTTTCTTAGTGCGAGAACTGACACGGAGAGATGCCAGTGCACACTTTGCATGGGAATGTTCCTCTCACGTCGGATTTGTGGCAGAATACAAACACATGCTGGTGGCGTTTTCATTGTAACAAACAACCCCCGACTTGACAGACACTTAAAGTAACACATAAAACATATATTAACCCTTTGCACTCTGCAATCGAAATGGTGTAGTCCTGCGGCCACTCGGGGGCGCCAGCGAGATATGTTTTTTTCACCGCACGTAAAGTCACGTGAAATTACGTCATCACGAGTGTCCAACGTGGTGAAGCGAAAGGCTTGATCCTCACAACAACAACCGCGAAGGAGACGTCGAGTAAAGCGACGAAACCTGACAGGAGAGTGGCGCTGTACAGCACGCGAGAGCGTGTGGAAATGCGCGCCCACGTTCACAAAGCTGATATATAAATGGAGTGATAAATAATGTTGTTTCTTTTGGAATAACAGAGCCCTGCAGCTCACCCGTCTCTCTCCACCACCGCTCCAGCCCCGCACGCCTCCTGGTTCTGGGCCACGCCTCCAGAGGTCTGCATGGACCGCCCTGGCTTCCTCTTCAAATATTCACCAGGACTTATTCTGGATTCACCAAATTCGGTGGGTTCGTATGCCCCCCCACTGCTGGATCAAATTCAGTGAACTGACAGTAGCTTGTATGGTTTCAGAGTGTTTTACTTGTTTTTAGCTTCCAGATTGTGGTTTAAACTAGACTTTTAAAGGTTCTTGCATATTCATTATTCTGAACTTGTGAACTCTGTAACACTGTATGGTTGTGCTTTTAGGCTCGTTGATATCTTCACACTGAAATAAGTTCAGTTCAAAAAGAAAGTGGAATGCAATATTGTATTATTTATGAGAATAATGTGATTTTTATATTGACCTTCATTACGCTTTCCTTGTGGGCATGGCATTGAATATAGAGGAGATTTACATGGTTTTGTCTGTGGGAGCGTCTCATTAAAATCGGAGACAAATCTTCACTTGTTACGAGACTTGTTAAATCCCTGTTGGACTTTTAAACCCATATGTAAAATACTACAATTATTATACCCACACACACACATCAGAAAAGAATCAGAAGAAAGACAAATCGGTTTACTTTAAACACGTAAAAGGAAATATATTTTTAAAAATGAAATAACAAAAAAGAACAACATTTCATACAGAAGAGCTGCTTTTGTCATTTGCAGAGGTAATTTACACAGGACTTGAAATGAGAACACTTTACTTGAAGTGGAACAACAGCAGCCACACCTCACAGTTGAATATTTACTTTTTTAATTCTCTCTCTTTTTTTTTTAAAGACATTTCAACTGATGTGCCTGCATACTGTAGGTTGGGCTGCATTGTGTCACTTCCAGTAAAGCATGAAGAGGTTATGTCACATACTGAGCTTCTTTTTTAAGGATTAATATACACTGGCTCTTGGTAATTCACTCGTATGACGTACGCACCATTGAAACATTTACACACAAAATTTAGTTATTTTCTCCCCCTCAAAACAAGAATACTCCTTTTTATATTTTTAAAGACAACAGTTAACAGTTCCAAAACGGTGGCTCTAGATTGGATTTATCCCACCTACATGAGGCTCTCCCCTTCCACACAGACATTCCTATGAACACTTTCATTTTAGCAAGTGTGGCTCACTATCTGAGAGTGAGGAAAGAAGAAAATGGTTGTCGTGGCGGTCTGCCTGGCAGAAACCAGGGGTGTGCATAGGTGTTACTGACTTCTCCCCCAAGGCTCTGATGATGCAGTTTATTTTTCTCCTTTCCATTAGTTTTTTTTGTTTTTTTGTTGTCGTCCAGCTCTGGAGCCATGTTTGGTGGTGGATGTTGGTACTTTTTCATAGCGGATCGCGCCCCAAGAACGATATTCCAGGTCCACTGACTAGCATTTCATGTATGAAGGGAAAGGGGTAAACGCAGTCAGAGAGTAGGCAAGACCAAATGAAAACTGAGGTGACGAAATGCGTTACATGTTTTCTTCATTGTCCATTTTGTGCAAACTGAGATGTAAACAAAGACCGTCAGAGGTTGGGAAGGGAAGCATGGTACAACAGGCTACAGCAACACACGGAAAGACAGCGTAGAGGGATGCAGTGCACTCCTTCAACAAACTGACAGGCACAGAGGGCCAAAGAAATAAATAAAGGGCTGGGGGTGGGTGAGGGAGAAAGAAACTGCCAAGTTTCCTGTGCTTTTTGCTTCACTCAAACTTGCATGTGGAGCTGAGAGAGTTACTTGTCGCCACTGTAGCAGCTTCTAATGTGCTTCAAAGTTCGGCTTGTTTGTCACAGGGGCCGAGGAGATTTGGAGATGTTGGTGAGGAGGACACGGAGTACCACAAGAAGTGCCTTTTTCTTTTTTTCTTTTTTTTTTAAAAGGTCAACACACAGGCACCCACATAAAACTGCTTTATGGTCATGCTCACTATTGCCTTTCCAATATTACCACCCATCCATCAATTACAAAAGAAAAGTACAAAATATCTACCACACTGCCCCTCACTCCCCACCCTTCAACTATAT
Organism: Enoplosus armatus; assembly: GCF_043641665.1. Lineage (NCBI taxonomy): Eukaryota > Metazoa > Chordata > Actinopteri > Centrarchiformes > Enoplosidae > Enoplosus > Enoplosus armatus. The sequence continues at coordinate 5,326,773 of NC_092203.1, forward strand.
TAGGACAGAACCATAGTCACTTACTTTTTATCATTTATATATATATATGTATATATGTACACAACGATATGCTTTTGAAGTTGTTGAGAAAAAGGGGGTAGGGGCAGGATGAAGTCTCTGTAGTGAGGCATCAGAGTCATTAGTTTCTTCATTTCCCTCTTTTTCAACAACAGTTTATCTACAGAAATGTATGATTCTGATGAGAGAGACGTGATTCAAGGGGATTTGAGCAAAGTTTAGCATCTGTGTCGGATCAGAGATGGATCGTTCAGGGTGATGCGCTAATTGCCGTTGAGTGTATGTCAGTAGACCCAGGAGACGGGGACCCACTGAGAGGTGGTGGACACAAGGTCTACAGCCTCCTCTAGCAGTCGAATGGTGTCATCAATCTCGTTGTTGATGATGGTCTGATCAAAGTAGTGAGCGTAGGTCTGCTGCAGCATCTCTGACTCCTTCTGGAGCCGCTGAAGAGAGTCGTCCTGTGATTGAGAAAAAGAGTTTGATTGCTTTTGGTGTATGTTTAAGTGTGATGTGCTTCAAGGCTCAATTTGCTGGTTATATAAGTTCATACTAAGATACAAAAGGGAACTCTTGGTGGTTGTCTGGTCATAATGCTCTTAGCATCTGTGAAGTGTTTGCTCAATCCAGGCCAATAGTTTTAATAATTGAATAATCTTTTACAATAATTTTTCATTTTCCTACATATTTTCATATTTGAGGTCTTGTTTTGATTTTCAAATGTTGTTTTTTCTGGTTCAGGTCTTATGTTTCTTTCCACTTTCACATCAGGTGTTTTCAGTTTCAGACTTTTGGCCTTGATCGACTGAGAGACATGAGTGACAGTATAACAACAAAGGACTGAGGACTGAGTCTTACTTTACGCAGTACTGGAAGGTCCTGAGCCTTGTTATGCTGCCAGTCATATTTTCACATTCAGGCATCAACTGAGAGACGTGTGTGTGCGTGTGTGTGTGTGTATAGATGTGATTATAACTATGTATGTGTGTATGTGTGTCACATATATGACCCCACACACATACACATATATAACCACACAAATACACACTTGCGTTATATATGTGTTCATATATAACACGTGTGTATGTGTGTTTATGTTTAAACATATATATGCGTATTTATATATAATCATATATCAACATGTGTTTATACATAAACACATATATAAACACATATGTGTTTACATATATGTATATATATATACATATACATACATAATGACAAATCACAAAATGAAGTATTAAAAGTATTAGTGGCAATCAAGAGGAATAAGGATAGACAAAGCCAGACAACTACTTGAGCTACACAAACATGCCTTTCTACAATAAAACAATTTGAACTCACACCATTTAGCTAGTACTTACAGGCAGTTTCCTGCACCACTTTGGGACCTCGAGTGCAAATGAAAAAAGGCATGCCAAAGAAAATACAAACATGCATAAAGCATACAGGGCACAGAAAGTGAGCAAAGCAAAAAGGATGACAGGAACAGAAATTAAGGCTGTTTTCACACTGGGTTTGTTTGAATTATGTTCATGCTTTTACTTTCTCCAACAAACTGTAGTTATTTATATCACTTTTTGCCAAACACGAGATTGGCGCCTGTTTTCTTGTACGCTAGATAAATGGAGAGTAGAGTCCCATTATCATGTGGTATCAAATTAGGCTTGAATTTAATTGGACTCATTTTCTTGTCAAGTTTGGAAAGTGTTCTTTTTATGAAATATTTAAGTGAAACGCCTCTGAATTCAGACTAAAATGCCAGTGTGAGTGCATTTGGACTGAATGAGAGTTAGTACGTGCAGAAAAAGTAAACTTGAAACTAGCACGAGTGAGAGAAGAAGCAAGAAAGTATTTGTGACTGTACCTCAGTCATGCCTGGGGTGATGGTGGGAGCTGCAATGAAGACAACATAGGGAGCGAACTCAGCTGTCCTGAGGATCTTTAGTGCCTGATATGAGAGAGAGAGACATTTTTTTTTGAATTGTGTAGTTCTTCCACAAAAATGAATGAATGCCCAATGAACTGTAAGAAAACGTTGGTAAAACTAAAATAAAAAGGAGGAGAGTGTTAACTCCTTTGACCAAAAAAAATAGATGTGTCAGATGTGACATTGTAATGTAATGTAAAATGTCTCAATAAAATTACAGACTCATAATTTTGTTAATAAAAACTGCCTATCAGCCCTTTAAGTTACACTGAAATGTTACAGTTTCATTTCCTGCATGATATTTGGCATCTGGTACATGAGAGGGCACGAAAAAACTTTTCTTCCAACTGTGGTTGATCAGAATTTTTATCAATGAAGGCAGACGTGATGGATTTTAAGACTTGATTTGCTGATGAATGTTTATCTTAATGGCTTTGTTAATGACCAACAGTGCCTTAGCCGAAGAAGACATTAGGTTGTGACATCTTCTCCGCATGTTAGAACAGTTTGGTTCATAGTATTTTATGGTTATTAAATATATTGAATTCCTTGTGCATATGAAATGCTACTTAATTGACTTTTAGAATTTCTTACTGATGCTGTTGAGGCGGCTGAATGTGTGCAGCTTTTTCAATGCACTGAATTCAGACATCAGCTGTGTTAAAAAGTTGTCATGTAAAACTGTAGGTGCATTTTTGAAAATGGCTTGTTAAATCCTTACCTGTGGTTCGACATCCAGGATGGAGATCATGCCCTGTGTATGGATCTGCCTGATAGTCTCCAGCCTGGTTCCATACATTGCATCCTCGTGGCTGCCATACTCCAGGTAGTCATTGTTGCTGATGTCCTGCATCATCTGGTCATGAGACACAAAGTAGTAGTTCTTTCCGTTCTCCTCATCCTTCTTAGGAGGCCGAGTCGTGTCTGAGCAGAGAGACAGATGGACAGTTAGGAAGAGGGAATGGTGTGTTTTCATTTTTGTGCAGCAGGTGTAAGGTATTTAAGACTGAGCAGCAAAGATGTGTTGCTTATGATTTCCTCTTTGGTTTCTAGTTGGGGGTTGACACCTTACCGCCACAGGACCTTCAAAGGGTTTATATGAGTCAGTTTATGCGTCTTGTTACACTTGTGTAGTTGTTCTGTGTGTGTGTGTGTGTCCTTACGAGGGATAGGGTAGGCGAAGCGGTCAGGATGTTTGGTAATGAGTGTGTTCTTGATGTGCCTCCTACCAACTCCATGTGCACCTGAATGAGAGGAGACAGCAGACAATTGAATTAAACAACTATCCAGTAATAGACAGTAGAGAATCTTGCAGTCTTTCTGTTAATCTTCAACATTGCCTGTCGATATTAAAAAGTAAATGACTCAAATGGTTTGCTCAGTTGTCATGTGATAACAGGTGGTTGTATATGGGGGAGATTGGAATCCCTTTGTCTGTTCAAGGGTGGTCTTGGTCTGATGTGAATTGCCTCTTAATCTTTCTCCGGCTTTCCCCTGACTCCTGGTTGAGGACTTTGACCCCTTTCTAGTCAATGCTGTGTCTAAACACTGGAAACATCAGCTGTCAGTGAACACCAGACCAAAACCAGTCTATTGTTTGGTGTTCCTGCTGTTTCACAGTGTAGTGTCACCCCCAAGCTATTGCATGTGAACTCATACACCAGTCCAGTTTTGTCTTTAAGATGGACCAGCAGAGATCTTAAAGGATCGGTTTGGATTTTTTCTGTGTTAATACTCTCATGCCACAGGACTTAAGGGTGGCTATAACATTTCTCCTGCCCATACTGTGACGTAATACTGCCATAGAGGGACTACTCTGTACAAAAATGTGTTCAAAAGTTCAGCTGAAGCCAATATGAGGCTTCTGTCTGACTTTGCTACATTGATTCACATTTGATTTGTCTAACTCAGACTACTGAAGCTTCTTATTCACTTCGGGTGAACTTTTAAATGTATTTCTGGACGCAAAAACTGTGTATTTTGTCCTCAGTTTCTTATATAGTAGTCTCTCTACAGTGGTATTGTTTCACAGCCAGTATAAAAAAGCAAAACATCATTCAATGACTTAGTAGCGTCCATCATGGTCGCAATCAGGAATTCTTAACCTCTTATACCTCTTTGGCTTGAAGTTTCCCCTGGATGTGCTGCCTCGCTCTGTCTCCTCTCTGTTAAGATGTGATCCTTGAAGTTTATGGTGGAGTTAAACTTGAGATATTGGTCTGTGAATATGTGTCCTGTAGACTCAGTGGTGTAATATCTTTATTTATAATAAATAAAAGTCAGTGATGTCTTGTTATAATGCAAACCTGCAGATTGCCACCACTCCCTGTCCTACACAGACAAATTAACACAACTTTTACTGTTTTCACTTACCAAGTAAAACTAGTGTTTTCCTCTTGAAAGATGGCAGTTTGACCACTTCCTCATACGTCACCAGATCTAGTTGGTCAAACACTGCAAAACAGAGGAGAAACATTAGGTTAGCGTGGCTTCAGCTGTAAAGGGCTAACATGTAAGTTAAGTTCAGGGGTTACAGTAAGTTCACTATTATATAAAAACATTCTTACAATGAGTCTGTGGATAAATTGTGAAGCAAGTGGTTGATATACACTCAGCCACCATTTTTCTTTTTAGGTACACCCAGCTAAACCTAACACAACCTACTACAACAGTCCTGCAGTAACTCCTACTTCATGAAGGTTATATTGTTGAGTTTTTGTTTCACCTGTTTCACAGAGGTGTTGGTTCAACTTATCGGTTATTTTGGTGTTTGCTTGTGGTGCTGTTGAATTGTATTGGGTTATATCCTGAGAGGTATTTTTCCACTCATCAGTATAATGGAATACAACTCAACATCACCACAAGCCAACATCAAAATGACCATTAAGTTGAATAAACGGTTAAACAAAAACTCAACATTGTAACATGACGTTAAGATTTATTACAGGGCTGTTGTGCCTAATAAAACGGCACCTGAGTGTACATACTCCACAAAACGTATCTCAAATGAATGCAGACCTAATACAGATTCAGAGGAGACACAAGAAATGCGAATGAGATTAACATTCATTTCAATGTTTTCAAATAACCATCTGCTAGTTCAAACAAGCAGGCCCGATGAAGGTCTTTGAGAAAGCATTAACACTTGCACTAACCTTGGTCAGATACAACATAACTACTCTGACTGGTTTATTAGTAATGCAAACTGACGAGGTGCCAAACAAAGAAGCCATCATTCAAAAGTCAAGGAGACATCAGGAAGAGAACGAGGTATAAAAGCACAAAGAGGAGGAAGAAAAACACAGAGGCTGGATGCCAGCTGTCTGGAGTTACTTACATGCAGCCATGTCATTGGGTAAGAGACAGCATGAAATATGGACAAAGGGTGGGAGCGGAAGGGTTAATAAAAAGACAAATTGAACAAAAGACACCATAAAAAAAATTGTAAACATCAAAAGCTGTTAATTGCAACACTGTTAGTTACTGAAAACAGGGCAAAATTGAGAGAGCAGTAGGAGAGGTCTGTCAGAGGGAAAATGCAACAGGCGTGCAGCAATTACACATACCTGACGCTACAAAGGTGCAACAACGGGATTATTTATACCTAGCCACTTCAATCACACCATCTGATTTTTAAATGGTACAAAAATACTCATCACTCGTAAGACTGTGCTCAAATTGCGTGACACATAGCTAGTAAATCCCTGACAAAAGGTGTTACCTTCAGCAGTGCTAGTGTAATTTGAGAATGGATTTCTTACACTTTTTTAATTAGGATCAACTGCCTCTTTGCTTTGAGTTACACTGTTTTGCCGTAGTGAGGTACCAAATTAAATGCTTGTAGTGGGTTAGCTTAGCTCTGTTGCACCATTTATTTGTACGCCACGATGTTTTGTTGACTTACCCGCATTGTGCTTGGCCAGGTATTTGTCTTTGTACTGTTTCTTCTTTTTGCCAAACCAGGTACAACTGGCCTGCTGTTCCTGTTTGGTCTTCTCCATCGCTATGCACGCCACACGCCTGAAAAGAACACATGTATTGTTCAATTAAATGGCCTTGTCGGTGGCTTTACATTATAGATGTTAAAGACCCGAAGGGTACACAGAGTAAAAAAAAATTGTAGCTGTTAATGTACACAGATACAAGGACCAGCATTGGTTGAGCGTTGTAGTGAAGCTATTCATGAACTCCTGTGGTATATTGGTAACGCATCTGTCACATGTGATAGAACTACCAGGTTCAAGTCCTGGCGGGAATGTTATGAGGTGTTGAAATTACTTTACATTTGTTCCCCTAATTCTCAATCATAACTTATAGACTACCAAACTAAATTGCCAGTTTATGAAGTTCACCTAGCTAAAACTAATGGGGTCTAATATCAGAGCCTTGCATTAGTTTTAGTTGGGTGTACCTAATAAACTGAGTGTAAATATGCCCAGAAATACAGCACAGATGAAGGGTTTACTTGTTTGTCAGATGTTCTACTCACCACTCCTGTAGCTCAGGTGAGGGGATGAGGCCTGCTGTGCCGTTCTTGGTGTTCTCCAGTTTTCCCTGCCACCAGTTGTGGTCATCCTTGGAGATGATCTGAATGATGTCACCCACCCGGAAGCGAATGCCCGCCTCCTTACATGGGATGAGGTCATCTTTCGCCGGGTCATACTCAAACTGAGCACGTACATAAATCTGTAAGGGCAAGACAGTGAGACAAAAAAATGTGTTAGGTGCTAACAGATGGGCCGAGCTGCCCATAAGAGAGGAGACTGGCTGCTAAATCGTTAAGTTGTCAGGAATGTGGCACTGACGCTTGTCATTAAAAGATAAAAACACAGCAGAGGGAAAATAAAGAGTGTATAAGCTGAAGCAGGAGCGAGCAGACATTTGGATAAATGAACAGCAAGACAAAAATGATCCAACGCGCTTTACCACATCTCTGGGCGTATCCGTTTTTTGTTTTTTTTTGCCTTTTTATGTCCGCTGATGAACCAGGTATGAAGACTAAGCCTTGACAGCTAGCATGGGATCTAGACACCACTACGATGAGGAACCGAGGTTTGCGATGGGGGTGGGAGAAGTTGGGATCTACTTCTACGAAGGGTCCACTTAGAGACATCTTACCTTGATGGACAATTTGTCCTTGATGGCAGGTCTGGAGATCTATGGGGTTGAGAGCATCACACACACTTACACATATATCATGCAGTAGAAAACGTTGGGGGGGCATAAACAAAGGAGGTGTGATGAGGGACCCACAATTGGATGCTGAATCTAATATACCACAACGTTTGTACTGCATTTTCTGTGTGATCTTGACACAGACAAAAATGGCTGAAATCAACTAATGATGAAGTTGTGACCAAGACAAATCAGGGTTCCTAACATTTCTCATCTGAAATTTCGTTCCTTATTACAAACTAATTTCTTAATACAATGTAGCAAGGAAATATGTCTGTCCACAAGGCCATATTACACTACAATGTAATATTTTCTTTACCAGGAAACTTTAGTTTTTTTACAACCGTGTAGGAATCCTTTCCAATGTTCAAGGGAGGCCAAAGCAGACTAGAGCTAAGGCCTGACATTGGAGAATACTCGATGTAAACAAAATAGATGTAATGGAAGAACGCATGAGTGCTTTTCAGTACATACATGCAGATTGGTACTTGTCGGGATGAGTGTTAGTTTGTCATATCAGTAGCAGATTGTAAGGCAAAGGGAGGAACACATAAGTGAACTGGAGGAGTGCAGTGGTGGTGTAAAGAATATGGAAAGCTCACCAGACGGCCTTTGGGCTGGATCGTCGATGGCAGGTCCTAGTTGGGATGACAGAAGAAAGTTTTTGTAGAAGTATTTGTTTCTTACAAACGAAAACATAAAAACAGAGCAAAATTAGCTTAAAATGCTTTTGTGATGACATATGCTTTTATTTTGATAGGTACCAGTTGAAGGGGAACAACATGTGACACTGATCCTGGTCCAGATATAAATCCAAGATATGATTTGACAGTATCTTATCCCATGAATGACTAACTTTGATCTGTATGCTGTTAGATCATAACCACGACAACAACAATAAAACCTTACAAAGACACCATGTTTAATCTTTCTTTCTTTCCTTACTGTGAAACGGTGTGTGTGAGACAGTGAAAAGGAGAAGCAGACATACCAGGATGGAGCTAGTGACACTAGCGTGACCATTTGCAGGTGACTGTTGGGACAAATCTGGTGACTCTTTCTGCAACAGAAAATACAAAATGGATGGGTTTCTCTCCCCCCCACCCAAATATGCCAAAATGTATTCAAGTATGTGTTTTTGATTCCCTACCTCACAAGACATGGACTGGGACCGGTAACTAGGTACAATCTTGAAGGTGATGCTACCCCTCATCTCCCTCTGTGCAGACAATGAAAAAATACATGTTACGCATGAGTTTTTAATGGAAACAATACCTAACAATAATAGCAACACCATACAGAAGCTGAGAGGGTCAAGTGACACTACTACTACTACTACTACTATTACACATAGCAACATCTTTTGGAGTAAATCAAATATGTCTAAAATAAATGCTAAGAATACTGGTTGGATAAAACAAAAGAACACAAAAGTAAAATAAACAGAAAATCAGCCTGCGCAGTCCACATGATGGAAAGTCAGAGGAGGAGAGAGTCTAATCTGAGTGACTTACCAGCATCTTTTGGAGCTGTTCTACTGTCTGATTGGCAACGCTGATGCCGTTAATCTCTCGGATCTCATCTCCTACATGCAGAGTCCCTGAAGCGGAGAAATAATGAATTAATAAAGGCAACAAATGAGGCTCTTGGGTGTTTGAAACATCAGCGCTTCACAAAACAGAGGCCAGAAAACCCCCAGGGGTTATTGAGATGGCTCCAAGGGGAGTCCAACTAATGTAAAGGAAGAGTTTCATTTCAGTATTTCAATAACCAGAATCTACTTTATAATCTCTGTGATTTATCTTATTTTTTAGATCTCATCACATTGACAAAATGAATGGCTGAATGTGCCTGTTTAAATATGCATGCCTGGTGTAAGGTTGCAGGCAGTATTTTCATATGGATGCGTACCTTGTCGATGAATCATTCCACCATGCATGATTCGGGCCACAATACAGTGGTTGAGCTCGTTCATTTTCAGAGTAATGCCCTAGAAGAGACAGACAGAAGGTCAGAGGGAAAACCGATAACAGATCATAACTCAGGTTGCATTTCAGTTACTTTCATGTAACTGCTGAAAAGGTGTGAAAAGTACTTCTGATGTTTGTACTTCACTGTGAACTTATAAGGAAATAAAAGAGCCTGACGGTGAGGATGTCAATTCACCCGTATCTGAAATGTAGTGCAATCTGCGATGTGTGTCTCTGTTTCTGTCTACACACCATTGGCTCATCAGTGTTCTTCTGAAACTGGACCAGGCGAACCCTGGTGACGTTCTCCAGGTCCATGTCTCCGTTGGTGCTGTCTGGGGAGTCTCCGTTCAGGTAAGGTGAAGTGGGTGGGGGGGTCACTCTCAGCGCCTCGTCGCTGTAGACCTCGTGGGCCACCACATCATGGGTCTGCAGCAGAGCCTGGAGAGTACACAGACAGTCGTGAATGTTGGGACCGATGCATCCAATTGCACAGTATCCTAGGTAACCCTGTTTTACAAAACACTGTGTGAATAAGCAGTCAAGAGGAAGGTACACGTGGTTGCACACACACACACACACACACACACACACACACAGTATCTTTGTGTGTATGTGAGTGGATTGCTCCAACGTTAGAAAGAGTGTGGCTTACACTAATCCTCTTTGGGTACTAAGCATGTTACTGACACACAGTGTGTTTTTACAAAACACATCTACTAGCTGCGTTTGCCAAATGATCACATCTGCTTGACAGAGAAACAACATGTTTGCTGATGATGCACGACAGCCATGGAGAGCTGAAACAGCTGGCACTAAAGGCTTTTGACTTATGGTGAACATTACTGTGGCTGAGAAGAACAACAATTGGGGAAAAATTGTGTTTACAAAAGGCATCAACAATGGTATTTGACAATGAATACCAACAAAATGACTGAATACTAGGTTAATAATTAACAGGAACAAAGGATGCCCTTGGATCATTGCTTCATAAGTAAAGTCATGCACTACACAGGAAAAGGTTTAAAATAAAAGAATTGGAGAGTGAGACAGGTTTCTTCCCATGTGCAACCATGCAAAAGCCCTTCACACCCATTTTTCTAGCAGCACTGTTAAATGTCTGTGGCAACCCAGCCGCTCAGGTCAGAGAGCAAGACGGGCTAATTGGATTGAACCAAACCCGAGGTGTGACAGCTCCAGTAAGTGTCACAGACTGAATCAGCACAAGGAAACACCTCAGCCTTGTGCTTCTAACTATAATAAAAGCAAAAGAATGCATCTACAAAAACAACTTACATACAGTAAAAGTCTACCACTTTGCTATTATACTGGTGTAATAACACTTAACTGAGATGAAAACTGCAGCTACAAAACAAGCTACACTCCTTCAGCTTTGGCAATTACAGACACCAACGATGCTATACCTTTACATGAAATCCACCACTAATTCCTTCTGCCTCAGTTTTCAGTTTCCATGTCCATCAATAGTATCCTCTTCTTGTCTCAGGTCTGTTTGAGCCAATAGACTTATCTGACAAACATGGCGGTGCTGCAGTGACCGCAAAAGTAACTGTATATCCACACCGAAGCCCCTCAGCACATTTTCTCTTCAGCTCTTCCTACCGCTCTAATGCTTCTGTCTCTGTTCTTTTTCTCTGCATGTTTCTATCCCTGCCCGCCAAGCTCAGGTGCTAAGCAGCTTTGTGGCAGAGGGAGTTATGTGGATTGTCAAAAGAACCCCACTCGTTACACATTAGATTGTAATCTCACACACCAATAAGTATGCTCTACATGCAAAAAAATCTGAACCTGTCAAAACAATAAAAACATGTACGTTATTCTGTGTGTGTGTTTCTGTAATGTCTCACCATGAAGTGTGGCTGTGTGAGGATCCTCCTGAGCTCCTTGGCCTCCATGTTCTCTGGGTAACATGAGATGGTTTCCAGTACCTGGTGAAAAAAACAAAAGACAAGGGGAGAGAGGTGTGAATCTGAAGAAACAATATGTCACAACACAGTGTCTGATTCTGGTTGTTGTTGATGAATAAATCAGATTAGTGATTTAAAAGCCACATAAAGGAGATGTGTTGTCTCATCTTAAAAATTGTCCCTTTATTTAGTGAACAATGGCAGGGACGTCCTCACCTCTTTGGCTCTCTGCACTCCATCACTTGGAGGATTTCTGATCTGAGGGGATGACCTGGTGTTGATTTTGTCATAAAGCTGAAATGACAAACAATAAGTAACATTTAATTAAGCCCAACTGATAATGCAAGCGTCAACTGTAACAGCACAGTAATAGTAATAAGTAGAAGGTACATGTTGGACAAATAGCTGACTCTTGACTTGTCAGGACACCTACTGGACACGTTTGGTATTACAGTGTGGTTTACTCACATCTAACAGGGTATGGAGGTGTTGATCCTGGAAGACACTGTGGAGGAAGTCCATGTCTTTCTCACTGCAGTCAGTCAATGCATGAATCTCCTCTAGACTGTCCAAAACCTGTGACACTGCCCCTGCACACATACACACACATAAAGAGGTTATACACTCACATATAGACTGAATCACAAGCACACAGATAAACTCACAAGTACATCAAGCAGTCCCAGCAGACATTCAACACTACACAAAATGCAAACACTGAACATGACGGACAGACTTATCCACAAACACACAACCTCTTACACATCCACAAACAGGCAAAAAAACGACAAATGCAACAAAAAAAATAACACCAACAAAAGACAAACAGTACAAGTCACAACAGAAACCACATAAAACACATACAAACACTCAGAACTATTTAACCCCAAGTACCTGCTGCATCGCGCACACATGCAGCAAAACCAGAGAAACAGCGGTACATTGCATCAATACAACATCAGAAGAAAGTCAGTTCAGAAAGTCACAGTGTGGATGATAGGTTAGGAGCAGTACACCCAAGAAAATGCAAAATAGAAAAAAAATGGAAAATGCTAAAATGTAGAGTAAGAAGTAAAGAAAGAATTCAAATCTGACAAATAGTTTCTTAAAAAGTGTAGCCTTCCCACAAATTAAACATGTACTGTAATAATATATCAAATTAAAAGTCTGTGTGTAGCCCACTTAATAAACAAGCTCCTTGGTGATAAAGAAGATGTGACATGTTTAGATGATAGACAACAGTGCAGCGTGGTCAGAATACATTTCCTCTCTCTGAAATTAACTTTTAAAGTAATTTAGAGATGAGCGTTGATACTTTTGAACCCACAAGCCAATCCTTAAATGACCACAGAATTTATTAGCGGTAGGTGAGATGATTTTTACACGACTATGATCAGAGTTTTCCAAGGCCTCTACAGCCAAAGCAGGGAGTGACCTCTATCTCTTACAAATTATTTCATAAATATTTCATGTGTTAAATGTAGAGACTATTGATTACTCCATCCTTGAAACTTTCTAATCCTGCACTGACTCTTGAATAGGACAACATGCACTGCCTTAGAGGAGGCTGAGTTCAGTTAACAAGAAAACTCTACAAAGAAGCCCTGGAATAACAGATGTAAGACACATACTGAGAAAATAATCCCAATTACATACATATATAATATTGGGTTAATAATGGGCTTTGAGAAAAGAACAAATGAGACTTTGATTCAAGTTTTACTGTGAAGCATGAAAGAGACACAGCAGAGGACAAAACATGCTATTTAACATTGGGAAAACTTGTTATAGGTCTGTTTACATGCATCATACTACTCCAAATAAGGCATACTAATTTTAAACAATTTCCTGAATTGATTTTCAGCCATGTACAGCTCAATAAGCGGTTAATCAAAATGCATGCTATTCCTCGAGGAAGTTAAGTAAACAAAATAGTATTGTCGCTTAAAATGACTGCCCCTGCTCCCACTCTGTGGTAATTATTCAACAGAAGGCCAAAGAAAAATGTAAGATTTAACAATAATTCTGCTCAACTTACTTTTCTGGAAGACATATCATGTGACTACACGTTCAGACACTTAAAACCTAACCATAACGAAATAACCTGCAGTCTGCAAATGTCAAATAGTAGTAAAATGTGCTGCCCTGACAGCAACATACTTAAGAGGTCTTACTATTCATTCATCAATTACATCCCTCTTTAAGACACACAGCTTTTGAACTAACACCTGAAAGTGATATACAATACGCTGTAAAGAAAGGCTTTAGCAGAAACCTCACTATGATAGAAAATCCAAATTGTTAATTAGGAAACTGAAGCATGTGAGCATCTTATCCTCTTCCCTTTTGATTTGTTCGTCTCACAAGGTAATTATCAGAATATTTTGTTAAACTGTGTTTGCATAAAACTGTGATTGGTATAATGAGGATGCATGTAAACAGAACATCATCTTTACAGGTCAAGAGGAAGCATTTGCATTAAAAGAACACTCATCAAACCAAATGGGTTTTCTTAAAGGGAGACAGGAGAGAAGACAGTGGGAGACACAGAGGAAGCCATTTTGAAAGATCAGGACCCACATTATCCAATACTAAGAAAAAAATGCACATGATGATGATGATGATGATGATGTCGTAATGATTCACACATCGAGATTCTATGGGGAGGGGGATACGTACTTTCAGCAGCTAGCAGTCCTAGAGACAGCACAGCAGAAGAAAAACGACACCGAAGAAAGAGAGGCTGAGATTAGAGGAGGTTTACAGCAGTTATGGATGTAGAGGTTAAAAAAGAACTTAGTCAGACAACAAAGAGTCAGAGAGACGGCAGTGTGAGGAAGCATGAGGGCAGGTAGAGAATAAAAGGAGGCAGAGGGGAAATAGAGGAAAGAGCAGCAACAGAGAGAGAAAATCAGCAAGAGCAGCAAAGTCTATGAATAATCTGCCAAGCTGCAGCAAGCAACTACTGCATCTAAGCATCTATACTACACAAGTCTATGACTGTAGACACGTCTGGAGGTCTGCAATGGTAAAAATAAACCAGTCACCAGGAAGCATGCCTGCAACAGACTGCCAGCCTCAGCAGAAAGGACATATGGGGGCTATAAGTGTATCTGGCTGCAGCAGCTACACATACACCTGAGGATGTGAAGAGCTTAGCTCATCGCACTGATTCATTAGGTGATGATGTAACACACTGGTCATTTTCTACTGTTTATGACAGCAGGTTTCTGTATGCTGATAACCATTGGCAGGTTCAGCCTGCAGTCTTCTTATCAAAGGAAGTGAAAGTCCGTGGCTGAGACAGGGAAGCGAGGCTGTTGGGCAACATCTGTCTTCATTCAAACAGAGGAAGTTCTACACAGACAGCTGGAGATCACATTAAGACACTAGAATAGATACCACGAGAATAGAAACTGGGCAAGAAAGTGAACGTGTTCTTTGGTGCAGATGCATGTTGGTGAGTTTCATGTTTGCCCTTATGTGACACATCAGTGGATACTTACATTTGTGGACAACTAAATAGTAGATATAAGGTTTGTACATTAATCACTACATTACCATAACACCATTTGAATCTAAATGACACTACTTTATTGTCCTTATATTATCTTACAAATCAGTGTGTGTTTTAAATTCTTTAGGTTGCTTATCCTACCTGCACAAACTAGTAACTAAATCTCTCTGTTATGAAAACATTTTGAAAGATCCAAACCAGGATAGGGTTCTGTTGTGAGATTTACCTGAGGAGGTGGGGTCATCTGAGAAGTCATGAAGCTCCTCTGGGGGGTCACCATAGTAGGAATTAAACTTGTGGCTTGAAACAGCAGCCAGCACTGCACCCTGGGATACAGAGTAAGGATAGCACAGCTATTACATAAAGCTATACATGTTGTGGGGTGTGCGTACACGCTTTTTATGTGTTTGCATATGAGGCCTTAAGGGGACAGGCCTGTTGAGAATCTTAGAAAACATTTGACAAGAAATTAATCTGGGTCAGTCGTCAGAAACAGCTGCAGTGTGGAGGAGGTGACACTTCCTCTCATCTCTAATTTCACTGAATCTGTAGATTCAGATTGACTAACCCTCAGAATTTAACATCAACACAGTGCTGACCTTCAGCTTCCTCCTGGCGTTGAACTTCCTCAGCTGCTCCACTGTTTCAGGCAGGTGGATCTTGTAGGCATACCTGTCCCTCTCCTAAAAACAACAAACCATATCCACAAAAGCACAAGTAGAAACCATAAACACACTGGTGGGGACATTAGCACACCCAATGCACACACGCACATTAGAGCAGTCACAGAGCGGATGTGAAAGCATAGCTGTGGTTCCAAACCGAAGGAAGTGTGTCAGCATCAGTACGGCCAGTGGTTTAAAGGTGACTTTGAGATGCCAAAGCGTTTTTTTAATCAAAACAGCAAATATTCACATCACACTTCTTCTTTTTTAAATGTCACACATGATCACAAACGTTCAAGGACAACCTGCTAAAGCTGGCAACATTTACAGTGAGAGCTCCTAACCTGTAGTCAACTCATTACTAGCAGTTGTATGTGTGTGTTTCTGTGTGTGTGTTTGTGTGAAATCTTGCCTTCAGCCAGGGGTGGTTGAGGGCCTCGTAGACAGTGATTCTCTCAGCAGGGTCCAGCATTAGCATGCGTCTCACCAGGTCCTTGGCGCTCTCCGAGATGTGGGCCCACTGGCGTGGGTTCATCTAGACAAACAGAAATTTTCAGAAACATGTAGAACATTGGCAACAAAGATCCCTGTTGATCACTGTTGTCTCCAGGTCGGCAATGCAGGTTGTAAGGGAAAATGAAACCAATTTATAATATATATAATACATTTTTTGCCCCTTTTTTTATTATGGATATTTTTATTATGGACTTGTTTTGAATATCACTGTCTAATCTTACTGTAAAGCCAAGTTGCAGTGTTGGGAGAGCTCATTATTTACAGATTTTATGTAGAAAAATAATTTAGCAGCAGCTTGATGGACGATAGCACAGTGTCGTCCATCAGGCTGCCTGCCGTGACTGCATCTGCCACAGATTAGTGCACCAAGCAGGAAATCCATACTCTCAGTTGAAAACTGAAAATCTAACAGGCCTTTATCTCAGTATCTTCCACTGACACTGTTAGGTCATGCATCACCTCTTACTGGCTTTTGTAAAGGTGAGAAGTAACTATTACCCATTTGATGCACTCAGTTCATCATCAAATGAGGAACACATATGATGAGGTAATAGTGATGCTAACATGCCAAAGACTGAGAGATGCTGTTATTCAGTCTCATATGTTACGTTTGCAGAACAAAGCTAAAATTGTAATTAGGGACACTCATTTAGATTTTTTTTTCTTTATTCAGAAATAGCAAAGTGTCTGTGGGGTTAGTCTGGTGCGTGACTGTGACTGGTGCCTCGCCAGTACCTCGCTAATGCGGCCAGCCTCAAGAAGCGTGTCTGGATATTTTTAACACTAGTTATGACAATCCAATGAGGGAGGATCGTCTCTCATATAGGTGGTCCACCTCTGCTTCTGGGTCATTAGCTTGATGAGGGGTGCTGTAGTTGAGCTCCGAGGACCAACATCGTGGCTATTAATACATTTTTTTTTTTTTACTGTTTAACTGATAGTATTAATCGGTCAAAATTACGTATTGTCGGTTAATGGTTAAACGGTTAATTACTAACATCCCTAATTCAATTTAATGAAAAATATCAACATTATAGCACACACACTGTTCAGTTCAGTTCTCTGTACCCCAGGAGCTCAACCTTGATGCACAGTGACAAAGAGGAGCTTACTATTGTGCTTACCTGCAGCTAAAGGGCACAGCTGTGGTGCAGTGATGAACATATTCAGCGTGCACACTGACAGACAAGGATGGTGTCAGCTCTCACCTTGTATTTCCCCTTAATGATCGCCTCAAACAGACGCTCTTTGGTGCCGTAGAACGGAAGGCAGCCAGACAGGAGGATGAAGAGGATGACGCCGCACCCCCACACATCCACCGGTTTGCCGTATGGCTCCCTCTTGACTACCTCTGGGGCCATGAAGTGGGGAGTGCCGACTCGACCTGAAGAGAGCAGACAGAGAGACAAAGCTGTTAATGAAAAATGGAAGCATGGTGGAAATCTGAAGCCAGAACTGGTGTTACAAAGATATGAGGACACACTGGCTATATGTAGGGCTGCAACTAACAGATTTTGGGGGATTCATCTGGTGCTGAGGATTTGCTTAATAAAATTACTTGATAATCATTTTCTGACTCAATCAGTTTGTTTGATTGAATCATTTATACTTAAATCTAAATCTAAGCCTGGAGAATATCCCATCATCCATTGGGAGAAAGGCAGGGTACATCGTTGACACTCCAGCTCCAACACACAAACTAATTTACATTTTCCAATTCACCTAATCTGCATGTCTAGTGACTGTGAGAACAAACGGGAGCTGCTGGAGGAAACCCACACAAAAGTACTTACTCATGTCTAAAATACCGCTCATCTTGTTACCACAGTCATAAGTCATTTTCTCTGAAAATGTCTTGCCTAGTCTGATTCACAGCCAAATCAAGCCAAAATATAAATTTTGTAATAATATGTCAATTTAAATAATCATTATAGTAATTTAAGATTAGCTTGCTTAAACAATTATCAAAATTATAAATCAATTAATTTTCCATTTTTTGGCTAATTGTCTATCGTGGGAAGGCATGCATGAATGTTTTGAGGTATAGAGAGAAAGAGGAACAAACAGTCCTACTGTACCTCCAGCTACTAAACCAGACTCTCCCAGCTGTATTGCCACTCCAAAACCTCCCAGCTTGACCGGAGCAGAGTTCTCCTTTGAGGCCAACAGCACGCAGTGAGGCTGCAGAGGAATAAAAGGGACAGGTCAAGGTGGATGAAAAAGATTTTAAACAGTAGATTTGTGATCCATATATTTCAACAGGTTAAATGAGGGACCGTTCTAGTAGGACTTAAATTCTATTCACAGAAAGAAGAAATCATGTATTTGCAATCTACAGTAACTGTGCAAAGCATTGCTTTGCTCTATCTGTGCAAAAGTGCAACATCCCATATGTTCATTTGCTGGTAAGTGAACCTCGGTTTCACAATGACAAGCCAACTCGCACAAGTATAACCACAATTTTATAATGATGCTCAGAAAGATATGGCTCTCAGGGAGCTGTAGAGCAAGGTGTTAAGTCGCATTCTACCGACTTAGTCAACTTAGTTAATAATTTGACATGAACTTGTGATGCTATTTACAACATACAGTAGACAATTGTTTTTGTTGAAAAAATAGACAGGCTAGGAGTCACTGACAGAGAGAGGAAGGCGAAAGCGAGAGAAATGTTAGAGGACAGGCAGCAGATATGTAGGCTATAGTCCACTATGTGTCCTGAACTATGTGGTAATGTCTGTCCCTGTCATCCCTTTTCTGTTTTAGTATGTATTTGCACTTAGATGAGAATATGTCTCCAACACTGTTTTCACACTTGAACCCTATTTGTATAGGATTAATATTGCAGGAGGAGGCAGGTCATAAATGATTTGCTGTGCCCCAAAGTGAGTAAACCCATTTTACGGGATAGCATTAGCCACTGCTATATTGCAACTAATAATCAGACATACAGTATATTGTATGCACTCAAGACAAGATTAATGTCACTGATCTGTGCATGCAATATTAAAAACACTCCACCTCCCTTACAGATGTTTAAATGTAGTATTCCTGCCAATTTCAGTCATGAAATTCAGTACTGAGGAGAGCTGCATGATAGATGAATCTCAGAAAAAGGCTAAGTGTGTGAGAGTGAGTGGCGGTGGTGGGCTCACTTCCTGTCTTCACATTTTTGTACTTCTCGTAACAGGGGAATTGAGAGGTATGGAGGATGTGTTGACACAGGCGGTGCGAGATCAGAGAGACGCAGAGAGAGAGAGAGAGAGAGAGAGAGAGAGAGAGAGAGAGTCGCAGAGAGAGAGAGAGAGAGAGAGAGAGAACAAGAGGCAGAGACAAGCATACTCGACAGTCATATCTGTGAGCGAGGGGAGTGGAGAGGGTAAGAAAAAAAGCTTTTCAATAAAGAAAGAGAGGACAAGGACCAATACATAAGAAGACTGAAGGCAAGCTGAAAAAGAGTCTGCAGGATTTATGACTCATTGAGAGACTGAAGAGAAAAGTACAAAGAAGAAGGGGTACTAAGGACAAGGACTGTAGTTGTACAATATCTTATTACATATCTAACTCAAGTTTTTCAACAAGTTACAGTTTGATGGAGGAAAAAAAACACACTGAACTTCTCTACACGATCCTACACATCTAAACTGCAGCTGTGCTGAATCTCCTACGGAAGGAATATTGATGGTGAGTGTTCTGCCTTAATCCAAACATCTGTGCGTAGCCGTCAAGACGGTGACTCTGCAATAGCGTGCATGCATGTGCATCTACACTCACACTCCTCTGCTTTATTGTAATACCACGGACCTGGAATTTAAGTGTTAAATAGGCATGAAAGCTTCGATTAGTCATGACCCCAGCTCTCACTGGTAAAAAATGTAATCTGTGAACTACAGAAAACAGACCTGTTGTTCAGAGGGACATTTCTACATTGTCCAGCTTCTGGAGCTCCTCCTCTCCTCCACCTTTTTCATGGCATTACATAAATTACTATAATTTCCATTTCACAGCGAGTATTACACATGTGACCTTTAAAACTGCAACCCACATATTACGTATCTGTCTGTGCATTACTCATAAAATATGTGAGTGCAGCGTCACAATGAGGGCATTTCTTGTTGCCTTTGGCAAACAATGAACTGACATTTACTTTTCTTCTTTTTCAGAGCCTAATGATAAACAACCCTGAAGTTGTCACTCCTCAGACACAATGACAAACTCCTCCTCTGCCTCCTCTTTCCCCTTCTCTCTTTCAACTTCTGCTTCGTCTAACTCCTCTCTTCCTATCTCTACTTCATCCCTCCCTGTTTCGATGTCATCCCTCTTCTCTGCCACCTCTCTTACACCTCCCTCTGTCTCCACCTCTTCAGTGGCCCCAAACCAGACTGTGTGCTCATTTGACGACGAGGCCCTCCGTCTGCCGCTGGCAGTCCTATACTCCCTGTTCTTTCTCTTTGGCCTTGTAGGTAACCTCTTCGCCCTGTGGGTCTTCCTTTTCCTACACTCAAGCCGTAACTCTGTGCGGGTGTTCCTTATCAACTGTGCTGTGGCTGATCTGGTCCTCCTGGCGTGTCTGCCCTTCAGGGTTTTCTACCATGTTAATGGAAACCGGTGGGTTCTGGGATCTGTAGCCTGCAAGATGGTGGGGAATCTGTTTTACATGAACATGTACATCAGTATTACATTACTGGGGTTCATCAGCTTGGACAGATACTTGAGGTTAAAGGGGAAAGGCAGAGTACGGAAACGCATGAGGATGACGCTGTGGGGGCACAGCCGGCCTTGGAGCTGGGTGGCATGCGGGGCTCTGTGGGGTCTGTCACTGATGGCGCTGGTGCCTATGATTGCTACAGCAGAGGACAGTGAGGACAAAGACATATGCTTCCAGTACAAGCAGCGTAGCAGCAAAGCCAAAGGGAAAGCCTACTTCAACGCGGTGCTGGTGGTGCTGTTCTGGGTCGTATTCATCATGCTGGTGGTCTCCTATGCAAAGATCGCTTCCCAGTTACTGAGGGTGTCACGGGACAAGCCGGACCTCCCCAACGCACAGAGATATCAACGAACCGCCAAGAAGTCCTTCTTTGTCCTCTTTCTGTTCACCATCTGCTTTGGGCCCTACCACGCCTTTCGGCCCGTCTACATCCTCTCCCAGCTCAGCACAACAGTACACTGTGAGTACTTGCAACTGGTGGACCGTACCAACGAGGTGATGCTGTTATTCTCCGCCTTCAATAGCTGTCTGGATCCGGTCATGTACTTTCTGTTATCTGGCTCAGTGCGCAAAACCGCCCTCCAAGCACTTGGACACCGACTTGGCAACCGGCTTCTCTTCCTAAACGACGCAACATCTAACAGCTCGACAATGGAGTTCAGACGACTGTCTGTGCCTATGGCCTTGCCTAACCCTGAACTTAACACCCCCTCAGTCACCCCCAGAACAAGCATCTGTATCATCAACTCCACCCTCCGCCGCACAGGACTGACCACGCTTCCACATACTGGCCAACAGTGATGAACGGTTTGTCTGACTACAAATAATGTCAACCTGAACACTGAGGAAATATATATCTGACATTTCTAACATAGGTGCCAGACTGGTCGGCTAATTCTCTGTGAAGCTGAGCAAAGCATTTCTACACATGCCTACTTCTTTTGTTTAAAGAAAAGTTGTTGTTTTTTTTCACTACTGAGATATTCTTACTATGTTAGCTTCTGAAGATCTATGCTTGGAGGGAATCATTGTTTCAATTCTAGTTTAATGCCTGAGTGAAAGACTGACAGTACAATCATGTCTGAGGAGATACACTTCAGTGACTTCTGTGAGAGCAGCTTTTCTAAGAATACATACTGGGTGTATTTCCCATCAGAGAGAGTGCTACAATGTTTCTGAAAGAAGTAAATGTGTATATTGGTAATAATGGATTGTGTGTATCTGATACAAACTTTTTGCCCTCTTTTGTGGAAAAAAATAATTTCTAGTATTAATATAAGATCTAAGGTGTATTTGGAAGACACATAGACAGATAAAATACAGATCTGAAAGTATATTGATTGGACAGAACAATGACTTACTAGACTCTTTCTGAATTATCCTGATTGTGCTAAAAGCCACCCATCTGGCACTCTAAGTGAGTTAAAACAAACACTAGCAGTAATGTGCAACTACCATTTCACCCAGGTTTGACCCAACAGCACACACAGCTATTAGTTTTACAATAAAAACAAGGCTGTGTTGATCCCGTTGGGGACTGTCTCGTCAAATGGCTGGTGTGTGGATCAAGGGCCTGGTTCAGGCTGCTCCATCTGGACTGGTAGTGTTTGTTGCCTGTGTTAGATGGCTAATCCTGTTGGAATCACTGGTTGATGCTAATCTGACTATAAGAACTCTTAAAAAGGAACGGACTAGCATTTGACATGCAATGACGCACTGGTTTGCAAACTGGAGAGACTTGCAGGTGGTTAGACTTAAAACATGTTCGTACTAAAAGCCACATAATAACTAGAACTTAATGTAAAGAGCGGATGTTAATGGGAGGGGTTTCTGGTAAACAGTAATGCTTTCGACCTTTATCTTCCCACAGACCATACAGATAAGTATCTTCTCACAGTTGAAGACAGTCACATGAGACTCTGTGGTATAAAGCAGTTTATTTTTGTTTATTACCCTTGTTATGCAAAGGTTTAACACCTCAGTTAACTGGTGTCAGTTAGGTGATACGTTTGGTGTTTTCAGTGGCTTAGTCTGGGAAACAAAAAGGGAGAGATCTCACCTTTACATCGCGATGAATCACATTGTTGTCGTGGCAGTACCGAAGTGCCTCCAAAATCTGCCTCATGTAGTGGCTGGATGGACAGAAAGCAGAAACAGATGAGGGGGAGATCATTTAGGGCATCCACAAATTGTTGTTTATTTCAAGCTTTATTAATATTTAAAACGCTCTACCCACAGTTCCCAGACTGTGTGTCCTACCTGGCCACTGCTTCGCTGTACACAAACCCAGCATCAGCTCTCTTTACGATTTCAAAACACAGGTCTGCTCCGTCCATACTGTTGGTGAGAGAAAGAGGAAGAAGACACCAGGGTATATATTATAGATAACAGATGAGCTCGCAACTGTCAAAATAGTGTTTAAAACAGAGTGCATCAATCTACATCCATCATGGAGCAATTTTATGACCTGCTGTCACTGGCATAAACAAAGAGGCACTATATTTTCATTATAGCACTTTTTAGCCAGATTTACACATCCGCATCAACCAGGCATGTTGATTAAGAAGATTATATTTACAACAAAGGCAGGGGAGAAGCAGAGAGCTCAATGTCTCCTGTGGATTTTATATTGAACACTGATGCTTTAGACTACAACATGTTATTTTTTATCATTACTGTGCAATTAGGCATGGCTGCAACCTAACACAATCTGACAGATTCAGTATGATTTTGTTATTAGTTGCCATATGAAGACCTGTCCTCTCAGCAATTGCCAATCAGAGACAACATATCAATCATCCTTTGACAAAAAAAGTGTACTACATACCACTCTACATACATATAGCACTGGGTGATATGGGGAAAAAATATATCCTAATCTTTCTTATCTTTTTAATAATCTCTTTATTTATTCCTCTCCAACAAAACATATGCATATGTATACCATTAACACGTGAAATTTTGCCCTTCAGATACATACTACTGTAAACCAAAATGACATCAATGACTACTATCTGAGCTTTAACACCTTACCACTCATCCACATTTTGTCAAGGCCCATATTAAGTCTGAAACCACTAAAATGAGGGGGCTGGTAGTGTTGGTGGAGATAGGGTGTAAAATTAAATGGTAAATTTGGTCTGTGGCTGTTACATTCGTCTACTTTACAGGTACTTAAGCAGGTTGCCACACGCCATCTACATGTTTTCTACTCTTGAAAAGAGAAAAAGAAGAAGAAGAAAAAAATAAAAATAAATATATATACATATATATGTATATATGTATATATATAGCAGATGAACAGAAACAGTATCTGGTATGTGGGACTGATCAGCAGACGTGGTGGTGGCAGATCTTTTCTGTCCGGGTTAAGACCAAGTAAAAGGTACAAAATCAAATCCTAAAATGGTGTGAAATGCACATGCCTGGCTACATGATGCAGAGTGTGCAGCACAGACTTACAATTCAAAGACCATGTACAGCATGCCATCAGAGCTATAGGTCTCCAGCAGCTCCACGATGTGGGGGTGTTTCAGCATGTGGCAGATACTGGCCTCTCGCTTCAGATCTGGCAGGTAGAAATAAGACAGGTGAGACATTGTTCACATCCAACAATTCGTTTTTCACTCCAGCGTAATTATATTTCCATTACAGGTTGTGAAGGAAGATGTTAATTCAATTTTATTTGAATCTATAATTTCTCATCTTTCCATCGCTAGTGATAAGAAGTTTTGTTTAATGTTAGTATAACATTAACTGTAGTAACCTGACTTCTTAACTTTATGACCAAGATGTGGCCGTGCTATTGTTAAAGTGAGCTTAATCCCCCAAACATATGTGCTGTAAATCATGATTTATCCACTGCACGCTGAAATGATCTTGCTGATTTATCTTTTTAATTTCATAGTGTTCATGCTTTCAAATGGGAAAATTTCATTGTGAGCTTCCTCTATTGGCTCATTCAAGGACTTTATGTTTTGCTCTTAATCTCCTTGTCATTTTCCAACCACTTTAATTTATTTTAGACAAATATGCTACTAAATGTGAGCACTGACAACAGGTTTGGATTTGCCATCAGCAGGAGTCAATCTCGGCCCTACCAACCCTGCAGGTAAATCCAGTACTTGGAACATTGGAAAGCAGGTAAGTGATAAAGTTACTACTTTCAATAACTCGCACATTTGACATACATTCACATAGCTTACCATATAGCATATATTGGTAACTATAAAAAAATATATTACAATCACAAAATAACTTAGCCTACTTTACCCCCCCCATACTTGGTCTAATCGTGTGACATCAGTGATGATGTCACCCAGAGCATAAATAGAGGAAGTGGTTGGTCACCTCCTTCCTTTGTCTATGGAACACATGGTGGGCATGGTAAGTAGCAAAGAAGGAAAATAATTAACTTATGGAAAACTGAATAAACAATAACTAACCTTAACAATACTGGTCTCTGTTTAGTACTTTAACCAAAAATGCAGATGTATGTGAACTCCAACCAAATATAATGCAAAACACAAACAGACCCGGGATAGCAGCTCAGATATTGCTAAAGCAAACAAGCCTGGTTAAACTATAGTGGTGAAAATGGGGACAAATGGCATGTTCTCACCCACTTTGTCACAGTATCTATATTTCAATTTTTATTTTTATTAAAAGGTGTAAAATACTAAGAGAATGCATCAAACAAATAAGTAAATCAAACATCAGATAACCTTGGATTGAGAAAGATCCCTGACTATTTGAGAAAGACCGCTACTCTGCTGAGATGCTCGTTTGTTTGCTGCCTTGTTAAATCCTTTTTCGTCCCTTGGTGATGAGTTAAGGAGATGAAAAGTAAAAAGGACATGCCCAGCACGCCCCCTCCTCGTTACACACCTCAACAGGCCTGCTACATCTCAACTTCACCACCAGAGGGAGTGACAGAGCATTTCATCTCCAGACAGAGGGACTCCAGTCTTTATAGTTACTGAACAAACAAGGTGAGTTTTCACATGTTGGGCAGACAGATAAGCGAGCTAACAAGCTGGTATCTAGCAGAAAGACAAGATGTAGCACCACTACAATACCCTTTTTAACTGCACATTCAAATGTACATCTGGCTCACGCTCAACATCATCCCCTCATCACCACATCCAGATCACACTGCAAATACAATTACTACATGACTGCGGCATTCCTCGTCTTTTGACTGCCTCATTAAAGAAAACACTGAAGGGAAAACGGTAAGACGAGTGGACACACTTCTCTTTAAAGGAAATATTGAATGGAACGACAAGTGGTAAGACCGAGATTACTGAGGAAGGCTGACAGACATAATGTGCTGTTGTTGAACTCCTCACTCCATTAAAAACCTCATTTACACACTCCACTCTCCATCTGCAAGTCTACTGATCTGTGTGTGCGCTCATTGTGTCGTGACAGACAAGTATCATTATGCAACACAGAGAAACGACAGTGTCCCCACTACAGAGCCCCCATTCTACTGTTCCTTTGCTTTCATTATTTCTCTACGCTCGTCCTCGACCCGTCTCATCGTGTATCTATTCTTGAACTCAACAATGATGCCCAGTGTCTGCACGGCAACGAGGAAACCACTCAGACAGAGGGAGGGAGCCAGAGAGGCCTGGAACACTGAATGAAACCAATGCCATTTACTGGGCCTATTCCAAATCAATTCTTACATAGAAGGTCTAGACTAGGCTTTGTGATGCAATGTTAAATCATTTCACTCATGATAGTTTGGAGGAAAAGGTCTTTACACCATTTGCATCTGATGTACTCATGACTGGGGGACAAAACCAGCTTAAAGAAATCACAGAAGCAAAAAATGCTTGGTCATCTGTGGTTAGTTTGTCTGGGATGTTGGTGAACTACATTTCCAATACGTTTCTTACCTAAATTTACTATACACATCTAATAATAATGCAAACTGTGTTTTTCTCTGAAATTCAATACCCATAAAACCTTAATGTTGTGCTCACCAGTTCACTTTCTATATTCATCTTCATTCAATTCCAAAATTTCAAACACTCATTCAGCTTTTGCTCAATACTCCCAAACTCTTAATTACACCATTTATCATTTGTTCTTCTAACTCAGTCACATGCACACACATATTCATACATAACTGTTTGTTACTCAGCTTGTAGCAGCTCTGTCTCCTTTTCACTCACATTTACGCTGACGCAGATTCTTTAATAAGCTAAGGTATGTGGTCTCAGGAAAGCACTCTCCAAATCTGGCTGCACTCCAATTCTCTGCCATGCCACTTTGGGTGGCCCCTTATTTCTTCTCTTGTGACTTTTTAAAAAGGTCAGAAATGTGGGTGTCAAAAAGGCACTAACCTTAGGTGAAAGTTTCGCTGTGAATATTAATTTAATATTTAGTATAGTCAAGAATTCAGCTTATGAAATGATGCATGTTAGTGCCATTTCTGTTTTGACAACATCCCATATACTGGCCATAAGAAACGTGATACTTAAAGAAAAATACATAACATAATATGGGATACAGGATAATAGTTTAATAAAAGTTGTTTTCACATGTACATCAATTAACCACAACACAACAACCAATAACATTATTCCAAACTATTCTAAATGTCCAAGGTGAAGGAAAGCTCTTCAGGTTTATTTAACTTTTTAATAAATGAATACATTTAGTTCCAGAATAATGATTACATACTAACGTCCAAAATTATGTAGGACATGGACTTTGTTTTGGGAAACACTGTTGTAAATCTCCACTTTTACAGTTTCTCCTCCCTTGGGTCATTTCCTTGTCTTGCTGTTATTGGCTACCAGGCTTAACTCTGACTGGGGCATCACAGATGGCACATAGTGAACGCCAACAATAGGACCAACACACACACACTCACACACCTATGATCTTTGTCTCCATCTCTCTCTCTTAGACACACACAGATCTCAGCATGACAAAGCCCAAAAACACATGGTGAGACATGGCATGCTTCAATATCTCACGCATACTCACCACCACTAACCAACCAATACACACATACACACAAACAAATGCAGTTCCAACATATTATTCATCTGTTCATCATTTATTTGTGTGTGAGAATGCCATTATACACTGTGTTTGATATCTTAGCCAAACAGTATTTGCAGATTATTCCCATTTGTTGTAACCCACAAGAAAAACAAGGTGGGTGGGGTTTGTATTACAGAACAGAAAACGATTCACACTTTAGTTAAACTTTTCACAGATGTAAGTAAGTCTGTTTCAAAGAGTAATTCTCTGTGACTGACAACATCCCTGACGACTATCCTCTCTTGTCCCGATTCTGTTAAAGCCATCCATCTGGTGCTCCAAGTGCACGACAGCAAACACTAATTTAACTACAGCCAAAGTTCAAACCAGGTCTGTTGTGTTCCTCACCTTCTGTGCTGAGGCCAGGGCTGGAGGTGAAGCTGGCCACATCGACGATCTTTACAGCAAACTGCTGGCCCGTGTCCCTGTTGATGCAGCGCCTCACCACGCTGAAGGGACCCCTGCAACACACACAAATCTCAGACTTAGATTTAAACACCAAAACAGCTCTAAGTTCAGTTAACACTTATCAGAAACACAAGTACACATATTCACATGCACACAACCACACACATACACTAGCCTAATGCCATGGGCAGACAGTGCCACTTTTGAGAATATTCTGGATTTACAGTGGGTGGTTAGCTACGCATCGTAGCCTTCGTGCTTGTGCCAGTGGGAATTATAGAGCGGTGGTGTGCAGCACAGCTGTAAAAGCTAAAATAAAACTCTTAAAGGTTTCCTTCTGGGCAAATGAGGTGGCAGATATTGTAAGGTTGTGTTTCTTGATATAACTGCAATGGGCCTGACATATGGAAGCTATAAGGCATGTTTTCCTGCCCTGTGTTCAACAGGATGCAAGAAGTTCTCAAAATGTTGTATTAAAAGGTGAACAAAGTAGTCCAGCCATGACTTGCCAACCCAGAAGTTAGCTCAAGGTTTGTGTGGCAGATGTACCCAAACAGATTAACCACCATGCAAAAAAGTTTGTTTTGCATTCAGTCATTACATTAATCATTAATTCCTGGTTTTAATCACGGGTTTGTTGTATACAACCCTGGACCTTCCTACAGACCTTCTATGAGTATTTGCGCATAGTCCAAGCCACACTAAGTGACACTCCTCACATGAACACACAGGTCAAGTCCATGAAGAAACAATAATACCTTTCATTTCATAATTCTTTCTCATTTTGCCAAAGCATCAAGCATGAGATTAAATCTGTAACAAAGTGGCGGGAACAGACACTGAAAGCTGAGACATTTGCACATTTTCTGTCTCCTACCCCACTGAGAGTTACACACAGACACACACACATACCCCTGCCGTGTTACAGCTGTCTCTACATCTCCCAAAGTCTACAATCCTCAAAGGCGGAGCCAATGCTACTAGACACACACACACACACACACACACACACACACACACACACACACACACACACACATTTTGCAAAGTGGTGGCCATTAACAGGCATTGGTTTAACTGAATTAGCAAATGAACTTGCTTGACAATGTCAGAGTCAACCCAACAGTAAAAGCAATCCAGTTTAAGCGAATGTGCATGTTGTGAGTATGGAGGCTGCAGCTAATTCGCTCTCTCACATCTGCTGTAATGATTAACCCACACAAACAAACAAATTCAGGCCGCATGTGCACGCTCTGGGCCGAGAGAACCATAAAACACAACACCCTTCCCTTCAGAGTTCACAGGAATCCTGCTGATGATCTGACAACCCCACTGACCTTTGCCCTCCTGGGGTGATGTGCTGTAGCAGCTGTGTTTCCTATTAAAAAAGGACCTCAGAGGTGTGGGGTGCTTGTTGAGTGCATGATGGAGCTTCTGATGCCCCCATTCCAACCTTACAATAGTTTCAGATGTGTGTAGGGCTGGTGAAGGGGGAGTGAGAGGCTGCAACCACCAGAAATGATGCAGTGAGGGTAAGGCCATCTTGGCACTGATCTAATGTGTGTCAATAAAACTCATTACCGCCATTAAGCAATGAGGTGGGGTTGGGTGGACCTGCCAGATTTTATGCATCAACCCCATTTGTAATCTTGGCTGTCAATTCAAGGGAGCTACATGGAGAATCAATTCCTGAATGGGGTTTCTACAACAGTTGTGTATTGTATAAGCGAAAGGGGGTTGGGGACGCTATTTAATAAATTAGAATGCAATTCATCTCATCATCTGGAAGAAAAAAAATTAAATGACCACGTACAGTAGCTATTATAGAGGCATTACAAGAGAGCAAGTAAATGTAAGAGAAAGAGAGCGTGTGTGCCTGAGCATGAGGAAGCAGAGAGGCCGCATGCCATACTGACATCACCGCAGCTGTGCTGAGTGGGCTCATACAAAACGCCCACACATGGCTCACATCCGACAGCGGCAGTCATCAAACATTAGCCCAAAGTGGCATCTTTACAGACTGCTCCTTGGCTCATTTCAACTCTCTACTCTATGTAAATAAAAGTCTGGCTGTTACGTGCATCTTTAACATCCATCCTGGCCATGAGCCAATTTTCCTCTCAGGTCTCTGTTTTTTTCCCTCTCCCAAACAGGGACAAGACACATCTGTAGCTGCAGACTCAACATCACCAGTACAGCTCTCCTGAGAGAAACCATCTTTGCTTAAAGCAGCATTTTGCTCTTGAGCTGTGGCCAGCAGCTAGCATAATTCACTCAGTTAGTCTGTCCCAAAACAAATAATTTGTAGGAGTTTCTCAGGTAGGCAAACTATTGGTGATGTTCCCAGATCGTAATCCTGTGCCAAGTAAATTGCATCTTATCTGGTCTGCCATGGTGCACATTATTATCATTGGCATACAGTGACAAGCCTACACCGGCAATTTTCTCTACAACACAATTTTAAGCATGTTTTGAAAAACCCACTGCATTCAGCAAACCTCACAACTAACATGCAACACATTTATGATTAACAACACAGTGAAATCAATAGCCATATGTCTTTAAATATTTAGTGGCCGCAAATGGGTGAAATCAAAGTATTCTGTGATTGTTAAATGTGTAAAAAAAAAAAAAAGGATATTTCAACGTGTATGTTAGTGATATGATTTCAGAGTTAGTGGTGAAGCCTATGAATACACAAAGCTGACAATTGTCTAATCATACATTTGTACAGAGGCATGTGCTTTGAAATAGGAAGAAACAACATAAAATTGATTCCAACAGCAGGTTTCTAAGATAAGTGCTGTTTGCTCTACTGCCCAAACTGAGCTCAAGTGCAAAGCTGTTAATTTAACAAGTTCAACAAAGTTCAGTGCTGCTCAACTGTGGTCTGTGAATGTCTAAGCAACAATAATCCAGAGTGCTTCCTTATGCAAATTAGAGAAACAACCCCTTTGAATATTAGCGGGGAAATTAGCATTCTGGTTGCAAACTGAAATTTAGAGCAGAGATACCCTCAGGAGGTTCTAAAGCTTTGGAAGAAAAGATTTCCCTCTGCATAAGCCAGAAGAGGATCCAGGTTTGTACCACCCTGTAGAGTCTGGCTTTGTAGTCTGAGAGAAAGCTTCAACTTTACACCATCCATTCACAACTATTGATCTGCTGTGTGTGGGCAACTTAAAGGAGCATGTACTGTACATGGAGAGGAAAGTTCAAAAGAAAGACAAGAAGTGCTCTAGTGAAGGAAAACAATTAAGATTACTCTCATATTTAGGCTAGACAAAAAAAGAGCAAAAACAACCTGGCACAGATATCACATTTAACATTTTCCCTGTTTAAGCCAAAGACAACCTGAAAACATTACTTTTTAATGACACAAACGCTACTCTCTCTTGATATTTCCCTCTACTAAAACAGATGGGAAGATGACACATTCAATAATGTGATACTTTATTGATCCCAGCAGGAATTCAGTGTCTTGCTTCAGGACACTACAACCAAGTGGATGCTTGCCAAGCTGGGGGCTTGAACCCTGGGTTTTCCTGAACGACAGTCTCTCCAACTCATTTACATAAACGAGGGAACAGAATACTAGAAGGCTATCTTCATATGGAATCCAAAACAGCACAAACACCAACTATGGCCTCCCAAATAACGCTTAATGAAGACAGGATTTACTGCCTGTTATTGCAAGGGATTGTCTTAAACTGTATACAGGTGTACCTAATAAACAGGTAAATATTGCTGGTTGTAGGCCTAAAATGCACTCAAGATATTCTCTTCTCATCGCATGATGAAAGCTATATCAAGCTGAAAGGGTAACATTAAATATTTCCTGAATAACTGTGCCTTTTCTATTTTGCTGACTAAACAAGCTTCTAAAAAGATCTGATAAGTGGCAACAAAAATGTAACTTTAAATGCTAGTTAAGTTAAAGTTAAGACAAAATGAAGCAAATGCTACTGGCAGCTAAACAATTTGGCCTTCCTGCAGCAAAGCATTTAGTGTACGATTTGTATGCTAAAGGTTGCAACTGTTTAGGGAGAAACTTTCATTAGACAGCTAAAATCTACAAAACAATGTAAATTTAAGATTTAGATGTCGTCCAAGCAATTTAATTATCCAACCCAGAATAAGCCAGAGGACTGATCACTTCATTGGTTTCGAGTGAGTCGCACATCCCAATATTCTTGGCTCTAATGAGCACCCCAGGGCTGAAATAAAGAGCACTGTGACTCCAATAGTGCTTCTCAACAACCTAAGTCCTATTCAAACAGAAGATTACAGACAGAAACGGATTAAATTGCTTCAGCGCTTTGCCAACACTTCAACTAAAGCTGAAATCTCAAAAGCAGACCTGTGGTGAGTGCATTATGTTCACATCACATCATCATCACATATTTACAATGTAAACTACATACAATGACCACATTATGAGCAGGGCCTGCACTGCCTATGCCTGTTCAATAGCTCGTGTCATCTTTCACCAGAGTTAATCCAGTCAGAAGTTAAACTGACACCTGACCTGTCTGATCTTCCTCTATTGAAATAAGGCTAGTTTAACCACAGGGGAGTTTAATTAACATTTATATGCATGAGCTGTAAAATAAGTCCTGTGTGTCTCTTTATAGCAATGCTACACAGACATAAGCAGCACTTGCTGTTGCCATGCAACTATAAGCCCTGATGAATCAGGGGTCCGACTTACTAAAAGTTCAAATATTTTTGACTTTTTGTTCTTTGGCTCTCAGTTCTGAAACCTTGCTAAGCTCTCAGTGCTGCCAGCAATGCAAAAAGCACATCTTTCTGGTGAAAATAATGAGAAAAAGAAAGCAGCACTGGAGGAGAGGATCCCGGTGGAAATGAGCCTATGTTGGTAATTACACATAATCAAAACTCAAAGTTCCATGCCTTCACAGAGACCGTTTACATCTTGAAAAAGCTAATAAAGAAGACACCATCAGGAAAATTAGATCAACTGGAAAATGTCAATATAAAGTCCATAACTTCATACAAAAAAACTTTCTCCAAATGAAATTACTAACCGTCTCTCTGTAGAAATCACCCTAAACATGGCTCCATTTACAATCCGAGTCTAGAGGAGATGATTACTGGAGAGTGATGGCGTCCCCAATGCTCTCAATCCCACCCAGCCAGATAGCTCCTCTCTGACACAAGCCGATCAGGGACAATAATAGACGACTGCTCTGAGCAACAATAGAAGTCTGAAGGAGGGACAGACTGGATAATAGGGTTTATGTACAAGTTTGAAAGGAGCCAAGGTCGAAGGTCAACAAGAGACACGCGAGTATACAACAGCACTAAGTCATCCAATAATCTGAGACAATCACGTTGACAACTCTTAAATTATATGGCAGGAGGTTACGGACAAACTAATTACAACAAACTTAATCGAGATTAGTTCACTTCACTAACTCTCTCAATTATAGTATGCCCTGATAAGACACTATTGATGAAACGTTCGTGTCAGGGCCAGATTTTAAAAAACAAATTCACCAACAAATATTCTATGTAGATTGGACATTTCTGAACTAACACATAAGTCTCAGATTCAGTCAGAAAAAGACAGTAAACAAACTTTTCATTCAAGGTGGAAGAACATGAAAAAACAAAGTAATGAAAGCCTAGAGGAGGTCTTCATTAACATAGTATTGTCAATCCATTTAACCCAATGAATGGCCAAATTATCATCCTGCCTTCAATCCATTTTGTGTGGAGATAAATCTGACTATCACCTTAGGTGACAAAATGTTCTTGCTTCTGTTACAAAACATACTTATGCTAAAATGTATGAGCAGGAATATCCTCTAACGAGAAAAGATAACATGGAATCCGTTTTTATGATGTTTCCTGTGGCTATAAAGCATTTGCATTTGGAATTTTAATTAATTAACATCCTCAGGTTTCAGCTATCTGCCATGTTGTCCACTACCTACAGTACAGTAGTGCTGACAGTAAAACATAAGGTTAAAAACAAAGTGGGAGATGGCAGAGTGCTGCAGTCAATGTCTGCTGGCATTATTTATATCCTTAGCCTCAGGGCCATCCCATTCCCAACTCCACTTGTCTCCATTGATCTGCCTCAGCCTCCCTTCCCCTCCCACCTCAGGGCTGAGGAAAAATGATCCCCCCCTTCTTCCTGCAACACATCCCAAGACACCAGAACTCAACACACTTGATCCATCAACTGCAGTTTCACTAAAGAACTGGCAGGATGAGAGGGATTTTATTGTCTTTTCTGTGACATGAATGTGGCAGCTCGTTTCTTTACTAAAGCTTAAGATATGCTCCAGACTATTATTCGCTCATGTACTACTTTTCTACTGACCTGTCTGGACTGTGTGACCATACCCTGCATAACTGCTCAGCACACTCAAGAAGTATTTGAAAATACTGTATTTCTTAGTGTGGCTGCAGGGAGTACCAAACTAGTGGAGGTTACATTTTGGCTATAAAGACATTATGTGGAAGCTGACATCTATTGCACAGCTTATATGGCAAACACATCTGACAGTTAAGGTGGATAAAACAAACTATCAAAAAAAAAAACAAGAAATTCTAATCTTTAACCCAGGCCTGGGGTCAAACAAAGTACACTGAAATGGGGAAAACACGCTTTTCAGCTATCATTCACAATGGCCTGTGAATTCAATAAAATCCTTCCACTTCCCTGTATTTACTACTTTAGTCGATTATTGTTAAATTAAACAATACAAACTTGCACTGTTTCTGCACCAACTCTTGCCAGCGGCTCCTTGTATCTGTTACTGGGACTCCAAGGTAGTGGTCCTGGACACAACTATCAATTAGTAACCAAGGCAACAGGAAGTCTCAGGATAAAGGATAGGGCCTGAGGGTCTGGAGAGAGTGTCCCTCTTTCCCCTAGAACAAACTTAATGGACCCTCAGACCTCCAGTGTGTGAAGCTTGCAGGGGGGAGGGGACTGACTGGTAGCCCAGAATTGTGATGGGGCTGTCAGCTTTCTAGCCTTACTTCCAGCAGAAGTTGAGGAGCCATGTCTGACCACACAGAAGTAACATGCATACTGAGGCAATTTTCAATTTTCATGGCTCCTTGAACCTTTGCATGTCATGGTTTAAACACACCTCTGTCAGTCTCCTGGTTTATATGAGGACATAACCACCTCACTGTTGAATCAAAAGAGCTATGCCTCCTCTGACACCGTTTGACTGGCTTGTCAGTCTGCCTGTAACTGTATCCAGGTATGGCTCCTGTCAAACAGGGGGATTAGGAGGAGGAAAATCCTGTCTGCAGACATTCTAGATGTGCAGCCAGATGATTCTTCCACGTCCTGTGTTTCAAACCCAGACTGCCAGTCTGTCAGCTAAGAATATGAATGAATTTCTTCACCAACTGCAATAAATGAAATTAGGGAAAACATAAAGTAAAAACAATCAACTACATCGTATATCTATACAAGGCAGATGGACACCATGAGCTGTACTACTCCACTTTTTCAACCAGTAATCAAAAAAGTTAATGTCTGACAGACGTTCCTACTCAGCCTTACTAATTCACCCTCCTGCAGGGAGGTCATGGCAGTCTGCACCTCGTCTGCATTATGTGTGTTTGCTATTAAATCCGATGTAAAGTTAAATGGCAGTGCACTTTAAAGAGACTTCACCTCACCCAATCAAGTGAACTTTCCCCTTGGAAAATCTGGCCTAAACATGAGAACAGCACCCAGCCGAATTAAGCAGCTGTGTGTGGCAAAAGGAGAAGATGCGGTAAAACAACCAAAATAGTCAAAGACAAACAAACAAACAAGGGACGTGGTTCATGTCAGTACTTACTTGCCAATCACCTCGCACAGCTCGTAGACATCCTCGAACAGCACGTCGTCGTCCGCCATGGTCATAAAGGTAAACGAGGATGCTCTCCTCAAGATATCCCACCCACACGGGGTTTGGAGGAATCAATGATAACGTATTTTCTTGCTGAATGTAGTTACTGTTGTGCCAGGATGCACACTCCTGGTAATTTAAACCCCCCAATGTCAGTGACAGGAAAACAAGCGGCCCCTCAAGAGTCCAAGTTAGCCGGCTAGCCACATTAGCTGGCGTCCAAGGCCGTTACACCGCGGCCCCACCTTCACTTGAGCTACTCTCCCGGTAGGCTGGCTAGCCAGCGAGCTAGCTAAACAGTAACCATAGACCAGACCCCAGGGCGTGGAGATTTCCTCGCTCGTTTGCAGAAAAATACCCCTCTTTGCATGCCTCGGGTTTGAATCTTACTGTTGGGTACTGCCAGATACAGGACTCCCTCAGCAGCATCCACGGACACTTCCCAAACCGACCAAGATGCTCCCTTCACCGCAAGCTAACGGGGCTCTCGAAAATGGTCTGCTAGCTGGGTTAATATGAGCTAGCTGTCGATGGAATAACCGGTTGGCTCGCGCCGTTATTGCGCTGTGCACACCCAGTGTATCACAGATGGCTTATCCCACCGAAAACGTAATGTGACCGGGCTGCAATATGCTTCAGCTTCCCGAGCCCAAACGGAAGACCTTCACGTGCATGTCGACGACTACTCTGTTGCATTCACCGTCTGCGCTGGTAAATATTGAAAATATATCGTATTCCAACACAGCCGACCCTTCGTCCACCGTTGCTCCAGTTCCTACGCTGGCTCAGATGCTGGCTGGCTTTGACTGGCTGTTTCTCCGACTTCCAGAAATGCCAGGCTCCTCCCTCTAACGTCCAGGAAACTGCTCCGACAGGAGCCGAAATGGCCCGGGAGAGTCGGCCCAGATTCGTGTTTCAGCCTCGTTCGAGCCAAGATGGCGTGCGGGGGTGGGGTGGGGGGTGCGATTTAGGCGCAGTTTCCTAATCTCCTCCAATGGTGGCATCCAGTGTATACCGCGCAGGCGTCGACCATCCAAACCCCATCACCTTACGTCAGCCTTTCCCCGTCTTATCTCCATCATTTTAACATGCAGTTTCTGTAAATTGTCTCCTCTGACAGTAAAAATGTGTGTCCCACATATTGACTGCCAGCCGCACGAATAAACAGGTGTATTTTCCCACACAGAATATTAAACAAGAAGATTGCAATTTGCAGTGATTCCCAAATTCCCATGGGTCCTTAGGGAGGTTCCTCAGCAAAACGAGGGAAAGCTTTGTGTCTATATTATTTCAATAATTTTACGCTGACAACAGGATAGCGATGACACAGGTGATTTTGGTATTATGAGCTTCAATACCCCCTGGAATTTGTGTGATTATCTAGCAAATCTCAAGTATTATCAAATGGGTAATGTTTTGGCAAAAGGCTCTGGAGAACTGTGTTAGGGGCGATTAGTGTGTAATAATGTCCGGATTAAGTCGATGTGCTTTCATGTAATCTTTCGGCAGGTGCAGGAGTTGCTCTGGTGCAGGCGGCAGGTGCAGGGAAGCAGGTGGAATTTTCTCAGGTGTAGGAAGACTAGCCCTGATATGTGTTGGTGATGCCCCCTAAAGGTGATGAAAGGAATCACATACCTCCCCCTGCTCCATCTTGAACATCCTCTAATGTACTGTACATTTCAACACAACATGGCAAAAACTGAAAGAAATCAATGTGAAGTTTTAACTGAGATTCTTAGAATAAAGCAGAAAAAAGGGATAGCATCACTTTTTAGAAGAACAATGGTCTAACTCGATCCATTTTTACCTTCTTTGTCATGAATAATATGTATAATTAACTAAAATCTGTTTATATATGTTCAATTTTCTGTAAGCGATACAGAATTCAGCAGTTCACCTAATATACAATTATTGTCCATTATTATTTTATAAAGTGACTAATTGCTATTTGTTTATTTGGGGAATTAAACTTTTCCAGTACCTACAAACATACACATACAATATGTTTATCAAAAAAACAATGTCAAAAATTGTGTTGGTGGAGTGATTAAATGTAAAGTTTGACAGTCATGATTTCATCAAAACTATAGATTATTATAAAAATATAATAAGAATAATAATTTCAAGTATGTGTGGCAACCATTTAATGTTAATTTGTTTGACCTAGCAGTGCAAAATAGCAGTGAAAACCCTGCCAATTCAATATCAAAACAAACTAGCAATTTAATAAAATAATATTTGATATTGAGGACAAATCAGACAGGCCTTTCTCCAGGGCTAAAACAGAAGTTTGAGCTGGGAGACAAGTAAATAAGTACCACAAGGCAATAGAAGTTCTCTCAAGCAGAAAGGTGAACTCATCCATGCAGATGGGATAAACGAAGACATCTGGTGCCACCAGAGGGCGCTGTTCTCTTATGGCACCCTCTACAGTTTCCATGGCGCTGCATCCCTTCTGCTCACACATCATCTGTGAGCTTCCCCCATTGGTTGAAGCCCACCAGCAGCTACCGATAATCCGATTGGCTGTTGATGTGGTCACCATACTGTATATATGGCAGTGTATGTGCTATTGAACAGTCCTCCATTCAATACACAGGTACTTGCAAAACATACGCATGCACATGCACAAACACATACACAGGGGCTCACACAAATATGGGATAATAATATAGGCAAATGGAAGACTACAAACAATAAATATGGAGGAAAATATAAGATAAAATAGGAGAGAAAGAAAAGACACATTGAAAAAAAGGAAAGTGCACAGTTTCCATGGTAACAGGGAGGGGAATGGTTTTGGTGGTTGCTTGTAAAACTGGCAGCAAGTGAAACATGCGCACACACCAATACAAATACACACAATTGCGTTTGTCACTTATGAGGACATCGTATTGACTTAACTTGATTCTCCAGAGACTTACCCTAGCCTTAATCATAACTACTACAGCAACACTAACTACTATGACACTACACTAACCCTTATCTTACCATAAAATATATTGTTTATCTTGTCGGGATCAGTGTTTTTGTCCTAGAAGGTTCACATGATGTGAGTAATGCCATACACACGTGTATCTGCACATTTCATGAATGTAAATTTATACATCCTCCAACTTTTCCTTCAGTCATTAATTTCTTCTTTCCTTCGTTTCTAAAGCTAGTTGGAATCAGTCCTAATTGTCAAACTTCAGTCTATCTTTTTGATTTGCTGTTCTGTTCTTTCCATATACCCAGCCATGATGAAGCAAAAAGAAAAACAAGGCTTGGACTGGCAACTGCTCTTGTTGCAATGCATTTTGAGCTTGCTGTTCTTCCTTAAGCAGCAACATCCAACATCCAAGAGTGGAAACATCCACATTTTGTTGTTTTGTTGTCAGACAAGTCACAGATTGATGACTTTTTTTAGAACCGTATTAAACCTCCATTTACTGACTCTGCAAAAGGTTGATCAGTTTCACAATATTGAAAAATATATGATACATGGTTTATAATGCATCAAATGCAACAGAGCAAATAGTATTTGATTTATTAAACTGTGTTGTACTGTTGGTTTAATAATAAAATACAATTATTTTAGTATTAGTATTTGTGTTCTTCTTCCATTCCTAATTTACTGTGAAAAATATTTCTCTGTAAAAACAAAAACTTCAACTTCCTGTTTAGGTTGATGTGATTGGCTGATTCCAACCGCGCAGACTCCTGGGAAGCGCGATGTTCAAATTGGTTTCCGGTTTCATCCTGCTACGGTCGGTACGCCAGACATGGAGCGACATAATACCAGGTAGAACTCTATTTATTTCGTGGAAAAAATACTATTTCTACAGTATATTTGCCGTCGCAACAACAAAACTGCATAATTTTGTCAATAGTGTGTTACGGCTCCTCTAGACCCGATACTTGCCGTTCTCGTCCGTATGAAGAGACTCACGCCAAATAACATTCAACAATTGAGTAATTTAATGTTGCCTTGCTTTACATGAAATGTACCAATGTGAAACAATGCTATACATACATTTTACGAATCCGTGGCTTCCACTTTTCAATTCGGCAAACATCCCATACCCAAGGGATCACTGTACTAAATCAAAATATCACATTTTTTATTTTTCTCTTTATTCTCACAATGGTCCTCCTCCACAATAACAAAAGGGAAACGAATGCGTAAATTACTGAAGCTGTTTTGTATTGTGTGTGCGGCTTTAGCTTATGTTTCGTTTTAAAGTTCACGTTATGTCATTTCTAAACACGAAATAAGTGCACGTACCAGGACAGTGGTTTCTCTGTTATTGCGAACGGAACATGAGAGAATAGTAGCCTTAGCAGAGATTTGATTTGTGTATGCTTGTTAAAAACATGAATTCAAGTGGGTAATGCTCCACCCCAAAATATATATTTTGAGTATCAAATATTTACTCCCTGTGGGATTGACAGGTGGCTGTAAAAGTGTGTAATTTCATCATGTAAGTTAAGAGAACATTGTCACTACAGCTTTCCACATAGGGAGGTACAGTCTTGATTATTTGTACCACAATTTGTTTCTATAAAGAGCAATACAATGATTTAAGTTACCCGTATTACTAACTGGAACAATGAACACCAGAGGAAGCTGATGTGCTGGTCTGTGTATCATTTCTAGTGTCACAAAGACTCCCCTCAACAATGTTGCCGTTCAGAGGAGGAGCAAAAGTAAGAGCTACAGGCTGTCCTACCGCAGCTGCTTAGGTGCTGCTTCTCGACTCTGCTTGACTCCAGCGTTGACGGCACGTCGGCTCAACACTAGCAGAAGGGCTCCAAAGTCACACAATATCACTGTGAGTCAACCATTTGTAAATAAATAACAGCATGTTCATTTCTGAAGAGAGAGATGCAGAATGGTCATCTTCTCTATCCTCTCCTTTCCTTGTCAAAGGAGAAGGTGAATCCAGAGCAGCTGGCCTTGCTGGTGAAAACGGAGTGGCAGCTGTCGTACGTTACTCCTCTCTATCAGTTCAGACACACCCAGCTGAAGAGCTACTCCCGGCAGCTCTCTGCATTTATTGCTGCAGGGAAGCAGCAGGGCTTGGCAGTGGAGGTGGAGGGACCGCAGGCCAGCTTCAGAGTCTCTTTCTCTCTCGTGCAGGGGATGGTTGAGGCAGATGATGATGCTGAGACTGTCCTCATACAGGTAAGAACAGGATTCTGTTGAGGCAGACAGAAGCTTTTCAGGCCGACGGTGTCCATTTTTTCCTTCAGTGACATGGTCTGAAAGTGATGTGTATTCTTTCCCACCACAGATCCATTCAAAGCCTTTGTTTGCCAGGCAGGACGACCCACCAAAGTCAGTATGGAGCGGCTGGCTGACCTGCATCAACGGCAACCCTGAATACCTGCACTCACTTCCAAAGGACTTCATCTGTCTGCCACTCTTTGGCAGCAGTGGGACCGAGGGTCTCACTACTTTGGTCAAATCCTGGTTCCAGCAGACATTTGACTGCTGCTTTGGCCCCCTGGAAATCAGCCATACAAGCCTACAATGGCTGGTGGCATTATGGACTAACTGCCACGCAGAGTCCAGCATCCAGCACCTCAAAATGATTTGGAATCTTCCAGTTGCGCCACCGCTGCAGGTCACATACACGGTTAACCCCCAAGATGCCTGGGAGCTGTGGAGCAGTGTGAAGAAGGATCCACAGGAGGAGAATAAAGGAGGGGAGGAGGTGCAGGAGGAGAATAGTATTGATATTGAGGAGGTGATGAGGTTCATGCAGGGGCTGAAGAGCCACTTCTACAGACACTTCAGGCTGGATCTGTCAGCAGGAAGCCTGAACCAGGTTTCCACGGCACTGGGCTCAGCCAAGTACAGCGGCAGGATCAAGGTACCATCTGACAGACACCGCTATTGTCATGAGAACAAAGATTTTAACACACTAATTGTTGCAATAATATTTGTTTCCTTTGGTTTCAGATCTCCAACAGCAGATACATGATCACCACCCTGACACTACTGACAGAGTGTGCCCTCCTCAAAATGCCCATCTGAGTGTCAGAATAAAGACATTTTCCAGGAAACGAAATATTGCAATAGCAGCATTCTTCTGAAAAGAAGACCGGCCTGGAATGACCGGACATGCTGCTTTGTATTGCAGATTCCTTTTTTTTTTTATATCAGCAAAGCCAAACGTCTTTTTTTCTTTTGTTTTATTTTTTAAACCTTGGTTCCACCCCCTCTTGTAAATACTACACTGTATATACTCTTGTCCAGCTGTTTAGATATTTTTGTCATTTATAATTGTAAATAAAAGCCAAAAAGGATGCTGTCTGTTATTGTGGTGTTATTTATCTTATTGCAACGGTTAACTGGCCAGACATAACATATTACACTATCATTTTAATATGGCTCATTGGGTTTTGCCCTGTACAGCGGGTTTTCATTCATTTAGGTCTGCAATTGATTATTTTCATTATCAATTAAGTGTTCGGTCAATAGAATGTCAAAAAAATAGTGAAAAATGCCTTTCACCATTCTAGGGTTTTGCCTTCAAATGGGTTGTTTTGTCTGACCAACAGTTCAAAGTCAGGATTCAATATTTTGCTTCCTGAACTGCCAATCAACATCAATTAATGAACTAAATGCTCTTACTCTACATTAGTTAATTCCTTCATTTTTACACCATCAAATTTGACAACCTTGTTCTCAAATTCAATTACCGTTGAAATGAACAGATGGTGGAAGCTCCCCACACCAACTCCCAACTGCGTAAGGGTATAAATACATAACTTGACATAAAGATGTAATCATTTTTTATTGTTTTATTTAAAACAAAATCAGGCAACTTTATTTTAAGAGACATCCAAACAAATTCATACAGCTCAGATAACAAAATAACATCAAATAGAAACAATGAGGGAATACGAGCGTACAAAATGCCAGTTGGAGACGTAACAAGCTCTTCAAAATGAACAAAAACATACATCTGAAACATTACTGTATATTGCACTGATAGAAAAAGGCCAAAAATAAAATAAGCAACTTGTGAACAACTTAAGTGGACTCCCGTGTGTAGATAATGTGATACACGACGCGGCGGCAGCGCTGCTGTGTTATTGCTACACTGACACTACTAAATGCACAATGACAATAGCGAAGGCGTAGGAGTCACAATCGCTGCTCCATTATGCCCTTTAATGACAGGACTGGCATCTCTTTTGGTGTCTAGCTTGTGATGGTGGTAATTAGGGTACAGCAGATGCTCATCCTGTCATTAAAGGCAATTGTGGAGCTGAGGATTATGGGAATAAAGGATCTGTATTGTTGTCAGTGTAAAGTAGAGAATATTCACAGTTGAAACATTTAGTTGGGTAAATGCTCATGATATGTGTTGTATAACAGTAACAACTCCGGCTCAGAGTGGAAAACTAACTTTGCTTAAACCCCCAGCCAGTGTGACAAACTTTAAAAGCTGAATTGTGCTTGCGTACATGCTTAAATGGCACATAAACTCGCCAAACTTCACAGCTACATAAAAAATACCTCCAGGCACTAGACTGGGGGATGGTGTTAACTTCCCACTCTGCTGCCTTCCATGTTGTTTATATAATATTTAGTCTTATGTGGGTACATACAGCTCTGAAAAGGTATTGGCTTTATATTTACAATGGCGCCCACACACGCCAATTTATAACAATCAGAGATCAGCATCCACCTGGCAAATCCATGAGGAGATGGACCATCTAGACTCAAGATCAGTGTTGAAAAAGCAACGAGGAATCTGTGCTCGTTTGTGGCAGCTTGACATATTCAGCAGTCTGGCAAAAACCCATTTTGGGTCCCACAGAAGAAAGTCTCCACAGTATAATCCATGCACCCCAATTCTCTACTGAACCGCCACACACTCACTCATTTCAAACTCAGTCATCCCAAAAGGAAATAATTAGCTAGGATTGATTTAAAGCAGGGGGAGTAGAACAATGTTACACAGTTAATACCACTGTCACAACACATCATGCTGCAATGTTCAACATACCCCCCCACCCCCATGTTCAGTTCATTAAGAGGTGAATCAATGCACACATGGGGCCGAGAGGTTAAGAATGGAGATGAAAGTGTGCTATGTAGTGATGTGATTCACAGTAAGACGAAACTGCAGCGTGTGCAGCAGCTTTAGGAGGCCAAACCCAGGAAGA
Organism: Enoplosus armatus; assembly: GCF_043641665.1. Taxonomy (NCBI): domain Eukaryota; kingdom Metazoa; phylum Chordata; class Actinopteri; order Centrarchiformes; family Enoplosidae; genus Enoplosus; species Enoplosus armatus. The sequence continues at coordinate 5,370,722 of NC_092203.1, forward strand.
AGCCACCGACGAACCCGCTGGACAAGACAATGTTCCTTTTTATAAAGTCTGTGGCCTGCATAAGAGAGAGAGGAGGGTGGGGGTGCAGAATGAGTCAATAACCAGTGAACAGGTGTTAACTGCTGTGAGTGTTGCTGGAAAAACAGCGAGAAAGCACAGTCTGTATTAGAAAATCCCCATCACCTGATCCTAACGTAAAGATTTATATATCCTCCACAAAACGTCCATACTGGTATCAAAATGTATTTATCTACCAGATCTCTCTTACGCCTGCTGTGTCACAGCTTGTGAGTGTAGTATGGCTAACAGTACACTAGAGGGCATTGCTGATGAAGAAATAAACCTCCCCACCAAAGCCAGGACATCATAGCACTGCATTTAGTTCTAATCAATTACATGTCAGAAGTATGTTTCTGGCTTACAGAACAATACATTTCAGAAATGTTTAATTCAGTTTTAGTCAATAAAAGAAGCAAAAGCGGGAAACAAAGAGCAAGCTTTGTTACAGGTACCTTTACCTCCTCAATGAATGTGTTTATTTCAGGGGCTGCTTTGTTTGCTTTCTTCTTCAGGTGCTTCTTTGCTTTGTTCACATCCTTCTCCACCTTCTTCCAGTCCACCTGCACGTAGCCACTATGATTGGCAATCTGTGGGGAGAAAAAATCATATTCAGAACTGATTCTGTGCAGATTCTGGTCCCGACTTTCCTCCTCCTTTTTCTGCCTTATATTGCATCACCGTCTGGCTGTTTATGATGTATTCTACTAAGACATAATCTGTGTTTTATTGAGACCCTCTAGACCTGTCTGGAAAACAAATACCTTTTACGTAATAATGAAAAATGATTCAAATTCCACTAAAAGAAAAATCCAACCTTTAAAAGGCTATGGCGTTCTTTGAATAATTACTGGTGATTAGCTCTGCAGGTCAAATCATTTTTTGGATTTAAAAGCAAGAGGTATGACACACCTGCCAACTTCAAAATATATAAATAAGTATTCAGGGAACATTTGGTCCAGGAGGATGTTTCTCCTGACCTTGATGAAAACTTGGAGAATGAACCAACATAACTGCTCACCTCAGGCTGACAATAAGTGAACTCTGGGACTCTGAGTGAATAGAAAAGGAAATAATTGAAAGTCTTTTTCTGGCCGGGTGCAGCAATCTGTCTTTATTCGACCCATGAATCCTTGGCATGCAGCAAAAATGCAAAACATTGTTCTCTTCAAGGCACCTTTTTTAGATTACCCACGAAACCACATCTAAAGAACTACTGTATGTGTTCAGCCTGTGAATCAAGTCAATGGTTGTCTCTGGTGTGATCTACTTTGTAAATTGTTACAATAATGTTTTGGAGAGACAAAATAATACACCAATAAGCATCCAGATGACATATGTCCATCTAGAGCCAGCTGACACACAATGCTAGTCTTTCTGCTGTAGTGAGACCAGTTGAGCATCATGCCGTAAAGTTGGCGTCTTCGCTTGTCAATGAAGAAGGTAAAATGTGAATCTTATAAACACTTTCTGATCACTTAGAGACAATGTGGATGTGGTAAATATCTAATTCCTGGGGCAACATAAACACAGCGTTATGGTACTCTCACTTGTAAAAGAAGAAACCCTCCTCCAACAGCAGTAGCAGCTATCTTCCCAACTCTCTGGAAGAGGTAACCAGCACACCTGTATGTGTTGAGAGGAAGAGAGGATTCAAGTCATGTTCTCGCGTTTTTGCTTTGGAATCAGCAGCCTTGGCTGTCAGATCTAACAATCTGTTCTAACGATAATAGATCCTCAAACATTATTAAATTGAGCCAGTCAGGTAGGTGTGGTGTTCTTTTGTCATAGAAGCAAATCCTCCTCATGCCTTACCATCCAGTCACCCCTCCCATCATGATCTGGGTGGCCACGGAATACTTCTCAGCAATTGGGCCGGAGTTGTTCCCAAACACCCTACTCCACCACTGGTGCCTCCGGGCATACTCTGTCAGGTCCACAACCTCATAAACCTCATCTTCACTCTCTGGGTCGTCCTGACCTGCTAAGAGACAAGGATAAAAAGAGAAAGTTAAAAATGAAAGTACTTTCGATATAGTACCTCCAGCCCTTCCGAATAAGGGGTGTATATAGACACTAAATGACACTATGCCTCGCCTCACTTGACCTCTTGTCTCCATTCCAAACACTAATGAGCTCAGTTATTCACAGCGCCCTATATTTGACTGTTCAAACCCCAAAGTTTTCCTCCAAATCTATGAAGCTAACTGTAAGGGCGGTTAAGCTACTCTGAGGGCTGCTTGTATATTCAATGTAAATGACTTGGGAGGCTAATATTAGCCAGCTAGAGTCAAATGGCTACCAATCCAATATCGTGCACACTATAACGTTAAATTTCCTTTTCGGACTCTTATAAGCACAGAGGTCAAGACCGCAACCCAATTTCATTATCGATGGTGGAAAAAGTTCAAAATTAGACTATTAATTAGGGTAATATCGCTGTATTTCTAACAAACAAAATCACTAACCTTCTCTATTATCCACCGTCGCCATTTTGGAGAAACTAGTTATGTCACCAGGATGTTGACAATACTAAACCACGCCCACATTATGATGCTTTTGCCACGTCAGTTAAAATGCTTTGATCTTGCTTGGCTAGGCTCAGCAATTTAGCAATGTTATTACTAAAATGCTGCAACTTTTTCTTGGTATTATAGTAGAACTATGATGGGACTTTGGGAGGTGCAAACAGGCGTTCTCTGGTGTGAAAAACTCGGAACAAATGATGCAATGCAGTCATCATTTAACCAGTCTATGAGGGAAAACGTCAACTGACATCCAAGTGTCAATACATATTATTGAATACGAGATTATTTTTTATATATTTTACATTTGTCAGGGAAACAAAGCGCATACACTTTAATGCACATGGTTGACAGATTCATTCAGATAATACATATTGTTTTAAATATGCTTCCAGAATAATCGTGGTATAACAGATAGAGTTGTTTGCAGGGAGAATATGAATATTTGAGATAAAAGAATGATATAGCAAGGAAGTCATATGGTGGGATGCGGGCGCTCCTATTGGCTGAAAAGGGGGGAGAGGGCGTGACTAGAGCGGCGCGTGGGTTCGCTTGGGTGACACAATTATAACAACTTTATCTTCGCAGCCGAAACGCATTTTATTGTGAAATACTCACATCTTGGATATTGTATTCAATTATTCTCATTCAAATAGAGGCACAATATCACTTTGTGATGAAAAATGTGACGTTTGAGGAGCTACCCGGAGAGCGCTTCTGTCCCCCCGAAAGGATTTACTATATCGAATCGCATCTTTTCATCCTGGAAAAAAGTTTTTGATCATTTTGTTTTCTTCAGTTTTTCTTTTTTGATTCGGCGGAGCAAACCGTTTGTCCCCGCGTCGCGATTTTCCATGCAATCGTGCGGTGTGTCTCTCGCCGTTGCTGCCTGCGCTGCTGCTCGGAGTCTCGGCTCGGCTTCTTCTGGTGGTGATGAGGGAAAGAAAATGGCGGCGGGAAAAGCGAGTGAAACAGAGGAGGACTTTCCGACACTGACAGCCCAGGAGAGGGACAGTTTGGTCGGGATCGACAGGTCGGAATAGCAACCCCGTGCACTCCCACAAACGCACAGTTTGAAATTTAATTGTTTTCTTTCCCTGCATGTCGAAAATGTTTGCGATTCGCTCTGCAAGTGATTCTGAGCCGCCTATGTTGTCTTCTTGCTTGCAGCTCACTGTTTGGATTTCAGAAGCTTCATGAAGATGGCGCCAGAACGAAGGCCCTGTTGATGAAGGTAGCAAATCTAAGTGGATGTATTATACAACCAAGCAGTACCCCGATCCACTGGAGTTACTCCAACCTCCCAACTATCATGCACGGCAGTGAATTTCCTCTCAAAGTAACAAGCCACTCTGAATGCAAGTGGCCCACTCGCTAAGGAGACCAAGGCCAGCTAGCCGCAGCCCCTCTTTTAGCCAGTCAGCTAGGTTGCTAGTTAGCTGCTCTCATCCGATGAACAGCGACCCTGCACCTGCGGCTACGCCGTGTCGCTAGCCAGGATAACTGTTAGCTAAATAGCTGTGGCTCTCTTGATTGAACTAGCTTGTTAACGTTAACACAACGTTTGTTAGGCAACCGCCCTTCCCTGTTAGCTGGATAGCTAACGTTATTCCCTACAGCGTATCGTTGTTACTTGCAATTGTACCACCAACACAACGTCGTCACGGTTTTGTGTAGCACATTGATTACTGAAAACATTGCACTTTAATGAGGAAAGTTTTATGTCGTCTTGAGATTGTTTTATTGCAAGCATTAGGCTATCACATCTAAGCTTAAAGACAAGAATATCCATATCTGGCTACAACAGTTATAACGTTGGGGAAAGTAACGTTCACGTTGTAGCATTCAGGGTGCACCAAATAACGTTACAGCTTACCCGTTTACGTTATTTGGGAAGGTTAACGTTAGCTAGTGCCCTTAGCATTTGCATTGGTCTGTCTTTGCCACTCACTGTTGTTTTTGTGACACTGCATTGCTCAACGGAACATACTTTAGACCGTTTTAGTGGCCGTTTTTCGTTTGTGTTTGAGTCACTGTGAACGAGTTGATAAACGTTACAAGTAACGTTAATGGCTGGCTGCCTGTCCAAGATGGCGGGACATGGCGGAGTGTCACCGATAGCTATATAACCAATATGAAATGATATGAAGATATTGCTCCGGATCGTTTGTGTGTTGCTAACGTTTGTCTTAAGTCTTCTCACGGCTCCTGGCTATTTGTAAAGAGGTGTTCCTCTTGCCGAACAAGGTGGTGTCAGGGTCCTTTGTTTACAGTTTTCATTCCCCTGTGTAGCTCTGCATGTGCTCTCGGACTAGAAAGCTACGCGTTAAACAGGCAAAGTGTACCTGTACGTAACACACTGCAGGGCTAACAAAAAAGCCCCTCTGTTGTAAATTTATCTTGAACCGTGGATGTTGTAGAGAAGATGGTGCTGTTGACAGCTCGTGGTTTGAGGGGCCATCCACGAATTTGCTCGCTAGGTGGTGTGGGATACCTAGGAAGTGTGACCACACATCTAGCATTAGCTGCACAGAAGCATCAGCACTGGTGTACCATACCTGCTAGGTAATATGGACAGTGTGCAATGCATTCAATGTATTTGGCTTGAATCAAACTGTATAGTTCCTGTTCAAAGTAGAGCAAACTCATCAACATGTTACCTTTTTTTAAACAGTACTGATGCACTGGTGTAATAACACACAATTAATTCGTTTATTTAAGTTTTGAAGTGTTTTTGTATGCTTTGTTTTGTAATACTGCCATTAAAAAATGAGCACCTACCCTATTGAAACAGTCAACCGTGTCATATAAAAAAAGGTGTGTTTGGTCTCGTACCCAGTGTACTTGGTTTGGTGTCAGTGGTGCTTATTATGGGGCATGTTAAACGTTTGCATGTCACTCTTGGTGCAGACATGGGTTATTTTCTGCCTTGCGTGTTGAATTTGTGGCTGATAACTATGGTGGCGGTAACATTTGACATTGTCATAAGCCAGATCTTGCTCCATAGTCAGTGTCTGTTGCCAGACTTTCCTGTTACAGCCCTACTCTTGTATACCCTGGTATAAATACACACAGGTCCTTTGGGCACTTACCCATTCCAGCTAACTCACAGCCTCAGGTGTCTTCATGTGTAGGGCAGTGCAGTCTGACAGCGACACCAGTCAAACATGTCGGGTAGCTAACATGGCTGTATATAATGACATGTAATGTCAGGTGAATGAAAATACTATGTTTTAGATTTTCACATCTGATTCAGTAATGCTGATACTAGACCGTCAAATGATACAGAGCACAGTATGAAACATTATGGAAATATTCCTATTTTATGGAATTTTTGCTTTGCATTTTTCTCCAGAGGCAAAGAAACCATTAGTGGGTGCTTTTACTTGGCTTCATCAAAGGCTTTCTGCTTCTGTAAAGAATCCCTACTTGCATTAGAATCATTGCATTTGTGACACCTTGAATCTTAATAGTTTCCTTGTGCTCTCACCTGAAAATGGCTTATGAAAACAAAATGGCAAATGAAGCCGAATGTGGCCTCACAAACAGTTAACTATGTGACAACAATTAAACAATTTGTGTCCACTGAGAATGATTAAGAACTCTCAAGTTGCATGAACAGTCTGATTTTGTCACATTGTTTATTTGAAAAAAAAATTTGTTTTATGACTCAATCTCTGCTCATAGCTTATTAGTTTTGAGTGACTACCCTGTCTGGCACTTTGCAATGGCCACGTCGCTGCACTGCGTTGCTCTATCTACATGCAGATAACTGTGGGTTCAACCTTTCTGACAGAACTAGGTCACTGTATCACCAGCAGTAACTAGGTGGCAATGAAGTAAACTTAGAATAACCAGATGAAGAAGAGAAGCTTTGAGCTTGAGTGACCTTATTTTTATTTTTCTACGTGTGACAAAGTCTATATTGGTGATTATTTTCACATTATCCTTTTTTGTGTTACAAAAAGTTTGCATGTTCTCCCTGTGTTCGCATGAGTTTCCTCCAGCTCAGGGAGGCCATGCAAAAGACTTGGATGTGGGGTATTAGGACAGCTCTTGCATTGCCCTTGACTAAGGCACTGGCCGGGCGCTGCACTGTGGCTCACCTCTGCTCCAAAATAGTTAAGAGAGGTCATTTGTAGAGGACAGTTTTTCCCGCAGAAAAGTCAGCCATTTAACATACAGTTTGACTCACTAGCATGCACACAGGATAGAAAGCTGTCTACCATAGACACAAGATGACTAAAAGCCAGTTCTGAAAAAGTCAGTGTATTCCAGTTGCTTGGATCATGCTACAGATGTAGTATGAAACTGAAAACATTATGTTTCACTTCATTTCACCTGTGGAGGCTCAGTGTTATGCCTCGCAGCACGTTGAAATTAGTCAGGACACGCATGATGCACAGCAGAGACATACCTGGTCCGTGAAAGCTAACAGGATGAGTGATAATCTGTTGTCGATCCTGTTGTATTTGTTCTGAATGATTTAATAGTAGTGTCATTTGTATGTATAGCGCATCTATGTTTTAACTGGAGTCACTGACTTCAGTAGTGTTTCCATGTTGTGGCTTTTCGTATTGTCTTATCTGGAGGATGTCTGCAGGTCAATAGTTCAAAGGTACGTCATTGTCATATCACAACATTTTCAGATTCTTGCATAATACTGGTTAGCGAGCCTATTACTTGGTGTTTGTTCTTGTTCTCAACTCATGTTAGGAAGTGTAGTTGCTGATAAGTGTTCACATCGTTTGTTTACGTCTAAAATGATGTTCGTATTCTGCAAGTTAACCTAGATATTCGTTTAGATCTTTGTTTAGATCTTGCCTTGATACCTCAGAAGAACTATGTGACACAATGTCAGCTTGGTATTTCTTTCAAACTAGTGTAGAAATTGTTGGTTCAGTTAGGCAAGAGAGAAACGGCAGACAGGCGTATTCAGAGTTGAGATGGTGTGGAAGGACACTTGTCTTTTCTTCCACTGGAGGACCTTCAACTAAACTATCATCAGTAATGCAGATAGACTTGCCAAATGGGCACAGACATTCACTGTTCATCTTTACTGCACAGGTTGACACAAAATGAGTGAAAAAACGGTCCTGACTAAAGTGCTGTGTCAGTGCAGCCCTCTTCTACCAGTCAGTCACTCAGACTGAAAGAACTCATCCATCGTCACTCATATCACAAAGTAAATGAAAGAATGTAACACGCTGAAATTTCTTGCACTAAATTACAATGTGAAAATGTTGACATTTCTAGGCCTTAACACACAATACATTCATCTTTCTGTTTTGTTACTCCATCTCCCACATAGTTATGTAGTGCATGAACTATTTGTCATTGTGGATGTGTTTATGCATTTAGTTTAAAATGACATAGTAAACCTGTTGGAGTGATCACCTTAACTCCTCTGTGATTTTGAAGAGGACTGCAGTTGTATTTGAGTTGTAGAGTTGTGTTCTTAACACTTGGCTTCTGTGTGGGATTCATAAACCTCCATGAAGAGGAAGAGCTTGCCTTTAACATACAACACCTTTTTATAATGAGGTCTTCAAAACAAAGCTACGTATTTTGCATTATTTTTACTTTACGCTTTCCTGATAACAATATAAAATGAATGTATCTAATTATGTAAGTGCTTCTTGGCAATGACAACGCTCCTCACCAAGGGCACATAGCAGGTCCTCTGTGTGTTTTGGAGGTTAAAGGTGGTAAATTGGGCTTAAATTTCAAATTAAATAACATTAATCTCCATAAAAACTGAGATGAGAGATTATCCACTTCTGTATAAACCATGTCATGTTTCCATAGACATACCCGACTTCATTTCAACAATGTCGGCATACAGTTTGACTTTGATTGTTGTCCATTTTCTCTGTAACTGACCGGGAAACCATAAAGCTCCCATAGAGTGAATCTAAATGTCATGGGAGGACCCTCCAGCTCTGGTCTCTCATTTGTGTTTGCCGTTCGGGAGCAGTGATACTGTACGAACTTCGCTAACCGGGCTGAGCCGACTAGCATGCTACAGCTGATAGACAACTGGTGCACTGCGGAAGCTTTCCGGGTAAAACTTGCGATCTTCTGTTGCGCGTGTGCAAATAGTCGACATAAATAAACAATTTTGACAGTAATTGTTTGGGTCACAGGATGTACCGAAGTCACATTCCGAACGTAGTGTACTGAGTGGTTTGGGACAAATACACGTGCTGTTACGCCCCTACTTTGATGTGATCTCAGTGTGGCACCAGAGAAACTGGTGCCAGAGTCGGTCATTCTCAGCTTTGTTTGCCTTGGTGTGGAAAGTGACATGACTAGTATGTGCTTCATTTCCTTTTACACTTGGACCTCATTTGTGTGCTCAGTTTGACAATGGCTCATCATTTTAGCTGGATAACTAAAGAAGGCCTATGTGTGGTGTTGTATGGATTCTCTGTGTCTTCGATTCAGTGGTTTTGTTGTTATTTTTCATTTTGTTTCTCTGAAAATATTTTATTTGTTGTTCATAACACAAGAGACTTGAGAATTGGGGGGTAACTTGATGGCAGGCCAAAATAAAACTTGGCTGCTGTCTGATTTGTGTACTCTCTGCAAGCCAGTGTCTGCGGTCTGCCAAAGACGGTTTTATGAGGTAAACGAGGTGTCACTCTGTAACAGTACTGTACAACTGCAACTTTAAAATGCATATCATATTGATCATTTAAGCTCCATACTTTGGAATCGGGACCTTCAGTATTTGGATCAAGTATCTTGTGAAAAATAAGATGGGTCGAATTTGGTAGTCTACGCCTGTCATTTCAATGTGTCCAATTACTCCACTTTCAATAGTGGTAAATGGTGTTTCCCTGCGCTGAGGCTCGGTGAATGCTCTAGGATTGTCAGAAAATATGGTTGTGTGTGTGTGTGCACCATGTACGCTGGCAATGCTGCCCACTGCTTCACACCCATAGTTTTTTTTAGTAAGTTGGTAAAACACATTTAACACCGGTATGGCCCTTTAACTCCATAGATCTGGTGAATCCAGCTCACAGGCAGCAGCTACTTTTTGTATCTCTTTTTATCGGGACAGGAAGATCTGTAATGGAAGTCAGAAAAGGCCCTAAGCACAAGTCCTTATCTAACACAAACTTAAGGCTGATATTTATCTGCTGAAAAGAATGTGAGTCGACTCGGCCCAGAATTAGGGAGCTGACGTCAGCCATGCTGTGACTTTCAAATGTTCTGTGTGACAGTACTGTCTATGATTTTCTCTCTCTAGTTCTCCTCTCTCGCTCTTGCCCCCCATGTTGTTTTTTGCCGTAATACAGACATGGATGATTACATCTTTTTTTCCCCCAACCTCTCTCAAGCACCGTGCATGTATGCATACCTTACATGCGCACACACAGTTGAGGCAATGTTTGTGTGCGTGTCCCCCTCTCCAGGCTGTTCGCTGCTACGATTCGCTCATCCTTAAGGCCGAGGGCAAAGTGGAGCCTGAGTTGTTCTGCCAGCTGGGCCACTTCAACCTCCTCTTGGAGGATTATCCGAAAGGTGAGTAATCTCCCCTCTTCACCGGCACTCAGGTGGTTTGTAGAATCAATTTTTCCTCACATGTTTTTATTCAATTATTCTGTTTAATCTACGTCTTGGGTTTGACAGACACTTCAATAATAGTACTTTTGAGGATTTTGAGCACTTAACTCTTATTAAATAATTACCCACGCCCTAAAATGAACCCTTTATCCTTTTCATGTTTATAGAGTTTAAAATTTTATCACAACTTTAAGGACGATGTGGCTGGATTTCCATGGTTACACAGTATGAGCATCAACAAACACGCACTTGGCTCCATTCCAGCTGGACATATTTGCTGACTGCTCGCGTTCTTTTTCTCAATGGTGTTGTGGCGACAGAGATAAACTCTCTGCTTCCCTCTGCTTTAATTACAGCATTATCGGCATACCAGAGGTACTACAGTTTACAGTCAGACTACTGGAAGGTAAGACACACACACGTGCCTAAATGCTCACTTCATTCAGTTAGTGATACTACGCCCTGTCAATCACACACACACAATCTTGCTGTTTGCACCACACATTCACTCCCTCGTACACAGGAAGCATGTATGGTCTCAGTTGGGTTAGATGCCGGCATGAGATGCGGTTTCAGGTTTCGTGTTAGAGTCATTTTGAGCTTCTCTCCTGTTAATTTGACACTTTGCGGTGAGACTGATTGCTAGTTATTGGTTTTTCTGATTACCGAACTGTAGCTGCAAGGTTATGTAAATAGGTATGGCTTTTGTTTACAAGGACGCACACAGTGAAAGACATTTGATTACATTGTGGACTGAGCTGTAAAAGACGGTCTATTCTGTTTCTTTGTTGGTCTTATAAATCTGTTTGCTTTTCAGCCAACATTTGTGTTGTGTTTTAGCAGCAAATAAGTGTTTAGTGCACATGTTTTTCTTCACTTTTTTTTCTTTCAACTGTTTGTCATAATGACCGTATTCCTCTCTCCATCCCACCCAGAATGCTGCCTTTCTGTATGGCCTGGGAATGGTCTACTTCCACTATAATGCCTTTCAGTGGTGAGTACCAACTGTCTTTATTTCATTTGCATGAATGGTACACATTAACGAGTCAGTTGTAATTAAGAGTGGAAAAATACTCACTTCTCTGCCCAAAGGAAACAACAAAATCCACCCACCAGCACCTCTAAAGCTCACTAAAAGTATCTTTTATCGTTTGTTTAATTAGTGCAAAAACTGATGTGAAAAAATGGCAATTTGCTGTTACCAGAGGGGGTGGGGGGGGTTACGTGCTAGACAATTTTTTGGCTGGGAGCGGTGACTTCCTGGAGTCTCCGCTGGTTGCCTGGCAACCATTTCCAGCCAAGAAATAGTCCAACACATAACTCCTTGTAAATAACCCCTTTACACCTTTTTTTGTGCAGACAGATTTAGGCTTCTACAAAGCAGAGGAGAAAAAGTAGCTGGATAAGAACCGTACAGTACACATGTACTCAGGTCAAGATGAAATATTTCAATAATAAAGCAAACGTTAAATCACGTTGCACATTTCCACGCAGAGTTGGAGGAGAATGAACCTGTTGTTGATGCCAGACAGAACTTGCGTACTTCAGAAATGGCAAAACAAATTGTTCTGTTGTGCATTTTATTGCAAAGGATAAAGCAATCCTGTTTGTAAGGAACACATTTGCACTCTTGAACGGACCAGTAGGAAGATGGGTCCGTTTACAAGGGACTGCTTATCCATAGAAGTGCATCTGTGAATGTGAGACCAGGATTATACAGCTCAGTTGTAGTCTGTATATGTTTATCTGTTTTGTTGTTCCCAGCTGAAAAAATGCTTGTGAATGTAGCTATCCTATGTTGTTTCCATGGTAACACCACAACCAGAGAGGGCTGAATTACCACTAAGAATCAGTCAGCTTAAACCTCTGGGCAGATTAAAAGCGCCAAGACATCAGCACCACAATGCAGAGCTCGTATTGGCTAATTCTCTGCTGCAGTATCAGTTGATTCTGCTGCCGTTCAGTTGTGAGGCAAGCACAGCAAAACCAGCTAATGACAAATGGGGTACTTTCTCAGTTACTGTGGAACGAACATCTTTAGTATTCAGATCAAGATGGCACACATGCAGCGTGACTTGAATGAGCGCCGACCGTCTGGCCGACATCATCTCAGGTTGTGTTGACACCTGTTGTTTGGTTCTTTTGGTCCAGAACAAATCAAAAAATAGTTTCCTTGTTGTTGTAATGTATGTAGGGTTCACTGAGATGTATTACAAACGAACTGGACCTCGACCTCGTCCAACTATTTTTATTCCCTCTGTTCTTAATACTGCCCTTCCTCCTTCTCTTCATCGTGTTCTCCATTCGTCCTGCAGGGCGATCAAAGCATTCCAGGAGGTGCTGTACATTGACCCAGGGTTCTCCCGGGCCAAAGAGATCCACCTGCGCCTGGGTCTCATGTTCAAGGTCAACACAGACTATGAGTCAAGCCTAAAGGTAGGTCCACCTCAAAGCTGTAATACCCATTCCAGGTTTATAGTCATGTCATGGATGAGTTGTAGCTTAATACCACTGAAGACTGTCAGCATTAGTTTTCTCTAACCAGCAAGAAGAAAAATACTTGTGAAAATCTCGAACATTATTGTACAAATAGAAAAATGTTTAACCTAGTTAGCATTGTCAACAACAGCTTTATGCATCAAGATTAGCTTAACAGAACAGAAAACGACAGGGTCCCCACTGTGGCAATGCCACTGAGTGACTGACTGGCTCCTGGAAGCTAGTGATAAATAAAGCAGTAGTATGCAGGGGGGGCGGGGGGTTTGCCGTGACAGTCATGAGGAAATTGGTGTGTGTGTGTGTGTGTGTGTGTGTGTGTGTGCGTGTGTGTGTGTGCTTTGACTGATCTCTACCTTTGTTCTCTCACAGCATTTTCAGCTGGCTTTGATTGACTCCAACCCCTGCACTTTGTCCAAAGCTGAAAGTAAGCACCTGTCTTAATTATTTAACATGTTCATTTATTTATTTACTTATTAATACATCACTTATGTTAAGTGAATATTATTAATTTCATTTCATTAACATTATTAAATGTTTTTTAAGGAAGACTTTTTATAGAATTGCTGTTGTATTTTTTCCCTTTTCATATGCAATACATTTATTACTGTGGCACAAATATCCAAACAAGAGCCATTCTTAGACTGCACCTTTCACAACAATTGATCCTGGAATGGACAAGCCTCTTCTCAGCAGCAGGAAAACTCCTACATCTTATTGTGTTGGATTATGTTCAGCTGCTGGGGTGCAGTCTGGATAGAGTACTGGCATTATTTGATATGCCGCTGCCATCTCATCTCTCCCGCCCCGGTACCTGTTACCTTGGCGACAGCAATATCCATTTTTGCCCAGCGTCTCGCTGTGTGCCTTTGCCTCATTGTGTCCCCCTCATTCCTGTTCTCGCACACAGACACACACACAAAGCAAGGGCAGCCCCCGTCTTTCTTCCCCTCTCTCTCGCTCCTCTCTCTCTCTTGCTCCTCTCTCTCTCTCCCTCCATCTGCTGAGAGTCACTCAGGCAGCTTAGATCAGACACTGCAGCGCTCCAGACAAAGGAAGGTGCCGCCAGGAGCACAGCTACCTATCTGGTCTGTTTCACTTATTTCAGACTGGCAACCTTGGGTTTCTGGCACCTATTTATTGACAACGCAGCACTACTTTTCAAAGACTTGAAAAGACTATTGGGAGGACTAACTCACAGAAGGGGCGGGAAAACCTTTCTGAAATGTTAGATGACCCCGACCTAACGTTATTTCCTCTTCTTTCCTTTCACAGTTCAGTTCCACATCGCTCATTTGTATGAGATTCAGGTAAGTGCTCTCTCTTTTACTTAACCCCTGCTTCAGTTGTGTTTCCTCCCAAGGACACGAGACATTTGTTTGGTTTCTGTCATTTGTAATTGTGAAAATAAGTGCTGCACGCTGATTGGACATCCAATACTGAGGCGATGGCTCCTCAGCCAGCTACCGCTGTAAAATGTTGTATTTTGAATCAGGTGCTGACAAATTGAGGAGGGAGCAGGGTGCATTAGTGGGTGGCGTGCGAGAGGGGATAGGCGATTACTCCCAGCCGATCGACGGGGTTGCCACGGAAACAAGAAAGTCCTGTCTCCCCCTCTTTTGTATGCTGGTGGTCTCTCTCTCTCGCTCTCTCTCTCTATGTGGGTTTCAGTAGAGAAGTACAGTAGCTCTCGGCAGCTCTGGGAGTAGCGGCGCTTCACGACTAATGTGTTTTCTTTTTGTGCTGTGTCAGAACACAGCGCTGCAGTGGAAGTCTCAGCCTTAGCTAGCATTGAGCAGCAGATCTTTGGATGCAAAAGTGTGACTACATTTTGGAGTGGGGAGGGCCAACAAGAATATTGCTTTGGCATCCCTGTTTTGTTTTGCTGCACGTTAGAGAGATGGGAGGACAGACAAGAGGGATGACCTCGCAAAAGTTTTGGATTCAAATTGAATTCTTGCTGCTATAAACAACTTTGATTTGTCCTCTCATCACCCTCTCACTATCCTCTCCCGTTGCTCTCTTTGACCTCCTCTTATCCATCACTGCCCCTCCACTCCTCATATCCAGAAGAGATACCGGGCTGCCAAGGAGGCCTATGAGAGCCTTCTGCAGACAGAGGATCTTCCTGCACAGGTGAAGGCCACTACCCTGCAGCAGCTAGGTAAGCATGGATTGGTCAAGTTTAGTAGTTTAGGGGAACTCAGTTTCTCTTCTGTTTCAACACAGATATTATTGGTGCTACACGTCATTTAGTTGTATGTGTGTTAACTGCACTTATGAAAAATGTGTCTTTGTCTGAGAGATAAACATCAATGGAAAAACAGCAATTTGATTTTAATGTGACGTTTCCCAGGCTGGATGCATCACACTGTGGAACAGCTCGGGGACAGAGCCAGCAGGGACAGCTATGCCATCCAGTGTCTGCAGAAATCTCTGGAGGCCGACCCCAACTCCGGACAGTCCTGGTACTTTCTTGGCAGGTACGTTGCACACACACATGCACGACATCAGATGGTGATGTAATTCTGCTTTGTTTGAATATAATCTACCTTTCCAGATTGGTGAAACCACAAAGGTAATCATTTGAGAGAAGGATTTGACTGTTCTGACACCGATTTTGCAGTAACAGGCAATCGGCCATGACACATTTGCAGTGCTTTTAAGATGAGCCAAATATAAACCGGGAAGTTTATGGTCATGAAAACCTGATTAAGTATGACTCAAACAAAATCAGTATCTTGGTCCTGGAATTCCCACTGTGTCATTGAGTTTAAACATCAGATCAGTAATCAGGGGAAGTTGACAGTTTGTTCAACAAGTTTACCAGCTTACATGGTCCTGCTTGGGTCTTGAAAGGTTTTGGACTTTGGGAAAAACTCAAATTGAGATCAAGGGTGCCACAAATGTATGTTGCATGCAGTCTGGAAAAGCATGAAGTGCAAATGAATGTGTAGAAAGAAGCTCTACGTATTAGCTATTTGACATATAACACTTGTTAAGATGTTTTCAATGCCTGTAGCACAACCCTCACAGCCTGTGTCCCCTGCAGGTGCTACTCTAGTATTGGGAAGGTCCAGGACGCCTTCATCTCCTATCGGCAATCCATAGACAAATCAGAGGCCAGTGCAGATACCTGGTGCTCTATAGGGTAAGGGTCAATTTGTTCAGTGAAGGCTGTACTTGCATTCCCTTTTAATAGTCTTAAGTGTCTATCATAGACTGTAGAAACACATGCATGCAAACCACTATTGTCAGCTATAGCTTTCTACATGTTGGAGTGACCTATATCCTTTTTTTCCCCAATTGTTTCTAAATCTGTCCATCCTACCTTCAATTTAACCCTTGATTCAATCACTTCATTATCCCTTATATTTTCATATTTCATTGTCCTTCGCATGCTCACCCTCATCAATTCTTCATTTTCACCTCTCCCTCGCTCTACACCTCCTACTTTTGTCTCCCGTGTACCCCTTCCTCTCTCTGCACCTCCCAACCCCCTGCAGGGTGTTGTACCAGCAGCAGAACCAGCCCATGGACGCGCTGCAGGCCTACATCTGCGCTGTGCAGCTGGACCACAGCCACGCCGCTGCCTGGATGGATCTGGGCACGCTGTACGAGTCCTGCAACCAGCCGCACGATGCCATCAAGTGCTACATCAACGCCACACGCAGCAAAGGCTGCACCAACACCACCGCGCTAACCCACCGCATCAAATGTCTGCAGGTGGGTGGAGAGAGGAATGTTAAGCAGGAGGCGCCATGGCTCTTTGGATGCAGCTTCAATTTGATAATCCTCATATATGACACAACATACAGACACACACTGCCTGCGTGGATATCATTAATTATAAGTAGGGACGTCCCCATGATGGTTGTTTTTCCCTCAGTCAGTGACAGGTGTCTAGCTCTGCATGAAGGCATGCTTTCCTGTAATATTTTTTGTAGTGACATTGTACTGACACACGCTGTCATATCATTAATTGAAACTGCTGGCTGCCGTTTATTTATCCTCCTCGGGTCACTCGTTCACAGCGCTGTTTTCAACACAGCTCAATTGGATGTAATTGATGTTATAACACACAAAGGTTCAGAAATGTATGTATATGTATTCCAGAGCAGTTAAAGATCCCGAATTGAAACTCCTGGCTGCTATTTATTTGTTCATGCTGCTCTGGGGTTCATTCAATTGAACCAAAAGCTGTTTGGTGCATCTTATGTGTATTGTGGGCAGAGGACATGCAGTGAGTGCCACAAAATGTAGACAAAGAAAAACATGGAACAGAACTCTGACACTGACAAGTAACTTAAAACGGATGCAGGGAATTAGTGGAAAAGTTTCACCAGCAGCAGCCTCTTCTTTTTCTGAACCCTCCTAAAGTTTAAATTCCCCTCCACTAGTAGAGGGAGCAAAGCATGGGGTTTCTCACGGGTTTCCTCTGCACTGCCATCATTGCCCTCTCCTGCCTTTTTGCTGTTCTTCGTTAGCATCCCTGCGCTGCCACAACTGTGTTGAATAAGTCTATATATTATTCCACCAGGATGTGATTTAGAGTTTCCTATTAAGCGCAAGGGATTCTTTTGAACCCAGAGGACCTGAAAAAAACTGAGAAATTGAATTCAGTGTCCAGAGTAGAATAAGATCCAGAGATCTCTGATGGCATTTCATTTTTGCCTGTTTTACAACTCCAAAGACCTTAACCCATGCCTGACTGATATGTAGATGGAACCTTTGTTGCGTGTGCTGTGCAGCGTAATATAAGGGAAAGAGTAACAACAAACACGGGAGCACCCTTGAGGAATAACACATTTTCCTTATTTTAGGGATTATTTATCCTTTTGGAGGCAGATTGATTTATGATGAAGCTATTGTTAGCTGGCTCAAAGTTGCCCTTCCATAGATTTAACAACCGGGGTTCTACCAATCCCCATATCTCATGTGTTAATTTATTCATCTATATTTTTGTCCAAGCACTGTCATTTTCCTTTACATATGCATGAAGGAATGTTACATTTCCACCAGTTATATTAGCATAAATTCATGGCATTAAGACAAGCTCAGTGGCTTGTTTTAATGGAAGTGTGACTGTGTTTGGGATTACTGTTGCTGAATGTCATTCAAGTAGTAATACCTCCTTGTGTGGTTGATACTGTACATGACGTAGGTATATTAGCCAGCCAAGACACAAGTTTGCATATCGCTATCAGTTTCCAACTTAGCTTCACTTGTGTTTATAACCTCTACCTATTTACCATTGCTGATCATTTCCTTGTTTTGAGGTCATCGTTTTTTTTTTCCAAAAAAAAAAAAAAAAAGCCTTGTGTTTTATTATTTTTTTTGTTTTTTCACGTCGTTTTCCATTCCCCTAGGCTCAGTTGAGTAACCCCCAGCTCAGTAGCCTACAGGGTAAAAGTAAAATGCTCCCTCTTATTGAGGAGGCATGGAGTCTACCAATCCCAGCTGAGCTAACCTCCAGGCAGGGAGGCCTGAGCAGTGCACCACAGCAGGTGAGAGACCAGATAGAGCAACTTACACCTCCCGCCTCCCTCCCCCTCCCCCTTCTGACTGAGTGCACACGCAGACACATAGGCACTCAGACACATAATGGTAATGTACACACACCTGCAGGTCAACACACGCGCATGCATTGTTGCACATACTGATGGGTAACACTTGAGCTTAACTCCAATGCAGATGTCTAAAGAAGCCAACAACATGCACAAACAATACTGCATTTCTTTACACACTCAGATTGGAGATTTGAAGCGCCCTGTTTCTGCTTCACGGTAACAGAAATTGAATCACAAGTCATTTATCACACTCTATCTCAAATGTAATGTGTCCAGGCTGCTTTACGGCATCTGTTTTGAATGAGGAGGGGGTCCAGCCAAGTGTTACCCAGTCCTGCACTCCCTTTCTTCTCCACAGCACAGTAGTCACTCGGCTTCACCCATCACGCTCAGTTCAAGTAATCAAAAAAAAATCAACAAAGCACTTGTGCAGGCTTTTGTTAATTCTTTCCCATTCAATTTCTCCTTCTATTAATCCTGTTTTTAATCTAATGTGGTATTCAGGATTAACCCCCCACCCCCCTTACAGTTCATTTACAAATCCAGTTTTAGGTGGTAAACCTGTTGAACCTGCACCGCACCGCTGTTTGCTCTTAATCTGCTTTGGTTTGGACTGGGAGAGATTGCCTTTCTGAAGAGATTAAAAGTGCTCTAATTCTAAAATCAAGTGGCTGTGTTTCTCACACTCATCGCCGTTTGGCCTTTTTTGGCTTTTGACCCTGCCCCCCCAGTGTGATCGGTGAGGTCGTGCTGCCGTACAGTACACCCAGGCTTCCCATTGGCTCTGTCCATCTTCCTCCCCCCTTCAGTAGTTGACCTTAGATGTCCTGCAGCTGCTCCACAAAGCCCCAGCAACGCCCCCTAGTGTTTCATCACCACTCCACTCATTCATGCCCATCATACAGTAGATGCGAGTAGCTCAGTTGTGTCCATGTTTGTGTGTGTGTGTGTGTGATCATTGTTGTGTCATTGATTTATAGCATTGGAATATGTTGATTATCGGCTTTGACTTGGTGAGAGTCAATTCACAAGACCTATTCCAGTGTGTACGCGTTTGGAATGGGGATATTTTTGGATTGATAGTTTTCAATGGGTCAGATGTGACTTCAACCTGATATGTTAAGATGAATTGAAAACAAAATACATGAGAGAAAGCATCTGGTGTTGATGTCTATTTTCTGCCCTCTTGAAAACACCATATTCAAGGCCTCTTTGTATACTGATCTGATGTTTAAACACAACACTGAGGTTTTGTTGAACTGGGCTGTCACATCTGGCTCATAGGCCCCCTCAGAGGTAATGGTAAGGCTGTCAGTGTGTGGAATGTGTTGTAACCTTTTGCTTTTAAAGGTTGAGCTATGCTACTGTACCCTTTTTAAACAGCTGCAACTGCCTTTTTTTGTGTTGTCTGAAAGTGCAGTGAGGAACACTTGAATTTTATTGAGAGTCATTATGACAACTTTGAGTGCTGCAGGTGTTGATAAGAAGCAGCAGTCAGTAGTGGTGAATTTCCACCAGCATTCCTCTGAACAGGAGACCTGCCTCGGGGCTGTTGTTGCCCTATGAAGTGACACCTTCAGATACACGGGGATGTTTTTGCTCTACATGTCCTGCTTGTTTGTTTAAGTGCCAAACACAGAATCACAGTATTGCTCTCCTTTTCTCTCTTTTCCTTATTCTCCATCCCTCGCTTGGCTTTGCCCTGACCTCTTCCTCTTGCCGTACTTGATAAATAAACATGCTTGATTGCTTTTTTTTTTTCCACACTCCCTCCATTTTATTTTTCCTCCTCCATTTGCTGCTGTTTGTTTTTGCCACTTATTCCTCCATTTCGACCCCTCCTGTCTCCCATGACCTTTTTGTTATGTCCCTCCATTTATGTCTGCGTTGTTTTCCTCCTTATGTTTCTTTTGCTTCCCCTTTGCCTGCGCTCCTGCCATCCCCTCCCCTCCAGGCTTGTAAGCCCAATCACAGTACAGAGGGTGGCGGCTCGGGTCAGACTCTGCCCCCTCACGTGGGCTCGCTGGGCCAAGTGGAGGACCAGTCCTGCCCAGCCAAGAGGAGGAGAGCCTCCAGCCCTACCAAGGTATTTACAGCAGCGTCATTTAACTGCTAGTAGGGCTGCTCCCCTTTCTTCTTACCGCTTTGTCCGTACACCTTACATGTTGTGTATATTTCCATAATGTTTTTCAGGGTGATTCATGGGCCAGTAATCCAGCACAGCAGCCTGTTCCCAACTGGTACCTCTCCCCACAGAAATTACAGGTTAGATATCGCTTACCTCGTGTTTTACTTTATTTAGGATCTCTGCTTTTATGTTAACTCTGGGGGGTTTTGTTGCCATCTTGTCTTCAGGTGCTGGAACAGTTGCGGAGTAACCGGGCCAGCCTGAAGCCCCCGCAGCTTCAGATGTTGGGGCAGCTGGAGGCTCAGCTCGCCATGATGCAGCAGCACCAGCACCAGGTAAATGATGCATATGCAGTATGTACCCATGCATGCTTGCACAACAAAACTCAGTTTAAATCATTCATAGTCAAAAACTTAGTCAGTTATAGTACCTGAATATTTTAGATGCAGATACATATATGTGTGTGCATGAAGGTCTATGCTTCATGCTGTTGTGGCATGTGTGGTTTGGCACACAATACAAGTGAGTGCAGGAAAGTGAAAACACCGACAGGTAAGAATGTGAATGTCAATTAAACGTGTGTTTTTCTGAGTTGTACTCTGGTGGCAGAACTCATCTGTCTGGTTCTCCAACCAGGTTTAAACAAACGCAATAAATGACTTGCAGCTATAAATATGTTTCAAACTGTGGTGTTTTATGGTTGTGATCTTTTTCCATTTACAGATGAGACAGAATGCCTCAGGAGGTCCGGTGCGCCCCTCCCTCCCCAACGGCCCCACCACCAACTCCCTCCCCTCCCCCAACCCCAGCCTTCACCCCACCCGGCCCCACCTGGGACCCCACCGGCCCCTGTGCCCACCTCAGCCACTGGCCAACGGGCCCGTGGGCCCTGGGACACACGGACACTCAGACTCCCTCCCTGTGGGTGACAGTAGTAACAGTAGTAGTAATAATCAGTCAGGGCCCACGGCCACAGGACCCAACGGAGACGTGCCTTACCTGCAACCTGCCGGCAGCGGCGACGCAGCACTGCTACCTCACACCTGCACAAGCACGCAAACACAGGACGCCACGCCGCGCCAGGCCCTGCACCTAAACTCCTCTCAGGTTAGACATCAGTCACTGTTCATCTTTGGTCAGTGCTTGTCACAGAGCATTCACATGTCCAAAAAATTAAAACTCCATCTGGCAAGTTCTCTGTTGCTCAGCTAAGAAATGCATATAGATATAATTCTGTTTTATCCTACTGACCTACTTGGCTCTGTTGTAAATCTCTGTCAAAAACCATTGAGAAAATACATCAAGTGTTTTCATGAAACAAGCTGTGAAATCCCTCCCATGAGACTCCTCTAAATGAAAGTATGCAGGAATTCTTGCGCACATGCCCGATGTCTGGTGCTGAGCCAAAAGATGTACGCAACGCATGTAAAAATAGAAAAGGGAAGAGCTCACAACTCATATTTTATGCTCCTATTTACTAAGTTCCAGCATCTTAAGGATCATCATCAGGTATTTACCTGGCAAATGTTGTGAACATAGTAACTTCATTAATAATACAAGTACCCCGCCTGTACTGTCCACTTATACTGTATGACCGCTGCTCTTCTCTTCCGTCAGGGGCTTCAGAAGGGGTCTGTTCCACATGCGACAGGCTCCAGCAGCGAGGGGACCCTCTCTCACCCCCAGATCCCCAACTCCATCGCCCCCGTGCACCCCAACAATCAGGTTGGACATTCCACTAACGCCCCATCGCCACGGCAGCAGGCCCACAACCACCTCCCATCCCCTCCCTCCCTGCCCCTCTCCTCTACCTCAGGTGGAGCAGCACCCGGTGCGTCCGCTACCAAAGATAGCAACACCGCAGCCGCCCTTGTCACGGCAGCCACGTCCCTTGGCAACGGGGGCTCAGAGGGCAAGACGCCATCGCCACTGCCATCAGCTGATGGCAAAATGGCACAGGCAGATGGCCTAGCCAATCACGTACACTCGGGGGATGGTGGCAAGGTGGCAGAAGGTGGCGAGAAGCCGAGCCTTAGCGCAGACAATCCTAGACTATCTGCCCTGCTGGCAGGGGGGAAGGGCCCTGAGAAGGGTGAGGCACCGTCAGAAGGGACTGCATCCACAGCAACCACCGCGCCAGAGTCCCTCAAGAAAATCAACAACATCCACCTGGCCGTCCTGCCCTCCACCCCCCACGCGCAGGGCAGCTCGGCTGCCTCCTCGCCCATCTCTGCCATGTCCACCGCCACGCCCTCACCCAAATCCTCAGAACACACCCAAACAGGCGCCCACAGTCCTGCCACCACCACGTCTGCTGCACCTGCCGTGAACGGTAACGGCAAAGGAGGTATCTCTGAGGACTCTCAAAGCCCACTGAAGGCTGAGCCGCCCACCGTCACCAATCTGAAAGCTACGCCTCCGCACGGACACAGCTCCTCCTCCTCATCTTCGTCATCTTCAATATCCATCTACCCCAGCTCCACAGACGTGCTAAAGGCCTGCAGGTGAGACTGAAGTCCCTCCTTGTTTTTCTTTCACAACATGGTGTCCTGCAGACGCACTCAGGCAGCCTCCTGCCAGCCCTGTTTCATTCCTCCGGGCCGGATGCAGGCAACATTTGAAACACATGAACTAAGTGCTGTATACTGTGAATGTGAGCAACCACGATGTTTTTATAGTAAATAGAAAGGACTGTACTGTTGGATATATTTCTTGACTGTTTTTCAAAATGTTAGAGGTCTGAAGTTGAGTTTGGTACTTTTTTGTTGCCTTATTTTGTGTATTGCAAGTTTTGGAAATGTTTCACACAAGATGGTTAGAAAGGCCCAGTTGAGGCTGGTTTCTGCATTGAAAGGCTTGAAACGTTCCTCCAGTAACCTCATTGTCTTCATAAAACTACTGGTGTTTTGTCGTTCAATCAAATCAAAAGACTCTCCTCTGCACTGGGAAGATTGCAGCCAGAGGGGCTCAGCACTTTTTCAATGAAATGATGGGAGTAACTTGTTCCCCCTCTTGTTCTAGCCATTATATTTCTTGCAATACGTGTTACAGTAATATTAGTTTGTGAGATGAATCTATCAAAGTTAAAAAGGCTTTTGCTGTATGTTAAATGGAGCAAATGAGAGGAGGATCAGTTGGACCGTGTGGTTTGTTTTGAAGATGTCTCCTCCCAGTGGAATCGCAGAGTAACTACAGAACCAGGAGCAAATAATTATGTAACTGCAAACAACACCGAAGGCTACTGGGCAGTCCTGTTGCCATGCAGATATTATTCAGAATTTTCCCTTATTTTCCATTTGATAAGTAAAATGTGGCATCGCACCCTGAATATAGTTGAATATTCAATGGACTGCTGAGAAGAGAGTATTGGTAGATAAGGTAGGACAGCAAGTCTAGCAAGTATTATTGACTGTATTTTACTGGTGTATTCTCTGTCAGTTGTGCCCTGGCTGATTTTGATATTCTGTGTTGTATCACTAAAAGCATGTTTGGCATTGTGTATTTGCAGGAACCTGGGGAGGAATGGTCTCTCCAACAGCAGTATCCTCCTCGATAAGTGCCCCCCGCCCCGGCTGCCCCCTCCACCCTCACCAGCCCTGCCCAAAGACAAGCTCAACCCTCCCACACCCAGCATCTATGTGAGTATTAGCCAGAGGGCTGCAGGCTGCTTTCAGATGACTTAAAAGCCTTTGGCAACACTTTATAAAGTATTGTTCAGAAGTACCCACTGGCAGGTAAGGTACTGCTCTGACAGGTGGTCATAGTACTTTAACTTCCTGTTTCCTGTCTGTGGAGCAGCTGGAGAACAAGAGGGATGCTTTCTTCCCCCCACTGCACCAGTTCTGCACAAACCCCTCCAACCCTGTCACTGTCATCAGAGGACTGGCTGGAGCACTCAAACTGGGTAAATGCCTTGTTTACCATATGTATTCTTTTCTTAGCATATCACTAAGATGTCAGTATTTTAATCATTTGTTTCCCTCTCTGGTGTCCGTCTCTCTGCAGACTTGGGTCTGTTCTCCACAAAGACGTTGGTAGAGGCCAACCCGGAGCACCTGGTGGAGGTCTGGACTCAGCTCTCTCAGCCCGCTGATGAGAACTGGGACCCGACGGGCATCAAGAAGATGTGGCGCTGCGAAAGCGTCCGTGCCCACACCACCATCGCGAAATACGCCCAGTATCAGGCTGCTTCCTTCCAGGAATCCCTACGGGTCAGTTATGCTGCATGTGTGTCTCCTGGAGTCCACTTAAACAAAACTTGTTCAAGATTCAAGTTTTGCATTACTACAGGGAGAAGAGATAGATTCTCTGGTGGTATACTGCTGGCTTAATGCGCTTCCTGTTTGTTTTCAGGAGGAAAATGAGAAGAAGGCACTGAAGGAGCCCTCGGACACAGAGCCAGCGTCAGCAGAGAGGTACCCAATGTTGTTCTTTATATTTAGTTACTTTGTGCTCCAGACTCCAGATTTTATTTGGTGCAGTATTGAATTTGGTTTAGCTGAATTGTTTTGAGGGTTTGGCATGTGAGCCACCATCCAAGTAATTATATTTCAGACACTATGTCATAACTGTTGGCACCCCAACAGTTTTTTGTGGCTAATTGTAAATTCTCTTTGTGTGTGTGTCTTCAGTGTTGCACGCAAAAGAAGGGGACCCTTAAAGCACATCAAGTTTGGAACCAACATCGATGTGTCGGACGAAAGGAAGTGAGTATGGATTGCAGCTGCCACGTCCTCATACTGATCTTATTTGTTGCTTTGAAACACTCGGAGCATTTCAACTTAAAAGCGCTGCCCTCTGATCTTTATAATGACCGCTCGTCTCAACCATCCTCCCCCAGGTGGAAGCAGCAGCTCCAGGAGCTCAGTAAGCTGCCGGCCTTCGCTCGAGTCGTGTCAGCCGGCAACCTGCTCAGCCACGTGGGTCACACCATCCTGGGCATGAACACAGTCCAGCTCTACATGAAGGTCCCCGGGAGCAGGATAGCAGGTTAATACACGCACACACTCAATCAAACTCATGCTTACTTTCTGGGACACATGATTACTGTTGTGTGTGGATTTGTGCCTAAAGAGGTTTTGTGTGCGTCTCTCCAGGTCACCAGGAGCACAACAACTTCTGTGCCGTCAACATCAACATCGGACCAGGAGACTGTGAATGGTTTGCAGTACCAGAGCCCTACTGGGGAGTGATGAGCAACTTCTGTGAAAAGTAAGATGAGCTGGACGAGGGTGTTGTGTGCTTTGTGACTGTTTTCCTTCTCCTTCGCTTTATCCCCATACCTCTGATTCCTTACATATGTCCGTCACCCTCTTTCCTCATTTCCTACCTCTGTCACAACTCTCTCTCCCTCCCTCCCCTCCAGGAACAACATCAACTTCCTGATGGGCTCGTGGTGGCCCAACCTGGAGGACCTGTACGAGGCCGACGTGCCTGTCTACCGGTTCATCCAGCGTCCAGGCGACCTGGTGTGGCTCAACACTGGCACCGTCCACTGGGTGCAGGCCATCGGCTGGTGCAACAATATCGCCTGGAACGTAGGACCTCTCACCGGTACGCCTGGGATTATGGGATATGGGTTACTGTTGCTGGTACCCAAGAAGCCAGCAATTCTTACTGTTGTGCACACATCTTTACTTAGGATGTTTTCTCCCCACAAGTCTTTCACTATAGGCAACAAAAAGAAAATGTGTTAATACGTGTTCTACCGGAAAAGGATGTCGATTTAACAGAAGTCAGCCAAAATTCACAACTTTGTCTTACAGGAATTATGCCTGATAGGGTGACCTTTTACTGTGATGTTTGAAATGCCTTTTAGCTGATTAGTGACCTTTTCGCTGATACCTGAGCTGATTACAGCAGGATTCTACAACAGATGCTTTTCAGACACATTCTTCAGAATGGCTCGCACTAAGCTTGTGGTTCACAAGCACAGCTACCTCCCCAAAGTCTACTTTCAGATCCGTCTTTCAGGGCATGTAATCATCTCCTGGTTTCCTGTGTTCACGTGCAGTATGTTTTACCGCTGCTCTTTCAGCCCACCAGTACAAGCTGGCTGTGGAGCGCTACGAGTGGAACAAGCTCCAGAGCGTCAAGTCCATGGTTCCCATGGTGCACCTCTCCTGGAACATGGCACGCAACATCAAAGTGTCCGACCACAAGCTGTTTGAGATGATCAAGTGAGTCACTGCCGACTCTCAGCAGTTTGCTTGTATTGTATGTTTGACTCTCTTGCACAAGCTGGATGCCTTTTTAAAACGTCTTCTTGTCACAGGTACTGCTTGCTGCGGACGTTGAAGCAGTGCCAGTGGGTGAAGGAAGCCTTGGCGTCAGCCGGCAAGGAAACGGTGCTGAGGCCGAGGACCAGGGACGAGCCGGCCCACTACTGCACCATCTGTGAGGTCAGTTAGCACACCGGGAACATTTTAGCAACAGGGGTGTGAATTTTAACAGGATTTCACGTGTGTGGGTAAGCAGCTCACACTTACTAGTATAAAATTATTATCTTGCCATGATGCTTAACTGCTTGTACACAGTACATGTTGGGATTACAACCAAATGTATTTGTCCCCCTCTGAATCTAATATGGCTGACATCTGACATTTTACACTTATATAACTTATAACAACCTTGGATCTGGGATATCCAAATATAGTCATTCATGCTACAAGTTCTGCAGTTTGCCATTTGAGGGATTTTGGAGACTTGTGATCAGTCTGTTATTGAAAGGCAGACTTGTTTCGGCTAATTAGTGGGTATGCTAATGAGTTTTATTTGAATGCAGGGCTTTCGGCTGTTAAGCAGAAACGTGTCCATATCCCATTAAATGTCTGCTGTCCTTGTGAACGATCACTTGTTGTATTATTCTCTGTCTGTGGAGCAGCTCTAGGATTTGTGTATAGATGACATCACTACTGCAGTCTCTGCTGTTCACCTTCATCCAGATGCACCAAGCAAAGCGCAGAGTTACAATATAATAATTACAATGATACGGAAATTCAGACAGTTGGTGCCACCCTTTATATGCGTGTGTGTATGCTCTGCAGGTGGAGGTGTTCAACCTGTTGTTTGTGCGCCGCGAGCTCCTGTCCAAGAAGCAGTATGTGGTCCACTGCCAGGACTGTGCCAGGAAAGGCAGCGCCACACTGGACGACTTTGTGGTGCTGGAGCAGCACAGGATGGAGGACCTGATGCAGGTCTACGACCAGTTCACATTAGTAAGTCACCGGACTGGGGGAGAGACGGACTTGAGGGCTCCTGTTTCTTCTTTCAAACTGAAAGGAAATTCCATTTGAACATTTATGTGAATCCACCGAACAAATATTGCTTTTATCTGAAATTTTCATTAAAATGTTTGTTTTGAAAATACAACTGTATGGTCTTAACTCACGTAGACAGCTA
Organism: Enoplosus armatus; assembly: GCF_043641665.1. Classification (NCBI taxonomy): domain Eukaryota; kingdom Metazoa; phylum Chordata; class Actinopteri; order Centrarchiformes; family Enoplosidae; genus Enoplosus; species Enoplosus armatus. The sequence continues at coordinate 5,398,471 of NC_092203.1, forward strand.
TGTGCTACAGAGTGCTAATAGTCAGCTGACTGTGAGTGCTGTACTAGTTACCTCCAGCCAATGAGTCTCTTGTGTTATTTTTTTATTTGAGAGGTAAAAGAATGTATGACACCAGGTTTCCAATCATTGCTTTAAAACTGCCTTCCCATGTAACAGTCCAACATGGAGACAGGAATGTTACATAATAAACGGTTACTAAGGAGACTGGTGATGGGTGTGGTTCCTCTTGAAACTATACATTTTGACAAAATCGGCTTAAAGCAAAGCTAGACGTTAATTGCGACCAATTATCATGAAATAGTACTTTTCTAATATAAGTACCACACAACAGACTAATTCTCATGTATCATCTTCCTCCCCAGGCCCCTCCTCTTCATTCATCTTCATCTTGACATTAGGTGACACCTCTTTCTTCTTCTGCTGTGGAGCCATGAAGCCCATTTACAGGAACTTGTATTAAGATAAAAAGAAAAGGAACAAACAAACATCTACATACGCGGACCATTTCTGATATTCAGGAAAGTCAAGGCCGTCTCCCCACCCTCACCACATGGCTGGTCTCCATAACGACGGCTGGAGGCTGAGGCGTCTGAGTGTGTCTGTCTATGCAACCTGTTTTGAAGTGCTGGAGCCTTGCCCTTCCAGGGGGGGGCACCACCGAGCTCGCTAACAGGACTTCTCCCCCCCAGCCCCCCCCAGCCCCCTCTAGTGACAATGGTTCAGCCCTGTTTTAATGGAGGACTTAATCAAAAACGGTTGGGAACAGGGGGACGAGGGGGAGGAGTGGGATTCTTAATGCGTGATAAAAATGTTTTGTAGATACTTGTTAACTGTCACAACTGGCAACACCACCCGTAAAAGACTACTGACTTGACAACCTTCCTCTCCCTCTCTCGCTCTCTCTCTTTCCCTCTTTTTCTTTTTCTATTCTGGTAACAGGATGAAATGTTGGCTTTGATTTATAGAATTTCCCCCAAATTTTCTTCCCTCTAAGGAGCACTAGCCTAACTGGTCTTTTTCTATGGTAGATAGTAATTTTAAGACTCTTTCGACAGCAAAATCTCCAAAAAAAATTTGTAATGTGAAGAGTTTAGGTGATTTTCTTTCTTCTTTTTTTTTTTTTCTTTTTTTACAGCTTTTTTGTTTTATCTTTGTCTTGTTCTGTTCAAGACTATGACGTTTTGTTTGTTTCTTAGGTAAGAAAAGGAAAAATTTAGTAAAAAAAAATTTACTAGCCAAGTCACAAAGAGAATGGGTTGCACATAGACTTATGGAATAAAGTTAAATTTGTGATTTTTTTTTTGTTTGTTTCGTTATGTTTCTAATCTTGATGTAAATTTACACTATTTATAAATACATATTTATTGCTTGAAAATATTTGTTGATGGAATGCTGTTATTTTTTCCAGAGTACCTGCCATTAAATTTGAAGGAGTTTTGTCATTTTAACACAACTCCTCTTACATTTTCTATATATAAATAAAATTGCTTAGCAAGCATTGTACAGAAACGGACATTTAAAATTGTTTTATTGTTTGAAGAATGTTTTATGATGAGTCAATAAACACAAAGTTGTCAAATTATCAATGCCTTTTGGTTCCTCAAACATACAACACTTTCATATATTCATTTGATATATCCTTTAGAGTAAATACCTAAAGTAATAATAAAAACAATAGAAACACTTGAGGTGTATGAGTATAGGCCTGAAACCCAGCAGACAATGTAGCTGTAGACTGACACACACAGAATCCTACACTGTATGCCAGGTCCAGAACCTCCCCAGTATCTCAAAACATCATTTTCATCTTTATTGGAAAAAAAATAAAAGCCTGCAGCAGAGTTAATCCTAGACTGCATGGGTAGTTTGGAGGACAGCAGGAATTTTCTCTTCACAGTGGGTGGGCATTTCTTTGAAATCATTTGTGGATGGGTGTGAACTACACACGGAAAACAAGTAGAAGTAGAAACAAGTCGAAAGCAATACACTAATCTTGTCAGAAGGGAATTACAAATATGTCTAAAAATATTTGAACATTAAAAGGCTTCAAGTTCAATCATCGTCCAGCCTTCGTGTCATCGTCCTGTATCCTGAATAACATGGCTGCCAGCAGAGACCCAGTAGCCAGATGTAGCTGCTGCCAGCCCCACAGGATCTACACTGACTACTGAGCAACCGCTGGGCGCCCTGTGGCTCTGCAGCTCCGATTGGAGCCAAAATGGCTGCCCAGCCGCCACACCTCAGCCAAAACGGAAACTGATGAGGAGGAAAACGACTTCATGCAGAGAGAATGTGACAAACAAGCACCGGGTGTCAGACGTGTCATCAGTGTGGGCCACTGCTGATATGATGCAGGAGAGGATGTGACGAAGAATATGGTTCGTAATTAAACACAAAACATGTTTGTTTTTTTTGGTGGATATTTGTCTGTCAGAATACTGTAATACAGCTGTAATACAAAACGAACCCTTCAGAAATGATAATATTGCACCTGAAACTGTTGCTAACAATACAGCAGACAGAAGCTCTTTTCCAACTTGCACTTTTACCCGTAAACATCTTGTGTTGGCATCATATATAAACATATACAGTGTATATATATAAATTTTATATATATATATATATATATCAATCTCAGCTGCACTTGAGTGCTAATTAGCAAATGGTAGCATGCTAACAAGCATGTTAGTATTGTCGCAGTGAGCATGTTAGCATGCTGACGCTAGCATTTAGCTCAAAGCACTGCTGTGTCTGAATACAGCCTCACGGAGATTTAGTCTTGTTATCTTTTCATTTTCAGCAAAGAGAAGATTGTTTTAACCTTTTGGATGATAACCAGGGATTTTTGCTGCCTCTGTTCCCACCAGATCTGTGTGGGAAGATTTACAGAAATCTCAAGAGGTCCTGAGCTGAAAAGTTGTCCGAGCATCTAAACAGTGAATCAATAGAAATTGACAGATTAAAAAGAGCATTTACAGGTTGAGGTGCATGCAGCTAAACCGCCATTTCCCTTCCTCGTCTCCCTCGTTGCCTTTCAGCATCGTATAGTCCCTCTGCTCCCACGCTGAAACCAAGATGGCCGCCTGAGCCTGGCTGTTGCGGCGTCCATTTTGACTGCCACAGATGGACGCTGGAGGACTTTCCGACGCCTCTCCTGGGGTGTCCATCTGCTGTCTGAAGTCTGACAGGAGTCCTGGAAAAGAAAGACGTTGGGATGAGAATCACTTTAACCACTTGAGGAGACGACAAGATGGCAGAGTTTGCCTCCGGGGAAATTAAGAATCCAACATTTTATATTCAACATTCGAACGCATTTGAGAGTAGCAATAAGAGCTGAATTCTCTGGTGGTCATAAAGCAGCGCTGATATCTAGATAGATCTGTGTTTTTTTTGCTGCCTTTCTGCAATGCTAAACATTTTGACTCTTACTCTCTTTGACTTTTACTCTGGCGGAGGCACACAGGAGCAAAACCAAGTGTGGGCTGAAAAATCGTGATTCTAGGAAACAAGATCTAGTTGAAGAGCAGGAAGTGTTCATCAGTTAAGAAGGTGAAGACTTCCTGTTGGCTGTCTGAAACGACAAAGGCAGGAAACCTGAGTTTTGTGATACAGTGACAATAGATATACGTTAAAAGAGAGGGGGTAAGGGACGCAGGTGGCAGAGGGGAACATGTAGGGCCAAATGTTCTGTATGCTGAAGTGTTGGCACACCATGCAGAGCCACCTGCTGCCAAGACTCTGTCATCACACAAGGTGCTCAGTGGGCCCTACTCTCCCTATATCTTCCACCTATATACTCTGTGAAATCTGCCAGTGAACCAGCAGAGAGGTATGTGAACTCTGCTTGGCCCGGACCACCAACCCCGCCCCCCCCCCCAACCCTCGTCAAATCCAGACCGCCTAACAATGTCTCCCTGTGTCGCAGTGGGGGAAAAAAGGAGAGACAGAGCAAGAGAGAAGGAGTTAAACCAGCAGTGTGATCAATGCCCGCCCCCCCACCTCAGCCCTCTTTTCCCTCCCTCTCCTTCCTTCCTGTTCCCTCCATCTCTGCCATTTCCGCCTTTGTGAGAAACAGACAGGTGGCCCTGACTGCTAATTTTAACCGGGCCGATTGTCTGCCTGCATTTCCCACAGCTATGTATAGACGCCTGCTATAAACCAAGTAGGTCAGTGTGTGACACTCACACACACACACACACATACAGGCGCGCGCACACACACACACACACACACACACACACCAGGCCTCTCTGACCTGTCTGACTCGTCCATTCATCTGCTCCCGCCTCTGTTGCAAATGATCCTCCCTGATTGGCTGTTTCTCTCAGCCAATGGCAGAGCTTCCTGCTGCCCATTCATAAAACCCAGGGTCATTGAGAATAATCTGGTATTAAGGCACTTGCAAAGAGGAGGGCTAAACCCACTTTTTACTTTTACATTTTTATGTTACACATGAATATTAATTTCTAGTGAATTTATGTCACATAAATATCGATTAAAGACAAAGAATAAACTGATGCTTTAATAGGTTTATTAATGATATCTATGCATAAAGGCGCTAACACACACACTCCTTGAACCCACTCCAGTGTTGTTTTACCACCACTGCAGGTTTTCTGACCTGTTTCAGGGTTGAGTTACACGTTTATATATAGACACATGTGACTGTGTCAAAGAGACTCACTTATATGGAGCCTAATGTGTGACCTCCAGAGCACAGACCTATAGCTGAGAAGGAAACTGGGGATTGGGTCACTCATCCATACAAGCTGAATAGATCCTTTTATAATAACTTCAATAAACATATCTACCAATGAAGAATGAATTAATCATAATCTATGGTAATCTGGCTATTCCATCTGTTCTGGCAGAATACAGTGCTAGCATGGCACAGTGTAATGTCTACAGCTCCTTGTTTGTGTTTTGTAAGGAAAATCTGCTTTAAAGCCCCTGGTTTTTGGTAATTTTCTATAAGATTATATGAAATTGTGACCAAATAAGCAAAGATCCGTGGGTATTTATTTAAGAGAGACCGACAAATGTAGCCAATCTGACAGTGTGCCAATAACCCCACCATAATCATCACACTTTGATTCAAGTTGCTAATTCCTGATTGGTTCACGGACGTGATCAAAATCATGATTTTCCAAAGGAGCCCCATTAAACCAGTGAGGAAAAACCCAGATATAGAAATCTCTAACGTGAAGAGACCCAAACTGTTCTAACTTTGGCAGAAAATTTCATGTTGTTGTAGGAACCCATCACTCACAGTAAAAAGCGGATAGAGAAAATAGGTTTTTAGGGCCTTTAACAGCATTAAAAATTAGTTGATGGCTGAATTTGCACAGGGAGAAATCATCTCAGGGGACGAAAATGAAACATACTGCATTTTATGTGATGCAAAACTCTTTTCACCTACATATACTATATATCTAGGAAATGTAGGAAATAACTAACTCAGGTAGAAACACATGCATGACAATAACTCAAGTTAAATCACAGATTGATTATAAATGAACGTCATTTTTAGTAGTTCTTGATAATTTGGGGATGAATGTCAGTTGCTTAGCTGCAAAATAAAATCCATCCACTCAACAATATAAACTGTTGCCTCAGTCGAATGATGTGATGTTTGCGATGGACTATCCAAGATAACAAAAAAGAGGTGCTACCCATTGCTATGGAAACGGAGAGTAATTAGCACAGAGTGCTGTTCAGAGAGAAAAGGAGAGAGTGAGAGAGTCCATGATTTTGTGTGTGTGTGTGGGATGTTGGCCCGCTTTCAAGAGATGAGCAATGAGAGGAGGAAGAAGAGGACATGAAGTAACAGCGGCCTCCGTGCAGGTTTCAGGTATCGTTACACACCGGCAGAGACAATGACACCCTCTATGCTGACTCAGTCTTCCACTATTGAATTTGATTAAGAAATTAACACTTTTGCTGGAGGAAAAAGTCAGACAGATTTCCCCCCCAAAGCCTCGCTGCATGTTTAAACAGGGACTGTAACTGGAAAGCTGGGTTCAGCTGTTGATTTGGCTCACGCTGCTACAGTCCCCCATGTACTACGGATGTGTCTGTCCATCTGTTGGTCATGTGACATCAGTTTCACTCATCAGATTTTTGACGAAAGCTGAACACAGGACACATTGTGTTCCAGCATTTGAACAAAGACTATATAACAAACTAAACATCAGGCTTTTAAGGTCATCTTGCTTTTTTAATTTGACGCATGCAAGCAGGAGTTTGGCATGGGACATAATGTGTAAACCGATGGGATATCAGTTAGGGAGTGAAAAGCAATGATATTTGATGAAGATGACATTAAAGAGATAAAATGTTTCCTTTGCATAAATTGTCAAAATTTGAATGGATGAGCTTTTAAGGTGAAAAGTCACTTTTATTCAGTATCATAAAAAGGAGTCCAAGGCAGATAAAACTCGATTTTTCTCCATTTCATAAGTTTAAATAGCTGCTAGGCTGCTGAGACACTACTATTACTACAATTCTGCAGCTGCAGCCTCACTGGTACAGTTTTGATAAAACTGGGAACAATGATGCATCTTGTCCCTGATCGGCCCTTGGCTTGGTTGCCAAGGATGACACGTGTACTTGTATAATCATTTCTGAAACTATATTTATAAAATTGACTCAGCATGATGCTGTTTACCACGAACATCCTGCCTCAAATTCATACATTTCTACTCATTTTTTCAGCGCAGCAGCAGCAGCAGCAGCAGCAGCAACAAGCTACTTGCTGCCACTCCAGGTTCAATGCTTTGCTCAACTTGACACCTGAAAGTGAACTTTGCTCCAGGATTCGCCCCCTCATACAGCTGCTCTGTTCCCTGCGTCAGTCAACAACAAATCTAATCCAAAAACAAGATTTAATAAGACAATGCTCCGTACATTTTCACACAGTACAGACTCTACAGACACACACACTCCAAACACCCACACAGTTGGCACACAATTCACCGCTGTTCTTCAAGCATCGAACGGCGCCTCAATCACTCTCTCCTCTGCAACAGCTAATGGCAGCCAGGAGCCCACAGGCGCGTATATGCTAAGAACAATTATGCAGATGTGTTCTAAAACCACTTTGGTGGTAAAATCCAACAATCAGTCCATTATAGTAATTGTCATTAGCGAGTGGGCGATTATGGTTTCGACAGAGATGCTGAAGAACAGGGAGAGCTCCACTGGTTTTATGCAAATCTGGCAAGCCCCATTTAATATGTCAGATGTAATGTCACTGTATTTCTGAAGTTAAAACCGAGCTAAGGAGAGAGAGTGTGTGTGTGTGTGTGAGACCACCTGAAGGTTTACAGGCAGGTGCTGTTAACAGTAAAAAGAATTTGATAGAAATTATGAACCGATTTCAGGTTTTGGTGGGGTCAGAAAAGGGGGGGTTATGTAGTTTTTCTTTTTGCTGAAAAGGGGATGGTTGGAAATGTTTGGGAGAGCAGGGAGGGGGCGGAAATTTTTCCATGCCTCAGATATATATTTTAGTTCATTCTTTTGTTGAACCATTTTTTGCTAGGTAGCAAGTTGCTTTTCTTAATCATAATTTTAGCAATTGCTTATACTGCTCGTGTGTGATTTTGGCTATGTAAAAATTATTGAACCATGAACATATTAAGCTTGAAATCAGGATTTTGTTAAGAAATTAGAGGGGACCGTGTTTCATAATATTTTTTCTAAGTCAAAGGGAGGGTCCAAACCAAATGTTAATAACCATGGAGACGGTCTTGCGTTCAGCACCAATGATTTTCATACCGTCCCTAACTTATGTGAAAAGAGATTGAAAAGGCACAACCTCTCATGAATAAACAGCAGGTACATCCATTAGCATTAGATAGATAGATAGTTGCTAAAACATTGTGTTTATAGTGGTAGTCAGTTGAATTTTGTTTCTTCTTCTATGGTATCACTACAGTATTACGGGAACTTGTAGTTTTCCTGTGGAGATCATACTTGTCAGTGCTGAGGTCAACTGATCACTTTGTCCAGTTGTAACGCATCAGCTGGGAGCTTATGGGTGTCATGTGAGGAGGCAACATGTCAGCAGCTCCAATAATGTGGTTAACTTACACAGGAAGGCGAGGAATGTATCCTAAACTCAACCCCGTCCTCCTCCTCCTCCTCCCCTTCAGTCATGGGTTCTTCGCTGGGTAATCGCATACCAAAAACACAAGAATTTCCCCCTCTCTCCTCTCCAGGCAGGGGCTACCCCCCCTCCCATAGCGTCAAGCTGGCCGGAGTTCACCTGGAACAAACCGGAAACTATGCGAGTTTTTGCATTCAAACTAAAAGCATCTATTGCTTGTGAAGACTAAAGAAACGAGTGCACTTAAAGGTAATACCAGAAACAAAACTGAGAACCAACACCTACACGATTACAGACTTTTGTTGCTGGCGAATTCATTTTTTAAGACATCAACTTGGGCTTTAAGAAACGGTAACAGGCATTATCACTATGTTTTGATATTTTAAAATCTGCACATTCATCGATAATGATGATATTAATTTGAATAGAAACTGATGCCAGTCATAAAAATAATTCAGCATAGTCTCAAGTCAAAAAATCATTGGATCTAACAGGAAGTGGCTGGCTGCATGAATAGACTGCCAATACAAGCCAAAGTTTTACTGTTCGGACAAATGGGAAAAGTATTTCCTTTGTTTGCGTCACCATTGCAAGTCTATCGACCTTTATTGTGAAAAATGTAAGCGGAAGTGTACCTTTTACTGCGGCTCGCTTGCCGCCGGTGGCAGCGGTTCCCAAACTGTTCTCAATGTGAGAAACACAGAGAAAACGCCGGGCGCATTCCTGACACCCAGAGACACCCATGCCCGGCCGTGACAGACTGAGCGGGTGCGTGCGTGTGCGCGCGCGGGTGTGCGCGCAAACCGTGCGTCTCTGCGGGGGTGGAGAGCTTGGAGACCACACACTTTGCGCATTGCCCCCCCCCCCCCCTCACCCCCCCTCCCACACACACGGGACCAAGCAGCACACTTGGACCTCAAAGTAGCGAAACATATAAATGAGAAAAAGAAAAACACAAGTGGTTGTTCAGCAACGCTGTAGATGTGGCTTTGGGTTAAAAAGGCGGCAGTTCGGTGCGTGAAAACCCCCCTTTAGCCAAGTGGAGAGGGTGAAATGTGCTCCCTGGAGGGGCTCCGCATGGCCACAGCAAAGCAGAACTGAGATGATGAGGTGGACTTTGGCCAAATTGAGCGGTTGGTAACGAGACTAGTGTTCAATCAAAACAACAATACCGAACAGTTTTCACGTTTTTCAGACCGATCACACGCCGCGTTGCGCAATCTGCATGGACAGGCTGCGATCGGCGGAACGGTGCCGACGAACGAGAAAAAGTCTGTTAAACTTCCCCCTCTCCAACACGGGCAACAACAACAACGACACGCCGAGGCTGGAGAAAGTTGTTATAGCCCTCTCCCGGGAGATAAAGTGCCGTATGAAAACTGTCTCCACTTACCGTGGCTGCGTCTCCTGGCCGCATGTCCCCACGAGAGAGTGCGTGTCTGTGTGTGTGTGTGTGTGTGTGCAGAAGACGCATACCGATACTAGAGGTCGGAAGCGCAGCGCGACACGTCAACGCGTGTTGCCTCCATATCATAAGAGAGGACTCTTCAGCTGCTGCCTGGCTCCGTGGTGCACAGACCGGGGTCCGGGGACCTCCGGGGGGAGGGGGGAGGGGGGGGGGGGGGCATGTAGTGTAACAAGCCACAAGAGAATGTGATCTGAAGTGATGTAGAAGAGCTCAGAGGCAATGCTGCATGAAATCAATGTCAGTTCATTAAAGTTAGAAGATCCACTCACTGCATGTAATAGGCTGTAATTCATGAGTTAGGACTCCAGTAGTAGTTTATAAATACTTATTTTTCTTCTTTTTACAGCATTACTGTCACGACTATTGGCTGAAAAGCGTTTGAAGCCTCACATCAAATAGCAATGTGAGTGCTGCATTTCTGATTGGTGAATATCACTTTTTGTAGTGCATTTATTGGCTATTTTACAACAGCTGCAGCCAATCAGAAATAAGCAGTTTTCTGTGTAGTCTCGGCATTGTTTCAAAATGTGTTTTATGGACAAATTCTAAATGAAACAATATAGAATACAAAAAAAAACAAAATCTCAGAGGTGGTTCTGAATGGTGGTCTGTGAGGGTCATCTGATGGTTCAGTGCTTCACCTCCCTGGTTATAAGACTGACTGCATCACCACGACTGCAGCTGTATTATATTACTGCTGCTACCCTGATGAGACAGAGAAATATTCATATTGTACCATAGGAGATAAGAAATACCACAAAGTAAATGTCTTGTGATTGAACTTGAGACTGAGGAACACTACAGGGATCTCTTCTGCACGGAGTAAAGGTTGTTTTCAAAATTACCTGCAGCACACGCAGGATGTAGAATGTCCCATATGATTTATTTAGGATGTTTGGATGTCAGTCAGTCTGTCAGTCCCTCCTACATCACATCAATCTGACATTTCACACACACACACACACACACACACACACACACAAAAGGTGCATATGGGGAATATCACTCTTTGTTTCCTCAGAGGCGACAACTTGAAAATGCAAGCAAGTCTGTGTGTGATATTCCCACCCTAACACCTTCTCAAACACACACACACAGACACACACACACACACTCACACACACACTCACACATGCACACAGTCTGAATGAATCCTGCAGCAGCAGCGGCGGTGGTGGTGGTGGTGGTGGTGGCGGCGGCGGCAGCCCGGAGCGCGCTGCTGTTTTTAATTGAACAGATAACAGACTGAATGGTTTTGTCTGCAGTGGAAGGAAGGAAGCCTGGAAGACTTGCACTCCTCCTGCTGCATGCCTTGCTGCACTGTGGAGACAAATGCCTGGCATCTCTCTCTCTCTCTCTCTTTCTCTCCGCAGTGGCTCAACACCGAAGCATGGGCAGCACGAGACACAGACAGGCATACAAATAGGCACCCAGGCAGGCATGTGCACATACATAACACGCAGAAACACAGAAACACAGAAACATCAAGTGCTTACCAGCAGGCTTCCTCCAGACTGTTAAAACCCAGGGCAACCCCAGACGCCGTGATCTGCCTCTTTATTTCTCCCCTCGCCCTCGCCTCTATCTCTTCACACACTTTGCTTATATCTGTCTTTCTTTCTCTCTCTAGCTTTTCTGCCCCCTCTTCCTCTTCTTCTCTGTTCCTCTCCATCTCTGCTGTATCCTACAGGACCCCCAGCATCCTCCTCTCCATCCCTCTCTCTGCTCTCCACCAGTCTCTACACTGATCTTTTAAGTCTACCAACCTCCCCACTGATCAATGGACAGCCGGCGAAGCAAGCGCTGCTGCCTCCACCTCCCCCAGCTTTGTGTGTGTGTGTGTGTGTGTGTGTGTGTTTCACTGCGAGGAGAGGAGGCTTCCAACCCACACACCACTCTCCAGAGCTCTCAGCCTCCACAGTGCCTCATCAGTTGACCACTCCACACCCCTACGCATCAATTGTGTGCATGTGTGCACACACCTACACACAGTAGGGCCATTAAAAGCAAAGCCCACATTTCAGAGTCACCTGAAGTTGATTTTTTTTTTTGGGGGGGGGGGGTGCATGTCTTAAGAAGGGCAGCAAAGCATCCTCAGCAAAGAGCTCTGAACACCTGTGACTCACTCTCACAGAGTAGCTCGTAATGGCAGTAGTTATATCCATTATATGCGTAACCAGGTGGCTTAGTGTTTGATGAACAGCTTATCTTGTTCAGCATAACAGAACATAACAGAAATACTCCCTTTTAGTCATTTGTATTGCATGAAACGACACCAAAGATTAACAAAAAAATCTACATTTTCACACCCTCTCGTGGAGTTTCTAGAGATGGAACTGAGATGAGGCTTGATAATGCGTTACTGCAGTTTGAATCATTCAGCGGCTGAAGTTCGTTTTTGAATTATAAGAGAATTTGAGCAACCTGCACTGCAACAGGGTTATAAATAGTGATCTAAATTCATTCTGTACTGCCTGCTGTGTGAGGCGGAGAAGTCATCAGATGGGAATAAATGCAGGCGATTCAGCGGTGGCATCACGAGGGGTTAAATCTAATAACAGCGAGGAAATTACTGGTTTGAGGCCCCAGAGTGCGACGCTCAGCAAGCTAAGAGAAACAGCATTTCAGAGCTTCAGAATGGTAAAAAAATATTTAATTAACATTTTTTTTAAAAACAAAAAAGTACATTTGGTTTAAGAATAAAATAAAATATGTTTAATGTTTCATACAGCTACAGAAAGTATAAGAAGAAGTGGGTGATGATCAGTGATTGGCCCCTTGGCTGAATAGGCAAGGCTGATTGACAGGTGACAGATGGCAGGCAAAAACACAATAATGAGGGGTGCTCGTCAGCAAAGACAGAGGTAAAAAATTTCAAGAGAAGTGGAATGGAATTGGAATTGTGCCACTATGGCGATAGCAAGGTCACAATGCTGTGGAGGCTGAATGTTGCCACAAGCATCACCTCAAAAAATCCCCTTTGTGGGACAGTTTATTTGGTGGATGTCAGATGATACCAGACGTGGGACCAAACCAAGTCACAACAGAGCGTCTTGATACTCTTGTTTTAAATCACAACCCTGTCTCCTACAGATGACCTTTATATATGACTAATTCGCTTCAGCAAATATGTTTTGGAGGAAACATCATTTCCGCCTGGATTACATTCACTGGAAACAGTTTTTCAAATTCAGGTGACATCCCTATAGAGAGGAGGTCCTGGTAGATGTTACGAAGCGTAGGACTTTGGCACTTTAGACTGGGCGTCCCACATGTTGGTAGGTCTTGGCTATTAAAACACTTGGTTATGGTGAGGGAAAAATCTTGATTTTGGAACTTAACTTAAAAAGCCAATGCGTCTTATCTCATGTTTCAAGTCAGCATTGACTTTTTAAATATTTAACGAAGACCATGACCTTTCCCCATCCTTAAAGTTATAATCCTGAAAAGTTTTATCACATTAAACCCAGTTTTTGATACAATTTATGGCTGGCATTTCTTCTGCTACAGCCATTAAGTTAATTTACACATCGGTTACCTCTCTACATAGTAGCTTCCATTGTCAGCGGCGGAGTCCGCCACTCTTGTACTGGGATGAAATGGCATTCACATGCACAAGGAAGCAATTTCAGTTTAGCTGCTCAAAGCATGACTGGCTTTATTCTTTATATTTGATCTTCCAGGCATTCTGGGGCCATTCATTAGAGCTTAACTTCCACACATGGGATAATCAGGACAACTGCATCCTGATTTCTACAGAGCAACAGAAGCTCAATGAATTGAATCTATGGCAGGCGGTGCAGGTCATCAGTGGTTCACCCCGTGTATCAGAATGAGAAGCAGCTGATTAATTCTAATTTAATGGACCAGATGATTAATTTCACTACCAGAGATAGCAGTGATGTCAATGATCTGTCCTGTCACGCTCATAAGAATATTTGACCATGAGACAGACAAAGAGAGAGGTAGTCAGTGGGGGTTGACTGACAGCGTGCATTTCATCACTCTTTTCTTTCTGCACAAGAGGCAGGTGAATGTAAACAAGTGTAAATAAAGACAAGGACATTCTGAAAAGCCTGTAGTCCGCAGGTAAGTTGGTGGTGCGTGGGTGGCTTTTCAAGCTGAAAACATTTTCAAACTGCTGGAGATCCGGGATGAAAAAACACTCCCGCAGCTCGTGTGATGGTGTGTCACCAGGTGTTGGTCTGATGAACGGCACAACCCCCCCCCCCCCCCCCCAAAAAAAATAGGACTGTTCACATTTCAGTGCACAGAAGAAAGAGGGACTATGACCAGAAAGCAACACATTTAATTGCTCACAGAAAGCTGATATTTAATCTGCTATGATAAAGATCACAGTCGGGCACTTACAGTGGTAATGTTATATTTAATTGAATTTAATTGTCTGGTGTTTTTGGAGTATGGATACTGTGTGACACTTGTAATAACACTGGCCTCAGCCCTACCTGCTCTGTCCTCAGGGCTGGACTGGCTTCATTAATACACTGGCAGACTCTGAAATACTCAGTGGATGTTTTCCAAACTAATATATCTCATCTTGAGCTTGTAAGGTTCAGGGTTGTTTCACAAGACATGCTGGGAATGATGCATAATGAAACTGCTTTATAACTACATTATTGTCAACCAGAAAGGACAAACACCTGCCGAAGGACTTTTTCACAACCTTGCTGCCCCACAGCTTAAAGGGCCACTCCAGCGATTGAGTTCAGGGACTCACTCACACGAAACAGAGAGACACATCTGTTATTTTTTTTAAACATGCAAAGCTCCCTCCAGAGCAACAGAAGACAGAACTGCTGTGTGTAAAATTGGTGGCGTGCCTCTTTAATGTCATATAACTGATCTATAAAGCATTAATAAATTATTTATGAGCCATTAATAAGTCGTTAGTTACAAATTATAAGGACATTTTACTAGAAAGTGTTAAGGGTTGATTTTTACAGCAGTTTTGATGAATCACGTAACACACATTACTGATACATCTAAACACCACTTCCTGTTCATTTCTTTTGAACCACAATGAACATTACATATCTGCTATACGCTCATTCGTGCACACATGGACATTCATAGATATGAAGACGTACATAAACAGATTTTCCTGAACATAACCTCAGCAGAGATGTGATCTGGTATCCTGTGTGCATGTAAAAGCACTCATTTAGTCATAGTGTAGGAGCGGTGGTTCTGTAAACCGCCTGTCTGAACCCGAGTCATTTACATAGGTAATGGTAGGGGTAGTACTCAAAAATTTGTGGGGGTGGAAAATATACAATCCTCCACCAGCATACAAAAACAGCCAGAGAGAGAGGAAGAAAGAAAAAGAGGCAGAGAGGGAGATGTAGGTGTCAGGCTCCTGAAGCACTCTAAAATGATGGGTAATTACATTTCAAATTACCGATGGGAACAAGAGCGAACTCCCTGACTTTGGTGCGCAGGGAAATGCATTAAGAGCGCTGAAATCAGTGAGCAATATGTAATTTCTAGAATTCCTGTGTTTAGGCAGCGCTGATTTGCATAGCTGAAAATACCAGCTTAAAGGGCCACTTCACTGAACAACAAATCAGATTTATTCTGCATCTCATTTCAGATACTTTCCAGAACTGTCCGCCTTGTTTCATTTTGGACTATTTGACTTGGCTATTTTCAGGATTGGAGAGTTGGTCTTCTGGTGATAAAACCACAGGATGCAGTGTGTTTCCAATGCATCCGGAGTTTAAAGCTGCACTAGGAAATATTTTTATTTGAAAACACACCTGTCTTTTCAGTCCAAATATAACTAAATAGTACTGGTACTGGAATTGAATGAGTAACCTGGTTACTGGCAGGAAATATGATCACAGCTTTGAATTACAGGTGCACTGTGGAGTTTTCTCGTAAACAAACACGATAATGTTTACATTCAGTGTTTTGTACCAAAACACATTATGTGTATCTCTGTAACAATTAATTTTCATCCTGATGAAACGTGCAAATATGATTTTTTAAACTCTCTGAATCCTGGCTTGTTTACATCAATGTTTACATGGAAAAGCACTCTTCTTCTTCCTCGCCTTTTGGAGGTACATAGCTCTGGGCGTGTTACTGCCAACTGTCAATCAGTGGAACAGCATGGGATGTGATATATCTTACATGCACTACAAATTTGTACTACTGCAAGGTTGGAGCTGCCCATGTGTTAAAGTGGCTACTGCAGCTTTAATATACAGTACTTAGAGAGCTTGTTTGCAAGTGAAATCAGAGCATTCAATGAAGCTGAGGAAGAAAACACAAAACCTCTGAATCCATCCAATCAATGTCAATCAAAGCAGGGATTTCAGTGGGTGATTTAACCCTTTATATATGGCACATTTGCTTTATCCTGTGATATATATTGAGTTTTATGTTTTATTTTTCTTTGGATTAGGGATCAAAAGAACTCCAAATATCAGGTGCGAACAATCTTCCAAGACACCAGGAGTCACAAAAATTTAAAAGAAATGGAAATCGAAATGCCACTGGAGCAGGTCTAATAACATTCTGAATAGTTTGTTTTGTGGCCTTCGGGAAGTAGAAGCTAAAGCCCAATCTGAGCTGCAGAATAACTCCTCTGCAAGTGTTTCTATACCAGTCTGAGGTGGGCTGTGAGCCCCCCCCCCCCCTTTTATATTTCTTTTCATTTTTGCGGCTCCCTGGCTGACTGGTCAGATTGCTGCTATGGAATGTGCTGTGGGACAAAAGGAGCGGAGATCCAGAAACTCAGTGACCTCCTGGAGAGGCCTCACTCTCTTTCTCCCTCTCCCTGTTCCTCTCCTCTCACTCCATTTGTCCTCTCTCTCTCTCTCTCTCTCTGTTTGTTTCTTATTCTCTCTCTTCCTCGCTCTCTATATTCCATAGCTTGTTTTCCCTCTCCGCTTTCCTTGCTTTCTCTCTGTCTCTCACTCACTCGTTCTCTCCATCAGGCGGCTGCACTTTGATGTGGTGCTGGCCCAGGTACTCTCGCTTGGCCTCTTTCTTCATTCTCTCTTACACACACACACACACAAAGCATGGCTATATTCTTAGCCTGCAACAACACAGGCTCATGCATGCACAAAATCACACACACACACACACACACAACCTTAAACACACACTCTGACAAACAGGAATGTGTGGGAATCTCCCTCTGGCTACCTCTGTAACCTGCATCTGAAGCTGGTGAGGGGCCAAGAAGCCAACAGACCCAGGAGACTAAATGCAAATAGTGGAGAAGCTGGTTGGCTGCCTGGCTGAGATCAAAGATCCTCTCCACATAGCTCAACTCTACTAGACATGCATGAACAACATTCGCTTCCACACACACTGCCGTCTGCATGTGTGTGTTTGTGTAGGTGTGTGTACGTGCATGCGTGTCTGGTGTGTCTACGCGTATGTGTGGGCAAACCGGCAGCGGGATTGTGGGGGTGCGAGGGTGAGAGCAGCAACGTTCATTTTAACACGAGTTCATACTTTCAAGGAATTTGTGCTTTAGGCAAATGAGTCATGCCGAAGAAATGATCACTGACCTCCGAGGAAGCCGCTTCAAGCATGCACTCGCAGGTAAATAAATAAGATCAATGAAATCTTTTTGTTCTCTGCAGAGAAATATGTCTTTAATTATGCCCAAAAGCATTACAATCTTTTCATCTGTCTCCACCTTTTCACCATCACCAGTGTTTCTAGATGGAACTGTTGAAATCAATGACAGATTCCAGATTTGACATGTTTGTGTTTGTCTTCCAAGATGAAGCTGTTATTTTTCACACTGGGCGCACAAGTCCGGTGGATTTGCAAACTGAAGATGTCAGGATGAAGCTAAAGCTATATGTAGCAGAGATGCACACAGAGAGGTGGAGCTAAGAAACAGGAAACATCAACAGGATACATGTTCTATCTTTAATACAATTTGGTGATTGCCCGACTTTTCATCTAGAATCATCAAAAAGTATATTCTTTTCAAAATCAGCAAATCAATAAAAAAGGGTGCACCAGCTGCATATTCATTGTCATATTGGACAATATGAGTTTCCATCACTCTGTAGTGCAAGGAGTAGCAACACAAATCACATATTTTTTCACTGTTTGGTGTTTGTGTCACCTATTCTCAAGTCTCTGCCTCTCGCAGCATTTTGTGAGCAATTTTCTTCCTTAATGTGAAGTTTTGTTTGCAGGGATGGATCATCATCTAAAAGTGTAAATGAGTTGGACACAGTATCACTTTTATGTAAATTTGTATGTTGTTTCTTGGTGCTACTTTTAACTTACAGCATGCCATCTGTTAGAGCATAAAGACAGCAAAGCTAGAGATGTTCTGCCTTCCAGGATTTTACCAAAATTCTGACATAAAAAACAATAAAGTTTTTAGTTTTATTGGATATGTCATTCTTCATAATATGCAAACTTATGCTACCGGATCATCTACTGTTGGAGCCCATATGGTGTGATTATGAAGTGTGTATCATGTATTGTTCTGAAGAGTTAATCATACATCTGATGACAGGAGTAAACCTCCCAAACCGCAGGATGTGGTCCCATGGAGCATTAAACCAGAATGAGCAGCTGTAAAAACCAAGGAGAGCTGAGAGAGAGGTGAAACATCATTTCACAAACCAGGATTAAATATATTGCCCTTTGCAGGTGTAAACGTGAATTGTTAACTAAAAGCAGAATAGAACACGTTCAGACTGTACACAAATATAGTGGAATTTGCCATCCACCGCGGGCAAATAAGCCTCAGTGAATGACCATGTGTGCTGAGATACGGGCAGGTAAATTCTGCTTTTAATTGGATTTAAGTGCCTAGAATGAAAAAAAGTGATGAATTACATAAATGGGTTAATTGAAAAACAGTAAACAATTTCGATTTGCAGTGATGACAGCGATGTGAGGACTGAAGCACTCAGCAAACCGTCTGAACTGCTCTGAAAACACACTGAAAAACAGCTTTAATGGAGAGGAAGAGAAGAGTTTATTTCAAAAGTACATAGATGTTTTGGGACAAAAGATCATGACCTGACATTTACATATTTAAAAGAAGAAGATTCAAGTCTATAAAAATGTGCTACTCTCTCAGTCAAGGACTGAAGCTACCATTTGTTATCTGTCCCTTTATAACGCTGAACAATTGAGAAGACCTAACATTGCGCTGTTATGGTTGTACTCCACTCAGGAAGCGGAACGTTAGCACAGGCTCTCACTAAACATTACTCTTTATTTGTGTTATTTCACAACCCTGTTGTCAGATGAGAACGCTGATATTCAGTTCAATGCCATCACATCACAAAATGTTTATATAATATCTGCACATGGCTGGTGTGGTTAAGTTTGGCAGAGGATCCTGCTTACAGTAAGAAAAAGCAAACATTTTAAGTTTGTATGGAAACTCGACTAGTTCATACGACATGTTGCCTGATGCTGCCCCCCCCCCCCACTCCCCCATTCCAATGTTGAAATTCAGACACTGTTCAATCATCCGACAAGGTTAGGTTGAAGCATACTGACGCGTTTACTTTCTGCTTTGTTACATAAAAGGCTCTCTACTTCCTGCACTGGGAATGAACGTTGGAATTGGCCGTACTTCGTGAGCATCATTGTCCAATATGAATAAAATTCGTAGGTGACTATTATTATATTATATTGTACAATATATTGTACAACAAACACCCCTAACAGGTCAGTCTGGCCATGTATTATATATTGTACTTTGTGATATTTTTATTTCTTTTTCATCTTTCAGCACATTCAATATAAATTATATAGTATGTATACTGTAATAGTATCATCTTGTTTTCCAAAGATGAGAATATCTCACTGAAAGAAAACTAGATAGATGCTCTGATACAGTGAGTATTCACTGTATTGTTTAAAATCATCACCTCCCATTATATAGACAGACTCATCTCTACGCAGAGTATGAATTTCATGTATATTGAAGTGTTTCTCTGTGTGTGTGTGTGTGTGCGCGTGTGTGTGTGTGTGTGTGTCTCATGGTCAAGAGAAGCAAACAAGAACACATGGGGCGCGTGGGCGTCTTCTGGCAAAGCACAGCCACATTGCCTTCTTTACAACAAAGAAAAAAAAACCCCGGCACATTTCATATCTGCCAGTAAGATTCTCAACATGAAACTGAGAATGTCATGAATCCATCCCAAAGTCAATCTGATTTCTGATGGATTTGTTTGTGAAAAACAGCGAGCAGCACCTGTTCTTTTTGGATTTTCTTCAAAATGCCAAAATCCGAAAACGGTTTGCTTGTGGAGACTTTTAACACTTAAAACAACAAGAAATGAGTCAGACTTAAGACTGCCGCACTATTATGTTCATTGAGGGTTCAAGATATATATTTTATTGGGTGAGTTATGTTTATTGAGCGGTAACCTTGTTGAACAGTAGGAATTACGGAACTTTGAAGGCCAAATCCTCAGCTAATCCTCTTTTATTGGAGCTCCTGCTTGTCGAGAAAGACATTGTGTTGAACTTTCATATGCTTGTTTCCTTTGAGAGGGTGGACAAACACAAATTCGAACAGTCTGCGTTCTAGCACACACACACACACACACACACACACACAGGCAGTGACACACACACACACACACATCCTGGCTATTGAGCGCAAAGTGAATCATCGTTCCAGACAATATCTTTGTCAAACACTCTGGCCTTGACGGATAGACATCGGCAGATTCGTAGAGCCATGGCAACAGTCAAGTGTGAATGCCGCTGATGAGAAGAGTGTGTTTGTGCTTTAGAGAAATTGGTTGGTTAATTCCTGCACAGAGTCTGCTGCAATTGCTGAGGAAAAGGCTGCCAACGCAATGCAGATAGAGAAATTAAATTCCAATAAAAAAAAGCAATCCATTGTTGGCGAACACAGACAGGAAAATCAGTTAATTCTAGTTATTAGTGATCATAGCTATTCTGCTTAAACTGGGCTGGAAATTACATTATATTTAAGGGTTTCAGAACTAAAAGTAACCAAAAGATCATATGGACAAATGCAATATTTTGTTTGTCCCATTTTACATGCCAATCAGCAACATGTAATGGATTACAATTTAAACTTTCAAACCCTGCCAACACTTCTTTTGTCTTCTCAGACAGGGTGAAGAGAGATACACCCACTCCTAGTGTATATTTGCATCTAAATCACATATATTTAGAATGCGGGTGAACCAAATCTAAGCAGTTTTTTTCTTGCTTCTTTAAGGATGATAATTAACATATTTGTCTATTTCTCGTCTGCCAGAAGAAATGTAACATGGCAGCAAATCGCCTCCTCTACCTGGGCAGCTCCCAGATCCTGACCGGAAGAAGACCTTTAAGAGCAAAAACAATACTGCAACACATTTTCCGTAAAATATGTTCAAAGGCAATGTAAAATAGGGGGAAATATAATAGAATGACACACAAACACACACAAAAGTACACACTCACTTAGGACAAGAGTCAACAAAAGCTGAGCGTGGGTGGAAGTGGTGAAGAGGAGGAAAAAAAGAGAGGAGGAGGAGGTGGAGGCAGGTGATGAGGAAGAAAGGCTGCTCGACTGTTTTCAGATCAGGTTTGATGCCGGGGGCGTTTAGGCTGTGGCACATTACCTGACAAGCAGGGAGAGTCTGCAGTATCAGATGAATGAATAGTTGACTTTATCATGCAAATGACCAAAGACGAATAAGTCAGAAAGTTGAGTGAGTCTACAGAATCAACCCTGACAAAGTACTGTGTCAGACTGAGTGAGTGCATGCATTTATGTAGAAATGGACATTTCACATTGCTCTTGCGACATCTTAATCCCTAAATATTATCATTATGTATTATTTTGCATGTTTTAGTCCACTTACTAAGCATTTTGTAAACCATGTTACTGTGTTTTTTCCCTAAATGGATAAATGGTTGAAATAGTTAGCTAAAGTACTGGATCATTTCTCTTTCCTCTGACTATATTTCCTATAATCCAGCTTCACTTGTCTTTGGCTTTACTGAGGATGATAGAAACTTTGGTTGTGATTTTTTCCATCTGCTATTAGATCATCAAGCTGTGCTGGAGGCACAGCATTACAGAAACCCCTCAAAATATCACCCTTTTGGTTCATAATGTCAAGATTAGAGCTGTCAGTCTCCTCAATGGCTGTCTTAATTGTTTATAGTTATCCTAATTATTATGCTACCGTTAATCATATCTAATTAAAACAACTCAATTCTGGCTGCAGAAACAATTTTTCTAAGGATCATTCAAGAGTGCATTTAGCTGTCTTGCAAAGTCAACTCCACACTAGTCACGACTCACGTCTGTGTGTGTGTGTGTGTGTGTGTGTGTGTGTGTGTGTGTGTGTGTGTGTGTGTGTAGGCTCTGCAAAACTCCTATTGAGCTACCCACACCTGTATGTGTGTGTATGAGAGAGAGTGAAAACAGTCAGACAGTGTTTGGAAGACGGGAGGAATAGAACATAATTTGCCGTTGCTTTGACTCAACCGAGCAAGAGAGAGAAATAAAAGGATATGATGATAATAAAGATAGAGAGAGAGAAACAGGGAGACGGGAGAAAAGAGCAAATGATAGCCAAACCTGTGAAGAGATCAGCACTGCTATGAATAAACATGAACAGCTCAGCCCACGCCGATCTCTCCTCTTTACCTCTCTTAAATACACATAAACATATCAGTACACACACTCAATCTTTTCTCTCTCACATTCTCAAACGGACTAACATGCACACACCGCACTGCTCCTTCTCTCAAACTTTGCATTCAGTTTGTCTTTGCTTCACTTTCAGATTCAAACACACATGCACACAACCACATGCGAACACAATGGCTGTGAGGTTTTGAACATTATACTGTTGAATGCTGACATCCTGTATCCATCGGTTTCAGTCCATGTTCCCAAGATTATTCTAAAATCTAAGCCAAAGAAAAAAATCAATACGGTGTTCAGGCCAGTATTGAATTTCTGGTTTTCTAACTTTATCTAACTTCGGGGTCATGACACGTGCTGCTTCCCCTTTGTTGAGTATCAAGGTCGACAGTGAGGAGTTTGGCTTTCAAGATTTAAATAAACACACGCACACTCATGTGCGCACACTTTTAAAAAGTAGGATCTTCTCCCCATCAAGCGCTGCTGTTGCCACGGCAACGGCTGGAGAGCAGTCATAGGTGGGTGGCGATGCCCGGCAGCAATCCGTCTGGAGGGCTCTCATTGGCCTCTCCACGGTTTCCCACAATCCATTGCTGCGTTGCTGCTACAACCCCCCCCCCACCGCCCTACCGATCCCTCTCTGAATGTGACCCTATGAGGAGGTTGGTGAGGAGGTCAAAGAGGGGGTGCAGGCGTGTGTGTGTGAAGAACATAATAGGAATGTTTTGGTTAAATTTATAGGCTGAGATGAGGCAATGCAACTCATTTCACAAGAAGTAATAATGTCACTATCCCCAGTTTGTCTCCCTGTGCTTCTTCTCTCTCTCTCTCTCCCTTGTGTGTGTGTGTGTGTGTGTGTGTGTGTGTGTGTGTGTGTGTTTGTCTCCCCCTGTCTGTCTTGGAGAGTTGCCACCGAGCGGAGACAAGGAGGTTACTCCAGTTCACCTGTCCACACACCTGCGCCAATCACACACCTGCTTCAGATCAGCCAATCAAGCCAGCTACACCTCTCCAGTATAAAAGACCGGCTCAGCTCGCCACTCGTGGCTAGATTGTCCGTTACCTTACCGTGGTAATATGTGAGGCTCCTTGTGCTTAAGTTAACCTGCTTGTACTCTGTGATTTATGCCTGTTCTCTCTTCGTCTCCCAGACCCCGGTTCACCTGCACCTGCCTGCCTGCTCCTCCTCGTCTCCGCTTCGTTCCTGTGGATCTCCGGCCCTGTCGGCTCTCTCCCCGGCCCTCGCCTGCTCCAACCACCACGGCATCCAGCCTCCTCCACGACCCCCCCCCCGGAACCCCCTCTCAGCTCGGCCTTCTCTCTGGCTCACGCCTGCTTCAGTTACCACGGCATCCAGCCTCCTCCACGAATCCCCTGGAACTCTCCCTCTTCTCCATTTAACAGTAAATCATTGTTTCAGAACTCTGAACCTGCTCTGCCTGTTTTCTTGTGTCTGCATTTTGGGGTCCAGCCACTTAGTGTGACAGGATGAGACAGGTAAAGTAAGTTCAGAAAGGAAATCTGTTGTAGCAAGAAGTGATAATTATGGAGAAAACTGTGTGGCAGGTTTTAAGGATGAGAGCTGAGGTGACCAGACTGAGGACACCAACTGTGAATCCAGAGAACAAAAACTTAAACACAGATCAAAAAAATGATGTGAGTGGTTGGATTTCTGTGGGGTGAACAAGTTTCTGTACATATTTTAAACAATGTATAGTTGTATGTATGTATATACTATATGGATATATATGTGGCTGATGTGTTTCTCAATATTTCCATCGAGCCATGTGTCAGTGGGTCCACCATTTTGGTCCCCTGACTTTTTCTCTAGCGCCACCCACAGGTCAAAATGTTCATTTATCAACACGATAGATTGGCACAAAACGTCCTAACTTTTCCTCAGGCACCACCATGAGGTTTACATTTGTGTAATCTTTGTTGTTTTTTTTTTTTCCATGGAACTTAAAAATCTCATGGTTTTCCTCAGCAGAGGAAGTTTGCTCCGTTGTCATGGAGATAGCTGAGGTGCTGACTCCTTGTGACTTGAAGGTTAGGGTTATATCTGTTTAAATAAAAGTTGTATAAAAAAAGTGCTGAACATTATAAGGTGAAACTATTTGATAGAACATTTGATAAAATCTCATTAGAAGAAGCTTCAGCTCAGCTAGTATGCGGGCTTCATCATTTCTAACTAGTTTGCAGCCTTGAGGTTTTCAATTGAACTGAGCCATTTTATTTTAGTCAGTAGTGCAAGGGTGTCCACTTTCCCCAAAGTAATTTTGTTCACGGCTTGTTGGTGGGGAAAAAAAACCCCATGCCACAGGCAAAATATATGGCGGAGAAACACATGCTTTAGCTTATTGTGCTGTGCTTTTAAAGCCTGCATATTGTGTTTCTCAGGTGAAAATGCCAGGAAACAAATTCCAGGTTATACTTTATTCAGTAGAGTGTCTCGAGTGAATTCCTAGGTGAGCTGAGTGATATTTGCGCTGCTGAGTCGCTGCAAATACTGTGATCTCAAGCACTCCACAAGGTAAGGCTTGAAATGTGTTTGAGACGTTTTCTTGAATGTATTTTCGTTCTGCCTGCTTTCCCACGGCGGGGTGGTCGACCGGTGTCCAGTTTCAGGTAGCTCGGCTGTTCCCAGAACGTGAGCGGGCAGGAGCGCTGGGAGCCATACCGGGACACTCCGGGATCAGTTAAATTCCCGGCATTCCTCACATAGTCCCTTTGAGGGGAAAGCAAATAGAGAGGGGTTTAACGGCCCCCCTCTCACACCTCCACACAAGCTGAGGAGGGGAAACGCAGTGTTGGTATCAGGGCTTATCACAAGATAACAGCAGTACCATGCAGGGCTGGGGTCAATTCCCTTTAATTCACTTACAGTAGTTTGGAGGTTGTTTTTCTTTGAGAAGGTTCACGCTTATAAACAGTGAAGTTTCTATTATCACGTGAAGTGCAGTGTAAGTTTGAATTGACTGAACTAAAAAGGATGGCGAGGCTGACATGTTGGCATTCTTTCTTCACCACATGTAAGGGTGGTTTAGTTGGTTGGAGAAAATATTGATTTGTTCCCAGGACGAGCGCAGTCCAACTTCAAACCATCCGTGGGCAAAATGCGTTGCCCTAATTCAACCAGTTATAGCTGCGACCTTGCAAGCACACTGCAGGCAACACAATAAAACCCACCAGGAGTCCATTCTTGTCCTATAGAGCTGAGTGACCAGGGAAACTCAGCTGATGTGTGGGTGGTCAGCGAGCTTGAGAAGAAAATTGTCACAGTCACTGGTGAAAAGTTCAATTTTTTGATGCCTTTTCTGTTCAAAGTCTCCAAATTCTCCACAGCTTTTCCTTGAAAGGACACATATGCCACCCGTTGGCCTAATGCAGCCCGCCCCTTTTTTTGTTGGTTCCATTTCCGTTTTTGTCTCTTAATGTCCCGATGCTGTGGCTAGATATAGTAAATACAAGTAAAAAGTCTCAGCCCTGATTGGTTCAAACAGCCTGCAGGCGGAGGTCATATGGCCTGACTCCATCACATCCACCACAGATGTCATATTAAAAGACAATCTTTGGCGCAAAGTTACGTTCAGTATCTGCTGGTCTAAACTGCTGCTGCTGCTTTTGTGCTGCAACTGGAGCTCAGCCATTGGACGATACTGGTTGGGCATGCTATCAGGTGCTTTGCATCAATGATACTGTGTGATTGTTATGTTTCAAATGAAGCTGGACTGTTATGTTTTGAAAAGCGAAGCAGCAGAATGTACATGACTAACTTAAAGTGTTCAAAACAGTGTAGCTGTGGATGATTACAGAGATGCAATCAGAGCCTATTGTACTGCCCACAAGCAGTCAGAAGAGGAGGACTCATCAGCTGTTAGTCACAATGGGATTGTGGGGTTGCTGACTAATAGGCTGTTTCAATGTAGAATTTAAAGTGGCTTGGTTTGGAAAACACACATTCTCTAACAGACGATACCAGATTATTATACCATTTGACAAGTTTGAATAAAGGTAGTATTTACACCACCATCGTGTCCAAATCATGCGATATGATACAGGAGTGGTTGAACCGGACCAGTTCATTATTATTGACAGTTGCAAATCTAACTGTGCTTATTGTGCACTTGGATTGGATTTCCCATCATGCCCTCAAGCAGGTTGAGTTTCTATATCAACAAAGTCAACAGTCAAGGCAGATGAACAACCACCCAGTGACTTTGTTGTACTCAACGTGCATGTGTGTTGTGGGACATCCTGATGCCTCTGGTGGTAAAAGGAATGACGCTACTGTTCAACAATTTATGTGGACTGAATAGGAGCAGAGCACAGCTACCAGATTTACCGGAAAAAACCTCATCAACACCAAATCCAACAAAAAAACACTTCATAGCACCGCCCACACTATTTGATTGACGAGTGATATCTGGGAAGTGCAATGCAAACACCCAGAAATTGATAAGCTCCGAGTGCCAGACAGAGCAAACACAGCAGATAAACAAAAGTGAGGGAACAGAAGGATTACCGCTTTAAAGGAGGGTTACACCAACAAGACTTTTAACCTGGATGGAATATGGGTCGATAAACTCCTGGCTGTCTAAGCTAAAAGGATCGTTTTTCATCCCAGATTTGCTTAAAGTAAAGGTTTGATTTTGAACTTGCTGAAAAACTACCCACAATGCTGCACAAAGGAACACAATGGCATCATGCTTTCACGCCCGAGAGCTGCCCAGGAGTTCAGCGCCCTGCTGAGGGGCATTTCCATAATGGTGGGAGCTTTATTCATTCCCTTTCCCTGCCCAGTTTTTCCCAGCTGGGATTCTTACTGTCACATGATACACGTGACTGTACACAGGATGACTAGTGTGGCATTACGAATGTGCATGTAGAAGAATTCAGACACAACATCTGTGTGTGCGAATGTGTGTGCATGAAGATGCATACCACATTCACACACACACACACACACACACACCGCATACCAATTACAAATCAGATTGCAGCAGAGACACAGAACTGCTCAGCACATTCATCTGAAAGCACAGTGTAACTTTTCTGCAATATGTTCATTTTGTTTGTGTTTAAGACTTTGACATTTCTGAGACGAGCGAGATGGAAAGTTACCAGAAAGAGTTTAGCAAATACTCCAAGAACCTCCAGATAAACCAGATTAATCATCACATATATTATGTAGACTTTTTTGGAAAGGTTTAAAGAGAGCTTGGTCCTTACTTTTCTCTGTTCTCTTCCCCCCCCTAGTGTAGAGTTCAACAAATTACAGCAGCTTGTAATGCCTCTGCCAAGGTTGTTACTGTGCAGTTTAAAGCCTGCAGCACAGCACTCAGGCTGAGAGCAAACACGATGTGCAAATAATTAGAAGTGTTTGCTTTGCTTGGAAAGGAGTTTGCCAAAGAGAGGAAAGTGTGCTTAAGCATTCAGGCAATCTCAGATATTCATATAAAAAGGTATGTCACACTACTTTTATCGCATCTGGAAGTTGTCAGAATGCACTGAACGTCGCCCGACTACTGGTTCAAGATAAAATAAGTTGAAAGCTAATACTTGAAAACAGGATTCGATCCAGGTCTGGTGGATTGCAGACTGACAAACACATATTATCTGAAACTAGAGCTGTGATTTAACACTCATGCAGGCTCATGACTCATGGTCTGCCTCCCTCTAGTGTCAGTAGAGCAAATGGAAGGAGAGAATTGCACAAAGCTGCATTTTTTAAAAAGATAAATGGGTTGATGAAACACACATCTGTATATTTATTCATTCACTCTTTCATTTGCCAAATGAAAAAAAACATCATCATATTTTGTCTTGTGGTACATAGCCCTGCAGAGAGTTTTGGTTTCATTCGTCCAGGTTTTGAGATGACAATGGTAAATGAATTGTAACACAATGCATTTTGGAAAGCCCATCTTATTTTAGCGTGTTAGCATGCTAACATCGACTAAGCACATTCCTATCAGCCTCAGGTGAGATGTTTTGGTCTCACAAAGGTTTCACAATTCTCACTGTCAACAGTTCTCATTGGAACTACTTTTTACAGAATAAATAGTCTGCAGACAACGTGTCGAATATCAGGGACACTGTTCATTTCTCAATGCTGTGAGCACTACAAACTAAAGTACTCTCACTTCCATTGTATCGGGAAGGAGGCAGATATCTCACAGATCCCAAAACCTGGGAAAATAAAACCAAAACCATTTGAATGGCTACATGCTGCTACAGCCAAGTGAGAAAATGTGTTTTTTTTTCTTAATTTGGCTGAACCAACACTTTAAGGATGATCACGGTCATAGGGTTGTTGGAGCATTTAAACTCATGTCCTGTAAAATGTACTGTGTGTTGAAGGGATTTCTGTCCACTGCCACTGGAGGGCAGTATACATCTTTGCATCCTCTCTCTCTCTCTCTCTCTCTCTCTCTCTTTCTCTGTCACTCTTCATAATGAGCTCCTGCTCTTCACACACACACACACACACACACACACACTGATAATCACTCGATAGGCTCCTTTCTGGAACAAACTCCTTGCAGATACCTCCCAAACACAAACCAGCAGTGAAGGTAAAAAACGAAGACACTCTCCACAACAGCAAACCTCATCCACATGGGCCTGGCTATACTTTGCATATTGGGCCACTTCAGTCAGGTGCAGTAATGAAGATACTGAGTTCTGTTATGTTTTTGTGGTAACCATAGGTCATACTCTGTGCTTTGTTACTGTGAATGTCATCGTATTCTCATTTTTCTACAAGCCACAAGATGCACCGCAGTCATTTTAATTCACACCAGGCATATGTCCATCAGCCAGGAGGATTTGCAAAAGCCTCGCTGCC
Source organism: Enoplosus armatus (assembly GCF_043641665.1). Taxonomy (NCBI): domain Eukaryota; kingdom Metazoa; phylum Chordata; class Actinopteri; order Centrarchiformes; family Enoplosidae; genus Enoplosus; species Enoplosus armatus. Next base: position 5,427,548 of record NC_092203.1, read on the forward strand.
GAGACTTTCTCCAGCGTTGATGCTAATAGAGACTGATGTTACTGGGATGTTTAGTTCCTTGTCTCCCCTTTAATTGCCTTTCTCAGATGTCAGAGTGGCATCTTTATGAGTGATGATTAACAAGACCAAAGCAACTGGCGAGTCAGCATCTGATTTTATCAGTGCGAGCGCAGCGAAAGACTAAAAGGGCCACAGCTAATCCTCGTCCTGGTACAGTACATTTAATTTCACTGTGATTTGCTGTGTTTCTGGACTAGACAGGATGTTCTTGAGGGGAAGATTTTATTAACTGGTGTCATGGTTTCATGCGTCAAGCTGCTGATGCCTCCAAGCAGAGATTGAAAATTTAAGATATTTCTTTAGCTGTAACTGTGTTTACGTATTTTATTTTGCCTAACAGCACGTTCTTATTTACAGGAACAGCCTGGGGGAGAAGCCGCAGGGAGGGTCACACACATACACCAACATTAACACCTGGGGGCTGCCCAGTCCAACCACAGTCTCATCCAGTCATCCAGTGAGTAGCTCCACTGGGGCAGCCAGGGGTTCGGCGTTAGTCTCAGGGCAACTGCACAGGAGACTCTTTTTATTTCCACTCTTTGCCCAAGTGTTTGAACAAGTCCATCTCTCTGACCACGAGGCTGCTGCTGCTGCCGCCTCAACAGCGATGCATTAAGAATGTATCCAGAGAGAGGAGTCATTCAGCGTCACATTTTGTCATAGTTTGTTGTTTTTCCTCAAAATGGCATTAAAAAAGTTTTGACTCTGGACAAACTCTTACACTGTTGCTTAAAGACATTTGGACTGCAAAGAGCCTTTGACCAAAGTCAGAGACTTGTTTCATTATATTCTTCTCCAAGATTAACAATTCTAGTGGGTTGAAAGGTTCCTTCCGGGAGACCCAGAACTGCCCTGAGTAAACCAATGGTAGGGAAAATATAAAAAGTCCCGGGAAGTTATGATAGTCTCAGAAAAGTGTCTTAATGTGGCAAACCCCACCCATCTGCCACTCAAAACAGATTAAAACAAACACTAAGATTTTTGTGCAGTTACTATTTCACCCAGGCCTGGTGAAGCACAGACCACACAGCCCAGCCATGGTGACAGTTTGTGGCCAGTTAGCGTCCCAGGACAATCCAATAACCCTCCTATAAAAGTCCCCCATGAAAATGGGCGACCCAGGCGAGAGCTGCAGCGCTGTAGGCCTCCAACCTCAACTTGACTGCTGCAGGGGGAAACGCTGCAAACCCACAATCATAAAAGTCAAGCTTCTCATATAATGTGACAGACTGAATGTAAACAAAGCAACGATGACACATGTTTTCATCAGAAAGGCGCTGGCTCCAGATCCAGAGGATTTGGCCTTTATTGTGAAAGAAAAGTTGGTGTGAATGTTGGATTGTTCATTTTGGATTGCTACAAAAATTGTTGGACACAGTCGCCCCTCAGTTCCGACGTTGGAAAGGTGTGGGCTCGACTCTCCGTCAAGTACTTTGGTTGAAGCGTGCTGATGCCTTAAGACCAGCATAGACGGGCTACCAGCTGACAAGCTACGTCCAATCATATTCCTTCCTTGCGTAAATGTCTAATGTGTGTGTTTATACATGAATCTGCCTCCATTTATTTCCGTGCAGTAATACTTGTGCATGTGTGTGTGTGTGTGTGTGTGTGTGTGTGTGCTATCAGGGGGTCATGTGAGCCCATCTCATTGTTTTGGGCTCACAGGCTCAAACAGCTGTAGATTGTTAAGAGTCAGCCTTGCATTATAGCGGAGCCATGGGAGGAGAGAGTGGGGGGAGGTGAGGGGTCGCTAGGATGCCGACAGTGTGTGTGTGTGTGTGTGTGTGTGCGTGGGTTGGTAGGGTCTCATAAACCCAGTACTTGGCCTACTTTCAGCAGAGCACCAGTAAAAACAATAGCTGCTTCCTAATCATGCTGTAGTGGTGCTCAGCACACACACACGCACACACACACACACACACACACACACTCTTACCTCTTTGGTCCATTATCACCTCGGTCCCTGCGGCATTCCTGTCAGGCCTGATGAATCTTCTCCTGGGGACACCAAAACCTCAATACATTTTTACATGTTCCGGCTGTGTCTAATTGCTGGGATATGGTTAATCTCACACAGATATACTGCCTGGACACCATTTTTCATCTACACTTATCATTTTTAATCTTTTACAGGGACAGATATAGCTCAACCAGACAGGCTGGGGAAAAGATTTTGAAGTTTGTCAAACAGAAATAAATCACAACGTATCTCCATTAGATTTGTTGAGTGCCTAACTGAAAGAGGGTTAGTTTTTGTGGCGAGATAATGAGAGGACGAGGAAGCGTGCGAATGTGTCTGGAGCTGTTTGTGTGCAAGACCCAGAGAAGTTCAAATCAACCGAAGTAAAATGTCTTCTATCACTTTCAGTTTTGCTACAGCCATCTGTTACTCCAACCAGCTTGAAACAAAAATAGAGAGATTTGTCTCTGCGGCGGAGGGGTTTCTTTTCAAGGGAGGAGAGGACCAGCAAATGTTTGCTTTGACATTTGCTGGCAGAAACAGTCAGGATGTGATGTTCTGTTCTCTGCAGCAGCGAACTGGGTCAGATCGACTTGTCCTGTTCATTTTCTACACCCCTTGAAGGAACACTTGATGCGGAAAGAGATAAAGTCGAACCATACAGTCTACAGTTACAGATCAGCTTAGGCAGTTTAATTGGTGTGAACAATACACCCAATCTTTCTTCCCTCCTCCTCTCTGTCTGTCTGTTCACCTTTCTTTGCATGGCTATCTTTTTGTCAGGCTTCTTAGGCCTCTTTATGTAGACTATACACAGGAATGATCCGGTAACACAATAACTGAGACAAAGGATTTAAGATACAAAGGCTGTAGCTTTTATTTTCTCGCTGCTGTAGACGTGTTCTATCCTTCTAGAGTTTTTTGTCATTTAATTAATAATCACAGTGATTTCTTTCACGTTAATTGTTGTGTATTTTCTCTCTGGTAGGACAGCAATGTTGGTTGGTTGGTCACTCCAACAATCTGGGAGCAGGACGGCCATGAAAGTTCTGTGGATATTATCGAACTCCAGACCTTTTGTCTACTTTGCAGATGAAGATATCCCATCATGTAATAGTCAGATTGCCATGACAGAGTATATTAATGTTGCCAAGGGGTCCATCCATTGGATGAATGGCAACTAATAAATTTACATAAATTCATGGTCCCCAGAGAACAAATCCTACTAACTTTGGTGATCCCCTGACTTTTCCTCTAGCGCCACCATGGTTGATATTTTAATTTTTCCGTCAAATGCCTCGTCTCCTATTAAATGGGCTGACATGACACGTTACAATCAGTGAGGATGGACCCAAACGCAGACTCAGACCAGAGGGATTTAATGCAAAAAGGTTTAATGCAAAGGAAACAGTCCAAGCAGATGTACTGTGTGTAGATGACCTGATGGCCGGCAGGTGTGCAGACTGGAGCAGGTGAGAGTGCTGTAATCAGGAGGGAGCCGGGAGAGGACTTTGGTGATCCCCTGACTTGTCATCTGCAAGCAAAGGCTGCGTGCGTGTCCCTTGAACATTTATATTAATAATGCTAATAATGCTTTGGATCTTAATTGGCTCAGCTGTAAAAAAGCTCAGCCACCCACCACACTGTCACAACCTCCCCTCTCATTCATCCACCTCATTAGGGCACTGCTCGACCGCATGCCGTCGGTTTCTGTTCGAGAGAGAGTTTTAGAGGCAAACGATGACAAGCACAGAGCAAGTGGAAGACAGTGACAATTAAAAACAAGAGATAATATCAAATGAGCAGCGGAAGTTAATGATAGCATATTAAAAATATCATCATGAAACATCTGTCGCGTCGCTTTTCCAACACAAAGAGATGTCGCTTTATGGCACAAAACCAAAGCAGGTGCAAACCCTCAAACAAAACTCTTGCAGTGTCACCAGAGTTGAGGGTTTATGGGAAATTTGGTCTTACTACCAATACCACCGGCACAAAAAAGGGCTACAAATCTCATCAGTTTGTGGAAATTTCACCAAGGAATTACAGCTAATTTGACAATTATATATGGCTGTTTAAAAATGCTACATGTTGCACTTTTAACTGAGGTTGTGTCCAATATTACGTTAGCCACCGTGACCCCATTTGAGGTGAAGGATGAATCACAGTAGTAGTAGCACTAATGCCTCGCTGTACACCCTTCCATGGAAAGTTCACGTTGGGAATTTCCAGTCAGGACCGGGTGGCTTGACTACAAGCTTGGCGCATGGCCGCCTCGTGTGGTTTTTTTTTTTTTTTTGCTCTTTTCTGCAGTCGTGCCCACATAACTGACCTACAAACGTGTGTGAAATTTACGCGTGGGATGAATGTGACCTACTGTAAGAGATGGAAATGTGTGCCTCGCCGCACTTAACGCATCATAAAGGATAATCAACGACAAGTTGCATGGCCTTTGGTCGGGGTTAATAAAAGAGTCAATGAATATTACCACTGAAGACAATCCTTTACCACATGTTTAACATTAATCTGCATGCTTCATCAGTGACATGCCAGTATTCTGCTTCCTGCTCACATTTTAGTCTTTAAATCTAGTTTTTCTTTGTTCGCTGACTGTTTACATCACGTGCAGCGTAAACCACAAGTATTCGATATGCATCAAGAGGATATTTTGAAGATACACAACTAATTGGAAACAGATAACGGTGTTTACACGCCAGCATCCCAAGAACGATCACAAATCCCAGCAAATCGAGGCTCTGAGCTCCACGAGTTCCTGTAAATTGCACAAAGCCCAACACTTTACTCTCCTGCATGGTATAAGAAAAATGACCATAATTCAAATGCACTCACTGACTTGCAGAAGAACAGTGGTGTCCTCAGTGAAGGGTTGGTTTTGGGGAACCTAGGTCTGGGTCTCTGGCAGCAGGGATCACCTATTTCTGTTTGGCTTCTCTCTGGAGAGGAAGACAGCAGTGACTTTCCACCCTGAAATGAGCTCTAGCGAGGCGCTGCGCCCCCGCTGTACGACAACGTCAGTCCGACCAAAGTCAACAAGGCCCGCTGTGTGTGTGTAACTAAAGGAGGAACGGGGGGCCGGGCGGTGGACGACTGCGACTCCTGTGTGCCCACACAATGCCCAGAATAGAGCATCATAAGCATAATGGCTTCATTCATTCATTCACTCATTCCCTCTCACACACACTTCCACATGTTCTCACTTTGTTTTGACCTGGTTCCAGTGCCAGATTCATGGTGTTTCCCCCATCAGGGAAATTTAGACAAAAAAGTTTCCCAAACTGACTTGCAAATACTTTTCTGATTGTTGAAACTTCTCTGGCGCTCATTGTGTTATTCTGTGAGGATAAGTTCACCCATGTGGCAGCTAACCAGAATAAAAACAACCCTATAACCCCCCCCACACGCACACTACTCCAGTATTTCCTATGAGGCCAGATACTTGCACACAGAGCGGGGCGGATTTGATGTGACAGGCAAGAAAACTCAATCCTGCTACACACCTCATAGAGGAGATATAGATTTATCGCAGCTTGGCACAGCTCAGGCCTCAGCTAACCCGGTATGCATGCTCGCACGTGCATATGGGTGTTTGTATGCATATGTCCAATGATGATGTATCGTTCCCCTTTTTGCCAAGCATATGGCAAGTCACTGCAATTAGGCCGACATCCTGCTCAGAGCCCCTGTGCATCGCTAGAGGGCAAAGCTATGAGTCAGTTGTCAAGCCTGCAAGAAGACAAGTTCACCCAAAAGTGTCCACATTGATCATTTTCAGGCCTATTTGCATTCCTGCAAGGCGAGCTTGCTGCCGGCTGTGCGGCGCGGCAAGACGGTTTTGTCGGGCAGCGATTTTTGCCCGTTTTGGGAGATTTTGATGAATTCCTCTCAAACCGCTTCTCCTCTTCTTGTTTTTGCTCTTTTTCCAGCTCATTTCACACACTGACAGGCTGCCCTGTGCTTCAGATGAGGGGGTGAGCGAGTGTGGCCAGACGGCGGTAGAGCATTAAGTGTGCGCGTGCACGTCTGCGTTTATGTATGCGTTTATGCACGTGCATTTGTGTATCTAGTTAGCAGCGCGTGTCAGAGTGGTCTGTCTAAGCAACCAAGCATTTCTACATATGTGTGTGTCTAGACGAGGCTTAAATGTGACCGTGTGTGTGAGGGAGTGTGGGTAAATGAGTGTATTTGTGTCTGCCTGTCTGCGCTGTGGTTTTTCACAGCATCACCCACTCAAATAAAACCTCGGAACTTGAGAAGATCTCAAAAATCAAAAAAAAAAAAGAAATAAAAAAAGATTTGATTTATTTCAAGAGACTAACCTTTCCAAATATTTTGTTTTAAACTGTTGTCAGTATGTCTCACTGGTAATAGACATATATATAGATATATGCTCTGTAAAAGAAACTGACAATATCAACAAATGTGAAAAAAATGTCTGGCTGCAACCAAAGTGCCCATGAGCAAGGTGGTTTACTCCACTCTGACCTATCTCATGAAAGGCACATTGTATAGGCACTTTGTGTGTGTGTGTGTGTGTGTGTGTGTGTCTATCCCAAAGTCCCTGTTGCTTTGTGTAAATCGACTTACACTCTAAGCTCACTCTTACCTTTAATCGTATTTGAGGCTGCAATAGGCAACCTTGCATGTTGGGGGGCTCTGAATGCGAGCTTCCATAACTCCAGAATCTTATCGGAATGAGATTTTTGTAAACTGGCTGCTCCGCCAGGCTTTACACCAGCGGCTGATGAAGGGACGAGAGAAGAAAACACTTTAATACTTTTCAAGCTTCCTCTGGACAGGTTAGAGGTAGACACAGTTGAAGAAAGTGCAAAAGAATTTCACGTTTCACAGGAAAATGAAAGTTCCCCCCCATCTACTCACCCTCGTGTCAGCCTTACTTTGTGCTGAAGGGATAAAAGTTGTCACTAAAAGTCTACCAGAGTGTCACAGCTTGGCATTTGATATACACTTATATTTATGTATGTATTTAAAACAGTGGTTCCCAAGCTGGGCTTTTGGAACACCTCATTAGGGTTACGAGATTATTACTGGGGAAGGAAGTAGGAAAACGCAAACGTGTGTGTTTACTACTTTAGGGGGACTGCCGGTTTAAAACAAATGTGATTAAATATGGACTCCGCCAAAAAGCAAGTCAGTGTACAAACAATGCCACAGTTTATATTGTACCTGACGGCAGTCTGTGAAGAGTGTGTGTGTGTGTGTGGGGGGTACTGTGTTTATCCTGCTCTAACTACGCTGCTGATCCTCTGCCAAGTGGGTCAGTCTCAATGGAGCAGACAAACACTGATGGAGCTGTATAGGTAGAAGGAGGTGAAGGGAAAAGCAAGTGGAGAAGAAGAGCGCAGAGGAAAGGCTGGTGGGTGTGTTTATTCACCCCCATTCCGCTGGGAAAGTTCCCCCCCTGCCTTTCCTCGAAATCTGTTCACATTTTACAGAATCGAAAAAGGAGGTCACGGGCCACAACAAGGCCGCGGTACAAAAACAATTGCACATTGCTGAGGTAGGCATTTTCAAGTGGAAATGTGTTCTGTATGTATGGATGTGTAGGGGGATTTACTGTGTTGCCTGCGAGTGTGTGGGAGTCTCTGCGCACGTGCTCACGTCTTAACCACTACCAGACTCGTCCCAGATGTGAGTCGGTGTGAAGCAGCTGGACAGTATCTGGGGCTTCAGAGGTGGTCATGGGCCACGTCTGCACAAACAAAACTACAGCGCTTCATATTCTCAAGCACCCTCATGCACGTGAGTGGACATAAGCTACGCAAACAATACAGTATGTACACTCATGCACGAGGCCACACACTAAGCACTTTCATTGTTTGGGGTTTAAAATGCTGAGTATGATTGACTTATGAGCTAACTAGCCTCTTAAACTGCTCAAATTACTCAATAATCTGGCAGTTAAAGTTCAGGCTCAGAGTGTCAACCGATTTGGGGTAAGATTTTGGAAAAAAAAAAGAAAAAAGTAATCTTCCAAAAAATGAACATGCCCTAATTTTTTGAGCTTTGCAATGGCAGAAAAATGAGGAGGGGCCAATTATAATAACATAAGCATTGTAGTTTGAATTTGTCTGGTTATGCAGCGAACAATGTTTGAAATCCGATTAGGTGCTCGGTTTTATTAGACTGAACAGTGAGACGACAGCATCGAGTTCATGAGAACCAAAACAGAATTAAGGCTACAGATACACATCAGGAGGGCTCTCAGTGTTGCTTCCAGCCGCTTAATTATTAGGCCTGTTTGCAATATCTCCTAATTCTTTTCAGTTACAGCCAAATGTGTCAGACGTGTCACCGATAACATCGGAACAGACAAACATGTCTGACCCAGTGATTTGACTTACTGATAATCTAATATGTCTTGCGTATAAAACCAGTGCTGTAGCAGTGGAACATGTTTTTCCATTCTGAATCTTGTGGTTTGGTATGACTCATTAATAATATTTGACTAGGGGACATTATTTAAAAAAAAAGAAGAAGATACAATTACAGGCGAAATATGATGTGAAAAGTGAAAAGACCTCAGGAGGTCGTCCAGACGACTACATGTCCTCTTAAAGAAGTGCCTCTCTGTGTTTTTGTGTTTCTGTGGGCTTGAAATGTGGCTCTGAAAAGACCCAGTTTCACATTAAAACTGTATGAAAATGTCCATAAAAAGACATTTATGGAGAGCCCCCCCCCCCCCCCCATCAACAATTCTTTATTGAATGAAATGATGTGCAATTCTGAGAACAAAATGCCAGAGGGGACATAATGGCAGTACAGTGCAGAGAAAATAGAAGGAAGCTAAGAGAGCTGTTTTGACTGACTAGCGCTAGCGTGTCCCAGCTGGCTAGTGTACAGTGGTTAGCTCGCCAGTTACGGTGGTTTATCAACTAGTCTTGGGAGCACTGGTGCACCCTGCTATTCCCTATCATTCTTGCTTGTGTCTTACTTTTAAATGTGTCCCTCTAGGATCAAGTTAAGAGCCCAAACAGAGAGACTTCTGCAAAAGAAGACAATTTCTGCCAGAAGACCAAATTTTCAATTTCATAAAAGCATATTTAATACCGCTGATTTAAATGAATTATGTCACATGATAATTCAGAGCAGAGCTGGTAATGTCGGCTGCTTTAAAATCAGTTTAGTGACTGTTGCCATGATGCAGAAGTCTGCAGAGTCAGCACTGGTCTGCTGTCTGCTTCTGGTTATCTGATACTGTGTAGCTCTGCTGTTGATATAGCAACATTAATCATATGAATTCAGGGGATTTTCATACAGACTTATCTAGATGCGTGTGTGTGTCTCTGTAACCATGTGAATGCGGATACCTTGGTCAGAGGTGATGAGCTCAGCACTGAATAGCAGCTCATAAACATGCTGGAGCCACGGGGCCATGACCACTGCAAATACACGTAAGCCAAATCAACCACTGCAAGCCCCCCTTTTCTCTCAATCACACATATACACACACGTGGACAAACAGCTGAGGCCGACTTGCATCTGAACACAAAGTCCTGTCCGGCCCAGACATCGACTGTTGGCGGCTAATTCAATCAGTATCAAGATGGTGCAACGTGTTGTTGAAACTCCAGCGCTCTCTGTTTGACGGGGGCTTGACGTCTGCTGGTGAAACACGATGCTGATGCGCCGCTTTGTGGAGCATGCCGAACCATGAAAGGAATCAATTTCTCCTTTTGCAATCAGGTAAACACTGTTCAAACACGAGCAGGAAATCTTGACACATCCATTAGAGTGAGGAGGCAAGGTTATGAACCACATCTGTTGCTAAAATATACAATTGAGATGTTTGGGAAACAGGCTTTTGTCCGAAAGGGACGTCTTAATGCTGGTTAAACACACAATGAGGCAATGCTAGAAGGTGATAACGAGAGAAGCTCCTGTATTGACGAGTGCAGTCAGACAAAGCCGATTTAGAATAGAAAACAGCTGGATTTGTGCTCTGGATATTTCAGTATTTGTGTGAATTGGACAAACTCTAAGACATTGAAGTCACTGTGGTGAAGAGGTTATTTTACAGTCTGGTTTGGTGTAGGGTTCGGGTTAGAGTGTGGGTTAGGGGTTTGGGAGCGAACGTTGCCAAGGGGAAGGTGCCTCACATAGGATGCAGTGCAAGTTTGTGTGCAGGTGTATGCATGTACAACAGTAAAAACCAGGTTGGTTTTAGCCACACTAGCGATATCTCCAGGGATGACAACGTAGGCCCGCTGGTCAGTCCACCACTTTGATGCAGACTACATATCTCAACACCTATGGATGGACTTCCACTACATTTCGTACAGATATTGTTGGTATCTAGAGGATGGATCCTGTTGAACACCACAGCTACTGGATGGATTGCCATGAAATCTGGTACAGATATCCGTCGGCATGTTAGCACTGTGAGCATGTTAGCATATAGCCCAAAGCATTGCCGTCTTGTTCCTAGAGAAACTGTGCAAAGTGCCAATGCTCAATGCAGGTCCGTCTTTCAGATGTTTGAATGTGGTGCAGCGTGCAAACAGAACGCCCTATCTGATCATTTCATTTAGTGCCCGCTCTCTTTGGTGGGAGTCATTGGTCAGATTGATTCAAGGAAACTGGTCTGTGTAATTGCGTCCAGAGTGTCAGGAGTGTTCTGTAGCTGATGTGGTTGCCTAATACATAATGAGTTTACATTCTTTCCTAAAACATTGTTATGTTCGCTGGAGAGGCTCTTGATCAAGTTCTTATTAGGAGGGGGAAAAAAAAGATTTTTGAGAGGGTTACAAGCATAATATTTTCAAAATCTGCACTTGAACTGGTGCACAATAGTGGTGTGATGTGTTAATGACCACCTGTCAATCATCAGTGGTCTAAACTCTATAGAAGACTATGCATATTCCTTTTTTTTTTTATAAATTTAGGCTCCAGAATTATGATTTTGTTCATGTGTCTAGGACCAGGACCTTCGAACCAGTCTTGAGAATGAGTTTTCCCAGGCATCGCAGTGTTTCTGTTTGTGCTGGGAACCACTGCCTGTGCTCATATGCCACTTGCATGTGTTTTGTTTATGTACACTTTGCAGCCCTGTGCTCGGTGAGTCCTCACCATCCATCCCAAAAGCCCCCCCCCCCCCCCCCCCCCGGTGACCTAAACCCTCTTTTTCAAAACATAATTAAACACAATAAAAACGTGACCTACTTTTACGCCATTGCAGTCAAGAGGGCTCAAGCGCAGACAGGGTGTCTTTGAGGATTAACACATATACACTTTCTCTTTCGCTCTCCATGTAAACCTGGTAGTCTGCAGACTGATTTGTCCACACACACACACACACACACACACACACACACACACACACACACACCCATCAACCGTCTCAAATTCCCTACCCCTGCTCTCGTACGGCCCACATCCCACATCGCCTCACGGGACTCCCACCTCTCCGTGGCCTCAGGTCACAGCTCATTTGCAGAGGCCATCTGTGTTTCCCACTCTCTCCCCGTGCACTGTTTTGCCGGGCTGGGAGTCACAGGCCTGCTCACATGTTGGACTGGAGCTTGATAATCCACGTAGTGGCGGCTAAATTGGTTGTCTTATCATGTATGTTGTCAGTCACGGTTGATGAATTTAACCAAGCACTCTGATGCTTCAGTGCTAAGAAATCGTGATGAATATTATTTGGCACAGGTTTGCCTCCCACATAGGATTATTGCAGACACCGCGTCAGTACGCTGCCATTAATGTGGGAGTTTTACAGTCAAAGCAAATATAATTAAGAAAAAGATCTTGCTCCTTCCTCGACTGTAAAGGTCTCTTTTGAGGAGTGATTCAGTTGCACGTGGGAGGTTTGGAAATTATTTGCCTTAAAATCTGTCAGACTTGAAACACGCTAATCCATTTCTATCAGTGCAGAAAGCCAAAGACAGGCAAAAGTGACAAGTGGAAGACATATGGGTTTAACAAAACTTCGCTCTTGCCCCGCTTGGTCTTTTATTTGCGAGCACATCAGGCCGAAATGTGAGCCAATGTTTTCCAGAAGCTGCTGAGGCAGATTTCAGGATATAAGCGTCTCCTGGTGACTCATTGTAGAGACTCCTCACCTGTCTGCCTACTTTAACACACACACACACGTACGATCACACAGTAGGCTTTAAGTTGTTTTGACCCAGGCCAGTCAGCTAGCTGAAGTGAAGCTGTCACTGCCGGGATGAGCGCTGAGGCCGTTAGCACCGTGGGTCACTGTGGGGAAAGGCCGTCTGCAAAGCCAATTAGCCTCTCAGCGCACCATAAAAACAGACCCAGCCTGCAGCTCGGGGGAAAACTTTCCTGGCTCAGACTCCAAGTGAAGGATTTTTTCCAATACGACAATTTGGAGCGATGGGCGGTTAAGAAAAAAGGAAAGAAAGAGAATGAAACCCAATCTCCCCACTCCCAAAATATTTGCACTGCTGAGAAAAACAAAAGTGATCTGATTTTCTGTTTGAATCCATTTTTGGTGACACACTTCTACGAGGAGACCAGAGGGAATTGCGGAGCAAACACATAATCTCTCTTTGACAGGAAAATTACCCATTGAAGTCTAAATGTTTATATACGGTATACCAGCAGGGGAAATGCTGAAACGCTTGGTAGGGAGGCGGAGAGGCTCACCATAAAACCAAATGGCTGCAGGCAACATCCCAAACAAACACCTGTCAAATGGAAAAGTAAACAATCATGTATTTTTCAGTGATAAGTTACGCGGTGCCTTTTCTTGAGTCTTTTGTTTAACCAGGACAAGTCTCTGCACTAATGAGGCATTGAGACACCTCCACTGTTGATCTTGGAAATAGTGGTTGGGCTATGGGCCCGGGGTTATCTTGGCTGGGCCTTGGAGGTAACAGTAAATCTATGTTAAAAAACGGGTGTGTGGAAGACGTGGACGTTTACAATGCAGGGAGGTTTCTTGTAAAAAGATGCTGTAGGTTGCATCATGGGAAATGTAGGATCCAACGTTTTTGGAACCCGAGAACGGAAAGTCAAGATATTATCATGGCAGTGCTGCTTTGTTTTTTTGATTTGTGTATCCCTTTTAATATTTGTGCCAGATCTCATGGTTGCTTGTCAAAAGTGGGCACTTGAGCAGCCCAGGATGCTGGTTTGTGCCCCTGTAAATCATCTGGTGTGACCATGGGGCGAAAATGAAGCCTAAATAGTCATCCCTGCCCCTTAGAGTGCTGGTACATGCCACTGTAAAATGTGGAAAGTGAAATAGCTAATTTTGGACAATGGTTGCAGCAATGGGGTCGTTTCTCTTCCCATCTGACAGTCCTGCTGCCCCTACCAGTGAAATGCATCCATATTAGGGCTTCGATCTTGCATATATGCTTTTCTACAAGAAAGAGGAAGGCCAATTAATCATCCCGTCAAGTAATTACCTTCCTTTTATACACTGTAAAAATAAAACTTGTTTCCTCTCCATGGCTTTTCTTGGATCACTTTCCCTGCAACCATATATTATGATTTATGTCTTCTGTGATTACAGTATAGAAAGGTAGTGGTGGTGGATCAATGCACAAAGACACTGCGGCCTTATTCAGTCCAGTTTGCTGCGGCTAATCAAAGTATAAAGCCAGAACAGTTCCCGAAGCAGCTGAGCATCTGCAGAACGGCACACTTTACTACAAAGATACAAAGACGACAAAGGGAAAGAAAAAAAAATCTGGGTTGCCGGGGAGAGTTTTGCCCACCCACACACTGACCCACAAGTTCAGATATGCCACCTACAGTACTCACTCTCTCTGCTGCACATAAAGGCTTTGAGACACATGGAGTCTCAGTGATGTTTTGACAACAGTCCCAGCGTGATTTACAGAGCGTGGATCAGACTTCTGCCCTCTTTCCCTGACTTTCTTCCCCACTCTCAGTGTCAGTTCATGTCTCTCTCTCACACACACATATTTTCTCTCAGGTGATCCAGATCATAGTGCTTAATGTGTCACGCTTGACTTTCGCCTCAGGCTCTGGGACTACAGAAAGGGTGGGAGGTTTTACCACACAACCTCCCAGGTTTGAACTTTTACGTACTCACTCTACAAAATTAAAAACACAAGGCTTATCGTCCTGCTCATGTCTCCTCTTTGTTTTTTGCTTCCTCTCAGAGTGAAATTTAAAATGTTGTCAATTAATTTAAGAAATTCAACTAAGAAATTCAAAACAACTAATGCAACACAGAAAAATGAACAATTCATGATTTGTTTGCCCTTTTCTCTCAACCCTCCTCATCCACCAGCTTGTGTTGTGATTGGTAAATGGGGAACATAAAGCAGGTGATGATGGAGCATCTGCCATAACCCATAATGCCAGGCTTTGGAAGCAAGTCAACATATATAGTACAATGTACTGTAGATATATATATCATTTTATCCAAAGCACCATAAGCTTGCAGTTTGGAGCCTGGGTGGCCCTGCTCAGTAATGAAGCCCATCCTCCACTGATGACTGAGAGTCATGGTGACTATAATAGGAGCCCTATTTATTTTTTGCATCTGATTTATATGAACAGCTCCATAATAGATGCCATTATTGAGAATTACATTTGCAGAGCATTTAAACACATTTAAATTTTCCACATCGCATCGAATTCAACATGGTTCTAACATGTTCCATCTGTGCAAAAAACGGGTCTCGCTTGTGGAGTCCAGTTCTTTCTCCATTTGCAGTTGGAACTCATGCATCAGAGTCTGTATATTTTCACAGCATAGATCACGGTTGTTCCATGGGGATAATATAAATTGAATATATCTAATGAAGCAAGCTCGCAATAAATGCTGTCAGTGGGGTGCACTACGCTGAGTGCCCGATATAATGCAATGCAATGTTTCTGGCCACCTCATGAATGTAAGTCCAATATTCACTCTCCTTCTAGCTTCTGTGGTTCTCTATATCCAGATAAATATCTGTCTCTTTAGCTGCTAATTGTGCTACTATGTACTTCAGCTAGCCGCTGACTAAGTGTGCCCTGGCTTCAGCTTCATATTTAGTGCACAGACATGAGAATGGTATCAATTTTCTCGTCTAACTTTCAAGAATGAGAATATGAGACGTTGAACTTTTCTTTGAATGTAAAGTTATGAATTAGGCGACAGGCTTTGACAGGAGACTTTGAAATCATACAACAACAAAAAAATGTCTGCCATTCAGCCAGTTTTGAACTGAAGTCATGGTTGCCCTCGAACGATCTGGCCCAAAGTGTTTTATGCACGACCAGGCCCGCCTAACACTCACACCTTAATGGGCCACCCATGGGTGTTAAATCGCCTCAGAACTTGCAAGCCCCCCTCGGCTATCCGGTCCAGCACAGGAGCCCTGCTGGAGATCCCTTTCCTCCTGGAGCCCCTGTGGAAATCTCTGCAACAGATCTGCCAGAGATCCCCTCTCATAGCCAGATGAAAGTCTGCTACCGGTAAGTAGGCCATAAAACCACAGGAAGGAGGGGGGGAAAAAAGAGAAAGGGCCTCGGTTTCCAATGCCAAAATACAACCACCCTCCCCTCCTTCTCTCCCCATGCCTCCACTGTCCACACACCCAGTGCATCCTCCTGTGCAGTGCCCCCACCCTCTGCTACAGACAAATGGGTCAGGAAGCCATTTGACGGTGGGGCACCCCTGTGGGAGTGCAGGGTGGTACTACACTCAGACGCAGGACAAAGCAGGAAGACAAGAGGAGATCCGTATTGTTACACCTAACCTGCGGGGTGTCGGCGAGGTGTCACCGTAATTACCCTCCATCATCACCCCACCCAGGAGAACTCAGGCCTTTTGACTGAGCAATTGAATAAAGATGTGCGTGTGTGGGGCGTGTGGATTTACGGAGCCAAAAAGGAAGCTCCCGACAGCTGTTCCTCTCATCGCCTTCAGCTGACGAGGGGAAGCAACCTCCCTCTCTCCTTTCTCTCTGTTTCTGTCTCCATCTCTCTCCTCTCTCTTCTTCTTCTTCTTTCTTCCCCCGTCTTCCTCCTCCGAGTTATCACAGTGGATCAAGCCCGAGATCCTTGACCTGTTATCCAGTCAAGAGGATGTTCCTGATGAAAGGGGGGGGGGGGGGTTCCGGTGTGTGTGCGCCGTCTGTCTCCTATATCATTATCATTTCCCGCTGCTACTAGACTCCTGGGCTGCATCAGGGATAATTACAGCACCATTGATTGTCATGGTGGAGCTATAACTGTATTTCCTGTCACGGTTTTAGGTTTTGAGTTACACCACACAGGAGACCCCTCGGACTCGACCCCTCCAAACTTTAAAGTGCAGTAATACCCTTTTGCATTGTGCCACTTGACTCCTTCTAAACCCGATCTGTGCGTGGACTATTCCTTTCCCTTTACTCCCTGGAAGTCGATTATGAGTTTGCAGGATATAAAGAGCTTTGCCAGAACAGAAAAGCTCTGTGGGATGTGAGTTATGCCAAGTGAAATGCAGAGGCTGCAGACTAAGCTCTACAATACCGTCACTCTTTATCACAACTGCTTAATGTGATCGGACACTTGGTACACTCGCAAGCATTAGGCGGTTGAGTGACACTGAGGAACAGGTGACTCTTCGTCAGTTTCCTGGTTGTTACAGAGCTGTTGTTTTCCGGTGGTGCCACTTTCTCTGACATCATTTACTGGACTGGGAGCACAGTTCCAGTAGGCCGATGTTAAGAGCTGGGGGCTGGCATAGGGGCTGCTTAGTGGCCTCTGCCAAGAAGTACACGCCAGTGAGGTGGATGACTGTCAACACCTTGGCTGTTTTGAGCTCGCCCAGGAGCCAGTGGCACAGCAGAGGTGCAGTTAGAGAAACCAAATGTTTACTGGCGAGGTTATCTTTAGGCGCTGCTTGAGGAGTGATGAAGTGATTGTTGATTAACCTCTTGAAGCATTAAGTCATCGGTTATGTGCCAGATCCCCGGAGTTGAAAGGCCAGTGTCATTAGCCCAGTTACCTACTGCGTCCTTGATATTTTCAACAAAGATCTCAATCTAGGGGACTTTTCATGGCTCCATTGTTGTGTTGTAGCGCAGATAAGCCACACATGGAAGCCATTTCTGCCTGTCCCCCTGCATAAGACTGGTTCCTGTATCTAGATTTCGTAGCGGGGTGTTCAGTGCAGAACATTGATGGAGAACCACATGTCCCGTGAAACAACTGCAGTTAAGCACATGGCCTGTGGATACAAACAGCCTTAGTAAGCTTATCATCATGTTGGTGTCTTATAGAAAGGTTATGGGTTATTGTAAAATGTCTTTCTGCCTCCGTGCCAACAACATCATTATTATTATTATTGTATTTCTTTGAGTACTTGGCAGGGATGAATACCACCAAATCCTCCTCTTGTTTAACTCGTGCAGAAAATCACTGAATAAATATAATAATAATGAAATAAATGAGGAGAAATAACTTCACGATGTCAGAGGTCATCAGTTGATTTTGGAAGATGTGAAAACATCCCACCACTTTGGCTGTCTTTGACTCTTGACTTCAGGCCCATCAGTAGCATAAGTGTTAGAAAAGTTGTGGTCCAAACAATGTGCCTACGCCGTTGAATAGAAAACTGGGCACAAGTTGTAGTTTTCTAAGCTTGTCTGTGATTTGGACTCATGGATCAGGATGATGATTATTTTGTACAACTCTGAAGGTTACAGACTGGAATGCCCGTCCACTTCCTGAATAAAAAGATAATATAAGCAATACAAATATGCTTTTTAAATTGGGGCGTTCTTTGGCTTCACTCAAAAGTTTGGAATTTCTTAAAAACACTTCTTCACGTGCCTTTGAAATAGTTTTCTGGCTGTTTCCAAGCTACTAAAAAGACCTGCCAAAACTTTTCACTTTTGATAAAGTCTGAAAGTTTTACAGTTTCAAGAGAAGGGGGAACATCTCAGATGTTACACATTTCAGACTTTTTGGAGTGGAAGGCTTTTGATCTCCAGACTTCTGCCTACTCCAGCATTGATCAGCTGGAGTGAGCTTTTATCCAAACAGAAGGTTGACCTCTTTTTGGAGACTCTGGGTTTCTGCCTGCTGCTGCTGATGCTTCTGTGGACTGAGAGCTAAAGTGAAGATCAGAGAGCCTTTCAACAGCCACAGTGGGAATTGCTCAATGCCCCGCTTGGTTCAGTTTGGCTCCCTTTAACTCTTCAGTCCTGACTTCAGTTCTAGTCATTTCGGTTCTATTTTTATTCTATTCTTTTCTATTTTTGACCAATTGTAATAATCAGTCTTATCATTGCTCAGTTCTGGAGGATCAGGAAGGAAAACTTGAGTATGTCATTCCCTCAATATGATGTGTGAGAACAACATGTTACCTGAATGCACCGTCCGAGGAAGTTGTACATGCTGCTTCCCTTAAACACACCCTAACTTCCTCCCATATCTCACGTGTAAATGACTAACCCCTGCTTCTGCTCGCGATGCAGGAAGGTTGTTGCGACACTCCGGCGGGACAGTGAGGGCCATGAAAAGCTTTGCAGATGTGAGGCGTCAGGTGGAGGCCGAGTTGACCTCGATTATTCCCAGCATTAACGTGACCAGTTGTGGAAGGGCATGGGCGTGTGCCAGGAACCGGGAAGTGAAACTTTACAGCATGGACATAAAATCTATGGGAGGGAAGGTCAGGAAGTCCATCACAATAGCTGAAGCTGCTTGCAGGAAATAAGGGCACTGCACTGTGACTCAGCTAAATCTGCTACGGTGATTGAGAAATGTTGCAACTTCAAATGGGACTGGGGGGGGGCATTCAGAATTTTAGCCCTTTCAAGATTATAGTGTCTATCTCTCATAAGGAAATTACAGTCCATTTGATAAGCTTATCTTCCTTATAAATGCCTTTTTTAAGGTATTGTTACTTTGATTTCTACGACTTCAAAGTAAAAGTTGGAGGTCCTCCGAGTTTCAATCGCAGACTTCAGAGCTCCAGAGCTTAGGTGGAGTGAAAGATGATCCATTTGATGTGGGAGATTTGGTTAGTTGAGGAAATTAACCTGCTGGGGAGCTCCCTTGATCTGCGGCTTCTACTTTAGCCTGTAATGAGCCTTGGCAATATGAGAGTTCTGCGTCAGAGAAGGAGACAAGGTCAGGTTGTGGAGATGGATCCCCGGTCCCACTCAATGTATCTGTTAACATATGGACTCTGGAGCGAGGTATCCGGACTGGAGATGTCGAGACAGGGAGAGTGATGGAACAGGAAAGAGAAAGAGGACTTAGGAATCTCAGAGGCACTCTGGGGAAGGTCTGAGTGACTGGTTATACTCTTGAGGGAAGGTGGATCCCTACAGCTGCCCTCTTTGGCTCTGGATGTCAAGGTCACGACCCCATTCTGTCCTTAGTGGGGATGACGGAAAGCTTGGCGGGGCTCATGGTCAGTAGGTCAAAAGCCTGTGGGTGACTGACTATAATGCAGAAGCCACAAAGGCAGTTTGGCTTGGGAAAAAAGTTAGAGCAGTCCAAGTCTGTATCCAACTGTGTGAGAGACAGAGAGACAGATACAGCAGGAAAGCATACACAGACACACACTTTTGGACCGAGCCTTGATGTAAAGCAAATCAGCCAGAGCAGCGTCCCGTTTTTTAGCCCAGTCATGGTACGCAGATAAATCAATCTTCATCAGTACGACACAGATGGCAGGAGACTCGCAGGAGCAGAGGATCGCAGATCTGGAGATGATCGCCTGCTCCAGCGGTTTGCTCTGTCTTTGATGAGTTGACAATATGCTTAGTGTTGCTCCAAGGATCGGGCATTGAGTTCATAAAGTCTGGATAAATACAACCATAACGACAGACATCTTACCATCTGTTAAGTTTGATGGTGAAGGGAAAGCCACTAAACTGGCTGCAGCTTGACAGTATTATTTACTTTAATACTAAATCTAAATCAGTGACGCACACCTAGAAGTTCATTACTGGTTTCATCAACATTACACTGTTGCATCTTGCTCGCTGCATTGTTTGTTAAGTTGCATAATTGAAGATGGAGCACAACTGGTCGGAAGCAAAGTGGGTTAACTGGCCAACTGCCATCCAAGTCAAACTACGCCAGGCCTCCGTCTCCATCACCTGGCTGTTTGGATTGGGTTTACAAGCCGTGGCCTGCAGAAGACCCCCACACGGGTTGGGAGAGAGGGAGGGAGAGCTCCTGTTGAACCGTGAAGGAAACGCTGAATTGGACTTTCGCACTGGGCTAATTTAAGAGAGCCCTGTTGTTTTAACACCATTCCAAGGCCCCGGACTGTTTTGGGTGGAGGAGAAAAAAAAAGAAGCAGACAGAGAGATTCTTAACCCACTGCCCTTGGGATACCAGTCTGCATTCCTGCTGTCGGCAGGACCCCTGCAGTGGGCTGAATGTGAGTAGAATCTCATCGGAGAGGCTCCTGTTGCACTGTGTATGCATTTCACTGTATTTATTTAAGAGTTTAATTGCATTAAAAGTACTCAAAGTATTATTTCCATCCAGCTGTGCCTATGCCCATTTTTAATATCTGGATAGAAAGTTGAAATGCCAGAAAGTATCCCCAAGAAATTGTATTAGTATGTGTGGCTGAGGTGGAGGAGTTGCTGTAGGACTTCTTTCTTGTTCTTGTTTAATTTCCGGCAGTGAAGACGCAGCATCTGCATTTTGTTGCCACACACCGCTACATGCCTACACTCCACCAGAAAGCTCAACAAATCAAGAGGATAAAAGAATAAAGGAGGTGGTTTTTGTCTGCCTACACATGGTATGAGTGGGCAAACATATGTATTCATAAAAAGAAAAAAAAGAAAGATATATTTTCACTCACTTTGTCTAATACTTTGGTTTATGACCAAATACCTGCAAAACTCATGACATTACCTGCTAAACATCAGCATGTTAGTATTCTTATTGCATACTGTGACATGCTGACATTAGCATTTAGCTCTCCACTGTTTTAAGCTGAGAGCCACAAGCCTGTCTATGGACTCTTTGTCTGTTTAACTTTTGTAAAGTACTTCATATTGACAAGACTGATAGCTCTAGCAATCTAACCAGTAGCTACATACATATATAGATAGAAAGATAGATAGATAGTGGGTCTGGAGCCTGCTGCGGCCTGCTGAGCTCGTCAGTGGGCTGGTGGGTTTTCCCAGAGGAAGGAAGCTTGAAGTGCTATTAGGCTTCCTGGACCTGTTGGTGCTCCTCAGTGTGTGGGAGCAACAAATCTATGGATCAGATGCACACACAAACTCGCCACAACTCAATTGACTTTTCTAACCTCCTGCCAAATTCTTGTTATTATTTGTCATATTTTCTGGTTGTGTGCTCCTCAGCATTGTTGGCACACTCGTCCCCCCTTCAGTGAAACAAGGACGAGTGGTTTTGTCACATTGTAAAGTCATCAGAAGGTGGGCGAAGCAGCAGGGCTCCTCTGCTGGCTCCCATGTCTGACTCGTTTCCACCGGCTTGTTATGACTCTAACAGTCACATCCTACCCACTCACCCCATGGGAAGCGGTGTAGAAAAGCAGAGGGGGAGAAAAAAATGGAACGAGAGATGTAGAGGGATAGATAGACTACTGAGAAAGTGTAATGAATACAAACGTGAGATGGTGATAAAAATGGGTCTGGCGTGCACGTGAAGCAGAAGGATCCAATTCTTACCTTCCAAAGAGTTGATGACAGACGAGAGTGACAAATTAGAAACAGAAAGTGCGTCTATCACTGGAGCTCAATCTTCAAATAAAGGCTTGAATGGCCCATTTTATCTCGCAGTTTTGGGTGATCTCCCAACCTTTATAAAAACAGATCCACGTTTAGATTTCTGACTCTCAAGCCCGCTTTTCCTTTTCCCTGATACATGCATGTGACGACACCAGGAGAGATCGCTGCCTCGCTCGATTTCCCCTCACCCTCAGCTGACTGATGCCACCACTCAGTTCAGGCCCTCCCATCAGTAACAGCCTTTAAACAAAGGTTTGCAGTTCATTTCAGTGCAAAATCAAAGGGCCTAAAGTGGCGACAAGCTGCTTGAACAATGGAGCGCTCCATCAATTTGCAATAAAATGAAACATCCTTTATTGCAGCATCGTAACAGCCAACACATTTGCAGATAATGGGCAGCTATAAAAGATTTTATGCATATGTTTTATGTTGCCTGTCGGCGTCAAGTATTGAATGAAACAATTTAGACTTTTGCACGGAACCAAGTGAGGTGCGGCGGCCATGTATAACCATTTATTAGGAGTATAAAACATGTTTTGAGCTCTCATGGTTGTTAATAGTGGTTATTGTGGTAGTGCTAACTGGTAAACAGTGTCTCGCAGCAGTTAGTCAAAATGCTGTAGTTATTTCAACATTTATGGAGGCGACTGCTGAAAGTTTTGTATTTGCTGCATTTGAAATCAGCTATGGATGGCTTTGCTTTGGATATATTGAAAAATGGACGCCACAATTGTCTAGTCGTGGAAGATTAAACTTCAGTCAAACTATTAGCTCAAGAAACCAGGCTGTCCGGACTCAACTCGCCCCTGAGCTGATATCCACATGTGGCTGAACGATGTGATGTGGAGCAGGCAACTGTAAGTCAGTTAATTAGCAAGTCTAAGCATCATAAACCCCAGTCTGGTGGTTGCTTTGTCGTGGCCTTCACGCTGAAAACCGCCACATCCTTCAGAGTCAATAATTATGCAAGAACAGAATTATGCCTTCGAACACTGGCTGCATCAGACCTCTTTAAAAGTGTTTTTAAAGAATTCTCACGGTCGAGGTCAATGAAATTGCATTTGGTGGTGCTGTTTTGTAAGGGTAGTCAAGTTGAAATAAGTTAGTAACAAAACTGTGACAAGCTGCTGAGCCTCCTGACGCTGCATACCCTGTAAAACATGACTGCAGCAGGAAGGGGTCATCAAAACGTGCCACTTGATGCTTTGATGCTTTTTCTCAGATTGACAGAGGATGTTGTGGACGTCCACAAGTGAAAGAAGTTTAATAAAAGTTAAGGCAGCAGCTCTGAAAGAATTCATTTGCTTAATTACAGTTTGTAAAGAAATTAGTTAGAGTTACTTGAGCAATTACAACAGCCTTATTTTATATGAAACATGGCAAAATTAAACATTGTTCAGATGGAGATAACATCTATCCTTGCATGGACTAAAGATATTGTGTTTTTATGTGTATGAATCAGGGTAAAAAGCCTACTTATACATGATAAAATGTATTTTTTTTCCTGTTCATCAGTTCTCTTCTCTGTCTCTAGGGGGCAGTATGGCTTCATCCATTGATGAGCTGTCTGGAGGCGTCTGCTGAGGCCTGTAGCTGCTCTCACATCGCAGACTCAGACACTGAGCTTTTGCTCTTTGCAGCAGACGGCTCCTTCGAGAGCTGCTGTTTATGCCAAAATGCCAGTTAAGCAACTAACATCTAGATTACGGTGCACATATTTGAAAATATCCATGAAGTTCGAAAATCCTCAAATTAAACTAAACACAGATTTCAGAGAGTGAGCGTTTGGCTGACAGAGACACCGTCAATATGATGCTTTTAGTCCTGGAACTCTGAACCACTTGGCCATCTTTTGCTGTTTTTGATTTCATATTTGTGCCTGCTCCCCAGAGCAGATTTTAAAAAAATGGCACATTTCCCTGCCGAGCCATTTGGTCTTTTGATGCGTCTCCAGCGGATCCATCGGCAGGTGGACATGGCTGCGGTCCTGCGGCACCTGTCCAGACAGGGTCAACCACCAGCAGAAGAAATCCAACACATGAAATATTCAGCAGTTATATGTATTTCCAGATGGTCACATGACATCTTTGCCAAAGAAAATAACTGCTGTATGTCAAAACTTATTATTTTTCTCTGACATTCAACAATTACACAAAGAAGAAAGCACTGTGATAAATAACACTGACAGCTGCCCGGTTGTCCATGCCATGTAGCCATAAGGCTGACATGGTGCATTCTGGGTAAGGGGAATGATAGTGATATAGTGTAGATCTGATTATGGGAAAGTCTCTCAACTATGGGTTGAAAAGCAAGTCCAGGCTTGTTCTATCAGGACTGGTGAAATGCATTCTGGGGAATGTAGGATATCACACAAAAAGTCCTGAAATAATATGAAACATCAGAAATTATCTACAAGACTCTGACCAAAATGACACTGTGTTTCCAACTCTTCATGTGCGTACTGTGACAGAAAGACTTTGATACTGTCTTCCATCAGAATTAGCCCAAATTATTTAAGATTTAGATTTATTGGGGCGAGTTCAAATAGCTAGAAGGAGACAGAGAGGTTGAGCGGTGGTGGTGTAACAGAGAAAGAGAGGCCTATCCTCTGTCCACAGTTCCCCAGTGCCTCTTCCGAGAAATGGACAGAGAAGAAGAGGGAGGGGGAGGTGTGTGTGTGTGTGTGTGTGTGTGTGTGCAGAGGAGTAGGGGGGAACTAGGCTGACACACGGACAATGTCAATGTCAAGATATGCGAGCTGTTACCCCTTAACAGTGTCTGCAACATGGGGTCAACGCAAAGCAAAAATCAGCAAGCAAACGTTTTTCTTTGAGCACAGAAAGTCTACAGCAGCTGATGTTTCTATGACTCTGCTGTTCAAGACGTGATGATGAATTCCACCTGCTTAGCGCCACCATTAAATTGACTTTTATTGCATGTATTTTGCTGTATTGAATGGATCCTCTGGACTAACATTTACTGCTGGAACTTTATTGACTTTAAGATGGCTGCTTTTGTATGTTCATCCAGAAGATACAGCTGTTTTTGAATATTCATTCCATGTGTGTGTAGGGTGCTACAGGCCCGTGTAATCGTGTTAATACAGACATGTTTATATGATGATAATAACTGATAAGATAATACGTCCTTGGTTTGGCTCCAGTTAGTTAAAAGTTCCATTGTTCTCAGTTTCTACACCAGCGATAGATGACTAACACACACAATGTTTCAGCAAATAGTTGGAAATAAAGTTCCAAATATTTTCCCAGAAACTACCCAAAGTTGTCTTATCTTAATTAAGAATAAATCAGCTGTCTATTCGTCATATTAAAACTTAATCATACTGGAAAGTCATCACATTCCTTAAACTGCGATTAAAGAAGCAAAACAAATGCACATTTCACCACAGTTGCATGAGGATCTCATTTCAAACGATTACTCTCCGGAGAAGCATTACAGTTGGTCTGTGCTTTGTGTGGTACGCTGCCCAAATATAGTGGGGAACATTTAAGTCTCCCTTCATAACTTTATTGGCAGCAAGAAATGTCCTGTTTTGCACTCCACCTGTAAGCCCTGTCAACGTGAGGTTTGTACACTTGTGCACCCACACACGTGTGTTTATTAACTTCTTCTCAGGGATCCATATGTGAAAGAGCGTCGAGGCGGTGTGGACATGTCCAGTACTGATCAGGGGGACATGTGGCTGGATTTCGTCGTATGTTGACATTCAAGTATGTGTGTTTTTCAATGTCAGTCGCCTCAGTGCTGTGTTTTCATAATGTGCACCTGGTTGGTCGTCCATCTGCTGCTCAGGCTGGCGAGAAACACCTCGATGCCGCTGATTGTATCGCCTCTCACTCGTTTGGCGAAACTGGCCTCCAGCAGCAGCAGCAGCAGAATTATTCCACCAGCGCACGCCTGCTTTCCAAAAGGGCAGATTTCGTTACGTAACGAAAACCAAGAGCTGCATGGAAAACCTATTGCTGTTCCCAGTCCTGTTCCTAATCCTCCCTGCAGTTGGCCTTAAGCCCCTTTAGCCCCGATGACAGCAGTCAGCCAGGGGTTGTCATTAGGATGAAAGCTCTGCGACTCACCTGGTTACACAGCTGTCTGTTGGGAGGGAGAAGGCATGATTACAGAGCGGAGCCGGTCCTCCCACCTTCGCTAGCATGGACCAACATGCTTTTCAAGGGGACCGAACGAACCCGAGATGAGAGGGCCGGGTCGCCCGGGCCACAGTTGTTGTTGTTTTGCTGATGTTGTTGCTTTTTATATAGATGTTGCCGACTTTTCAACAGGTGTTACCTGTAGGGCTAAGGCGACCTTTATAGGCTTGTGCTGCTTTTCTCCTCCAGAACACGAAGTTAAGTTACAGCATCGCTGGACTTGAACCTGAAGTGATTCATCTTAGTGCTGTTTCTTGTCTTGGTGCGCTGTGAATCTCCAGCAGCCTGACACTGGGTTCACTTCACCTCTGTGCTTTGCGCTCTTAAGTGAATTCGCTAACAGCAACTTTTCAGAGGTCAGAGTCTGTTGAGTTCAAATGTAGCTGTGAAAAATGAGTCTCTTGAAGGGAAAATACCTTCATCAGAATGTATCTGAAATCTGAAGTCTGTTACCTGCTGTGGATCACTTAAAAACACAATATCCAAAGTGAAAATCACAGTCTTTTCACAATAAAATGTCATTTTGCTACTCTCTCTTGTAGAGTAATGTAATATAATACACAATTTAAATTAATCTTGTTAGACTCACTTTTTAGGGAAAATGTAAAAAATAAATGCAAAAGGA
Organism: Enoplosus armatus; assembly: GCF_043641665.1. Lineage (NCBI taxonomy): Eukaryota > Metazoa > Chordata > Actinopteri > Centrarchiformes > Enoplosidae > Enoplosus > Enoplosus armatus. The sequence goes on from NC_092203.1 coordinate 5,454,050, forward strand.
AAATTTCAGGGGGAGCTCCCACTTGCGATGGCTGAACAGATAATGAAGGAGGTGGGTAGCTAGTAAGACCACAAAGAAAAGAGCGACATTTACCGTCAGTGATTTCTGAGAAGTGCTATGAGAAAACAGCAGTTAGGCTGCTTATCACTTAATAAAAAAACAATGATCACTTTCTGTGTTTAGTTTGAACCTTACAGCTAATCACTGCCACAACAACGTCAATGCTTGATTTGGAAATAGCAATCACACGGGCCTACATGAGTGAACTCGCCATAAAGCCTTCATCCCAAAGGAGGGACGTCCTGAGTGCTAGAGTAATTTGGCAATTGGACGAGAGAGATTTGGCGCTCTTACCTCTGTTGACGTGGGCAGGCGCTGTTGAGAAGGGTCCCCGCGGCCTCATGGGAAAACCCTCTTGACGTCAAAGTGCGTTCCAAGCCCACAGATAGTGTTTTCATACGAGCTGCCTGGGTTTGGGTTACAGCAAAGAAGGGGAAATTGCAACCACAGAGCTAAGAGGAGGGGAGCTTGAACTTCAGCCTGGAAGCCTCTCAACATTTATCAGAGCTCATGGCTCTACCTCGTACCTACAGAGAGAATCATCCTCAGTGTCTGTCTCTCACAGTTCAGAGGCAGCTCTACCTGTATTTCGGACTCTTTGTCCTGATCTGCAGATGCTCTATGTACCATTCACCTCTGTTTTTCTGCTTTTTTTCCAGCCCATTGCTCTCTTTCACTTTTCTAAAATGTTCTCCCTTGTTCCACTCCCCACCTCCTCTCAGCCATCACTCTTGTTTTCTCTTGTTTTTAATTGATTTTCTGTGTCCTTTTGTTTCTCTGGAAAGCACCGCACCAAATGTTTTTGTTTTTTTTGTAAAAATGCTTTTGACATAAATTCAGTTTGACTCCCTTAACTTGGCTCGTTCCCTCTCCTCTCCCACTCCTTGCTTCCCTCCAGGTGGCTGCATGCTGAAGGTGGCGCATCTGAGCGGTGACAACTCCAGCTGTTTCTGCTGAGATGCGGCAGTGAAGCGTCCACGGAGCTGGAGTCAGCTGAGGGTATGAAGCTGTGGCCAGCTGTTTGCCCGTCACCTCCCCTCACGCTCTGTCCCTCTTGCAAAACACATGCATAAATACAGATTCATGAGTGCACACTAACATCCACTTATGTACATGTACACTTGTACACACACCAGATTAATACACATGCGTGCATGAGTGTGCACATGTGTTTGTGTGTATTTATGACTTCCGCAGCACAAATCTTTGATTACAGATTGTGCAGCCGAGCCAACCACAAATAGATGGTTTTGTGTGTTAGTAGGTCCGCAGAATATGGTGTTTAAACTGTAGTCCCGAGTAAAAGATGAGGTTCAACCGCACCTAATAACGGTCCAAGGATGGTACGGATCATCACTTTCTTCACTACAAACCTGCAGCGCCCCTGCTTTCAACACTGATGCCTTTGACGTGCACCGGTCATAAAACAACACTGAGGTTCAAACGGCAGAGAGAGGAACAAGTGGCAGTTTGTTAGTGTGTGATGCAGCTTTGGGATAAACACAGGGGAGACCTGCATGACCTAAAGCAGTGGTTCTTAACCTTTTAGACAAAGACATGTGACCCATCTTTTTAGAGGCCTGAAGAGGAAAAAAGCGAAGACTAAAGGACACCAACATCATTTCTTTTAGCTATGATACCATTCAATTCACCAAAGTAACTGCTGAGATCTGGGAATATGGCCACGTCGCTTCAGCAAATTCTGACGGGGCAAACAACGACCACACCCAGCAGATATGGAGAAACATTATCATCAATATGGAGTTGTGTTTTTGGCCACCTGATGAATGTACTTCAAATATGAACTCTCCTTTTGTGAGACTGAACCAAAACAATGAACTGAAAGACGCTAAAACGCTCTGTAGAGTTGAGTTGTCGGGTGATCATTTTTGGTGACATGTCTCTCATGACACTTTGATCAGTAGTTAATATAAAAAATGATTAGAGCAGCTTTAAATACAGAGTGATGTATTACAGTTATTGATTGTTTGTAGCATTGTAACTTCTGTTTATTGTATCGCTTATAAACAGAACGCGTGAGGGGAGACGATACTTTTCACCTTCAGCTACCTCAGAATTGGAGGTTTGAATTCGCAGCACTGAAACTCAACCACACGTCGACACAAAGCCCTTTTCAGGCCCAAACCATATTGCATGTAGAGCTTCTACAGTTAATGCAAACACAATAAACCCTCCAGTGTCCTCAGCACGGATCTCTCACTCCGCCTCTCACGTTTCACAATTGATTCTTTTATTCTCTTTGCACTCTGCTCTGCCACAATGAAAATCGGCTGAGGCCTGCTAAGAGCGTGGCCATCTGTGACAACAAACAGCAGAGCCCCGGCGTTCCACCAGTTGCCCATTTTACTCGCTGGCGTGTGCTTGTTTTCTCTCTCGCCCGCTCCATCTCAGCTCGTTGAAATTTAGTGGCCCGCCGTTTATTTTACAGCACTTTGCCAGGAATGTGCGGGGGGCACGCACCAAACAATTGCCAATGAAATTCAGCAAAATAACATTTGACTTCTTTACCAAAGGAGATGGGAGGGGCAAGGAGGTTTTTTTCAGTGACAAAAGTAATTTGCAATAAGGGTTGGATTTCAACTGCTAAATCTCTGTTCTGTGTGTGTGTGTGTGTGTGTGTGTGTGTGCAGGGGGGGGGGGGGGGGGGGGGGGGGGGGGGGGGTTAGGTAATGGCAAAAAGGTGAGCACAGGCCAAAGTAAACACACCTTTTTACAATAGAACCCCTTACTAGCGCTGGCTGGCAGGCGAAACTGCTGGTGTAGCTGAGGCTCAGGAAGTGCTTCTCATGTGTCACGGGGGGTTAATTGTGTTTTGGTATTATCTTAGAAACAAGACCCCCCATAAACCCCTTCAACCCCCCCCCCCCCCCCCCCCCCCCTCCACGCACCTGGACAAACACAACAATATGGAATTATGAATTACGATCGGATACATTTTAGTGTACAAGTCCTGCTTGTAACTTGTGACACTCAAGGCCACACAGTATGCACAGTCCTGTTTAGCAGAGAATACATTTGAGAAACTTCGGCTTGTTTCCAAGTCTGCTTTAACATTCCAGTTCTCCTTCCACATGCTACAGCTCTACCTGGACCCGGGCCGCCTCTGAGGGGGAGTGTGCTCCCGCCTTAATGATGGCCTCCGTGTGTGGCGTGTTAAGACAGCCGGGGGAAGGGGGGGAAATTGCTGCTCTTGCACCTTGCATTCTTGGGCTGGGTGTCGGGGGGCCTCCGCTCTCTGTGGCTTCCAGGATCGTCAGCTCGCCCTCAACAGTGACTGCTGCCGGCCCGGTTGCGTGTGGTGGGGAGATTTCAGTTGGACAGTGTTATTCTGACAGGAAAGATCTGCTCTGACTGTTGACGGCAGGCCACAGGAGACAGGGAGGACGGCTTGTAGCTATTACAAGTCAATGCACGTCACTAAACAAGTTCTTTAACCTGTTCAGAATATGACTTTTCATTGCCTTAGGAAACAAATAGTAATCAATGCAATCCCCAGCCCAAGGTGACATCTTGAAAATACTTTCTTTTGTCTGACCAACAGCCCAGACCTAATAGATTTAAGGGGGTGTTCTAGATTCAGATGTCCATAGCTCAACATGAAACCCTCACTGCTTTGTTTCAGCTGTAATTTATTGATTGTTGAAAGTTGCGGAGCTGAAAAGGTCATCGTCTGCATCAGGAGAGAGCGAGAGCAGGTCATCGTTCTCCTTCTTGGAAAGACCTCCCTTTGCCAAGAGTAAATATGTGGCTTGGACGGCAGAGAGCTGAGTGTGAGCCAACTATCTGTTAGCTCCGGGGAGCATCTCTGAGATTGTGCGATGCCTGCAGAATGTACCGACAAGCGAAGGTACACCTCAAGGAGCTCTGGAGTGGAATTAATCGGGGGGAAATCCTTCCTCTGAGCTGATCGCTTCGTCACTGACGTGGATTGCGCTCGCACTGGATTGGTCAAGCAGACGTCAGTCCTTGGACTCGCTCTGTCTCATTTATTCTCCCTATCTGCGGTTTACACGCCTTGTTGTCCTCCTTGGCCCACACTGCCGCTCCATCTCTCATTGCTGTTTTCATTCCTCCTCTCTCTGCCTCACACACAGACACACAAAATGATTTACAAGGAGAGGTCTGGCGCTGGGGTTTCTCACTCTGTGCTGACGTAGATGGCTGTGAGATTCCCATCGCTAACCCCTGGCACGTTTATCATCTGCAGCGGGACAATTACATAACTCTGTTTACACGCAGGAGACGGGGAGCGCTCTCATGTCAGCAGGGGACGGCGGCGAAGGACGAAGAAGAAGCCCGGGGATTCCGAAACATGCGCTGATGTCACATTCGCGCTCGCTTGCGTATGCGCCCGCACACTCCCGCGCTGAAACACCCACGTGCTGCACGCCGAAAACACCTCGCACACACACACAAACATCACACATGATCTTGAAGACACTGACAAACACATAAAAGGACACTGCTCGCACTGTGCATGAACCCGCTGAGTCACTTAACCTTGTGTTTTCAAGGTCGACCCCCATTCATAATACCTTCAGAATGAGACATTTTAATGCGCCAGTACGCCTTTTCGACACCCCGAGCGGGTGAGTGATGGTGCCTCATGTCTGCACGTGGGCTGTGCCGTGAGCCATGCATGTGTCTGGATGGACGAGCCCCATATTTTTGTATTTTTGCATGTGTGTGCCAGTGTGAAATTCATGGATGTGTGTGTCTGCCACCAGACTTGTTTTCCACGAAGGCCTCATCAGACTGTTTTCCTTACCTCCCGTACTTGGGTAATTGATTGGCATGATTTACACAGCAATTATCTAAGCATGCGTTCTGTGGCACTCGCTGTGTTTTGATGGCGTGGGCCGACGTCGGAGGAGGAGGAGGAGGAGGAGGATCGCCGACGCTACTCATGAGAAGACGTTCATTAGGGGATTCATAAGGAGAGGAGTGAGTTACAGAGTCAGTTAACTCTGTCTCTTGGTAATAACTTGTAAGGCTGTCTCTCCCATCTGTTGTGTTTCCTCTCCGATTTTAATGACCAATCCTCTGTGTTTTTCCGAAGCGAGAGTTTATATCCCAGCACACTCAAGATCCACTGGGGACACATTTTAGTTCCTTTTTCCAAATACCTTGCATAATTTGAAGCATGAGAAAGAATGGGGAGTTCTGCCCGGTGCTATATCTTGCACTGCAAAACATATCTATCATAACAAGTCGGTAAATTTGGTCTAATTTAGTCCTTTTTTGACAACAACTGAAAAAAATACAAGTAAACATGATTTCCACTACACTAAAGGAGTGTTCTGCCTTTCAAAAGAATGAATTTAAGCAAGTGTAGGATACATTTTTTCAAAATAAGAGCTCACAACTGAACATCTGAGCATGGCTAAATGACAATGTGCTGGAACAATGAGGCAGAAATTCATACAGCATTCAGCGTTATGGTACCCAGCAGACCATCACAGGTCGCTTCCCTCCTCCTGGTATGTGTGAAGGTAATAAACCCAAACTGAGTGTAACTGTCAGTGGGAGCTGCTGGCCCCTGATTAACTGAACCAGTGTTGCGTTAAGGCCTCAACAGGCTCGAGTCTCGTCGAGCGCTGAAAAGCTGAATAAACATCCCTCTGCACAGCGCAGGGGATACGTTCATATTTGTTTTATTAATGTAATAAAAGAGCAAAGCTGTATCAGGAACGCTGTTTCTCAGGTATAGTGCATATTTGTTTGAGAGGCTCTGATTGCTGATATCAAGAAAACCCTCAGTCGTCGCTGTTGCTGCTCAATTAGGGGTCGAGCCGTTTCAGGTAAATCTGTTGCAGAGATATGCAGCTCCAGCGCTGGTTATGCAACCACGGTTGAGGCCTGAGGCGTCGGCCACTTTGGGAAAAGGAGAGGAGAGGAATGTGGAGCTCACAGCGAGACCATCAGACACTTGGGACGAGGACGGCGAAGCTTCATGTGTTAGAAGATGAGCCACCTCATGTCCATTTCCGTCTTTGCATGCTTGTATGTGATTTAAAGTCCTCGCCACCTGTCACTGTCTATATCTGATGCTCTTTGAGGTTACCGCCCTCGCATAAACACTATACAGCACATAACCTTGTTTGTTCCATCAAATTATATATTTTAAGTATTTTTTTTAGCACATTTAGATTCTGCTGTTACAAGCACTCTTTATCAACTGGAGGATCTGTTGTCCTCAAGCCACATGGCCCAACAGGAGCCACGTCCTGTTACATAAGAAGCAGCCATGTCTCAAATGGCCTGCTAGAGTGTTTGCTGTTGACCCTGGCAAAACGTCCATCACCAGGGATGCCAAGTCAAAGGGCAAGCTGTCACCGCTCCAGCCCGCTTAGACTCTGTCTGAATGAACACTTGGCTCCACACATCTTCAACTTCCATTGAACCCCAAATATTGTGTTCCTCTTGGTTGTTTTGCTCGGTTGGCCTTCGAAGAAACTTATTAAACCTTCATGTATCATCGAAGTTTCTAAGAACATTTTTGAATCCAGCCTTTCAGTTTAAATCAGAAACACACCGTTGAGAGGTTAGATGGATGTGACCACTGACAGATATTTCCACTAGCCCACACAAACCCTGCGCCATGGCACGGAGCAATGAAAGTTGTTAAGCAGGCACCCAACAGTTTTTCTAGTAGATCATTACTTTAATGGCGTGGGTAGTTAGCCAGGGAAATGTCACCTACTTTTTAAGATGTGTTTTTTTTGATGACTCAAGCCCAGCCTTGCATGCATTGCGCCCTAACTGCGTCATAAATTGTGCTTAGTGATGCTGACTGCCCTGCTGTGCACCCCTGGGTGCCTCCTTCTGAAAACACTAACAACATTAGCATTCACACGCAGACCAGTTCCCGAATGAATAAAAGGTGACTTAGCACCGGTCTGCTTCGTGTGCATGTATGTGGGTTGGTGTGTAACAGAGTGGTAAGCCTTTAGTTTGTCATGACGGTTTCACACACACACACACACACACACACACACACACACACGGTGCATTGTGTGCCTGGTCCCTGCTGTGGCTCCCAGCTGTTTATGAGAGCATTTCCCAGGGAAAGTCAGAATACTAATGGAGTCACCTAACCACTCTACCCTTTAGAGACAAATAGAGCGAGAGACAGCGAGATTAGAGGAGAGAGAGAGAGAGAGAGCGTTTTATAGAGGATACTCCGAGATTTCTTGAAGCAATTAAGAGCAGCAGCTACTATCAAAGCCATATTTTACAGTGCTCTGAGAGTTTATGAGCAAAAAACCTGAATCGCTCTGACTATATGAACTGCTTTTCGTAACTAAAACAGTGCCTTCAGTGGAATAAAACATTGCGTTATTCATTGTTTCCCATAGTTAACTCCCAGCTTCATATCCCCTTTCAATTCATGACCAAAATGCCCCAACAAACAGCTAAATCTGGTATCCATCGAGAGAAGGCAGAGAAAAGGGGAAATCCTTCTTAAAATGATCAATGTGCCAACTTCCCCAATGACGTGTTTGTTTCTCAGGATTTCTCCATCATCTCTGAACTTGGCATAAAACAGAATGCGGAACACCAGTAAGAAAGAAATACCCCCTCTCCCCGAAGTGGCATGACCGCCCAAACCACAACTTCCCCTGATATCACCAGTGACGCCAGGCTGGAGCTCATCACACCTGCACACCACCCTATTGTTTCCGTGGAGGCCGTGGCGAGGAACAGGAAGGGGGCGGGGGGGGGGCTTTTTGATGAAGCTTGTTAATGACGTCGTAGCTCATCAGGAAACAAAAGGGGAAGCAATGAGGGCTGACTAATGTCAAGCCGCACGGTGTGATTCAACTCCCTGGTCAGTAACAGAGGGCCGTACCACTCTTCCAGTCTTTGTTGCACACTTTCCGGGGGTGGATGTGCTGAGAAACACCCTCAGTCTCCTAGTGACCACATACACAGCAAATGATGTCCAGTCGAGCAACTTGGTCTGCCAGAAACAAGTGGATTTGAATTGTAAAACAGCAAACACAAGTTACTACTTCACCTGTTCAAAGCAAAATAATACTTATAACATTTTGTTCAATACAGTAACCATGTGTACTCGGTTATTCATCTGTTTGTTGCTGTAAATGATTGATGTGTGGTTATGATGTCTAAGTCCTGGTTCGTCAAATGTTTTGTCTTCCATCTGTGAACAATCCAGGTCAGATATCGACCCACCTTCATTAATTATGGTCATTATATGTTGTGGGCTGGTCCAGATTAACACACAAGGGGCAAAAATGTTTCCACTGTTTCTGTCATCTGTTGTTTTCATGCAACTCTCCTGCCACTTCCACCTGCCCTGCCATCACCTCACTCCCCTCGCCTGGTGTTCCCTGCCCACCTCCTCACCTGCATCTCATTCCCTCATTAGTCCCTCAGTACTTATACTGGTCCACTTTCAGTCACTTGCTGTTAGCTTGTCTTGTGTGTCTTTGTCTAGCTTTGCAGTGGACCTTTTTTGCTTGACTTAGGATTCCCCTGCTTGCCCCTTGTCAGATGTGTTTGCCTGATCTTCCCGTTTTGACGCCTGCTTGCGTTTATCACATTGATTGCTTTTGGGTTGAAGTGTGCCATTTGCCTCGCAACATTACACCTGCAGGGAAATTGACTCAGGCTTTAAGCTACTCTCCATGAACTTAGAAATAAACATACAGCTAAAAACAAGGAGCTGAACAAAGATGGGTAGAAATAAACCTACAGCTATTATGTTCGTGCAAGTAGGTGAAAATATGTATAAACACAGATGTTTCCTACGATAAGGTCCCTATTGTTTTAGTTTATAATGTGATTTAGTGGCGCAGACAGTGATGAAAAACACATTTGTGCTTAATTAAATTAAAACCAACTAATTGCTACATTAACCAGGAGCCTTCAGGCCCCCAGAGAGTCTGGGGCCCGGGATTAGTTTCCCACTTTGCTGGGTTTATAGTCTAGCCTCCTTTGTGGGACGGAAATCGCCTGCTGAAGTTGTCATAGTGGCCACGGGAACCAATAAATAGTTTTTTACTTCACGTGCTTGATTTTAGCTCACCTAACTTTGTACTCTAGCCTGAAAATGTAAATGCACAGTAGTATACGGAAAATTTTCCAATGTTAATAATGCACTGACGTTTATAATGATAAGCTAATATAATTGATTTATTGTGCAGCTTACCTGTTAACTGTACCAGCAATAATGGCTTTGTAAGTAGTGCTAACTGGAGCTGAAATTGTGAATCTAAAGGCAATCCTGTTGTATAGTTATTTCAATATTGCACAAATAAAACAGTCACGCGCAGACTCTCACACGCATGTATGCACAAGCCCACATGTACACACACAGATGCCCCCAAACCCAAGAACCTGACTGGCGTTTTCTTCTGGAGAGAGAGCGGAGGGCATTTAGTCCAAAACACACTTCCTCCTGTGTATTTTCTTTGAGTGCTGGTTGAAATAAACCCATCATGTTCAAGAATGTGAAACAAAAGTTCTCCTTTCATGAACCAAGAAAGAATCTGAGATAACTGGAGTCATATGGGCCCGCCTGTTTCTTTCCAGCAGAGTCGGGAGGGGAAACCAGTGTCGGCTACGGACATCCATCAGATCTCGTTCTCCACAATATAAAACCATTTGTTTTCAAAATGTAGGCCTTCAACAGAGAAAATTAAGACTCGGACAGTGGTGGCCCAACATTATAATAATAATAAATGAGCTTGGTACAGATTGATCATTATACTGTTTTTCCTCATTTTATGTATTTATTTTGTATTTTAAAGGCTGAATTAATTTCTGGTGTTGGCAATGTGTTGATGGGTACATGCTTTTAATCCTGTGATGTTCAACATGTCTTTTCACAGAATCTTGCATAACCCTTATCCTGACCTTTGCTCAACCTCTACCACATTTTAAAACCTAAACTCAATCCCAAGATTAACCCTAACACCCTGTTAGTTTCACACCATCCTACTGTATAGCAAAGTGTTGTTACTGTAGATTTATTCAGTTTCATATAGCTGCACATGGACTTACGCTGCTGACTGCCTCTATGTATGAGTGGGCCTGATATTAAGGGATACCTTCCAGCTAATCAGATGGAAGTATTTTCCGTGTCCATGGAATAAAATAGTTTTTCGTGTTGGATTGCTCAAATAAAGTGTGATTTTTCAGTTTCAAGTGGCTGATTTCTGTTGACATGCCTGTGAACCTTGATACTGTCATTATATCTAATCATTGAAGACTTGACCACTTGTACTGAGTGGTGACTGGAGCCTTTAATTTTCTCTAAAGCTGAGGTCGAGGGTTAGACAAAGATCAATAATCAGGGGTGTTGCTAGAACTGGTCATTTTCCAGGTCTTAGACTGCTCCCTGTGTTGACACAAAGAGCTTACCATCCAGTTTGGATCAGATATTTTATTCTATACACTGACGGTATTACTATAAACCTTGTGAAACCATTTGAAGAATTGCCACTTGAGCAGTAATTTTCAATCCAAAATGAGGCCTCATTTGAAACCTCAACAAGTTAGTGTCACATAGTTAGTAAGTTGAGAGCTTCCTGAAATCATCTTAAATGTCTCAACATTTCCAGAAAGCTGTTAGGATGTACAGCACGGCCTTGAATCACTCCATATATGGAGCAATATTAGCTTTGCAGTTATTATTATCCTGACTGACAGACAAATTGACCAGTACCTTTTGGCTGTGCACCTCAGCTGGGCACCTCCAGCGCAAAAAAACTGCGAGCCAACATGTTGACACGAGAAGGATGCCGGGAAAGGAAATCGCTTTCCAAAGCAAAGAAAAAAAATCAATAGAAAGAGCTTCTTTTGCTCACGTTTTTCTGAGTGCTGGAACCTGCACCATCGGCAGGGCTGCAGAGACGCTGGAATGCAGTTTCTGGACTGAAAGTGGAGGTTGGCGGAGAAATCCCTCCACTGCTCCAACAGACAATCCTCTAAAGTCACGATTTAAAACACAAAGGCAGCAGATAGAATACACATTGGAAGATAGGGAAGAAAGCGATACACTGCAGGGGCTTTAAACACGAGAGTAACATCATCTGGTAATTTGGATTAATCACTTTACTGACTCGTTTGCTGCCAAGTTTAATGTTATCTTAATTGCTGGAGTAACAGTAGCCACTCTTTGCTTTAAATCAGTGTCAAAAACAATGCAGCTGCTCTGCCTTGACTGCATTCCTTCAATTAGCGGCAGGACTTGTGTGTCAGGTTATTCTTCCATTACAGCCTCTCCAGAACTTTCCATTACAATCGGAAAGGAGGAGGAAAATGTGCGGACTCAGCATTAAGGCAGGCAGGACAGTGAATAGTGAGAGCTTGCACCTTCCCCTAAAGATCTATCTCTTTTTCTTTTCAGTCCCTCTTTCCTCTTTGACAAAGCACACATTGCACAGCACATATGGGAGGCCCCCTGACAGGAATATGAGTTTAAAGGGGGGGAGAAAAAAAAAAAAAGCTGATGCACGGACTTACAGGAACAAGGACTGCACTGTGTAGCCCATTCATTCATGGCAGGTACCTCTGTGTCCGGCCAAACATCAAATGAGGAGGCACTCACTAGTAAAGCATCATCTTGACAAAAAAAAGCCCTCTGTGTCTCACTATTTGTCCCATTTTACTGTAGTCCTGTCTTAAACACTTCTTCTTAAACGGTAGATCCAAACTTAATTTCTTTTTATAGAGCGGAAAATATTTACTATGGCTTTAACGACTCTCCTGGAATCTGTTTGTGAGGATAATAACGCAAAAAGAATGGATGGAAAGAAAAGGAGGGGAGGGAGATAGAAAGGTGGCGCGCTCCGCTTGGAGACCCAGATTTGGGCCAGAATGATAGAGCGTGACAGCAAACAAAAACCTCCGCCGCCATCAGGAGGACGGAGAGGGAGAAATGGGCAGATGAGATGAAAGAGGGGAGAGACAGGCATGGATGGAGGGGATACAAACAGAGTGAAGGACAGGGCAGCACATGGCGAACTAGACGCCCTGGCTGCGAGTTGAGTTATGGGGCCGATGGTGGGGCCGACTTTCTCGGCTTCTTGTAAATGGGACAAAGCAGGAGAGCTGCCCCTGTATTTTCTCAGACTGCCCTATATACTTTGGGATCAAGGGTGAGGCCTGGTGTAGATTAAGTGAGATGGCAGGAATGGACCGGGCTTTGACAGCTAAACAGCTGTTTGTGAGAACAGGCCAAAAGGTCACAGACAGGTAACCGCCTGCACAAAGCTGGATCAAAAGCGAGGTCCTCCAGAGTTCAGGGTCACGTGAGTGCAGCTCATCAACAAGGCAGGCGTCCCAGACACAACAAGGTGCCGCTGCCCTTTTTTCTCTCTTCCCTTTGTCCCCTGTGATGGGTTTGATATAATATAACCTCATTTACGCTTCACTGCACTCGCCAGCGAGAGACGGAATGAATGGACGTACTTTGAAGCACCGAAAGAGGACACATTTGTATTCCCACATGTCCGGTGACACCCCACGTCCCGGCAGAAAGACAATGAGCCCAGATGAAAGAGTGTCTCTGTTTACTATCCGCTGTCAAACAGTAGACACGAGGGACTTGTAACTGTTAATTAGCACGGGAGATGCACTGCGCTGGGTTTTAATTCCGACTTCTCTCCAGTAGCCCTGTGGAGACTTTCCGCTCTAAATACCCAAGAATTGCATCCACATGGACTGCGGAGGAGCAGTCGGTTTTGCGAGGTATTTGCTCAAGGACCTCTGAAACCACGGCTGATGCTGAAAACCTGCTTCAAAAGCACCTGGATTGTGTTTGTGGAATAAGCTCGTTTCTGCAGCCTGTAATGGTGCATTTCTTCATCCACCCAACATATGACAGAGAGACAAAGATAAGAGTGGAGGACAGAGGCACTGGAGGGTCAGAGGAATATGGGCCATTGTTCCACATAAAACTAAAAAAAGATTACAGCTTCTTAAAATGAATGATGGAACAGGGTTGCTTTACCTTTTTGCTTCACCCATCACTCTTTCTTTGTCTGATCAGACGTCTCGTTGGTCATCCAAGAACTGGAGTGTGTCTTGAAAATGTGGTTGCAATTATCCACAAATTATCTTTTTTTCTTTTCTTTTTCTTCCTTTTTTGATCCAGGCAGGAATCTGTGGAACGTGTTGGCTTTCCGCAGCGGCTCAGGTGGACCATCTCTGTTTAATGACATCCAGTCGCATTCAGGGTCACTCACGAAAAAAGCAGCTTCATTTAGATATTCATAATACTGTAAAACGAGGTGGTTTTAAGCTGATGTTTATTTAAGTTATTGCATGTTAATGGCCATGGCAGTTGGTTTGATCCTTGAGCAAGATGTTAAATCATTTTCAGCTTCACAGATATTAAATGCTGCTGACCTCTCTATAAGATGAAGGGGTGGGGGCAGTCGTAAAGATAAATTAAGGATCAAGATCAATAGAGTACCACAAAAACATTTTTAAAAGTAAATTTTTGCTAACTGTGTGTTAGATAAATTACAGTGGTGCCTGGAGGTCAGTCAGGCCCCCCCAAAAAAACCCAAAACACAGTGAGTTATGGCTTTAGGAGCCATTCCTCATTACACTACGGTTTTCATCAAAGTGGGTATCAGGCTACTCCGTCTGAGTGAAAGTACTGCACATTCAGGACGAGTGGGACTGCTGTGAGAGGACTTTCTCAACAACTGTTTGCTATTTGTGGTGTGGGACTGGATCCTCTATTTCACCACAACAAATGTTCAGTTTGAGTGGGAATGTGCCCGCATGCATAAATCTCAAAATAACAAAGCAACTAACAGAAAATACGTGTTTCATTTACTAAACAGCAACAGAGGAAGTTAGATACTGCAAGAACACCACCAGTGAAACCAGTTGCTACAACTTAAACTAATGTACTCTGACGTACGACAAGTAAGCTAAATGCAAACTGCTTATGTTGTCTTCTGGCTCCGGCTTCGTATTTAGCATACAGGTATTATATCCACCTTCAAAGTCACACAATCAACCTCTTTTCAGTCCTCGTTGTGCGCATGAGGACACATGCTAGCATTTAACAAGGATGGGTATTCAGGGAGACTCATTTTAGCATCAACACTTCTCGGTTATTGAGAAGTCCAGATCCTGGTGGTTTTTCAGAGTGAAGATCAGGATCAGACCAGCCTCATATTCACACAGAAGTTCCAGACGGCTTTAAGACAGGATCACAGCGGTCTTGGTGGGAGCGCACTCTTAATAACATAAGGACTGAAGATTTCCCCTTGATCTGGAAAATTTGTCTGGAACTCTTGCTTCCTTTTAATCTTTCAAATTGATCTTATGCGCTTATTAGAGCTACAGTATATAAAGTGTCATGATATGGCGCCCTACTTGGTAACAACTTTTAACACTTCTATTTAATTTTTATGCATTGCCTTGTTCTGCTACTCCATGTTATACTGACTGATAACTGCAGAGTCTACAGACTTATACATACACACAAGTTTTATTCGTGGACCCAACACATGCTGAACACAGCTGTAGTCATGTTCAACTCTCCGATGAAAAGCAGAAACAACAAAAGCTTTAGATCAGTCGGAAACATGTTGCAGCTAGTTTTTCCCCCCCAAACAGTCTTTTGTTTTGTCTTGGAATAAACTGATTTTCGGGGGGGTTTATTTTATTTTATTTTGTCCCACTTACTGAGAGCCACATGTTGAAGCTGCTACTTTTTCACTCAGGTGATTGAAAACTGCTGTAAGTTTTATAAATAACCTTAAAAAGGTGAGAATTAAGTGCCTCGTAGAATTGTTGGGGCTTTCAGCGCACTGGGATCGTTCTCTTTACATGACTCGCTCAGGTAATCCCACCAGATTTCAGCAAATTGACAAACGGTGTCATTAATGCTTTATGTTGCAATAAAGCCCGTAGTAAATAAACAATAACTTGTTTGTTGTGTATAAACAGCAAAGAAAAGGGCCCTGAGGTTGCAATGGGGGGACTGGGGGTTCACACTGCTGAGCTGGTGAGTTTGTTAAAAAAACTTGGGGGGAACAAGAGGGGAGGGCTGCGCACGTGCACGTCTCTCCGTCCAAATAATCACTCCAGCCTGCATCTCAGCTGTAAGTGCTTGGGGGCCCCTGTAAAGGAGGGTGGGCGGCCCCTTATCTAAACAGAGAGCTGAGGGAAACTGGGGGCTCTATGGAGTGTCAAGGACCACGGGAAGTATTCAATCCTGTTGTGACATGCTCACCTCTATGAGAAAACAAAGCCTCCCCAGATTCCCCCCTGACCTGCTTTTAGCTTCACATATGGACACACACACACGCACAGGAGGCCACCAGACGGTAAGTGTGTGTGTGTGTGTGCACAATAGAGGAGCACAGGAAGGGAGGGTGTTGAGAAGAAAGGCAGGAGGAACAGAGAAAGGTGATAGAGTTGAGAAAGAGATAATGTAGACAGAGGAAAAGAAGAGAAGGCAGAGGATCAGGGACAGCTGAGGTGGTCCTCCAGCTGCTGGGATGATGCAGCAGCGCTGGTATTCTCTGACACCATACCTTCCCCCCGCACGTGTTGCACCAGATACATGGCTCTCATCATAAGGTGGAAAACTGGCCCTCTGCCATCACCTAGCTAGCTACTTGCCATGTGACTTCATACCCAAAAGTCAGATTTTTTTCCTGCTCCCACCATCCCACACATGTGTTTCAAACGTGTACAGACAAAAACAAAGTCATCATATGCATTCTCTCATTTATTTATAAGGGGGAACAGGGCCCGCTGGGACGATTGATTTGAAGCATTAAGAAGACTGCGTGGACTGAAGCTTTGCATCGCCCCAACTTTCAATAAAACATCTGCTCCTAAATAAACATCACTGCAAGGATGCAAATTACAGCCTTGGCGACGTTCCGGAGACTAAAATGCAACGAAGCGAAACATCCATCACTTTTTCCATCCTCATGAACTTAATTAATTTTTATGAGCATTTTGTTGTTTGCTCTCATTTTCTTACTCAAGGGTGGCAGATTGGAGTTATGCTCATTTTTCACCTTTTGTTTACACTCAAGGCATATTGGCTCCGTCCACATGTCCTAATTTCAAAAGTGTAAAACTGCAACTCTGGCATTTTTCAAAGACTTTCACACCCGGTAGACTTACACATGCTGGCACAATAGTGATATAAAGAGTTATCCACTCTGTAGGGGCTCTGAAGGTGTTGTAGAAAAGCTGTTGAAGAGATCACACCAATAAAAAAAGAGCAAATCCTCAGGGAAGACAGGGATCCCGATCCTAACATAAACAGGGCCCAGACGTCTCAACCTGCACGCTTTTATTGTGAAAAACGTCACTACCTGTCAGCCTCGGTGAATGAAAAATGCCCCCCTCCAAATTTCATCCAACAGTTATTCAATCATTCGCCATTTTCCACTTTCAGGAGTAATGAGGACCAGGTTCACAAAAACAAAGTGTGACTGAGGGAGCGAGGAGGAAAAATTAGGCCAGCAGATAAGTGATGTGCGGTAGTCGCGGCAGCTCCTACGTCTACAGCGGCGTTTTAGCATCACGGCCTAGGTGAAGCTGAAGCAAAGCCTCAGTCTGCTGTAGGCCTGGAAGCGACTTCAAAGTGGAACAAAGTCTTAAAACCTTGAACGAGGAAGAAGAGAGTTAATTGAGAGCATATCATTTCCAGATGGCCCACAAAAAAAATCGTCGAGAGATGATTAAACTGCTCAGAAGCAATGGAAATCCCTGGCAATTAAGCCAGATAGCTGCCATATGCACCAGACTAGGTTAAACTGCTTCAGACTCCCTTCTCTTTTCTTCAGCTTGTAGATGCAACATTCATCCTGTTTCATCACCACAAACTGTGCTCCCATCTGATGGATACCATTTATGGATGTACACGTGCTCACCTTCTTCAGACAGACACAAGCACACACTGAACACCACCCATAACACTATTGAACAATGGCTTCACATGCACAGCCCCAACAGGGGAGCAGATGATGGAGGGAAGATTGGTCAGAGATGGACAGAAACGTGAGATAATCAGGCGTTCAATCTCCTTAAGTTTTCTCACAGCACTCCACTTGTCTGCTCATATGTTGCAGCTCACATTCAGCTCCCAATGAGTGAAAGTGAAATCAGGCCAGAATCAAGGTGTCAGTATGCTTCAGACCAAGTGCTTATTGTATTGTTTAACCTCCCACATTCCCAATGTCAAAACTGGGCGGGACGCAGCCAACAATTTTTGTAAACCGCTAACCCGACACACACAGCACGTCAGGTGTGTTAAGGTGAGAGAGTAGGCGGGGTTTGTACGATCTATTATGTGGCCATTTGGAACAGGTGTAAACACTTTAGATGTGGTTGAACAACACTTACGTACAAACTAGTTTGTTTCAAGCATACCCTTGCCTTTACCACAGGACACCTCAACACCCCATGCTAATACTTTCTCCCTCTCTCTTGCTCTGATTTCTTTAGAAGAAAAAAATTAAACTCTTAAGCATTTTGGGTGCAGAATTAACAGCCAAGTGATGTTCATTAATTAATTTATACATTTCCAATTCAAAGATCAAACAAAGGTGGAGTTAGTTAAAGAAGCGGTCGGTGAGGAAGCTGTGAGAAGAAGTAAATAATATTTTTCTGTCACTGACAAGCCACCTGACTCTATTTGACTCGTCTGAATACAACAAATTCCACCATTCCTGAGCTCCATCCAGGTTAAAACAAATGCCAAGACTAAAATTATTTGACCCAGGCCTTTTCCAAGGACATATTATGACAGGCAGCCACGCTCGGCTCCTTTTCACAGTCGCAGAGCGCATGAGTATCAGATGTAATTTACATGGATATTTCTGCTTTTGGAACTGTTCGGAGCGCAGTTCTCAATGCAATCCGCCTTTTGGAGAGAAGACGCTCAGCAGTCATGGAAAAATATGCCTCCCTTCAAAAAAGCAATTTCCTGCAATCACGGTGGCTTTAGTGTACTTAGTTAATCTAAATAAAAGGGGAGGTTATTTGTATTTGTCTAATTTGATTAACTGGAAGAATTCTGAGGATTTTTCCATCCAAACCGTTCCATTCCTGGTACACAGAGAAACAGTGTTATAAACTTGGTAGCTTCTGAATGGTGTCAGAAAAGGCATCAACTCATGTGGTTTTTATAGGATATTGATTGTCTTGAGAAGCTATTGGCGAACTAAAATCAGAGTGAAGGCACATTTTGCAGTCTTGGACATCTCTGGGCTTTGTGGTTGCCAGGAAGAGCTCAAACAAGACACAAATAAAAGTGAGTGCAGCAGACCACAAAAATGACAAACCACTTCTTGAAGAGTAAGTTCTGCATGTTACCCTCCCCTTCTCTTTACCAACACGACTTTAACGAGGAAAAAAACACCCACAGACACTCCCACATTTCTTAGAACGACTTACCGTCTGTGTGAAATCAAATCTTGAAGAATAAGCACTGAAATGATGCAATGATGAATTCAAACTATAACAGAGGTATTGATCTGGGGTCAGTGCCTCCGTACAACCTACAACCAAAATAACAAGGAAATGATGGTGTAGTATTTAGCACTGTCGCATCAGAGGAAGAAGGTCTTTGGTTGGGCCTTTCTGTCAGGAGTTTGCATGTTCTCCCTCATGTCTGTCATGGTTTCCTGACGTGCAGGTTAGTTATGGAGACTCTAAATTGTCGGTGTAAATGTACATGTAAACGGTTGCCTTTCTATTTACATATGTGTTGAGTTACATGAGTCACGTTTCACTTCACTCCCACTGAAACCCAAACAATTTTTTTTGATCACAAGGCTTATGTGACCATGCCTTTGGGCCTGTGATAGACTGGTGACCTCTCCAGGGTGTACACTGCCTCTGGCCCAATATGACCCAGGATATGCACAGGGATTTACACCTTGCTACATATAAAGCAGACTACTTCCTGCATTGGCACTGAGCAAAAACATTTCCTGAAAAACATATGACAAAGCAAGTTAGTAGTACATAAAATAAATATTTTCTAAGAGAAACGGATGCACAGCAAGAATCAGGTCACCACAATTCACTTACTGGATGCACAACTGTGGAAAAATCCAACCAGGGTACCACCACAGCTGGAGGGGAAACTTTGTTGACAAACACAGAACGTGGTGATGCTCATTTCTTCCACCCCCCCTTCGTGAATCTGCTCTCTGTCTGCTCCGGTCTCCGTTGGTCACACAAATAAAACCAGAGCAAAGTATAAACTCTTTGTGTTGGCAGAGCCCTAACTGGGTCACAACTCGCCCTCGTCTTTTGTTTGTCTTATTTTCTGTCTCCCTCTGATGTCACCCAGGAAGAACACATGCTTAAACAATCTGTGCATCCACATGGATGATAATTTCACAATGCTGTAAAGGTCTTAAGATGGCCAAAACTTTCTCTGCTGATTTCTGCCTGCAGTAATTCTGTATATAAAAGGGGTCAGAGGTGGTTGGAATGAAACTCCTCTTGTACTGAAACGAGAAAAAAAAAGCATTTCTGTTTATATTTCGACAACTCTTCTGCTTGTTTTCACAATTCTAAGTAACCATGAAGTGAGAGGTCCGGCCTGCAGACATATTGCCCTGTAATGCGCTGTGTCTCTGGCTTTACTGGAATCATGAGACATATTAAAATAAAATCCTCTCTGGGGGCATAATAGCTGTCATTCAGTCATAAATAAAATTGGTTTTGTAGCAAAAATAAATAAGTCTCTTTGTTTTTTACCCTAAGACAGAGAGAGTTTAAACTATGTTACGTTTGATGACACACGCTTACAGCTTTCTTATAGCTTAAGAAACAAACAAGAAATAACAAATCTGTATATGAGAAGCTCCTCAAATGCAGACTGCATAGTCTTCAGACAGTGTTACTGAATGTGTTTGTTTTCTCGACTATGAACGGCCCCTCTGTTTCCACCTTACTTCTACGTTCATGTTGATTCCCCTGTGAAATGGTGATTTGAATCACCTGTGCTCTACACTATATACAGTGTGTCTGTCTGACCTTAATCCTAAAGAAGGCAAGACGTGCCAAAACTTTCATTACAATTATCGGTTTCTCATATTTATCAAGTTCTCTAACAACAAAGAAGGCTGTTTCTGATCTCATATCCAATGGATATAGTGTGGTTCAATTTATGCAAATGAACAGGGTTAGTGAAAGATCATGGATAACAGAAGTTGACAGTTGTAGGAGATGGGTAACATAATGTGGTTCCATTCTTCCAGGGAATAAGGAACTCGTATGGTGGTTTTCTGAGGCTCTCAAAAAAGTTTGGATGCGTATTTAGTGCGTATCAGTCACAGAGGGTAGCGAAAAATCAGGTCCTCCTGCTGTGTATGCGACATGCAGTCCAGTTCTTGTGCCTCCTTAAGTGCTTTAATATGGCTTATTGTTGGCAGGCCTTGCTAAACAGCACCAGAGGACATGCTGGGTCTCGGGGGTCCTTTGAGGAAACAGAAATGGAGGAGGACCAGCCTGGCACGCCAGCCTCCCTGCTGCGCCCTCAAAGTGTGGTTCCAACCCACCCGGCAGGACTTCAAAGCACCTACCGTCTCTCTCTCACACACACACACACACATACATCTGACTCAGATAGAGAGTGTGTGTGTGTGTGAGAGGATAATGTTCATTGCTTGAGTGAATGCATTTATCACCATGTGTGCATGTGCATAATGGTGTAGTATCGGCCTGTATGAGCATTTGTGAGAGCGAGTGTGTGTGTGTGTGTGTGTGTGTGCGCGCGCACAAGACAGCAAAACCCGTGATGTGTAAAGTGTTTGTGAGAGTTTACCCATGCGTGGTCACCTCTCAGAACTTGTCTGTGGACAGTAAGTAGCCGACAGAGTACTAATTGGTGCACTGACAAGGGTGTAACAATGAGTTTAACTATGTTTAGAGAAAAGAGGAGGAGAGTTCATTCTAAAGACATCCATTAGACTTTTTATTAGAGGTCCTGTTAGCAGGAATCAGTCCTGCCGGGAAATTCACAATCTTATCTGTAATTAACGTCCCATTTTCTGCAAATATTTTTTTGAGACATTGTTTCCATATCTTGTCTTATCTTAACAACTTCAGTCTTACCAAAACAGAAACATCTCTTATCTAATATCTAAAAACGAGAAGCTTGGCATCAGCGTTGACGCAGTAGAAAGAATGAATGTTATCTTCTAAATTCAATTCAGGGAGGAAAGGTAGATAAACATGCTAGCAAATTAGCAGCCAGTGACAAAAATTCCCACAAAAGGGTCTTTCCTGAGATTCTGAAAGATACATAAACACATCCAAACTGTGATTAATAGTAGAATTTTAGTAGAAACAGTCGCTTTTTTTACAGCTAACATACACTTTTTAAATATACCACAATCTATCACCAACTAATCGTCATTTTGGACTGCAGTGATCATAAAAAAACATTTTCCTGATAAATATTCTGCCTTGTTAAGGTGCAAGAGTGTGTCCAAGTAAAGAGCCTGGTATGAACAGTTCAAGCAGAAGAAAGGAAAACAGAGAAAAGAGCAGATGAGAGGTGAGGATACAAGAAATGTGGACTGGAGGGAAGAGGGAGGTTTTTTCGGAGGGGATGTTGACGGGAGCCTGGCACCGGCGGGGTGGCGGGGATCTGCAGGAGCGGCATGTTCACAGAAAGTTTCTCTGTGGCTCTTTATCTGTGGGCTGGCAGCACTTCAATGGAGGCCTTATCGACATAATGGACACAGGGGAGAGGAGACGACGAGAGAACACACTCGGCACATAGTGAGCGACCACGTGCACGCGAACGAATTCATGTGTAGAAGATAACGCACACACAGACGGGCCCGCTCCATCCTCTTTGTCTTTTCAACTTCATGTTTCACTTCCTTTCTTGTATCTCGTGGGTCTTCCTCTGAAACCCTATGGCGGAGGGTTTTTACTGTAAGATTTCATTCGTTGCGTAAAGGCTTTCACTTTACAGGCTTTCTGGCTCCACGTCCGAATTTCTTTAAAGGTGTGTGCATTAACCTTGAGACGATGTCAACAGTCAAGACAAGAGTCACTTTAGATAGGACTTCCTCCCAGCTGGTCTGGTTAACGGGACAGTGACCTGCTCTGGAGGTAATGGACCTGAGTGGTTGAACTGAGACGTTGTGGCTCAGTGAGCAAAGGTGAAAAATCATTCCTGTCACACGTCTGTTGTGTAAGAAAAACAGGAATGGATTAGGATGAAGGATGAGAAGAAAAGATTGAATAAATGAGGAGGACTGGATGGTTGAGAAAGAGCAGAGACTAATTTAAAGTTCAAACGGAGACAAAACGTGAGGGCAAAGAACTGGGGAAGGCGAGGGAGATGGACGAGTAAGAGAGCTGACACGAGGAGGAAGTGAGTAGATGAAGAAGAGTCTGGCCAACATAAACTGTTATGCTCCGGTCCCATTAAAACACCCTCATAAGTCCATGTGACGGCAGAGCAGTGTACAACAAGAGTGTACAACAAGTGCAAGCCTTTGTAAACAACTGAAAAAGAGAAGGCGAATAAATGGAACTGATGGATTCAATAACACGCTGCTTTTATGTTATGGAATAAATCACAGAAGGAGAAACGGTTCCCTTGAGGAACAGAGCCAGGCCTCTGACCTCGGAGGTTTTTCGAATGCTGACACCAGCTGGGAACATCTGAGTGTGAATCCCCGCTTCCTTTCATTCAGAATGACTCCAGGCTGTTGTTGTCAGTAACAACGTGTCTTGGTCAGATTTGGCCTGCTAGGCGAAATAAAGGGTTAAGAAGTCTGGAGTCCAGGAGCCACCCAGGCACTGGTTGTTTACCCCCGTGGCAAACAAATCCCCCCATCTGGGGGCTGGTGAGCCTGAGAGGAAGACAACAGAAAACACAGGAGGAAGAGGACCAACACTGTGTCCATGTGTTTTTAGGCAAATAACTGCATTCAAATATATGTTACAGTAAGAAGGATATTCACTGATTTATCCAAGAATATGCGTACAAATTCATCCCACCCAGATGAGTCAGCAGTTAAACCACTTTTGCATTTGCTGGTCCTAAAACATCTCTTCTGATGCTTCATTTATTTAGAAGTTCTGGTCCTATAGGACAGGCTAAACATGACATAACTGTTGCATTATCCACAGTTTAAACTGTAACACAACTAATGGTGAAATCAATTGGTACAGGTAAGAGGTGTGTCCACTTTTCCAGCAACAATTCCTCCAAACTAAAAGATAACATAGGTCCTAAAACCTAGGATCCTGTATTGAGGATTGCCGTATGGCTAAGGATGGGGAGAGATCAGGGTGATGGAGACATGGAGGTTAGACATCTAAACCAAAGCAAACCCATCCACCACCCCGACCTCCAAACCCTTACTTTGCTACATAAAGGTCACACTACTTCCTGCATTGGCACTGAACGCTGGCACTGGATGTAAATCACATATATTGACAGCATGTCTCGGGATACTGGACTGGAACACCAGTGCTGCTGTTTTCCTCTTGAGGACAGTCTCAACTCCAGTGACTAAGACGTTTATTTTGAAAGTTGTGGTCTACTGCTTTGTCACAAGTAATTATTGATGATGAAAACATGGGGAATTGAGTCAAATGGTTGAACGTGCAGCTGTTAAGACATTGTGAAAGTATGTGTTCTTGTAAAGTTTTGACTCACTCCCATCTCCCAAAGGACGCTATGACGAATAATAATAGTCAGCAAAGTCTGCTGGGTCTGGCCAATGTCCAAACCCAAACAGCCACAAAAAGAGCTCCTCTAGTGCTGGTCTATTCCGTTTCTCGTAACAAGGCTCGTTCTCATCCTTGTTTATCTTAACTTTAACTTGGCTGCAGCTTTGGCCCTCCAGTCCAAAAAGCTCAAATTTGTTGTGACGTTAGCGAGATGCCGATTTGACGTCGGTTGACGGAGAAAACAAACTCTCCCAAGCTCTGTCCAGAAGTGGCGCGATTGGTGAATCAGTTTTATGATGAGGGGGAAGGGACGTCCTGGTTTGAAGTGGAGTGATGTCTTGCTGAGGTGAAGCTCCGTCATCAAGCCGGTGAACATGACTCAGCTGTCGTCTCCGAGTGATAACAGCTTGAAATAATTGGGGGAAAATAAATTCCCAAGATCAGTTTTACATCTATTGCAGCCTGGTTGTTGTTTTAATCTTCATAATGACCCGACTGTATTTGAGATAAAGAATACAAAGATATTCCCAAACCTTTCCCAGTTGGTCCCTGTAATCACAATTTCAGTGCAATCAGTTTTTGTTTTTCAAGTTTTTGCCTGATATTTTAAATCTTGGCACACGCTTCGTATTTCCACTCCTGCGATCTGTTTTCATTAAGCCCATGTCTCCCTGAAGGGAAAAAAGGCATTTTTCATTGCCAGAGTACACTAATCTGTGTCAAATATGAAAGAGGACAAAGGCAGCGCATTGTTGCTGCCGTAGATGGGAGGAGAAGCTGAATTAAGTTGTTTTGATTTGATCCCACTTTTGCCGGGGACAGACAAAAGACAACAATTCCTTGCCATGCAATTATCCATGAACCACGCGTAATGACAGAGAAATATGCAGTAAAGGACAACAGACGGGCAGCCTCACACACAGACGCAGATCTGTGTTACGATACTTGTCCTTCAATGACTGCCCTGAATCTTGACATAACATAGGCCTCATTCTAATCTTATGCATGTTCTGTGTGTGTGTGTGTGTGTGTGTGTGTGTGTGTGTGTGAGGTCCCCTCTCCTATCAAAGCGGCGGTCCTGTGGTGTGTCTCGCTGATCCTCTTATCTCACGTCTCTCTCATCTGGCTATTGTGTCTCCAATCTTCTCTACTTTATCTAATCTGCTCTCTCTCTCTCTCTCTCTGTCTTTACCTCTCTCTGTCTCTCACCCACAGGTCCCTCAGGTTATTAGTTTGATGTGCTTGATCTTGAGGGTCTTTTATCCCTGTAGAAACACACGAAAAGGCATTAAGGCTTACTGTAAGCTGGAAAAACAAGCTGTGTGTATTCCCCTGAGTGTATTTTTAGATCCCTGCAACACTAAAGCCAAACATGTATTTTCTGTTTTTGTTCATGTCATGTTCGCCTTGTCAGCTTTGCCATATATGGCTACCTCTGCAGCCATCGGCTGTAAACTGGTAAGGATGGACAACTATGGAGAAAGAAGTTCTTGTGGCTCTTCCTCTACTCATTTTCCTCTTCTTAGGTGTTTTTATTGTCATGTTTCCCTTCCTCCATCCCCCAATACTACAACATACTCAAATAATCAAAGATTTAACTCCCTACTTTGCTTATTCACAAAAAGGCCTCTGTTTGAGTCTTGACCTTGACCTTTTCCTGTACACGAAACAGCCAAAGTGTGTCCTCTGACTGGCCAATCACTGAGCAGCTGGCCCAGCCGCCACCCTGTGGGGATGGTGTGTGTGTGTGTGTGTGTACGGGTGACTCTGAGATTGTGTTGATACGCACACTTTATGCTTTACTTTGGCCGAAGGCAGATATCTCAAACAGCATCCATCATACACGGCTTGGCTGGCATCCCTGCGGCTGTCTGACTCTGCCTGTCTGTTTGTGTGTGTGTGTATGTGTGTGTGTGTGTGTGTGTGTGTGTGTGTATGTGTGTGTGTGTGTGTGAGTGAGGAGCCTTGAGGACATCGCCACTGAGCATCTGACCTCTCCTGACCACCTCTGAGGACGTTTTCCCTCTTTTGGTGGAATAGTGAACAGCACCTTCACTCCCTTTTGTAAAAGTGCTCTGATGAAGATGAAACTAATTTCATCCAATCAAATTAAATCCATATTTATTCATTTTATGTTAAGCGAAGAATAACTTCAGCACCAGCTACACAACATTAGTTTTTCTCCAAAGTCATTGAAGCCTGTTGAAAACAGATTCAACGATCAACACCGGTCCACCTTAAGAGATTTTAGCATGCAGTTCTTCATTTTTGCCTGCTGGTGTCAGTGGTGCACCATGGGAAAATCCACTCAAGACACACTCCAGACCCAAGAGGAGGGTTTTGTTTTTAAGGTGGTTCATGAGGGTTGAGAAACTTATCCTGAGTAAGAAAACTACAGTGCTGAGTAGGTATCAGTGTGGAAGGATGATACAGCGTGTTGTTAAAGAATACAGAATATTATGCAGCTCCAGATCTGTCTCTCTGCCTGTATTCTTGCATTACCACCATGCATGACTGTTTGTGTTTTGGTCCTGTGTGTGTACATGTCCTCTACTGCCCGCTAGCACCAACGCTGGCTGTGTCTTGGTGCGGCATGTGGCGGCTGACACTGGGAAAGCAGCTTACAGCTCCTGGTCCCTGCTTGGTCCAGGCTGGGCAGGGCGGCGAGCGTCCTGGGGGCCTCCCGGACTGCCACCAACAGGGCTTTATCGGCCCTGAGGATTAATGCGATTTCATCAGGGTCCAGGCCTGCCTGCAGCCACACACACACACACACACACACACACACACACACACACACCCGATGCATGCATGGTATGCACGCATGCTCAGAGAAAGTGCAAGTAGTGAATTGCTTGTCAGGCAACAATCGTGTGTAGAACGGAATTAAAAACGATTGAATGACCAGGCTGTCTCTGTTTACAGCTATTGTATCTCCAATTATGTGTATGTTTATGTGTGTAAGTGTGGGTGTGTTCACCACTCGGTGGAGCAAAGGTTGGCTGGAAGAGGTGGTGGTGGTGGTGGTGGGCTCTGTGTGGACTGAGAGAAAGCCAAACAGCAACAGTTACTAAGGTCTTCTGTGTGTGTGTGTGTGTGTGTGTGTGTGTGTGAGCGAGGCAGAGAAGGTCGAGGATGGCCGGCGTCAGAGGTCAAGGCTTCGTTGGGTTTGTAACATCAGACAATGGTGACTTCTTTTTCTCATCTTCTCTGTGGGTCTTTGTTCATCATGGTGGTTACATCATAGCTTGTGGTGTTCAGTGACTAAAAGGAAGAATCCACCGTTGGCATCACTCTGTGATATTCTGTGCATTTTAATACATATTTGTGATTGTTGCAATGTATTTTCCTTAAACCTGACACACACATTTTTTCCTGTCGCAGTCGGTCATACCCTACATGATTTCATCTGATTTGTACTGTTAGTGTTTCGGGTCGATTACCTTTTTTTCCCCCACTGTAGTTGCACTGCGAATATCTCAATGAGACATCAGGCTGTCATTTGGCCAGTTATCCATGGTAACAAGGAAAATAGACCAACTACCAAACAACAAAATTAAATATGTTTGACTACAAGTGTTTTCCTCTTATAAAGGTAGGCATGATTTTTCCTTTTACTGACATTGTTTTGGGTCATAGGAACACCCACACAACTCAACATGAAAGCCATTGTGCATCAGTTAGTGAAGCTACCTCCTGCAAATGAAAAGCTATGGGGAAGTTGCCATAGGGCCATGAATATCATACACATGTCCTCTCATAGTGTTTTGTGTATGTATGGTTAGGACATTGGAAAAGTCCTTAAAGGCAGTCTTGATAAGGTTGGGGGAAAGAAAACTATAGTTTATAGCCAGAGGCTGTACGTCAGTGCTAACATGCTCACAATGATAATGTTAACATGCTGATGTTAAGCAAGTTTAATGTTTACTTTGCTTGGTAAACATGACAAAGCTCCTCAAAGAAGACATTATACAACTGTTCACAGGTTGACTGGTACTCCCCATGACTCGTAAGCTAACCTTAACATGTAATATCAGTGGATTGCCCCTATTTAACGAACACTTTCTTGCACTATCCCATAGGGTCAAATATCCATATGTGGTCATGCATTTTTCTATTTCGCACATCAAATCAGTCCAACTTGTCAGAGAGCCGGTGATTTCCTTCCAAGTGAACCCTGGCATGCTGAATGTGTAGTGTGAAAGCAGTCGGGCCTAAAGCGGGGACATAGCCAGGAAAGTCTGCATTGAATCAAACAGTGTTGACTGTATTCTCCAATATTTCCCAGACTGTTTTATATTACATGCATCGCGTCCAACATTTTGCTTTTAGCTTGTTCAAAATAGCTAAATAACACTTAACAAATTGCATCACAAATCAGGCGTATAATCAGTCACTGACAGGAAACTGGATACACTAAATAGCAACGGCTTGCCACTAAAATAATTAACAAGTGGTTCAAGTAACATGCTGACTGACATTTCAATTCTTATTCCAACCAATTGAAAGCATTACGAAGTAGGTCAGGTCTGACTGAGGGGTTTGTGTGTTTGCTTGTACACAGACATGTAATGTGCCCCCTTTCGCCCAATATCTTTAACTCATTCTCCTCTTGACTTAAAGTTTACTTAAGCTTGATTTATGCCCGTGAGTGGTGCATGTCTAAACTGGTCTGTCTGTGGGCTGCGGAGGCTTCTCCTTCAGCTAACATTTTCATGCTGGTCTTGCAGCCGACGCATGGCCAGTGGCTGTTCAGTGCCCGCAGCTGACCATCACAACGAAATACCTCGACTAGACAGTTATGGCCACATTAAAGCGTCTCTTACTGGTGTGATGCTCTGCCTTTATATCTCAGGTAAAACGAACACATTTGGAGCAACAATGTGGCCGAAAAAATAACAGTGAATACCTTGAGGGCTCAGTGTGTCTCTGTCTGCTATAGTTGTCTCTGTGTGTGAATATCTGTCTATGTTTATGGATGTGTGTGTTAATATGAGTGTGTGTATTTCGGTCTGTCTGTTTTTATGGCTTTTTATGTGCCCGCACGAGTGTATGAGACTACGCGTGTGTGTCTGTGTATTTATGTCTATGTCTGTGTTTGTGTCTGAGTCTGTTTGTGTGTTAATATGTGTGTGTGTGTGTGTGTATGTGGCTTTGGCTCTCAGGTGTGACTATGCAGTTTGGCATTGTGTAGCACTCTACGTGTCTGGCCTCTGATGCTGTGATCAGTCCATTTGGCTCAGTGCTGTGCAGCAGGGCTGCAGGGCAGTCTGTGTACTATAAACCATTTAAATGTAGATTTTCATTCATAAACATGTCCACTAATGAACTGTTAGAATTATGGGGAACTAATTCCTTGGTTGACAAAATGACTAGTTTATTTGTCATTGTGCATTAAGAACGCCTCACCGCCAGCAGGAACCTGCTTACCAGATGTAAACTTCCATTTGATAGTTGTGTTATAGAAGCTTTTAAGCGCTAAAAAGTGCTTATGAAATCAAAGACGTGTAACGCAGTCAAACAAAAGTTAATGTCGAGTTTATGGTGTCTGGTAGCACTTTGATATTTGTGAGAATGCGGCCATAGAAACCCGAGCTATTTCCATTAATTCTTACTGAAAGATGAGCGCGTTGTAATCATGGTTTTCAGGGATTTCCTGCCTTTATCCATTGTAATCAAATCGGGTAATAAAACATTATCCCTTCCTATATAATAGGCAACTGCCTTTGTTTGCACTGTTTTGGCTTTGAGACCCTTGAGCAGTGCTACAAGACACAGTCATTAAGAAGCATTACTCCCTCAGTGAGTGATATATGAATGGAACGTCTTCACATTTGAGGTGTTTTGATTACAGGCAGCTCCCATCACTTCATGGTATTCATGCTTAGCTTTGAATGTATAAGCTGACTGTTTAACCAAGTTCGACTCTTCTTTGTTGGCGGTTCCGTGCTGACGCCAAATGTAATAGATTTTCTAAAGCTTTTTTTTTGTGCACTCTCTTTTATATTAAAAAGAGTCGACTGAAAGTGGGTGTTCTTAAGCGTGATTATAGGTGCTGTGGTGACGCACCAAAGCACTAAAGTGGCAGAACCAAAGCAAACATTGCACAGTCTTTGTTAAGAACATCTTCTCAGATAGTTTGGGCTTTTATGCGGTGGTTACCGGTGGGTGTTTTGAAAGGTTTTCTTCAAATGAATTGAAGCTAACACGAAAGGAAGGAAAACCTCAAGCTCTCTCTCTGTGTTTGCATCAAAAGTCACAAGTTGGCTTATCAAACCACAGAACTCATTTCCATTTTCCTCCAGCAGTTGGAACACGTCTGCTAACCAAACAGACTGCAGGGCTCAAACAACTTGTTGTACAGTATAATCCTTATTTACAGAGTGTCGTTATGTATTAGCTCTGTCTCTAAGCCAAATGTACACTCAGTCAGAACAATCTACACAAAGCGTTTAAGAACAGCTGTTAAATAAACTATCCTCTGTCATAATCCCACCTCTCTCTGCACCCCTAACGCTCACTTTTGTCTTCATATCTGCTCTTTTTATTCCTCTTTGCATGCGTCATTTTCAATATTTTCTCTCATCCGTCCTGTCTTTTCCTCTCTTCATTCATTTCCCACCTCTATCCTTCACCTTCTCCTTATTTATTCCGACCGTCTCAGGCTTGTCCGTGAGAGACAATAGCCTCATTGTGATGCCGTTTTGTGGGTGTGTGTGTGTTGGACCACACAAGACTGCAGAGCAGAAGAAAACGTGTGCATCCCTCCTTTTCTCTCTACCTGCCCATATAATCATCGCTTAAATCACCAGCGTCTGACAGCTCGTCACCTCACAGCTTAGATAGAGGAAATACCTCAGGGACTTACATATCCTTTAAGGAGCGCATACATGTCTATATGAGTGTGTGCGTCTGAGGGGGAAAACAATAGGGGCATTAGGTACCTGTCTCATCGTGGCACTTGAGTGGAGAGAGGGCGTGGCATGACACATACACACAGGCTCCATTGTGCATTGTTTTCACATGCATGGTTAGATGGGTGTATTGGTGATGGACGGAGCACTTTTGGCAGCAAACGTAGCGGCTCATTTCACACAGAACCTCTGAAATGAGCACAAAATCCAAAGTGAACAGCAAATGGAAGGCGGCATGAATAGGAGGCAGCATTTGTCACCGTTTTCACATGAAAAGGTTAGCTAAGGGTTAATGCAGGTGAAACAACGTCTGTTATGGTTTGGGCTGACACGGGGCAACGAATAAATGATCACATGATTCTGCAAGCTGGGGTGCAGAGTAAAGCACTGAGGCAAAGTAAAGCGTAGGTTAACGTCACCAACATGAGCCATGCTACAAACTGTCTTTGCTGCCCCACTAAAGACAGTTTGTGAATAACATATTTCAGCTTAACACAGAAAATTAAGAGAGGGTGCATGACACATTTTTCTCACCAAACCCCAATGCAAGGTCTACTTACTGGTATTTTCCTTTAATCCCAAATATACAGTCTCCATCATGGAGTTTGCTCAGTTGTCATGGAGATGACAATCCCAGCTCAAAATCTGTTTAGTAGCTTTTTCCTAGTATCGCCAAGGTAAAGAATGAACTCCATCCACTGATGAAGGCCATGTGATATGGTTGATCGCTAGCAAGTGGACCTTGCTGTTTCTCTGTAATGCTTTCAAGGTGGTGACATATATTTCTCCCACTTTCTCATGCATGTAGCATGTCTTTTGGCATTTTAAAGGTTTCTTTGAAATTTTATGATACCACTGAGATTAGAAAAAAGTGTCTTCATACACAGGGCCCAGGTGGACGCCTCTACAGGTATCTAAAATTGCTTGGTCCAGCAGATGAATAAATCTGGCTCGCCTGGTTGTCAGCATCTTGCCAGAATTGTGATGAATGACTTGCATCCTGTTGATGGGCCTACTATGGACCAAAGCTGGCCCCAGTTTCTGCCTGCTCGAGCTGATTTTCAGCCCAAACTGGCCCGGGTTCGAACCAGCGAAACCTTGCCAAATCTGGCAGCTAGATATGACCAAAAGCTGGATCACATTTGGTCCTCCAGTGCACAGAGCTCACTGGAGAATTTCCCTACAGTGATCCATTGAATATCATATTATTATACAGCATATAGGTGGAATGTTAATGTCTAACAGAGCAATGTTTAATTTCCTCATTTTCAAATGAGGCAGGATAGTTTGAATAGGCAATGAATATATATTTATAGTGTGTGTGCATGTGGATGTGTCTCGGTGCTGAAGGCCGTGCGACCATAAATCATGTTATACACTGAAATGTGTTAAAGCTGAAAAAACAATGGTTCATCGGGTACCTATACTCAGCACAAGGCAGCATGACTTTAAAAGGGGGGTTAAAAAAAAGCCTAAACCAGAACCTGCTTCCTGAGTCTGGATTAGACCTAATTAGAACCGTACTGGTATTCTAAAGCACAAAATCAGTATTATTGTTTAAACTCGTAAAAATATCTTTAAGGATGGGGTGAATTCCATTTCTGAGAAGGCGACCACGAAAGAAGCACTTTAAACGTCAACATAACATGCAATTAACCTGCCAGCACAGCAGAGGCTTTTACAGGAGCAGAGCTTCTCCTTATATAGGCATGATGGCAACCTACAACTGCATTACCCCCACCTCAGGACATCCACAGTATACAAATCAGTGTGTATTTGTGGTAAATGTTGGGTTTTGTGCTGCATTTAAGTGCTCTTTGCAAGATCCTACGTCCGAGTAAAGACGTCACATACACTATTTTTCCTTCATTCAAATACTCTTTGTCAGAAAAGGGTTTTTATTTATGTTGCACTTCTAGTGGTGCAAAGAAAGTAGCAGCAGAATGAAGAGGTTATGTAACTCATCTTTCATTAATTAGCCAGAAGTTGTTGTATTGAGGATGAAACTGATGGGTCACACAGAATATCAAACAATAACTTAATAATGACATCTTTCCTACTTTCACTTGCTGAATGAGGAATATGTTCTTTCCAGCTACAATTCTGATTGCTCATGTATTGAAGGCAGCATTATTACTGTAAACTCTACTGTGGTTTGTACAAACCTCACTTCCTACGCCCTTGGCGAACACTGACAGTGTTTTCAAAGCATACAACCACAAAAGTTCCACTTCTTCCACTTCAACTTTCGTTATTATTTGCCCTCTAATTTCCCCAATGTTTGGTTTTGTTCTCAGTTATGAGAGAATCCTGTCCTCATTGGTCAACTACTGAAAATCCGAATTCATATTAATTAATAAAGAAAATTATGTACCTAAACCCAATCACTTTCCTTTTTTGGCTGACAGATTACAGATATCCACGGCCCACCCACCAAGTTGCAGCAGGATGCTATCAGTCTCTCTCAATAAGAAGGGTGTCATTCCTTACTATTGTAGCCCATTGACTGCACAGATACACAGATATGTACATGTGCGGGACCCATGTGTCAATCTGTGGTGTAAATCACAGAAGAAACACATCCTAAAAGCAACAGATAGCTCGCCTGGTGAAGTGATATTATCTTTTTATATTCTTCAGCTTCCTAAACCAGACTCTCACCTCTACACCGCGCCGACCACTCGTCTTATCTTCTTTCCTTCCTGTCGCCCACAGCGAAACCACCGCGGTCTACTTTGTTCTGCTTTTGCATTCAGGAAGCAGTAAAGCAGCAGTGAGATGAGGATTAAGGTTGTCTATGTACAGTATGTGTATTTCATCTGAATGTCTAGATAGCTCGGTCACGTGTAAAGTGTTACAGTAGTATCCTAAAAGTGAAATAAATGCTAGATGGTTTGCTAGTTTTAATGACACGCCTCCAAACTTATTGGCTTGTTGAGCAAAATGATAAAACAGACAATAAAAATATTTTATTACTCACTAACACACAATCTCTTATCACAAGTGGTTTCATGCTGACTTGTTGGAATAATGGTAATGGCCAGAACAGACTTGGGTTATCTGTCTGCGTCTATGTTTCATGGTATTCCACTGATTAAGCGCTAATGGGGGTAACTCAAGTCCAACTGAGGTCCAGTCGACTGATGTATGAGCTGACCGCTCTGATCAAGGACAAGAAGCCTTGCAGAGAGGCGGTGTCCTGTGAGAGCTCATGTATAGAGAGTCTGTGCAGGTATGACTTGAGGCCCTATTACATAATCTCTTCTTAAACACAGTGAGAACATTTTCATCCAACCTCGGGTGTGCGCGTCTAGACATTATATCCATATCTCTATCCCCATCAGTGAACATCTGAGCCTCTCCATCAGGCCTATCTGTTGGTCTTGTGCTCACTCAACCTGCTCCGTGCCGAAACCCTGATGGATGCTCCGCCTCTTCTTTCTGTCCCAACTTCCCCTCTTTACCCTCATTCTTAAGCCTATCATCTTCCTGCCTTTGTTGCCTCCATTCCACCTTAAGCGAAAGCTGCATGCACAGTTCATGGAAGAACAGGCCATCCATGCATGTGTGTACGCACAGGTTCTCATAGATAAAGGATCTTAAACTAACAAAGGAGCCTAAGAGCAGGTGAACCGCTCATCCAACACACTGTAGATGAACAGATTACATGCATTTACATATGCATCGATGCATGCACCAACATATGCACACACGCATCACACAAGCAGGTCACTGTCCTCTGTAGGAGCAGAGTTATGAGAGAGAGATCAATGGTACAAACATGTCCTTTAAACAAACTGCTTTATTTTTCCTCTTCAATGAAAATAAATAACTTAGTCCAATAATACACACAAAGTGTCTGTTTTTCAATTAGTTTCACAACCAAGAAGAGCTGTCGTAATCCCATAATACATTTTAGAAGACTACTACAACAATACCATAATGTTCATTTGCACTAATGTTACGGTGATGCTAGAGGAGGTTACTGCTGCTTTTAGTTGCCTGGAGCAACAACATTCTGCACACAGTCTATCACATCATGCAAGCTGCCTGTCAAATGTCTGCACTCTTGTAAATGAGTGCACTTTTTGGACCTAAAACTGCTGCAGACATACTGCACACACGCACACACACACACACACACACACACACACACATATGCATGCACAGGTCTGCCTGTGAGACGTGATGAGGTGAAGAGGTGTGTGTGTGTGTTACATTGTCAGATGTGCGTTGGAGACTAAGGTAAAGGATGCTGAGTAAGGTTAAAAAAAAAACATGCAGACAGTACAACTGTATACTGTATCTGCTGACTGGTTCATTGAGTGTGTGTGTGTGTGTGTGTTTGAGCATGTGGTGAAAGCTCACCTTTGCATTGTGTGTGTGTGTGTGTGTGTGTGTGTGTGTGAATGCTTTAAGCGTTGATATATCAGCCTGATGATTACAGTGCAGTCAAGGTTAACTTCAAACCACACTCTGTGTCTATGCATGTGTTTACATGCACGTCTGATTTCTTCACTTTGCTCACCGCAGCCTGACGCCCGGGGAAATCCTCACTCAAGAGCCATCAACAGCCCTGAGGCGAGCAAACACCACACGCATCTGTAATGACTACTGTCTTGTTTCCCTACCAACCTGCTCTGTTTTGGTCGTGGATTGATAACAATATCCCATTGTCCGGTCGTAGCATGAGGAGAACGGGCAAAGACTCTGGAAGTGTTAATGATAGACTCGTAGCACAATGGTGGTATTATCGTTCCAGGGATGTGTGACTGTCTTGGGATCCTCTGTTACCTCGAGGAAGGGAAAACACCAGCGCCTCTGAAACCTTATATCACAGTGTTTAGCTCTCTTTTGGTGCTGTGCTCCAGGTCAAATTGTCAAACAACGTCGAGACATTCACTGTTTCTGACAGGTCAAAGACGTTCAGGCGTTAGGCATCAGCAGGCGGGATATATTGAAGGTGAAGGTTTATACATTTTCGGGGAAACATATTGTATTTCTTGGAGCAAACATTTGCAAGAACACGCACGGTGAAAGATTCAACATAAATAAAACTTGCACCAAAATATGATCTTTTTACTTTGCTCACCCATCCAAGCCATTTTTACAGTAGTGTTATGACATCAGGACTGGAGTGTTTCTCAGGTCATACAGTTCCTTTATTGCAGCATGCAGCCAAGATTTATGCAGCAAGTCTATACTGTGCATGCTGTGTGTTCTTCTTTATGCCACAACGACTGCCTCTTCAAGGCTTATGAGCCTCTAGACTTGTCAGGGCAGACTTCAAAAGGAAGGGCTTTGAAGTTGTCCTCCATATGGGATGCTACGATGAATTTCGGCGCACTAGCTGTGCGAGGAACCGTCAGATTAGCTCAGAGAGCGCCTCGTTTTTGATCGTCTCTTTGGCCGTTCAATACAGGCATCATAAAGGCTTTGTAGCGGCAGAGCGGGGAGACCACAACGTCATCAAAAACGGAGACTGTCTCCTTGCTGTCAGCACTATAGATACCGTGGTTCACTTTGGTGTGGTTGTCTGTTTCATTAAAAACAGAGAAGACGACATTCTTCGAGCACTCTTAGGAGAAAGGATGCATTTAAAGCCTTTATTTTGTTAAGTTTATACTGACCGATTACATCTGGTGCTCGATGAAATGACCAACAAATACATTCCTTTTCTTGTTCTGGTGAAACTAACAGTGAACCAGTTTGTCCTTGACAGTAGGAGCATAAGAAAACAGAGGAGACACTATTTCATTAAATCACAAAGAAGGGTGTTAATGGCCTCCATTTGCATCAAGTTAGAAGACAATCAGAACAATGTCTCTTTGATCACTTCATAACTCGTGAGTAATTTCCGCTTGTGAGGTATTTCAGTGTTTTTCACACTTTCAAACTATGCATACTAAACATGTTTGAGTGTGGTGTGATGGACACTATCGTCCCACTGTGCAACAGCTCCAGGAGCATCTCCTGGAAAAGATCTTTGGGAAAACCTGGCAATCGGGTTCTGACACTTCTTTTGTGCACATTTTACATTCTTTCCCGTCAGTACAAAATGGTAAAGTGCATTCTCTGAGTATACCTGTCCAGCTAACCTGTTAGCTTGATATCTTACTGAAGCAATAGCATGAAAATGGTGACCTTAAACATTGCTTATTTTGACACTTATGAAGTCAATTATGGGTCTATAATAAGAATAATTAATGGTGCTACTCTTTAACTAACATCACAGACGTGCCAATATCAATTCCCATCAACCATCACAGTTCCTGATCATCTAAGCTGCGCTGTAACGGCTTCAAATCTGTATTAATTGATATGTGAGCCAGCAACACACCATTAAAAACAAGCCGAGGAGTCAGTTCAGCTGCGTCTCCTGTCCCACAAAACCGCAAAACATAAAACGAGGCTTTAATAAGAAGCACATGATATGAAGCTTTAACTGGCTTTTACACTGTTTCTCTCCTCGTTCATATGTACACCACATCATAATCAAATCCCTGCTGAAAGTAACAATGCCTGTTTCCAAATTCAACACTTGCTTACAAAGCACATGTTGACACTGGCGCCAGAGAGCTGTGGGCCAGTCACACACACACACACACACACACACACACACACACATATATATATAGACACACACTTTTTTCTTCACGCCTATTAAATGATATTCGTTAGCAGAAGTGATTGTTTTTTGTGAATTATGAGCTGTTATGTAACACGTCCTCGCCTGTTTGCAGGCCCCTCTGTGGTGAGCAACCAAACCTGGAACACTATAGAAAATACAACAATATGTGTTATACATACATATGCAGAAGCACATATGCACATACACACAAAATCACACCATCCCTCATGTGTTTTACTGTATTTTCATTGCAATCTTAAGGGGCTACGTATATGAAATGAAATGCCTCCAGATAATCTATGCAACAGCACTGACCCTCCTGTAAAACTGCAGCTAAAGTACAATTTATTCAGGTGCCACAGTTTTGTGTGGTCATTCTTTGTCACACGTGCATTGGGTCCACAGGTGCAGCTGATCCCGGAGCAACAGCGAGCACTCATTTCAGCCAGGAAATGATTTAAAGCCATGAAACTTGCCGTGGAGGAAGGAGGGATGGGATTGATATCTCACTCAACGTCTGACTCGGAGCATTCGGGAGTGTTTGATATTACAGGTGGACTGGGACGCCCAGTGGAGTCGTATGTCCACTGCTGACCCGGCGGGCCTGCCAAAGGTGGTGATGGCGAAATCCGGTGTGTGTGTGCGCGAGGATAAAGTCCAGAGAGAGACGTTTGTTAGCCAGGCTTTGGGAATACTTATCCAGCTGCATGACAGCATCCTTTTAACTCTATGATTTCTATGTGTGAGTGTGTGTGTGTGTTTGCACCCCCAGTTTAACGTCTACTGTATATTCATTGAGGTTGAATACCATGAATTGAGATCTTGGTATTTCCTGATAATTCTCATCAAATTTGCTCAATTTCCTGCTAGAAAAAAAACTGGGAACTTCTTTAGCATGTGTGCTTGAGTGCCTGTATACACCTGTACTGTGTTAGACAGAGGGATGAGAGGGGTTGAAATTGCGAGGTGGGAGTTAATGGAGATCTATGATTGGTGAAGGCCGGAAAGTGTCGTAGAAACAAACCCAAGAAGTGAGAGGAGTAAATGTTTCAATTAGGCATCATAGCTTAAAATCCTGGTGAGGAGCGACATGTTCGCCAGACGTAAAAATTCATAGGAAAAAGCTCAAAACTAATATCCTACTCTGCCCACTGCTGTAACTCTGTATTTCCATATTCTGTGTTTGCAGTGCAGGGAGACTTCAAAGTGAGAAATACGAGGTGTTGGAGACACTATTAAGAAGCGGTCCTTCTCTGCACTTGCATGTTACATAAGGCTAAAACTGCCTTAGCCCCTCTGCAGCTATCAATGACCTAGCAAGTTACATAACAGCAGTGTGAGTGTGAGTGTGTGTGTGTGTGTGGAGACAGAGGAGAGAGAAGAGAGAGAGTGAAACTGTATATTAGCCTCCAGAGGCAGAAGCACACAATGTTCAGTGTTGACCTGCATGTGTGCTTCAGCGGTTTGATGTGTGTACCTCTTGGACTCAGTATCTCCGTCTGAACTCGGCGGCACACACCGGGCTGGGTCGGCTTCTAATAGCATTCGCAGCTGGTGAAAGTAATCATCCGCTGTGATCTTCCAAAATGGCGGTGACCTTTATGGTGCGATTAGCCACTACTATACTCAACCCAATTATGTTTTTAGAAAATCATAAATGTCTACATATAACATATAACATAACATCCTTTCATCGTAGTTGGTTTAATACTGTTTGGCTCATAAGGCATAAAAAAGGGTGGTAATCTGACTTCAGTCGGTTAACATGCTTTTACAGTAAGGGCCAATCACACATGTGATACTCCAAAAGATGTAAAACAAAGATTTAGGAGCTGAATAATGACTGGAAACTAGCTGAGCAGACCCCCTGAAACATAAACACACACATGCACACAGTCTCCAGTGTGTCAATCTTCATTCTTAAATCGTTTTGTCTCAGGTACAAAATGCAACATGTTCACTACTGAGGGCAAAAAGACAAACTGTGAGTCATCCATGGAAACGGCTTCACCGGTATAACAAAGGAGATCCCATCCATCAACGGATCGAATGTCTGAGTTGTGACATTTCCCTTCGTTGTGAGATAAAAATGTGGCACATGTGGCCTTTCTTGACTCGCTCGCCACTGCGCTGTGGCCTTTCTGGTTTGACCTACATTTTCGTGTTGCCTTTGTGTGCATGTAAACACAGCTCATAGTGCAAATCAGCTTTTGGGTTTGGTCAGATGGTGGAACATTTTTCAGTTTATGTTTACATTTGAGTGCTGATGCGTACATGTGTGTCTAAACACGTGCAGGGCTGTGTGCCTTTGCCAGTGCAGTTTAGGTGTGTGTGTTAGTAGCACATGTACAGTACATGACATGTATTTGAGTGTGTGTGTTCAATATGTATCATTACTGTATGTCAGAGTCAGGGATGAATGTGGGCTTTGGGGGCATAATTGCTCTGGAAAGCCCTGAAATGTCTTTTGAAATGATAAATGAGGGGTGAATCGTCGTATGCCATGTGGTAATTTGTGATACTTTCTGGTGCATTGTGGGTGAGAAAAATGCTGCGGTATTACGACCAAGGTCATGGCCTGCAAAGGAAACCACACTGCCAGTAGTAGAAAATGCAAATAACAAAAAAAAATCAGAAGAACCAAAGAAAAAAACCTCATCAAATGATTGGCTGAAGATGGCCTCTTAGATAGTGAAACCAGTCGATATTCTGCAAGCTCATCGCTTACGCAATCAATACTGCCCAAAACCTCCAGGCATAAATAGCAGAGCTACAATGATTAGTCAATTAATCGATTAGTCTATCAAAATAAAATAGATTTTCTGTAATCATCATTTAAGACATGCCAATAGATTCACTGGTTCCAGCTTCTCAATTGTTTATGTTCATGTGAATGTTAAAAATGTATATAGGCAGATATATCATCATCTGATTGTTTCGCTGAATTGTGTGCATGTGACGGTGTTTCTCTGAGCGCAGTAAACTGCCTGCTGCTGTTCTCTCCTTTTTTCTCCCTCTTTTCTCTTCAGCCTTCCACGAGTCCAGCGCAGTCTATACAGTGTAGATATGATTATGTATCTTGGCAGGAACAAGTGTGCGTACATCGTTGTGTTTATGAGCGCATGTGCATGTGTGCATCACAGTGTGTCCTAGTTGGAGGAGAGAACCAACTCATGGAACACTTGACAGAAGATGTATATCTTTTCCAGAGGAAAAGGAAACAAAGACAGACTCCAAATGATACACGGCTCCTCTATGAGTCCTGCGAGAGTACTTTCTCCTCTCTATCGATTCGTCCTTTCCAGGTAAACCCAGCTGTGAACCCATGAGCTCTGCTGGACCTGTTTCTTTCATTTTTACGGTCCTTTTAACGTGACAATAATCTCTCACAGCCAGGCTGTCTGCTATCTCCCAGCATGTGCTGACTCGATTTGAACCCAGCTCTCCTCTCTCACTTTTTCTTTTGCCAGCTCTCCCTTCTTTCTTTTTCTCTTCTTTACTCCTTACCATCCCCACTTGTCTCTGGCTTTTCTTTTTTTTAACTCTCTCCTGCCCCTCCTTCCTAGTAACTAGCTCCTTCCCTCCCCCTTCCTTCCCCGTCCAGGTAGGTCTTTGGTGCCAGACGGAGGAGCACAGTGTTCCTTTGTTATTTCCAGGGCTTAAGTCTAGATAACAACTGCAGCCACTCAGGCTCACCAACACACCAGCAGCCTCATATCTGAGGCTTTACATTTCCACAATTTAAGGGCTTTGAGAGGCACGAAGTCCTCACAAAGGGAGGAATATCGAAACAAAAAGTTCCCTTTACACATCACATATCCTGATTAAAAACCAGCTTTAACTCTTGGTGCTGTGGGAACAAAATTCTACTCTAATATTAACAGAATCTTTTTGTCAGCTTCTGCACATGCTCACTTGGTGCACTTCCATTCGCGATGGAGGGGATGATACATTACCAGCTGGTCCTGCTCCAGTTGGCCCCTCCCCTTGACAACGGTTGCCTAGTGCCACAACTGGAGCCCATCACCAGGGCGGGCGGACAGCCAGCCCGCCAGATGTGAGGCCTTCTCCACACTCTCTGTAATCCAAGCAGGAGCACAAACTTCACGTACGCACACATGCACTGCACAGATAACTGAAGACTTATCACGACTATGAGTTTACCTGCACTGGATGACTTTGCAATTACTCCTCTTCCGAAATGCACTGAAGAACATGAGACGCCGTTTCAGAAATGGCAAGCAGACCTCTCTGTTTTCCATCCAAACCCAAGAGCGACCTTGTTGTGGCCACAGATACCCCCTGTGGAAAGCAGTCTCCTTCAGGACCCTGCTATTAGCGGCTTTGTGGGGCAGAGTGGCGACATGTTAATGGCACACAGACACAGAAGAGGCTACAGACCCCTGCACCCTCCTGCTCCGAGAACACAGCTGCCTGCAGGGAACCTGGACTCTTAAAGCTATACGTCGACTGCAACCAACAAGGGATGGTTTGGATTTGTGTTGGCATCGAGACTAGATGAAGTATTTCATACTGTTTTTACAAGAAACTATGTATGGCATTTTAACATCTATAGAACATGCCCACATTAAGCAGGGAACATCACTGAGAGGGCAAACAGCCTTTACAGCACAAATGACAGGCCAGTTAGAAAATAAGTAACACCATCTGTGAATAAAACGAACCAGAAAAAATTTGATTCAATGTTGTTCTATAGTAACGAGGCAACGGCATGATGATCCTTTGCATCATTTCACCGAGGCCAAAGGTCATGATGATGTGGCCAATGGGCAATCCATCTGGACTACTTCCTTGTAAACAAAAGGGTTAATAGGTCAGCGGCCACTCACATACACACCACTTTGGTCAATGGGGCACCACATCTCAAACATCTCACCGTATCATTGTTTCATGGCACCAGAGACAGTTCAAAGAAAGAGTCATGAAGATCTAAAGTGGGTACCATCAGATAGGCTTGTTAATGAGGCCTATCTGAAGTAGCGTCGGGCAAACAGCCAACAAGACTACCGCTGAGAAAATGGTGGGAGTTTAAGTAACCAGATGCATTTAAAATCTTCCTTCGCACTCAGATTTGAATAACTGTATTTCCTACCAACATGCTCTTCATGTAAAACTGAAAATACAGGACATTGACAGTAGAAACAATGGTGACCCTCCACCTACGCACAGACCATGACCTTCTGCAAAACCTCATCCACCTACCCCTAAACCTTTCCCATTTACCTCATTTCCCAGAAATCTTTGTGTTCGGTCACAGGCCATGAGCGGTAAAATGTAAACAGAGCACCCCGTGATGAGTCACAGGGCGCTCCATTGTCGTAGCAACTTGCCAAAGTAGCAGCAGTCAGAAAGAAACCCATAAAGAAGTAATGAAGGGAAAAATACCAGCACTTGTACTGTTAGTTAATGTCGTCTATCACAAGTACATTGATTTGTCTGCATTAATAACTACAGTTTTGACTACAAGCATTCAGTCATTTAGGGGCTAAGGTAACTGTCAACATAATATATTGAATCAGACATTAAATATGTTTGTTTAACACTAAATGTACTTCTGGAAAGCTAAGTGACTACTTTAATGGTGCACGTACTATATACTCTCTGAACATTTGTCCAGGGTTGGCTGGACACTTGACAGATTGACACTGGGATTAAATATTTGCTTAAAGTTGAAAGAATTAGCAAAGTCACCGCTTGAAAGTGAATTACATGGATAATGAAAGATTATATGCATTTAAAAGCGTTCTATGCTGTTGGCGTATCCCACTCTGGGTGGCCTATAGCTCCACCATCACTCTCCATTAGAAACAAGTCCGCTGGTAGTGCGAGTGCTTTGCTCCACTAACATCAAAGGCTTCCATAAGTCAGCTGGTGTTTGGCTTGCCGCTCATCAGACTGGCACAGGCCGAGCTTGAACTTCAGAAGCTCTGGCCTCGGTTTCACAAAGAAAGCAATGATGTCAAGTTTTCTGGACACATTGCAACATCACACCACTTTGAGGCTTGAGAAGAGCTAAAAGCTCGCCTGAAATTTGGAGACGGAGGTGTGATCATAAATCAGAATTCCCTCACACTCTCTCACTCCTCACAAACTTTCTGCCTTCTTTTTCTCTCCTCCAGCCTCCCGGCCTCTCTCTCGGCCAGAGACGGCACATTTTAAACCCATTAGCGAACGGCCTGCCAGCTGTACATCAGCAGAAAACCATAAATTGTTTTATTGGATGAAGTTTCTGCAAAGTGATGAGCTCAGCGTTACCGATTCCCGGTATACCACTAGCTTATTGTGTGTGTGAAAGCGTGCCTCTTGTCAAATATTCGAGAAAAAATA
Organism: Enoplosus armatus; assembly: GCF_043641665.1. Taxonomy (NCBI): domain Eukaryota; kingdom Metazoa; phylum Chordata; class Actinopteri; order Centrarchiformes; family Enoplosidae; genus Enoplosus; species Enoplosus armatus. The sequence continues at coordinate 5,497,703 of NC_092203.1, forward strand.
ACGGTTATTTCCAAGGATTTTGACGTTTGCATAATACCCCTTGTGCATTCGTCACGCCTTTCTCCAAATCTGTGTCAGTAGGCTAAGAGCTTCATAGCATTTAAATCGAATTTTCTATACAAATATTTGACTTCTTATTTATGAGCTTGCAAGAGGCCATCCATTATTCCTCCTGGCATGCGGTTAGTAAGCATGAATATCACCAGCGTTTTCAGTAAATGTTTGTCCATACACTGTAGCTACCTTGTGTGCAAAAATTGCTGATTTATGGCATCTCAGCTTCACCTCTCCACTGCTGCCGGCTGTCTCTCTCTTTATCTCAGTGGTCTCAAAGAAGGAGCAGCTTGTGTGAAGTTGTTGACATTAGTACCCATCTCCCACCCCAGTCCACCTCCCAGCTCTCACCAGCCCCTCCAAGTCACACAGCTGTGTGCAGTGCAAACAATCTGGGCCCCCTCGGACCGCGTTGCCAGGGTGACCAAGACCAAAACCAGGTATATACCTACCGTCCTCCTGCTGGCCGTTAGTCCAAGGTCCCTCTCGGTGAGTCAGGCGCTCCGTAAACGATGCCTCCTGGAGGTCGCCATATGAACATGTGTTATCCACTAATGTCATCAGCAGTGAAAAAGGGGGTCAAGGTTTTACATACTGATGTTCAGGGTCACAGTGCCCCACTGATTTAGGGGGTTTTGGTTGGTACCGCTACCCAGCCTCCTACACAGGGTTTCATAGCATGTGTTGGTGTTTTCCCTGGTTGCCTTGGAAATGGGATTCCTCAAAGATGGGAAAGCCCCAGACCCTTACCTACCCCCTCACCCCCTCCTGCCGTCCCACCCCCCCAATATACACACACCACCCGTCCACTCCTCTGTGGAATAACATTTTGGTGCGTCAGCAGGATAGCGGGCTCCAGGGAGGAATGTTGTCTCGGAGGACAGGTGCGTCACACCTGTATGGCCTGCAGTGTGTACGGGAAATATTCATTCCATTTCCCTTCTCCCCCCAACTGCAGACTCCACAATCACTGGTTAGTGGCCACTTTCCGTTATAAGAGGCCCTACACCAGTGAGGGTAGTGGGTGTGAACTGGAATATAAAATGAATGTTGCCATTAGTGGACTGTGTACGCCATTCATGACTGTGGAAGAATACACAGAGAAATGGAAAAGTTTACAATTAATTACGCCCAATATAGCCGTCAATGATCAAATCAAATCAAATTTAAACCATTTTATACAATGGTGCTTTAAAGCGAGACTATATAACTTTTGAAAGAGGAAATAACACATTCTTAGTCTTACAAATGCAAAGTTCAATGTACAAGCAATAAAATGCACCCTTGCTTAATTCAGCGCCGTCAGGAATTTTGCAGCTACAGTCTTATTTGGTCTGTTAATGTTAATGTCTTTATAAAGATTTACATTGATGGATTTTGAAGCCGGATCAAAAACTGAACTGGACGGCACATACAATCCTTCCTTTTTACATGGGCTTTACATCTGGACTAACAGCTGTATTGACAACTGACCTCTACTCTGTCTCCTGGAGCGTCTCCACATAGCCGATTTGTATCATTTAAAATAAGTAGGTGGGTGAAGATGAAGGTGTGTGTGTGTGTGTGATTTCTGCCATTCAGGGTCCAGATTTGAGCCTGTTCTACCACTTATCCTTCACGAACTTCATCCAAGAAACACAAACTAAGCTGCACTTAAGAGACTTCATGAAACACATTAGTCTTATCCCAAGATGACGTCTATTTCAAGGCAAATTCATGAAATATGAATACTATGGGAGCTTTAAATCTGCACCTAAATGGCTGCTTAGGAATTCTCTTTTAGTGTTACTGCTGAAGCGTGGAGCAGAACTGCAAGTATAAATCAATTCTCCTTCTCATGTTGTTACTTTAACACTTTAATCATTTGAAACCACCTTTATGGCCTCTTCAAAGCAGGTTCTTTGCATTTTTTGTGATATGGACAGTATGTCAAAGTAGAAGCATGATCTCCTACAAGAGTCCTGTTCTCCTTTGGACTCTTTAAAAGGCAGTGTTCGCTGGGTTCAGCATTAGGTGAAGCCGTCCTTTTAAGGCATGCAGATATCTAGACATGTACAAGTTCCTTCGAAATCAAAACATGTTTGTGTGCTGGGATGGACGCATACAGAGAGAGCAGGGGGTAATGAATCAGCTGAGGTTTATGAGAAGCATACGTACAGTCTGGAGGGGAGCAGTTTGTGATTTAGGAGGCAGAAAAGGAATAACTGAAGAACCTGTTCCTCATCATTAAATGATTACATCTCCCTGCACTCCACAAACAAGTGCATGTGTATCCCTTCCACACATACACACACATACACACACAGCCACTTCTCTGACATGGATGGATTGTTAGCCGGAGGACGGTGGAGGGGGCTGTGGGATGCCTGGGAGTGAAAACGTGATTACTGCAAACCAGAACAAGATCAAGCTGTACTCGTACTCACGACTGAATAAAGCAGAGAGAGAAGAAAAGAGAGATACCAAAAGGGGGTGGAGGGAAGTAGGCTAAATAAAGAGTCAAAGCGATAAAGAGGGAGCAAGTATCAAAAGCTGTTTGGAGAATCTCACCAGAGATGAAGGCAGGCAGACGTAAAAGGAGACACAGGGCATGTGGTGTTGAGCTAAAGCTGACCCCAGGTACTGTACATGTCCGAGAAATACGGGCGCTGAGCTCGTCTGAGACATAACAACTGCTGGACGTCAAATCCGAAGCGCCAAAACACACTGACACATGAACACAACCACATGTTGAAGTCTGACGGAGGGGGGGGGGGGGGGGGGGGGACAACGTGCTGCTCGCTGCCAGACACGCAGCGGAGGTGGTGTACTGGGGTCAAGTAACCAGAGATCAGCTGCAGCTTTCATGTCTAATTTGGCACACGGTTAGTCATATTCGCACACACGTATGTAAATGATTATTGTGCAGTGAAGTGACGTCAGAGGCATCACTCGGTGACGTGGACCCACGAGGCTGCAGTCCGTCACTCAGCGCTTGGCGGCCGACTGCTGGGAAAAAGGCAGATGGATTTATAATTGTGTTTTCTTTCCTCTGAGCTGTTGAGGCTGACTGGTAATTAAAACAAGGAGTTTCCTGTTTTTGAGGCGAAGAATTAAGGTTGTAGACATAATCTTTTTATTGTCATGTTGTTGTTTGTGGATCTTTTTTGCTTATTGTGCAAGTCAGGGCAGCCCCAGAGGAATAATCTGATGCCTTTCCGATTGGGAACATTTTACATGGATGACAGGAAGGCAGCCACAAGAAGAGACTTACTCGAGAGAACAAATGAGTAACACATTAGAGCGTCAAATGGTGCTCATCTCTGCACACAACGTGCCAGTCAACTCTCAAACAATGCACTCAAACACATAACCACAAGTGCCAGCAGGGCCTCATCCCAACAGCAACGGCGCACTCTGTTTCCCTGCTGTTAGTGTTTTTTAAAGGAGCTCAGTGCCGCTAACTGTCAATGGTGCGTTAAACAAGAACAGTTATCGGGGTTAAATCTGAAGTCGAAATGGAGTGGAAAAGAGTCCTAGTGATCCAAGAGGGGAGAGAATAAACGTCAGGGAGAGGAGGAAATGATGTTCCAAAGAGACAGAGACATTTTTTTCTTTTACTTTGTTTGGTGCAGAGACTTTGTCTTATTTGTCTTGCTTCGTTAAAAATGGTAATGATCGTAATATAATTCATACATACATGCATTTTATTAATAGAGCTCCTCTTTTCTAGCTTGTGTTCTAGCAGGCTCGTGCAAAAATCAACTACATGGAGACATTAAAAACTAAAACAGCAACTACAACAACTACAACAGATACTGATAGAGTGACAGCCACAGATTTATCATAGTGTGGAAATGGATATAAAACACTGAAAATAAACGTTTTTCTTTATTTCTTTTATGGATACCTGATAAAGAGACGTGACAAATTAAAGGAAAAAGCTGAATAAATGTTTGGAGAAACATAACAGATGCTTCTATACAGGGCACCACGGCTCACTGAATGCTTTATGAAAATGATTTTGAAGCTTGTGCTATGGCCTTCACAGCCACCATCCTTTTTAAACCTCGTAAAGTGGTCTCACAAAAGGTCCCCCCCCTTTTATTGCTTCTAGTTATGCAATGTGTTTCCCTCATACTGTATGTTTACAGTATTCAACAGTGCTATAGGTCAATTAACCTCTTAATAATCAACCGCAGCAGTCTCTTTCATAGCCCTGGATTTCAGAAATGCCTGTGAAGCTCTGTAACATTTTCATTGTTGATTTGCCCCTTGTCATACCCCGCTGCATTTATTTATGGAGGAGTGTGCCTAATCTAGCATGAAGACTTAATCCAGATGTAGGATTATGGGGGGGAAATGTGTCGTAATTCTCACAATCTGCACTTCCATCTCAAGGCAAACATTAGCTCCAACCATACATTTTACCCACAGATCAGGTTCTGTACAAGTAAAGCTGCTAAGAGCAGGACTGGCTGTCTCGGGTCAGCGGTCAGGTAACATGGGAACAATTCACACTTATAGCTGAAGGACAAATACCTAGAGTTTGAGTTACACTGCATGTGATACCATGCGTGCACACATGTGCGGATGTGAGATGTATGTTAGTTGTTAAAAGGTCTTAACACCAACACTTCAGTTCTGATTGAAGTGACTCCTAAATGTGACTCTGATTAGGCTGTTTTATTAACTAATAAGAGACAGTTTATGTGATGTAACACTGATATGCAGTGTCATGGAGTCAGAAGTGCAAAAAGCAGAGAGCTGTTGAAGGACTGAGGCACTGAGGGCTCCAATATGTTTAAAAATGGATATAAGTTTGGTGTGTTCTCATAGGAATCTGAATATCCTGGATAGATGAGTAGTTATTAGCCAGAAAGCCATGCCGATGAGAGCAGATGAGAGTGAACGTCCCTATAGATGTTCTTCACAGCGAACATTTTGTCACTTGTCATGGCAGTAAAAGCACATTAACGAAGGCTCCGCTCCATTTAAGCATCACAGTAAGTCATGCCAGGGAGCCAGCATGCATACAACTACGGCCCCAGAGCTGGCACACCTACATGGAATGTAGCCATTTCTTTTGTTATTATTACGCCTGTGCTTTTTCTGCCGCCACATGGCGAAATATCCGCTGTGTAAAAGGTCCGTCATCATGTATGTGACCAATGAACTCCCACCATGTTTGGGAAAACAAGGTGAATGAGCTCTCATGTTAAGTATCTGACCTCTTAGTTCATTCAGCTTGTTCACCTTAAGAACAGCTTTTCACTTTCTGCTCACCGTCAACAGTCTTGCGTCATCGACATTATCTGAAATAACTGGAGTGCTTACGTTCCAGATGATAGACTGGTGATTCACTGATTGGTGCTCTTAGGAACATATAGAGCCAAGGCACGCTCAAGAACACACACACACTTACACTAATCATTATAAGAGCTGGAATCCTTAAAGCCAAAGTAAACAAATTTCACGTCCCACTACAGCCAACAATGGAGTAGACCGAAAAGAAATGTAACGCAGATTTGGCTATACAGTTATTAAAGATAAGCGGTCCTTCCAGTGACGTGCATTTTATGGCATTATTGTTTCTGAATGATGATTCTACCAAATCAACAACGGATTTTACGTGCTGCAAAGACTGCAGCAAAGAAAATGTGTTTTCTTTATGTACAGAAAGACGCGTTAAAATGAAGTAAAATCACTTCTGTTCAATCTGGCTTCTGACTTAAGATGTCATCACCTGTAAAATCCAGAGAAATCTTGAAAATCCAGATTCTACCAGTTTCTGCCTCTCCGTCCCACCCTCTTTGATTTGCTGAGGGGTATTTGACAGCAGGTCGACAGGGTCGGCTTCAGACGTGGTCGGGGTGGCGCAGAGGGTCGGGATGATGTCCGTTTAGACTTCCCAGCACTCGAGGAGGCAGTGTGGCGCCACGTTCAAAGTCCTCGCTTGTTGGTGTGGAATGTTTGGCGGGCGAGGTGAGTCCGTTTGAAGTGTGTGTGTGTGTGTGTGTGTGTGTGTGTGTGTGTGTGTGTGTGTGTGTGTGTGTTTCACCCAAGTAAAAATAGCCGTTGCAGTCCAGGTGGGCGTGTCCGTTTGACACCACAGTGGCCTGGGTTTTGTGCGCGCTGGCCAGACATACCAACCTTGCAGCCAGGTGCACCAGCCAGCTCGCGGGAGGGATCATGGGAAACCGTTTAGATACAGATGGCACATCCAGGGCACAGCTTCCCTGCTGGAGATGCTTATCAGTCTCCCCCACATCTGTTAACATCACACAGGGAGCTTTTTATCTTTGGAGAGCAAAGTCAGCCAAATGCATAAAATTCATCATGGTTATTCCAGGCTAGTACCCATACCTTTGTTTGGTATGGATTACCTCTTACTGTTATCATTTATTTTTGTTATTCATCTTTGATGTAGTATTCTACTTCATTTAATAACGGACTATGCTTTGGGCTACACCTGTGCATGAAATAAAGTATTTGTTTAAATTCTATCTATATATTACATTTATAAGAAAGAAATTGAATTTGGCCTTTCATATGTTTATGTATATTTTTTATGTATTATTCATACTTGCGTGCCTACATCATTTTGCTGTATTGATATTATGTGTTGTACAGGCACTATATTACCTCAATAAGGCTTTCAGAGGTCTGATGGGCTGTTTTTGCACAATTCATACAATCCATGCAGCACTGTAAGGTATTGTCATGTGTATAATGTATAGCTTTTGAATTTTACTACTTCTTTTATCTGTGTCCGACCTCGTCTCTTGTCCTGCTCTAACATGTGAATTTCTCCTCAGCAAAGTTACGATCAATAAAATATTCTTTTCATCTTATCTCTGGAGTTAGGAATGACCACAAAGCCTGCGCTCAGGCATGTGAGGTTGCACACAGGTACTATAAACTTCCAAGGAATCTTACCAATCACTGGGCAGGAGGGAGCAGTGAGGAGCAGTGAGGAGCTGATGGGAGCGGAGCAGCAGTGTTAGACAAACAGCAGCCTGGTATCCAGGTAACGCCAAACGAAAGGGGTCAACAGGGACTGTGAGGCCCTGCTGTTACAGGAAGACTTCAAGTGGAACCCCTCGTTGGAGACGGACAGTTACCATGGGTTCATTCCTCACTTATGCCACACATTATATTCCCATATACTGTATCCATGCACGTCCACATAAACATGCCCGAACATGTGCACTGATGCAAACGCACGTGCGAGCTGACACAAATATGCAACATCTCAATACCACAAAACCCCCTCCAGCCATATCTAGGTGCCTCATTGGAAATAAACACCCCGGCCGTTCAATTGGCAGATTGAAATTTACCTTGGACGGCAGCTGTCTGAGCGGCGCCAACTTTAGCACTTTGTCATGAAAATCGTCAACATGGCTCAAAAAGAATACAAGAAGCAGCATTCTCTATCTGCTATGTTTGAGTGTGTGAACAGTCGACGCGGCCGCTGGTCAATGCACAGCGATTTCTGGGAAGGGGTGGACCTGGAGTGTAGGCTCTGTATGTTTAGTACATACAGGTACAGGCTAACTCACTGTGCGAGCACAAACACGTGGATACGCATATACGTCTCTGTGTAATATTTGTCAGTATTTGTTTTTCCCTCTTCATGGGATTTGTTGATAATGATAATGCAGATGATAAATAACACAGCCTTATCCTTTAAGTTGTACAGCAACGGCACACTCACTCCTAATGCGTCCACCCCTCTGGTCCAGTCTGACTACTTTAGCTACTACGACTGTCACTTATCATTATTATACCAGTAAAGCACCATTTAGATGTGAAATATACATTCAGAGTGAGGCCAGCAGTCTAATCCCTGTATTTGTGGGCCAGCATTAAATGGGAACCCTAAGTCAGAGGCCGAGTTTGAGCTTATCTTTATTGCACAAACGTGCAGAAGCAGAACTGAACTTTCGGACAGAGCCAGTCCAGGATCTAATCTTTGACCTCAGATAGTGCAGGCCTCCGTGCTTTTAATCCCAGTGCCCAGTTATGCTTGGTCATGCGCTGTCGTGCATACACACATACATGCACAGGCTCAGTGAGAAAGCACTATAGGAAGCTTATCACTGTCTGCTAAGTAACTCTGACATTTCACAGAGCTTCACCTGATGCAATGACATCACAGCCGTGCTCTGTGTCCGTCTATGTATACAACCCATCTGGGGTCAAAAGGTCAAACAGGACTTCCTAGCTATACTGCTAAGTACCATGTGGCCCAGTTGCCAAAAAACAGGTTCCAGTTTGCTTGGGTCAAGGGTTAGAGGTCAAACATCTTGATTACATCATCTCGGACAGATCTTCTTCCACCCCCCCAAAACACACACACACATACACACAAAACATTTAGCAGTCTCCATGGTAATGGTGTGTCTGTGCACACAGCGTACAATCGCACATACTTTCCAAGTACCTTGTTAAAGCAGCAGCGCTACCCCATACCACCAATGCTACCACCGTGCACTGTCAAAACAATGAGGATGGGAAGAGGCCCGTCTCCATGTGAGCCCTCGCCATGGCAACGCCAGCATTTGCCCGCTAAGCATACCAAAACATTCTGCCGAGATTCCTGCCACATTCCTCCTGCCAATCAAAGAGGGGGAGAGATGGAGAAATGACAGAAAGAGGGAAGAGTATGAAACATCTCCGCGGCTTCATGTTCGATGTGCTTGGGCTTATTGATGGAAAATGCTGCAGTCTCACAGATTTTTTTCTTTTTCGCAATGCGGGCATGTATTATTCATCCTATAGAATCTTTGTTTATACATCTGGCCAGCGGGGTTGGGGTGAGGGTTGGATGAGTTGCAAATGGACATTGTTCACACATTAAAATAAAACACATGGCATGAAGATAACACAAAAACTCCATGTGCAGGGAAAGGAAAAAAAAAACAAATGTCTTATTCATTGCCTCTACCTAAATAATATAAAACTACCTTCACAGTGTTCAGGATAAACATCCCATGCAACCTCGCCTCTGCTATTGAGACGTTTGGGAAGATGACTGACTTGTATCTTGTGTAAAAGTACATATTTATTATTAATATCATAAATAGCAAGACATTGATGCTGATGGGGAGCCCTTACAAACTGTGTCGCAGTATAAAAATGAATGATAGATTAAAGAATAACAAAAGATATTAGGACATTGTTTGCCCATAAAAAACATTCTGCATGAGCAGATTAACCAAAATAGGCTTCTTTACTGATTGCTCATTTGATATATTTCTGTTGAATTGGCTGAGAACTTTTCACCTGCATGAATTCATCTTGAAATGCTTAAAACTGTAAGCAACTACTCAACTACAGCGCCTCCAAAAACTAAATCCAGTTTGTATCCCTTAATCTACACCTCGAAAGCCTCAATCCAAAAACCTTGATCCATGGTCTTCCTAATCCTCATCTCCTGAGCCTGAGCACCTTCCCACCTTCATGTCTAAAACCTGAACCCCCTCCCTTCCTACCTCAAGGTCATTTTTTCAGTCCGCGATTAAAGCATGTCCTATCACAGAGTTGATAGGTCACGGTGTCGCGGTCCAGGGGTCAGGAGCTGCTGGCCCACTGTCGGACATCTCGGTGCTACTACTCTTCGCACATTCCTCCCGTGCCACTTCCTGTCCATCACGATAGACGTTGGGAATGTGGAGAAGGGAGGTGCTGCCGTCTTCATGGCAACGCGGGTAAGCGAATGTCCAAACACTGAAGCGTTGGATGCCACAACTGGGGCATTGTGGGATATTCACATAAGCAGTCTTTGTTTCAGTTTTCTTTTAAACTCTCTGGGATGAAATAATATGCTTATCTTGTAGATCATCTTCACTTCACGATGGCTCAGCACTTTCGTGACATTGTCAAATCGGGTTGCGGGTCTCTATAGTGGTAGTCTGAGGCAAATGTGTGCCAAAACGAAGTCGAGGCACACATGGAAGCTGTTTTATAGGCACATTTTCCATACTGTCCAATAAAATATGATGCCAAGTCTAACTGTATTACCATTGCTTGCTATAAATGGTCAATTCCTTGTCACCAAGTGTCTCAGTCTGAAGTAAAAAACAGCGAATAAGTTATCTCTCAGTATCTTGTTGCAGCAAGTCGGTACGTACCAAGAAATTTTAATAAATAAAGTAGCTTTCTTTCACCCCAATGTTCTGTTTGGAGTCCTGGAGACCCTGTGCCCTATTTAGCGGTCCAAAAAACATATTTATCATTGTTTTATCACCGTGATACTTCACGACTTTTATGAGAATAGCTAATAAATATGTTTTTGAATTGTACCTCTGTCGGCTGTAAAACATGGATACGATGCAATGTTTAAAAGTCAAGGTAAGGCCTTTGATTCCCTCTAGAGCCATCCAAGCTATAAACATGAGCACTTATGCTGCTGCAGTCGGGGTCCGGCGTCCACTAATGCCTTGTGCTTCTTTTCTTTTTTTCAGGTGGAAATCTCCTGTTGATGAGGGACTAGCGGAGCTCAGAAAGACAAGGAGGAAGAGGGCTCCTTTGAGCGGCAGGAGGCGAGTCGGTGAGGAGATGAAAGGAGGAGCGAGGAAGAAAGAGGGGCCACACGTTCATCAGTCTCAGCCTCCGTGATCACAGGGCCCCGCGGCAAAACCCCTGAACAATGCCCCCCCTGTGTGTGCGCGTATGTGTATCATTTGAGATAAGGCGGCCCAGCTCTCCCGTCTCCTCTCCGTTTCTTCTCGTCTCCTCTCCCTTCTCATGCCCCCTTGTTGCTGCTCCTTCTCTCCCCCCTCCTCTGGGCTCTTTGTGCTCCCGTGCTCGGAGGCCTCTCCCGAGATGAAAGGGAGAGGAGATAAGGGCAGGTAAGAGAGTGCAGGAAGGGAAAAACAGCAGAGAGGAAAGTGATAAGGAGGGAAACAATGAGGGCTTTGATAGCATGTGGGCTACTGTGTGCATGTATATATTTGGGCATGTAACTGTGTCTATATGCCCTGCAGAGATGTGTATAATCTTATATTTTGTCAGCAGAAACCTTTAGGATTGATGATAGGTGAAGATATAAAAAAGTGGCTTCCTGTTGACCCCTCATTTGACCCCTATTAGCCTCTTCTCCCTCTTTTTTTATTAGCGCTCATCCTTTTAAGCCAGCATTTCTCTGTTAGCCAATCATTACCTTGCACAAGAAGAATCCCGCTAACACACACACACACACACACACACACACACACACACATTAACTCACCTGTTTCTCCCATTTGGGGCTCTGCAGCCTTTTTAGCTGCCCCGGCCTTCCTCTCCTGTCCCTGCTGGGTGTGGTTTTCCAATCTGTCCTGCTTTAGTCATTACAGCCTCGCACCCACCCAAAACGCAGAGCCAAACATCCACCTGCCACCACTGTGTGTGTGTGTGTGTGTGTGTGTGTGTGTGTTGGCTTTGCATGTGTGAGAATATGCCCGATTTTCCCAGAAGGGTCATTAAATTTTTATCTCATTCGAATATGAGTGAGAAGGAGCGAGCGTGGGTGTTTTGCATGTATGTGTACAAGAGGGAGAATGCATGGGATTCGCAAAAGCTGCAGCTGCTCGCCAAAAGTTTGAAAAAGAAAAAAAAAAAGATTTGGAATTGGACAAAACAAACTGGAGGAGGCTTGTCACAAAGGCATTTCCTTGACCAGTGCTTCAATCCACGTGATGATGTGTACATCCCGAAGGTGAGTCTGGCTTGTATGAGAAGACAATGGCATCTCTATTGCGCTGGTGTGTGTGTGTGAGTGTGTGTGTATGTGTGTGTGTGTGTGTGTGTTACAGCTGGGATACACACTGCTAGACATTCCTGAGGATATGGAGGGAGAGAAGCCTTGGGGTTAAAGCTGACTCTGGGAGATGATGAGAGAGTAGATATTTGCATATAAAAAATAAAGTGTGTGTAACGTTATGACTCGTGATAAGTTATCTTTGAAGAGTTTTTCCTTTAAAAAAAAACTGCAAACACCCACCTATAAGCACTTCTTTGACCCGTAAACATCTCTACATATCTTTATTGTGCTAAACTTTGGCTTCCATGATAGAGAGTCAGAAACACATCAGAGTGAGAGGTGAAAGGGAAGCAAGGCCTCTGGACGAAGTTGCTGTATTGGCTGCCCTACTTTCAGGCAGTGAGCTCCTTTTTGCCTCCTGCTGTTTGCTCCCCTGCACACCAGCCTTCATTCAACGCAGATACGGCAGGACTCTGCAGTTCCTCCACTGACCTACAGGAGGCAGCCTGAGCAAGGAGATGCTGCCTGGAGCTGATGGTCAGTGTTTGGTGGCTGTTCAGCAGGTGGCGCTCCATGCCTAGAGGTAAAAGGGGTTAGTTTGTCTGCAGCGTGACTGAAGTGAGGAAATATATACAGTGCGGTCCAAAAGTCTGAGACTGCATTGAAAATCTTGGATATTTTCACATAAACCTGGAAATAATCACAAAGTTTGAGGATTCAGAAACATTTAAAAACACAAGAAGTTATGATATTTTGATTCTGCACTATTTTTAGGTCAGCAATCAAATTTAAGCAAATTTGTGGCATTGACCAACTTAACTGCTTCGCACTAAAGGTCAGATGTCTTTGAGTTGTATCCCTTCCATCGAAGCATGCTTTCAGATGACACTCAGGTGGATTTGATCTACTCATCAGAGGCTCGTTCAATTAACAGTGTTCACCTGTTATAAATATGGCTGCCTCAAGGTTCCTGCAGATTATTGCTGACTAAGTAGCATTGTGGTAGTGGGAAATATGGCATCAGAGCTAAGTGAAAGTGTCAGAAGTCAAATTGTCTGAGCAAAGAGGGGCGTTCTCAGTGTCAAATCATGGCTAGACTAAAGGTTTCTAAGGGGGCGGTGCATGGAACTCTAAAACGCTCTGCAAAAACGGGATCCGTTGTATCCAAAGCACAATCAGGCAGACCAAAGGTGACCACACCATCAGAAGATCAATACATCAAGCTTAGTTACCTGATAGATAAAAAAGCAACTTCATCACAGATACAGAATCTGCTAAATAAAGAACGCCAGACTCCAATCAGCAAAAGTACTGTCAAAAGAAGGCAGTCTCGTAGTGGTCTCAGAGGACGAGTAGCAGTTTCTAAACCACTTCTCCGAAGGGGAAACAAGGCCAAACGCTTGGGGTGGGCTAAAGAATACCAGCATTTTACTGTGGTTGATGAAAAGTCCTATTTACTGATGAATCCAACTTTGAGATTTACGGCATTTAGGGTCATCAGGTTTTGCACAAACTTGTCCATGCCAGCTAAATTTAAGGTCAAAGTTCAGCTAAAATGTGCTGTTCATTATTGCTTGAGCAAATCAGTTTAATTAAATACAAACTCAGATGGAGGTTTGTATTAGGTGTGGAGATCAAGCATGTGTGTGTGACATTATTAGGTGGTACATAAACATGCAAACCTTTGTTTGGCCACACACACAGCTGCAGAAGGGAATTACAACATTGCAGACATCAGACAAGCCTGATATGTGTCAACCTAACGATTTGAGCCAGTACTGAGCAGCTCCAGCTGTCAGCAAATGCCTGTCATTGTAATCAAGAAGTTGCTGTTTGCGATTAAGGAAACAAGAGATACTGGGTTTGAGTCATACTGTTCTCTCCTCAAATCAAGTCGAATCAAAAGTTGCTCCACTGCCAAAGGCATTCTTTCATAAGACAAGACAAGATAATCCTTTATTAACCCCTCAGCAGGGAAATTTGCGATGTTACAGCAGCATACAGGATAGTGGATAGTGCTGACCCAATTGCATTTAGAAGCCACACTTTTCTGGTTACTGACTGTAGGAGGGAGAGCTGCTTTTCTTCAAAAACATTGCGCTGCAATTATAAATTGAACTCCTAATCTACCCTTTAGTTTTAAATTGCTGAAATCCCCATTTTCTTTTCTTTTTTTGGTTATTCCCTTTTCTGTCATTCCTATCATATCTGTCACTCCTGCTCAGTCTCAGCCTGGCTGTTGCAAACTCTGAGACCTTCCTTCCAGCCAGAGAGGCTTCCTGTGTGAACTCCTCTGCTCTCTTATCAGCGCCTCTTCCTCTCTTCCTATCTTCTGAGATGTCTGCTTTTGCTCTGAGCTCAGCTTTCTGGAAGCTCTGCGCTCCTAAACAGTCGTCCCAAAAACCCTTCCAACTGCACGTGACTGTTTTTAAGTGGCATTTTTTCGCTCCATTTGATGCAGATTCTACCAAAGAAGTCAGAAGGCCACATGGAACCAAATGCACTGGCTTGAAAGTGTCCTTAAAAGATGTGATTTACAAATGATTTGTCTTTCTGACAAGTAATGGGTCTCTTTAGTAACAATTAGACTACATAACAAATTAGCGCACAAAGCATCTGTCTGTTTCTGTCCTGGTGTGACCTGCTGTTTGAGTCACATGAGGACATCTTGGCAGTAGATTCCATTTCCAGCCCAGTTTCTCATGTTTCTTCTTACAGACATAAATTCTCATGTGGCAAACACAAACACTGCAGCGCACCAGCACTGCATTCACCGATCACTCACTGACTGCTCGCAGCGCATACAGGCGGATCCTTGTCTTGAAAAGTGGATTAAACTTTAAACAAAGGCCAAAAAATGATTCCTCCAGCGACTATTTGACTATTTGACTATTACACACACTTAAGCAATGAAAGCAGCTATATCATGCACCGACAAAAGCTACGTCTTTATGCATCTTGTTTATTAGTTTTATGCACTTTATCACATAAAAGGATGGTCCCTCATGCATCATGCCACACTTTCCTAGACGTACGCCACATGAAGTTCTGTGTAATGATGATTAAATGGGTGACTTAAGCCTGCCGATGAGCCTAGCGTCAGACAAAGCTAACAAGCTCCCCACAAAATAGATCCTCCAGGATCTGCAGACAGCTGAGCTATGTGAAGGGGATGCGGTTTGTGAGGCATACAGGCTCTTAGCATGATTTATTTGAAGAATGAATGGGTTCATCGAGTGCTTTTGCATCATGATTGATGTCTTGGACTCGTCAGGGGCAGAGTGGGAGAAGGAGAAGAGGAAGATTAAGAAAGGAGAGGAAGTGAAGAAATCGTTTTAGGGCTCTCATCTCTTTGTAGAGTCACGCAAACAGAAGAGAAAGAGGTTTAATCTCAGTTGTGAGTGAACTCAGTGGACTTCCTGTGACTGTTGCCTCACTGGCCTACTGACAGACTTACACTGTGCAGACTTTGGTGTGCATTTTCCGCTGTTTTGCGTGCCAGTGCATGTTCGCTACAATAGAGCAGGATACAATTAGCGTGCAGTATTTTCAGTATACAAACCAGCTGATTCCAAATATTTGTTTTCATCTGACACTGCAGCTTTCACACTCGACAGTTTTGTGGTATTTCTACTAAATCTTCAGAGGTGAGTGACAGAAGCAAGCAGCACTGTTCAAAAATAGCCTTGACCAGGGTTAACTGACAGATGTTTACCACATGTTACCCAAGAGAAAGATTATTATATTTTCCATGAGTGGCCTGTAGGGGGAGCTCTTAACATACTGTCCCATACAAAATGGAGGTGTGAGGAGGATAGGGAGGAGGAAAGAAAGATTTTACATATACACTTCCTTTGGTCCTCAATCTTTGACCTCACTCATCTTTCACAATACATGATCTGATATTGACTGCCTCATCTTGGTCACAGCAACCCATAGAGAAAGTCTCATAGTATCACTTTTTGTTTCTCGCCCACAATGGCCCACAAGAGTCATGAAAGCTCATCATTGTGCTTTGAGATGACTGTCAAGAGACGCCACTCCACCGAGCACACCACTCAGGCCTTCAGCATAATGCCAGGTCTCATAACCGTCTCACAGTCCACCACGGTGACGTAGCCTCGAAATATTGGAGCGGTCCACTGTAGTGATGTAAGGATCCGAACTGACAACCATTCCTCAGTAAGTCATGCAACCGTCTCTCCCGTGTGACAGCCGGCTCTGGGTGTCCATTATCTGTTGGGGAGCTGGGTGACGACAGTGTCTCTCCCTCCTTCCCCTCCCAGGGGACCAGTGACATAATGGGAATCCCCACCATGCCAAGGCAGGATGACCCAAAAGCTGACATCAGACAGCAGGGAGGGAGCAGAGGAGGATGAGTAAGAGTCCATCTTGGCCAAGTGGGAGCACAGCATATTGTGCCATTCTTTTCACTGCTTTAACTCATCCTGAATGTTTGTAAGTTTGTTCTCTTACATTTCAAGATGTTTGACAAATGACTAAAGACAGCAGGGAGAATGCGAAAGGGAAATTGTCCAATTTGACACCACTTTTATACTCTTGGAGCCCCATTACAGATAAATACTAACAAAATAATGAAACTTTTTCCATTGCTCTTCAACACTGTAGTGGGCACTGTGGACGAATCTACAGCATGCACATGGGAAGGCCGCTCTGTAAGTCTATGACGTCTCTATGTGAAAACTTTCACAATGGCTGCATGTCACCATTGTACACCAAGTGTGTGTCGGCTTGCTTCCTCGCTCTTCTGTTCTTTTCTCCGTGCCTTGTATTTTGTGACATATTTAAAAAAGAGTAAGTGGAGGAGATGTGGGTTTAGTCAATATAGAGGAGTAACACCACAGGCCACAGACTTCTGCTTCTTGGGACAGAGACTCCTCAAAGTTCATGCCCCCCTCCCACACACTTATTAGTCTTATTGTGAAGGGCATGTAGAAAACACCCTGGCATGTGATGTCCATCTGTTACAGTGCCAACAAGTACACCTTCATATCCACGAGACACAACCATCAGACATAACCCCCCCCCCCACACACACACACACACACACACACACACACTGAAGCGGAAGAGAGCAGCAGTGTGAGGAGTGGTCTGCGCTGGCACAAGAGCAGCAGCTGTGAAAACAGGCAGTAAGTGATGTCAGAGCAGCAAGGGACTCTGGGAGGCAAGGCCACTTTGAAGTGTTCTGGGGTTTTATGGCAGCCCTGAGAGAGGGCGGCGGATTTGAAGTCAGACTTAGAGTGTGTGTGTGTGTGTGTGTGTGTGTGTGTGTGTGTTTGTGAGTCAGACATACACACACAAAATGCCAACATGAGGAGTGAAATGAGCCTAATTTCTCCAGAGAAACAGCGACAGAGAGAGAAATATGGGAGGTGAAGAAAACTATTTCCAGGTAAATTCCCAGCATTGCGATCGACAGTTTGGCCTCCAGACAGGTCCCAAGTTCTGCAGGTGCAAAGTTACAACCCTCCCTTCTTCTCCTTCCTCTCTCACTCCCTCCATCCCTCCCCCACGCCTCCCCTCCTCGTGCAGGGAAAACAGCGGAGGGCAGCAGGGGCACAGTGCCAGATGTGCCAAGTCATACCAGCAGACAGGCTCAGGATCAAAGAGCATGGGGTCCAGGAAGGAAAGTCTATGTGTGTGTGAGTGAGTGAGTGAGTGAGTGCGCTATGCAAGAGCAGGTGGGAGGTTGGAAGAAAGAAATACACACATCCAGAGCTCTTATGTTCTTATTCTTACACCTTTTTCTTTAGTTAAGCCGCTAAAAAGGAAACCAAATTGCAAAGAAAGGAGCCGACTAGAGTTTCAAGAATAAACACTGCCCCTCTGGCTCACTCATCCTATTTTCCATTCCATTAGTTGATGTTAATGAATATCGCATTATTCCAGACTGAGGCTTGATCCCGACTGCTGACTGAGCAAAGTTCAGAGACTGGGCATTGCTCTAGTTGGCTGATAAACAAGTGTGAAATCGGTCTGCGTGCTGATGATTTCACCCAAGCGGGGTTTTGTAAGGTGCCATGTCTGGCCTCCTGCTCATCGTCTAGGACTGTGAGGGAAGGGCAATAAACTCAAAAGAGACTGTTATCTCCTCTTCAACATCCTTTAGCCATTCTGGATTTAACTACATGAAATAATCTCAGTTAAAGGCTTGTGAAGATACAAAAGTTGTGTTCACATTCAGTTTTTTTTCTCACCAGAAGGCATTGTGGGTATCCTTGAGGTCTAACAACTGTGTTAGCTAGCTTGCTTGTCTTCTTTGCTCTGTTGGTGCATGACTTGTACCTGACATTGAGCTTGTTGTTGACGAGCAGTCCCTGGTGTCTGTTCTCCCTGATCCCTGCTATCAATCTCAGGCTTACATCCGAAATCTCACTTAAGTCCTCTCTCTGTGGAATCTCCGTCGTCAAACTGATAAGATACCTGAGGTTTCTGCATCCAGACTGTAACGCGGCCCTAACGGCCTTTTCACGACGCCCGAGCAGTTGACCTCGCAACCTTTACTAGAACTAGGGCGGACGTTTTCCAGCACATTGACAGAAATACAGCCCCTGGAGTCACCTCTTTCCCACCCCTGGCGGCTATCAATAAACGTCAAAACAAACCACCCCCCTTTCTCTCTGCGTGACAGTCGGAAAATATGTCCGTTGCTGAATTCCTCGAGTTCTGTCTTTTACGCCTGCAACTTAAAAGCCTGCTGTAACTTGATAAAGACACTAAATGAGTAAAATGCTCTCTGAGGTATTTGCTTTATGTTCTTGGCTGAAGTTATGGCAAACACGTGGCTGTGCCGGATCTGCCTAGGGCCACAGTTTTTTTTAGGTTTTGTTTCACACATTCACTTATTTACAACACAGCTGACGGCGATGACACATTCTTTATGAGTTAAGGCAGATGAAGTGTGCAACAGCTAGACAAAAAACATCACTGGAAAATTAGTTGCCTCTACTTCGATGATACAGTAGCTGATGTGTGTTCATTTACTTCTGGTGACATTAATAAGATGTCAAAAAGTAAGACGTTTTTCCCTCTTGCATGGTTTTAACTGATAAAAATAGACGTGTTGTGCATTACGCTCAACATATCGATCCTATAAAGGAGTGATGTCAACTAATTCAAAAAAGTGAACGTATGGAGAGCGACAAATAGCTGAACACAGACTGAAGGAGGCCGGCTTTCTTTGCATCCATGGCTTTCGAACAGGAGTTGAGGCCACACACCTCACTGAGTGCAGGAACGTTTCTCCTCTTTGTCTTGAACATCCCGCGAGACTCGATGCTTTGTTTGTTTGTTTGTTTGATGACACCTTTTCCTTCATCTATCCGTCATCGCGCCGCTCCTTACAGGACTTCATTCCTACACATCCTTTCTCTCTTCCTTTCTTTCTTAACCTGCTTCCACCGTTCCCCTTCACCTTTTTATTATGTCTCATCTTCTACAAATCTTTCACCACTGCACTGCTCTCCTTTTTGAAAACCCCATGTGCTCCCAGTGTGTCTCTCTTAGCAGGAGAGTTGTGTAGGTGTGTTTTCATGCCCCCGGCTTATTAGAGAGTGAGTTTTTCTGTGTTTCCAGCTGCATGCTAAGAGGCCGTCTGGCACGTCAATCTGTCAGCATACCCACCAAGACCTGATGGGAGCAGCTACAGCATGGGGGATGGGACTTCACTCAGTGACCCTGGATTATCCATTCCAGGCCTCTAACTTTCTGTCAGAGACTCGGTTTTGAGTTTCACCCCATTTGGATGTTTCGTGAATTCATACATCCACTCCACTTCTCGGTCCAGTGATTTAAATATGTGCAGTGGTTTGACATTAGCTTCCTCTGGGATACGATACCAAAGTTAAAGAATCTGTACGTTTCAAACAAAATGTTGTGTCTGACAATTTTTATTACATGCTGATAACCAACAATCCGACGTGGGAAACCTGGCATTCACCTCTAACATTCGTCTCACAGTATCTAGATAGTGGATTACTAGCTAGCTAATTTCCTGCTTTGTAGTTTTCCTTATATAATTGATGTTCTTATATAGTTTGATAGTTTCCTGGGTGCAACAAAGCTCCACGTGGTGTACAGTAGTCTTGGACTGGATAGGGAATGACTTTATACATGCTAATTTTCTAGTGTTTGCTGTGATACACGAGCTTGAATTTTATGAACAAGTGAACTTCATATGGTAAACAAAAATCTGTTTTTCAGGAAGAACATGCCATTTTCAATTGCTTGACTGAGCAAGGCCAAAACCAAAATGAGTGTTGAGTGACACAACAACTCTACATTATTGTGCTGTCAATTTGACAACTATTTTAGTGTGTCACACTACTTTTGCTCCCACATGTGAGCGCTCCAGCCCCATGAGCTTGTGCCTATCAGGCAGACGAAAGATAAAAAATGGAAGATGCATGACATAAAGAGAAGAAGGAGACAGAAAGGTCACGGAAGGTGAGAGCAGTCGCACACATTCAGGCATCATCCCTCTCTGTCTTGGAGACAGACAGATGTAGTGGACAAAGCACGGCTTTTGGAGTAATGGCTCTGAACTGTAAGGTTGAAGGCTCAAATGACAGTAATGCCAATAATTACAGCTTTTACCTTAGTTGGAGGTCACAAGGTGCCTCGCTGATAGCGTCAGAGCAGGGAGAGTCCCTGGTTGTGTGCGTATACTGTGCATAATGCATACATTGTTGTGTATGTCTGGGTGTTTGCAAAAGAGTGGGTAGCTTAGAGGGGACTTTTTCGGCCTGCAGCAGCTGCTGTCAGTCAGTTCATCAGTGTCGATATGTCAGGCAGTTCATCAGTCAGTGTGCTTGGAACATTTGATTTATAATATCTAAGATCTGGCACTGTGCCACCAAAAACGGCCCTCTATAGGAATGACAGCCCATATATTTTGCCAGTCAGGGTTGTTGTCATATAGTATGTGTCGTGTGTGTGTGTGTGTGTGTGCGTGTGTGTGTGTGTGTGTGTGTGTGTGAGAGAGAGAGCATGTGATCTAAATCTCACACACTTCCTTCATCACACTTCTCAGGCAATCATTTAACATTTTCTCTTCTGAAGCTAAACTGTCTCAGGATCATATTTTATTGCAAAGTAGGATGGGGGGGGGGGGGGGGGGGCTATTCAAAAAGAATAAACCATGCTTTCTCTTTCTATTTTACCATCCTTCAACATATCCATCCTTCTTGTCCAGAGGGTTGTGATTACTGCAGGTGACAGGCCAGTCATGCCCAATCAGCTGCGTGCTTCAGTCTGTGTTATGCCCTCGTACTCTCACATGTGCCCCCGCCGGTGGGAAATACTGCTGCAAAAGCAAAAACAACGTCGAAGTGGTTGATGTGGTGTAAATGTTTCTAGGTATACTTCTGTGGGGAGTCATTTATCAGATGAACGCAGGAGCCCCAATTCGTGCCCTCCATCCAGATGTTCTGTTTTGATTCGGCTTCAGCGTAACAATTTGTCAAGTGCGAAGGCAAAGTTGGATAGAGCCCAAGTGCTGCAGCTGTGTGATGGACTGAGAGGTAAGAAATGACTTTTTAAACTGTAGAAAGGTTCATATGGACCCTTAGGGGATGGAGGAGGAACTTTTACTTGCAGAGATTATTGTCTGGACTCTGTGGTTTGACTCCCACAGGCCTCTGTAGTGTTTGCTTCAAATGGCGGCCTTTTGAATTTAGGTGCTAATTTAGGTGAATAAGAGCATCTTTTAAATGCTTAAAATATGATACATGTTTTGTTTTCTTTCGTGTTTTCACATTGGACTTTTTATTTTATTTTTCATACTTCCTCTTGCTATGCAAATAATCCATGTACAGATTATTATTATAGTCCTGTGGTGAACGAACAAATATAAGGACAACGTCTGGAACGAAGAGAAAAAAGGTTGTTTTCCATCCAAATTGACCCATATGAGGCTTTCTGAAGCTGTTTGACCATCTGAAAAGCAGTTGTGATGGAGCATACTGCTGCCTTGAGCGTTTCTGTGCCACTTTTTGCTTCTGAGAGAAGGCAGTCGTAATTCAAACAACCATAAGAGGTTGTATTAAGTTGAATTCAGGTGAGGAGCCTCAAAGCTAAGGAGTATATAACCTCTACAGGCTACACGAGGCCCAGGTGATTCAGGTGACAGTAAGGAGCAACTGCTGAGACGCGCCCCCCTCCACCCCAGCTGAGATCAAACTGTCTACAGTTTGTCACCATTTCCCCTGCAGACTCACTCACACGTCTATGCACAAAAACGAGCATGTATATCCACAAACACACGCCAGACAGACATCGTCTGACTGCTCACAGGTCAGAGCCGGGCCAAAGCCTGTTTTGATGCAAAGCTTTCTGGGAATTCTGTCTTCCCCTTTTCCCTCCTAATTGCCTTGTTTACTTATCCAGGATGACTGAAAGTGGGTTTGTGAGTAAAAGCTTTTCTACAACGATGACTGATGTCTTGGACGGGACGTGAGTGGGATTACAGGACGCTTTGGCCTCGACAGCCAGGATGAATAAATTCCTGTAAGATTTGTAAAGAGAGAAATATTACCGACTTCTTATAAAGTCTCCTAAATCACCAAAGAAAAGGACACAGAGTGATACCAGAGGAGGAAGAGGTTAGAAAAGACATTGATCTGAATTCAGAAAAGGATTCCTGTTGTTCCAATGCGACTAAAATAATCCACAGGATTATGTTTTCTTGTTACAGTATTATCAGTAATTACACATATGAAATGGACCACATCTCAAGTGTGTGTGTGTGTGTGTGTGTAGGGAGCAAGGTGGGTAATGACATTTGAGAGACTAATGGGTTGGTATGAAAAAAAACAACACACACACCTTGAGCTGGTTTATGTCATCAGAAAAAATATGGAAAGTATGCTTAGGGGAAAATATGACTGCAACACTCGGGTGGGTGGTGTTTATGTGTGTGTGTGTGTGTGTGTGTGTGTGTGCACTCACTAGGTGTTTGTATGTGTATGCATATAAATCTGCGTCTGTGTCCTACTGTGTTTTCTTGCTATTATGGGTAAAATATGTCTCTTTCAAGAGCAAGGTTCAAGTAGTTTGTCTCAGTTCTTACGAAACGCGTCAACATAAATCGAAACCTAAAGATGATGTATGCCTGTGTTTGTTTTCACCGCACTGACTCGTCCTCACTCGCCGTTCCGTTCTTTCCCTCTCCGTGGAAAAACTCCAGGACACCTAAGAGGACACCGCGGGTTATTGGTTTTGGAAGGATCCCCAGCTCTTCTCAATGGTCATTACTGAGAGGCTGTAAAACAAATGGAAAAGAGAAGAGTGAGAACTTTTTCTTCACTGCAAAGGTCGTCACCTTGCTCTGTTTTTGTTCATGTCAGTTATTGCAAGATGAGGCAGGGTTTCTGCTGGCAGGAAATAAATTAATAGATGTTTTCTACTGATGCTTTGAAGTTCGGTATGTACTGGTGTGTACTGTTTCCAGGAAATAGCCCCATCCTCACCTTCTCCCACCTACTCAGCTTTTAAAGTAACAGCCAGCAATAGAAATGGAAGCATTATAAACTGAGACACTACGCTATTTCAAAGTATCTTAAGTACTTGTTTGACCAAGTGAAGCTAAATTAAAGCTGCCCTAATAAATATTTATTCATTAACAATGCCTCAAATCATGATGTGTAATGTAAAAGGGGATAACCCACAGCGGATTATCACCAGACTCTGCAGTTGTGTGTGAATAGGCAGCTGTTTGCTGACATGTCAATGTTCCACCCAAAAAAAATCGGTAATGCTTTAAGGATAATGAAGCATACATTGATTTTCTTCCACTCAATGCTAGCACAACCTGTTAGCATGCCCCGCACTCTTAGGGCCTAAAAGGTGCCCAAAGCCTTAGACTCAAAAATGTGGATTGCGTGCAATGTGGATCCAAATATGATTTTCCAACTTTAGATAATTACTTCCAAGAGGCACTAGGTAAGTTTGCATGTCTGCAGTTTCAGACAGTGGTGACAAAAAAACATTTGAAAACAGTTTTAGCGTCAATACCAATAAATCACATAATGTGATGTTAGTAAGCTGCTCATGTTTACCCACCCAGCCAGTCTGCGATCACTTTAAAACAAAGGATACCAGAGAGTTGAGAGAAATAAAAGATCTAATGTTCCCGAATCCAGCTGTTTTCTGGACAGAGTGTTCGTAGTTTGTATTTGTATCAGATCATCAGTCTGTTTGGGTGGAGAAGTTTTCACCAAATCTCTGACACATCGGTCAGGGGGAACGGGACACATGGTTAGGTTGAGGCATTGAGGCAGCCACTGTTTTTGATTTATGCTAATAAAATGGTCGCATTCTTGCAAGAAATTCTCAGACAAAAAAAAAAAATCACATTTCTTGTTTGTTCATTGGGCGACCAGAGAGAGATTCTTGTTATCCTTCTGGGCTGAAGAATGCAACTCCTATCACTTTTTAAATAAAATACTTTTCCTGCTTATACATTAACTTATTTTATTATATCTCCTCGCATATTTTTCCCAACCCGACCGTAACGGCTAGTGAGTGTAACGGAGCTCCAGAAATCATAAGCAACCTGTGGATTCCCACAGCCTGACAGCCCCATCGTGCGTATGCTACCTGGGGCACCACATAATCACAAAAACACATGTGAGGCAGAGCTGTAGCAAGAGGCAGTGTGTGCGTGAGAGAGTGTGAGCAAATGAGAAACAGGCTGAAGAGACAAACACGTTCTACTTCGAGGACCAGCGTGTGGGATTTAGTGGCATCTAGCGGTGAGGCTGCAGATTGAAACCAACTGAATACCCCTCCCCTCACCACTCCCTTTCCAAGCGTGTAGGAGAACCTACGGTGGCCTTCAGGTGCATTCGCGCCAGCAAATTCAGCTTTTCCACTCTGGGCTACTGTAGAAACATAGCGGTGCAACATGGCGGACGATGTGGTAGATATGAAGGGTTCATTCTAAGCGAAACACAGCGATTCTTAGTTTCAGGTGATTACACACTAATGAAAACATAATTATGAATATTACATTCCATTTCTGCCAATAGGCCACTGGTCCTTTAACCCATTAACCCTTTAATCCCCAGGTCTGCACTTTGTGGACTAAATGGCATTTGTTTTGTTCTGCGCTTAAGCAAATCAATATTCCATGTCTAATGTTTGCCATCTTTCAGCGGACTGATCCGGTCCACACAATGCTCTGCTGAACCAACACACGTGGGATCTAAGGAGAACAAAGAAAAGGCAGGAATGCCCTCACGTGCATATATATATCTCAGCTGATGAAAAACACATGCCTGCTATAGCTTCGGATTGGATTTTAATAATAACGTTTGCCATACTGTACGAAGTATTGAAGTGGCTTGATTTGATTAAAGTACTGCCACAGGTGAAACATTTTTCAACCTGGACTTACTTACGCGACCTCATGAAATCTACGGCCAAGAAAAAAACAAAGTGATGCAAGATTATGGCGTACAGTATGTCTTTTATGTTACCCGAGCTGCGGTTAAACCTGGTCAGAGTCCTGCAGTGCGAGTCTGGCCTCTGTCTGTCACTGTGGCCTCGCAGCTTGGAGCCGGGTCTGCTATGAGGACTGTCGGCTCGGATCTGCTGTGCCGTCACATTCCCCAGACTGCACACACACTGAGGCTGCAGAGTGGGTCAGTAGGACAACTCTGTGTGTGTGTGTGTGTGTTTGTCTGGGTTTCAGTTTTATTTTGATCTATAACCCCACCGGGGATCTGATATCCAGAATGGATGATTGCACAGTTGGCAATACTTTTAATGGGCTTTTTTCATTGGGCTGCATGGTATGAAGTAGAAAAAGAAAAACTAAACTATTCAACATGCATCCATAAAAACATTCACATACACACAAGCTGATTTTAACCCCTGGACCACTATATACACAGTATATATATATATATATATATATATATATATATATATATCATATCCTGCTGCTGTTCAGCCTCTCAGGTACATACACATTCCACATTAGGCCGTGCAGTATCACATATATCTTGACACGGAGTAATGCTCACGGACATTTGAGGCTCCAGCAGTGAATCGGCAAGTAAACCAACACTGACGGCAGTCAGTCCCTTGTGCCGATTTGGCAACCGTTCAGTGTATTAATTTACAGCAAAACTTTCCATGAGGTACGTGGAATAAGATGCCGTTTGGATACAGCATGGGCAGCGCAGCAGTCTCATGGAAGACGACAATGGATGCACATTTTCCCACATGACAGTGCATTTTGTAACGTGACAGCATCACATTCTCACTGCGGTGTTTGTGTTGGACTGTGGGTTGACTGCATTGTCCTGCGGTCACTGACTAAATGCCACATGTCTGGGGTAAATATATGTGGGAGGAAATGTGACTGCCCTGAATCATCATCATCTTTCATAAAGAAATCCCCCACCATGTATTTTATGAAAATCATGTCTTCTTTCATAAAATCAGGTCCTACTTAAGAATGCAATGTCCTCTTTCAGGACGTCCTGCCTTTGGAAAAATAATCCCTTGATTTCAACAGCTTCCACTGCACACGGCAACAAAGGAAGCTGACACTTGGAAGGACATAAATCACTGCAGCTTTGCCAAAAAGTTTAAAACAACACAGCCGAGAGATGCTGACAAAAAGCTTGAAAAGTGCCTGGCATGTGCTCCATTTCTGTGTTTGTGTATCCACGTGCGTCACTACTGACCCCTGTTCCCTTTCGACAAATTCAAATTGAATGGCATGTCTTTATCAGCCTGTCCATGAAATGAGCTACGTTCGTTGCTTTTATTCACATCAGTTGTTTTTATTAAATTCTTCTGTGCCTTGAAGCTATAAAATAGCACTGGATGAACTTCCATATGCAACCATTTTGAGTGTGTTCGTGTGTGGTGCATGCATATGATATGTGCATGTGTCTTTATTTAGACAAGGTTCCTCATATACAGTTTATCTTTAACATTGTACGGTACATGAAATGATCCATGAAGCCACAGGCTCCAGACTGAAACATAAGGAAGTGGTCATGTGAGGGAAACAGTAACATGCAAACAGTACAGTTATGAGGCTGATTGTGGGCATTTTGTAGGCAGGGGGAAAGGTGGATTAGTTTAGCTTTTTCTTGGAAGATAGCTCTTTGGGAGTTAAATTTCCAAAACATTTGTTTATTTTGGTTGCACTCGTGCAGATTGGAAGCTGGCTGCCAGCTGCTGTGGCAGCAACAAAACCTTCAGACTGTCACACTCACTTAGAGCAAGTAACTTCTGAAGGAAGGAACAACACATTGTTCCTCTCACAAAGAAAGAGTTGAATTCATATGAGATAAAATAAACCCTTACTTAGTTCAACATACTCAGGAGTTTTGTTGCTACAGCCTAGACAGATGGATAGAATAGCGTTTCAGGTTATATGTGGCTACTGTAGATACACCTAGGACCAAATAGGTCGTGGTTGTAGCCAAGGTATTTATCAGAAGAAGCATGCTGTACCGTCTGGTGACAAGGGTAATGAAATGAGTTCAGATGCTTCCTCACGGGGCTCCCTGAATGGCTTGGCTCATATGCTATGCCCATCTTGAGTCTTGTGGTTGCCGAACACCTTACTAAGACACTTTATGCTGGATTTTACTTCCATTTTTCACACATCTGTTTATCACAGTGGCCTTGAGATATCTATATCAGCCATGAGATGCCTACAGCGATTCAACTAAATGATTTGTTCATGTTAAATCTGTTACTCTGCACGAAGCCAGCTTCAGTGTGTCTACCAATACACCATGGGACCGGATGCATGCTCATCAAGCCATGCAAATAATTCTAGGTAGATCTGCACACACACACACACACACACACACACATACTTACATGCATTCAGCAGCATGTGTCAGCATGTGTTTATCTTGTAGTTAGTGGGATGTGAAACCTGAATGACATTCCCGCTGTGTGTTAGCATGAACAAGGCTTTTCCAGATTGAGATCTGACATGCAAGGTCATGCATACAGTATAAGGCGAGTTAGTACTTCCTATATCCATCCATCCATTTTCTTCCGCTTATCCGGGGTTGGGTCGCGGTGGCAGCAGGCTAAGCAACGTAGTCCAACGTCTCCTCTCCCCAGCAATGTTTTCTAGCTCCTCCTGAGGGACCCCAAGGCATTCCCAAGCCAGATGGGAAATATAATCACCTGGAAACCTCCAAAGGCATTCTGTGCCCGAACCACCTCAACTGGCTATACTTCTTATTATTATAAATCTTACAAATCTACATGCCACGGTGAACTACTTTTTAATGCAGAGAGGTCAAAATCAATTTGCCTTTCTCTGCAGCAGGAGAATACATTTCAGAGTATATTTTGGATTTTAGCTGGATGCTTTTCACCTGAGGGAGAGGTTTGGTGGGGGTGGCAGAGATAAAAAGAGGTGATGGAGGAGAAATAAAGCTATTGAGCTGAAGAGCTTCTATTTTCTGTTTCTGCCTTGCTTTTCTTTTGTGTGTCCGTCTGTTTCTCTGCACTCATCCACCTCTGTCTCTAAATCATTTGCCAAAACCACAAACAAACTGCCCAGGCAGCTGATCAAAGTGGAATAAACCAATGTGGCTTAAAGACATTACTTGTTACCTCAACAGACCCTGAGCCAATGACATTCTTTTGCATATGACACAAGGAGATACATCAGCTTATGGAGCCCCTCTGAGGCAATGGAAGAATGGCTCGTGCCTTTTTGACACTTTTATGTTCAAGACTGATTAACTGAGCCATATAAACATGGTCCAATTCAATATCTCACAACATGTCACAAGAGAGGCGTGTGTGTGTGTGTGTGTGTGTGTGTGTGAGTGTCTGTAAATCTGTTTGCGAGTATGTGTAGAGCCCTCCAGATGTGCTGAACAAAAACGGCTGTTCCTCAAACAAACTTTCCATCACATGCCGTCCACAGGAGTGTGACTTGGCCGCACAGCCGTGGATCACACACTCAGCTGTTTGGCCTGCTATTATTTTTTTTGGATGTGTTGGGCCAACTTTGACTGGACACCTGACAGCAGATCTCGTCAAAATAAGTTGTTGTTGTCCAGTTGAGATTTTACTCACCTCCAGCTGTGCCTTGGCTGTATATTTATACTCCCAGCATCATATTCAGTATATTCTGCTGTCCAAATATCAAGAAGAACAATCAACACAGGGACACAGAATAGGAACTTGCACACTTCACTGTGTCTTTGAAGAGGTACTCAAGCAATTTAGTACTTCACTTCCAAAAAGTTGGAGGACCCATAAGAGACAGATTAAAAACAAATGGCCAAAATCAGAGCAGTGGCGGCAGAGATGATCCTGACTTTTACTCCCTAGTAAATGACAAGCTCCAAAAACACTGGATCCTACATTTCCCATAATCTATAGCATCTTTTTTCAAGGTTATTTTGTCAGACTTGACAAAGCTAGCGAGTAGTGCTGACCTTCAGGTGTAAAATTGGTGGAGTGCCCCTTTAATTTTAATGCCTTCAACACACTGTAGTTTCCATGTGGTAATAAATAATTCAAAAATGTTTTAACTGAATGTCTAAAAACTGTCCATGCTCTGTCAGGGTGTCACTGGCACAGGTTAATAGATAGATAATGATTGTGGATAATAATGATCCTGAAGCAGCTGCTTCAAGATGATGGTCTATACACTCACCACAATTCCCTACAGCCCCGAGTTTCTGAAAACTTGACTTTTTGGATATATCGCCACCAACCAACCCATCATTCGCTTCCTCCCCAGCTGAGCCCCACCCAAGCAAGGTAAACGCGGGGCTCAGCCTCCCTGGAGCTCCTCACCACCGGCTCTGGTCACCAGCAGGTCAGCCTCACCACCAGAAAAACAGCTGCAGAGAGAGAGCCTGGGAATCTGGCCTGTACCTGCTGCAGAATGAATGGAAAGACGGATGGAAAAAGAGAGACACACTGAACCTGACATCCTAACAAGTCACCTAATCTAATATTTTGTGTTCAGAACTTGTTTTTGTTAAAGCATGTGAAAAAATAATAATGGGGTGAGATAACTGCACTGCAGTTCCAATACAAATCTTGTTTCAAGAACTTGTTTCAAGAAGAAGTGTTTTTCTTTATATGATCCACCGAACTGGGTTTGATGGAATCTTGGTATTGACGTTGTTTTCACTAATTTCATTAGTGAAGCAAAAACTCCCATGAAAAGGTATTTGTTTACGTGTTTAAAGAAGAATGTGTTGTAAGACTGAGAATAGTTAGAGTAAAGGTCTTGAGATGGAAATTGTTACGCAGAAATACAGTAAAATTTAATTAAATTGGGTTAGGGGTTTGAATGTGTGCAGTCAAACTGGGTTGGGCAGGTTTCCGTGACTGCAGTGCTGTGGTCCTGTCACTGCCACCCACGGCTGTTCCTGATTGAAACAGGGCTCGAGTTGATCCTAGTAAGTTTACATTTTATCAGAAGTTCAATCTTCAGTTTGAAAGCTTTCAGGTATAGGTTTTGGCCTTTTGGCAGGAAACATTTTGGCTTCCATATCAGGGCTTTTCTCTGCAAAGGCATGCACTTGGCCAACATTCCTGGTTAATTAAGGGTTAAATAAGGGGGTATATTAAGAAATGACACTAAGAGGTTTAGGCTCAAAATAGAATATTTCCATAAGAAGTATTTCGTATCAAGTCAACTTTCCTTCCATGTATTTATTCACATTCAAAGAAACAAAAAAAGCATTCTTCCCTGTATTTATAGGAATAAAAAACAGTAGGCGGGAATGTGTTTTTTGGTAAAAACTGCTCAGACAGAGCAGAATGTAATTTATGCTGTGAAAGCATGTAATCGCTAAAAGATGGCTAGCTTTTATTCAGCTTGTCAGCATTTAATCACAGAAAACATACTTTAGAGACAAATGTGACTATGCATGTGCACACACCCAAGCATGTACTCAAGGTCATACCTACAGAACACACCCTCAAATTACTGTTTGGCTTTGCAAGCAGGAAGTAGGTAAGCTCACTCAATCTAACCGTTGTCATGGCAACGACCAACGGGAGCGGGGGGTTAATGAGAGAGTCAGTAGCCTGTCTGAATTCAAAGAATGTGGGTAGAACAGCGGTGGATAGTCTGAGAAAACTAAATTAAGAAAAAAAAGAGAAGTGGAAGAAGGAGGAGGAGGAGAAGAAGAAGAGGAGGAAGTAAAGGAGGAGAGCCGAGGCTGGAAAGCACCTCAAGTGTGAGTCAGGGGAGGAAGAGAAGGAGGAGGAGGGCTGGTCGCAGCTGCAATAACACTGTCTGGCAGTCCGAGGGGGAGCTGCTAGACTCTCAGCGCACTATATACATAGAGACGCACACATATAAACTTAATGTGCTCGTCCATATGCTCTAAAAACATTTTCTCATCCGCCAAGACTTTCTTGTGTCATACTGCGTGTGTGTGCACCTTCAAAAACACGATAATCAGCAGCTGCCTCCTCTCTGTCAACACAATGCAAGAAAAGAGACCGTACATGGCGTTAAAGGTGTATACACCCAGGTCAGCTAGTGCAGCCAGCCACAGGCACGGCCACAGCCGCGGATCCACACCCCCACATCTGGCAGCCCGGCCTTGGCCTCGGTTCACAGCCGAGCAGCGGTGGTCCGCTCCGGGTCTGGGTTTCCCGAAAGCATCTCGTCTCACGTCCTGTCCTCTCGTCTGGTGAAAGGGAGCTGGACTCCGCGTTGAGATGGTCGAGCGTCTCGCCCAAACGTAGCGCGCTGCTAGCTTTGGTTATGGAGTATGAACCTCGAGTGTCGTCGTAACTTGAGGTAACAGTGGTAGCAAACGCTTGAGGATAGAAAAGGTCACAGCTCAAAGAAAATATTCAACATGTGGTGTGCTTGGATTCAGCAGCTACAGTAATTTTGTCAAGCCTTGGTTTACAGTAAATAGTCTCTTTTCTGTACAGCTGCGGGTTGAGTGTGACATGTTTTTCGCTCTGGTGAGGAAATGACATCATCTAACCCTCCTCACTTTACTCTCCTTGTGAGTTCACTCACATTTTACACTTTACTACTCTGGAGAATCAGCCTCCCTCTGCAGTGGAGTGAAATAATAGATGTCCTGTGCCGGAGGTTTGTGTGAGTGTTGCTCTGTCCTCACTGGAGCCACTTTACCTCTGATTCTGCTTCTACACACACCACGGAAAATAATGCAGTTGCAGTTACACTTACACCCCATGGTTGAGCAGAGGAAGAGAGTTAAAAAAAAGAGAAGAAAGCAGATAAAAGAAAGATGAAAGCGTTTCCAGGCGCAGTAGGGAAAACACTTTGGGGTGGTATGTTTATGAACGCAGCTTAAGATCATAATCATGAAAACACGAGCTCACAGTAAGGCCTGAGTCGGCTGAAACGCTCGGTCTCCGGTGCTGCGAGGGGGGAGAAGCTTCTCCTGCTGCAACGCTGAACTCTGCTCCCGCTGACGCTTTTCTGCGCGCTCAGCAGATGTCTCCCACTGATGACACACACAGATCTGAGCGTTAGGCCCGTTAGCTGGCCTCAGATCAGTGTCCAGGCTTTGTCAGAAAAACAAGAAGGTGTTTGAACATGGTTCATTTGATACTTTATGGGTTTTACTACTTCGGACAACACGTGAGGAGCAGCCGGAGGGAGAAAGGAAACATTTATGGAGTTCAGTGTCACTATAATACAGAATATCTGCGCCTACATTACAACAGGTGAACCCGACCTCTAGTCGAGTTCAACTCGACACTATCGATAAATAAATATCATTCATCTGTTTAAATGTCTAAAAGCACCCATGTTTCCATTTTCCTGAAAAGGGGACCTCTCGTGGTTGTTACTGAGCTACTGAGCTCCATGGCAACAGATAGATCAGTCTCCATGACAACTGAGAAAACCCCATCAAAGCTTGGGATTGTTTCGTTAAACTACAGATTCAGTGACTACAAATCTTTGAACTGAACTGAGCGAATTCCATCTCTAGTTATTTAGCTATTAGCCCATAAACTGTGCTTGTATAGCCTTATTTTGAACTGTAACCATCACCACCATCTTTCCCTAACCTTAACTACAGAGGTCAAGTCAAGTCAATTTTATTTATAGAGTCAGATAAAGAAAGACTCCCCCCAAAAGACCCCATTTAACAGTGGGAAAAAAAGTTAGTTTTGGGTTATTATTATTATATGGCCATTTATTATCAGGTGACCAAAGTTCAAGCTCCTTTCACTGAGTGGAAATCGAGAGGAACAGTTGAACTTGGTTGCATGTGTTGTTCCCAAGGTCAAGATTGAACTCTCATGCTCAAAAGTCAAACGGGTCATTTTGGAAGGGAGTTACGGACAACCTGTTTTGTGGTCAATATTCAAACACCTCACATGATGAGCTCTTCTAAAACGTTACATTTTTATGGCTTTAGGCTTTTATGGAGAGTTTTGGTCAACGCCTCATAGAGGAACACACCAAGTTCACACACATCACACCTTTATGGCGCTCTTCCTGTTGCAGGAAATGCGTCTGTAGATTCTTCCTGGAAGGATTATCAGCCCTGGTAAACACTTTCCACCCATGCCTCATTCTTCCAGTTTCTTTATTACTTGTCAGGGTCGCATGTCCCTGCATGCATTGGGCAAAAAGGCTGGGAAACACCCCTGGACAGGTTGCAGGTCTATTTGCAGGGCCAGGATAAAAATACACTGCACCCAACAGACAACAATGCTGTCCATGTTAGAGGCTCGCTCGTTAATGATGCTGTAGTTTACAAGCAGTCTGTTTCTCACTTTGGAAACATTTTTGCAGCCGCTCGGAGGCCAATGTGGACCCTGTAAACAGGCTACTTATTCAGATTATTTACAGGGGGCATTAAATCATAAGAGGGCTCTTCCTGTGTGCAGCATACACACAGTGTGTATAACCTCTCTCTCTCTCTCTCTCCTACTCTCTGTTAGTGTCCCTCTCCCTTATTGAGCAGCTTTTTGTGTGAAATGTTCTACGATAATAATGTGGCAACTGGAAATTCAGTTCCTCTCATAAAAGTCTAATTGCTCCTGGTACTTCCGTGTGACCCCCTTGCCCCCCCCCCCACCCCCCACCCCCCATCAGACAATCTCACACACACACACTCACACACACACACATTAAATTGTCACACCACAGGGCCAAATGGAAACACCTTAAAGATAAGTTTGTCATACCTGCTGGCGCGGATGCCGGAATCTTTAGATTTTTACACAACACTTTTATGCAGCTCGTTCACTGGTTTGGGCCACGTCCACACAGCCTTTAAACATGGAGAATCATCCCTTCATAAAGCTCACAAGACCCCAAATACCAATAATTAACTTCATAGATATCGAGGTCCAAAAAACTGCACCACACTGACTCGACTGTAAAATATGCTGAATGACATAACAGCGTGTTTAGACTCTGTTTTGGCCATCGTGAAGGAAAGTAATTTACTAAAAAAACCTTTTCAGTTATGGTTGACATGTCACCATGAAAAGAGATATTTATCCCAGAGTCCTCTGGGGTTAAACATGTCACCACTGCCATAGTGCAGTAGCTTAAAAACAACTGTGACTCACAGAGCCACCTTTATGCTGCGCCAACACCACTGGAACCCAACAAAGGACTGGGGGTCACTGCATCAAACTTCATACTGAAGGAAAGAAAAAGCTGCTGATATCTTAAAACTCTTCAGTTCCATCTCGCATTAAAAGCTCTTGACTGGAACTTAAAGGTACGTACGTCTGATGTCTCAGAGGTGGCCGGAGGTGAGACCTATAACCCAGTTAACAAGCCTTGTTTCCTGGGTCGAAAATGAAAAAAAAAAAAAAAAAACACAGACTGAGAGTAAACAGGAGAAAAAAAAGCTCACACAACCTCTGCCCCAAATTCAAACAACCTGCTTGTTTTTTTTCTGTGAGTCAAAAATTAAAAAAAGAAAAAATCTCCTAATGTTTCTTCATTCAAATTCACACACTGACAAATGTTATTGTTCAAAATCACCAAGTTGTCATCCTGTGGGAAACATGAACGTATGTGTCAAATGTTGTGCTATTCCATCGAGTAGACGTTTTCATTAAATCATTAAATCATTTTACATGTTGAACCATTAGGTTATGGTATCGATTGGCAATTGCTTTAAAATAAACCATGTATTTCTCTGAGCGCTGGAGTGGAAACATTAGCATCTCTGACATTATGCATTTATTGGTAGCAGCAGTAGATTATGGGAAATTATTACTGTTGAGTAAGTACATGTTTATGATCTCTGGAGAATGTCACAGAACCTGGGAGGGACTGACGTCATTAATCGCTGTAATTACACTTTAAAAGCATTTTTCTCTTATGACTGACATCGTCATTATGGTAATATTGCTCATCAGTGGTAATAATAGTGGCTGAAACTCACTGTTTCATGAAAATCACTGGGAACTAGCTACATTCCTCCAGGAAACACGAGAGCGAAGGGGTTTGAAAAGTTAACAAATAACGCCACGGACCACACCTGACAAGAGGAGCTGAAACGACGGACCACACAGTTTGCGCCCCCGAGAAACTGGTCCACAAGATCTATTAACACAACAAACCACTGGGTGTAATTTCCCCGCAGATGAGCCAGCCTCTCACTGCCAGGGAATGTCCCGTGGATGTCAGAAATAAACCTCAGAAATGCTCTGGGCCTGTGCTGCAGGTGAAGGTTTTGTGGCAGTTTGTGTGTAATGAACTGAGAGAGGAGCTGGGGAGAAGCGTATTCGCTTTAACTGATGGGTTTTTTGGATAAAACCAAATGAGTGAGGACGCAGAGGCTGACAGTTTTATCCAAGCCTTCCTAAAGAGTCCCGAATCCGAGACTTGCATGAAAATACTATTCAGCCAGCTATCAGATTCTCCCATTTGCTCAGTTTTACCACATTTTACAAAACATCTGTGTATCTCTTACACAAGATCATTCTCAATGGGTATTATAGAGTTGTGGCATATACGGACTACAAAAATGAAGGATATGGGATACAATTATGACACAAAGACGAAGGAAATACATATTTAAACGAGAGTCTACAACCATGCCAGCAGTCCTGCTAGGCTGTAGGCTGCTTCCTCAAAACATATGGACATGGATTACTTATACATCTTGAATTTGATGGTGCCAAGCCGTTTGATTCAATTCTCTACAGTGACTGTTTATTTCTCTAACAGTTTATTACCAGTAAGACCTACAGGACAGTTTGGGTATTTTGGTGTGAGGAATTCAACAGTGGACGAGCCCATATGAAACCCTGTTTTCTTGACTTGTGGTTGTTTGATGGCTCATTCAGTGCAGGTACAACAGTTTAGTTCGAATAGTATCACTGCTAAATTGAATGACAGAGCCAGTCTGTCTTCTATTAGACTGTACAGTGACCTTTGAACTCCTTGAATGTGGACCATAATATGTAAACACATGGATTTTATTTAGCTTCCTCTGCTATCGTTCATGCATCATGTGTGGATGGAGCAGGGTTGGTAGGGTATTCCTTACACAGAGACCCCTGGGACGGAAGATGGAAGTTTTCATTGGAAATATGTATTGTGCTATGTTTTCGGCACAAGTTGGGAAGTTGACTAATTGGTCTATTTTTGTAATAAATCATGGGCTATCAGCACCCCTCCAGTTTGCAGATGCCCAGTGGGTAGTGAGCCATAGTTCCTAGAAAGGAAAAAGTAGCACAAATGAAAAAAAACACAGGCTGTTACTTCAACTTTATGGAAGTACTCAGAAAGTGCAATAAAACAGGAGAGAAGAGAATGGAAAAATGGTGGAGGGCTTTGCGTTTTTTTCAGCGATATGCAGCAAAGACAAATTCTGAAACTTTTAACACGACTGAAAGCTAAATGTTCAGCATGAAAAGCAGAGAATTGAGGTATTTGAACCCTTATGCCACATAAACATCTGTGGAAGCCCAGTTCTGCCAGAAAAAGACAAGAGTAATTGATGAATGGTTAGAAAAGATGAAAATAAAAATACTTACTTACTTACTCCCAGAAAGTCCCTACTATCCCATAATAATTTTGACTTGGTAAATCATACATTTGGATAATTATATATTTTTATATATATTGTTTCAGACTTTTAATTGTTTTTCCCCCTAAATGGGCTTCCATAACCACTTAAAGGCCCAGCACAATCAATATACAAAACTTCATTGGCAATGCTTTGTGCACATTGTGACACTAGATTTCAACAGTGTGTGAGTCCTTTTACATTTGAGTTCATCACAACAACCTGAAGGTAATCCTGGTTTAAGCTCTTTCTGTTGGCATTTCGGTGTGCCCGTTTAATTGGTGTCAGGTAATAAAGTGAAACCTTAAAGGCCCTGACACCTCTGAATTTTCCACATCACCTTGGTATTTCAGCGCCATTTCAGCCTTTGAGCTGGGTGTTTCAAAGTCATGCACCAAGAGTGAGATCATCCTGAAGTTACTGCACTTACAGCAGCAGGACAAACTTACTACACATGTGGGCCACAAGATTAATGCTGCGTCCACAGTGTGTGGGCGTCCCAAGAGATATGCAAAAGCAACGTCGATATTCTTCACCCACTAGATGTCACATTCACATACAAGCCATGCATATCATTCACACATACTGTGTAATTATGTTAATATACTTTTAACCGAGAAGCAAGATTATTTTTTGTGGAATTATGGGAAAAAGGTATGCACACAATCAGATTTGGATGAACTGTCCCTTTAAAGAGGCCACGCTGACGTATTTATTTATGACACCTGACAGCAGACCGTGTCCAATCTCTCTGCTTTGTTCCTATTGGCGTCCTGCTGTTAATAGCACCCATCCCTGCCAACAAACGACCTTCTCTTTGAAAAGAAACCCACGTCACACGACCAGGGTGCAGTCCGCCCCAGCTCCAGCCAAACAGTAAAGATCCAAAGGTCAGATGTCAATGTCAGGGTTAATGTCAAGATGAGACACCAAGCAGTTTGAAGGCTGAGGTTAAGTCAACATTTTGTTTGTCATAAACTGGGCTCGACCTCAGTGTGTGTGTTGCAGTGTGGATTAAGTCCAGACGTTCCTTTTGCACCAGTCTATTCCAGCTGCACAAAGTATGTTTCCACAACCAACCAACAATTGGTTTCTTCCCAGATCTGTTACAGTATGAAAAAGAAAATGTGAAATATTTTGCATCTAGAAAAAAACACTTGGAAAGAGATTCAGAGGGAGAGAGCGAAACAATGAAGTCGTGAAACAAAATCTTTCAATTTATTTTATCATTAATTGCTTCCTCTGTGCATTCAAAGTCACTCAGCCGTCAGGGTCTAATGGGATAAACATGTCTGTTTTTCTGTTTTATGCACCTGCTGGTTTTGGCTTTGTCCTGTGGGAGGCTGCCCATTAGACCAGATTAGATTACACACACTCACACTCACACTCACACTTGCGAACCTCAGCCATTAGTCACTGTAGTATCACTTTCAGTTCTCAGAGTGGACACTTACCAGCCCAGCGATTGAAAGTGGAACATTATTAGGGACAAAACAGCACCCATCTTTTACTCGCATGTAGAGGAAATGTCAGAGAATAAGTCTGAGTAAAACATATTTTGCCTTCAGTGCTTGATGGTAAACTTGTATCAAGCTCCATTTTGTTCACAGGATGTGCAGCGTGAGGCTAGTCGATGAGTGAGCTCGGATAGATCGCCTCCTCAGAAGCTTGATAGGCGTGAGCACTGAAACCAAAGCAGTGTATCATTGGTGAAGTATGAAATGTGAGCATACCGATGAACAATAGAGGTGGATTATGCTATCAGGACAGAAAATACAGTAGAAATGCACATGGATGCACAGTTCCAGTATATACTTGCATTCAAACACACACATTCCCGTGAGTGATGTACAACACACACCTCACACACTAACACCCATTGTGCAAATTGCCACTTCCTCCAGCGCCTTCCGACTGCTTCGCTCTCTGTTAACAGGGAACAATCAATCAGGGTCATTTCCTGCGCAGAGTGGACGTCCTGTCTCACAGGATGTGGATTAAGAGGGTCATGGGCACAAGAGACTCAGTGAGCAGAGGCAGCAAACCCCCAGCCCCTCCCACAGCCCTTCATGTCAGGAAATCTCTACATGCCCACTAACTACTGTACTGTGTGTGTGTAATGTATACCCAGGCACCTGAGTGCAATAAGGAAATATCATGTAGTTGCTATAGTGCATGTTTAATGGGACAGTTGAACTTATACCACACTTCTCTTTCTGTCTTTCTTGCCATAGTGTGCGAAGCCTACCTTGCTCGTTTGGAGGGCCTGGCTCCCCGCTTCCTCCCAGTAATACCAGGGTGAGAGAATGGAAACAGCATGTTAGCGTGTGTGGGCGCAGGTGGCGCCTTCAGCATGCGTGTTTGTGAGACACAGCGGCAGCTAACTGTCAAATATGACAGATTCTGGCTGAGCATCTTATACATATTGCATTCCTCAGCTGCCAGTCTGATGAGCCAGAGGAACACTGGATTCCACGGGAGTCCCGCCGTAAACAGATTGTAGAAAGAGAAATGCTCATCAGACGAGGCAGCACCACAAGCCAAATATCAGCCTTGGTTAATTACATTTGAGCTCCTCACGTTGGTGGTCTGTAGCAAATTGTACCCATGTTAACTTTGCTGGAGTGGTCGTGATTCAAGGATTCTGTCTTGCCAGTAAAGAGAGAGACAACTTTCACACCTCAGGAGGATGTCTGCCTTTTATACAGGCGAAAGGCTTCTAAAATAAAAGTACACACTGGTGTCCATAAAGGCCCATTGAAGACTGACTCCAAATGAAGATCAAAGATCGAGGATAACTTTACTCTCACAATATACTTTCATTCATTCATGACATCTTTTTTTTTTTTTCCAGTTTTACCAAAGGAGGACATCTGCTTAAACAAATGGTTCAGGTCAGGCCGTGGAAACTTATGTAATGATGAGTGAATTTACACCCTTTCGGAAATATTTCACAACGTTTTCGGGGAGGGCAAAGGACGAGCTGGTTCTGGGAGGAAAAAGTGAAAGCGGTAACAGTGGAGCGATTCACGTAAAGCCAAAGAGGTGGTTTTTAATGTGGAGATTTGTACAATTTAGAATGGGGTTTGGCGCAGTCTGAAGATGCCATCTGTGTCCCAGGTTAGGTTTATTACTGTCAGTGGAATTATCGTGATGAACTTCAACCATCTTTTTCCTGCAGACTTATTCAGTAAAATCCCTGTGGTGAAAGCTTTCTAGTGAAACTCAAAATGTAAATATGCTGTAATCATAAACATTTGTTGGGTTTCAAGAGCAGGACCAGTTTAACCTGCCAGGGGGCCTTAGGGCGGAAATGAGTTGTGGGCCCCAATTGAGCCCCCATTCCTCCCATTATGTACTGTATCCACCATGTACAGGCACATGGCAGGGACTGAAACTCATGTGTTGCCTGACTTTCAGGAAACAGATACCAAAATAATACTTTTTTCTATACTTTACTCCAAAAAATATCTTTTTCTCTCAAAGAATTGTTATTCAGAGCTTCTATTCCCCCATAAGCCCACCAAGTGCCCTCAGTGTGTTCCTGCCCCAGCCACCACTTGATCATCACCAGCCAGCACACCTTTCTCTCATCCCCCTAATCAGTCTGAAAGCATATATACCCCCCACTCAGCACAGTCCTCTGCCAGATTGTCTTTGTACTGAGATCCCCAGCAATGTTTCCTACCAGTTGCCTTCCTACCTACCTAGTTTCTTTACCTTTTTTCAATGCCAGCGTTTGGTGCTTTACATTTTGAAAGGGGCTCATCAGGGAGTTAATACCAAGAAAGTATTGAGGTTTGACAACCAGCCGTAGAAATAATGAATGTGTCAAAGATAGATTTTGAGACAGAGATCCTCTACAAGACAAGTTAGGTACAATACCAACATTCAATACCCATGCAGGAAGTAGTGTTGCTTAACCGTTGTTGATTTACCATGACCTCAATCTTTCCCTAACCTTAACTATATTATGGTTACATATATAGGTACTGTAGAAAGCAAGAATTTAAAAAATGTTGGTGTTGGACATACAAAAAACATCGTCACTGAATATAATCCAAGGTTTTTCAGACAATAAGGTTAGTAAAAATCCAGCCTTGTGATGCATGAAACGCAGTTTCTCCAACTTTATTAAGACATGTTTTCCACACTGCACCACCGATAATTGCAGCAATTGCAACTGCACCAACATTATTCTGCCAGAAAGCTCAGTATGCACATCGCAACATATTTCAGTTACTTATTGAAACAAGTTGATGTGCAGTTTGCATTTTTTCGGCAGTGTGGGTGCAGCTAATGAAGACGCTGACAGGCAGTCCTACGCAGGCGAGTGAGTCAGCCGCGTGCTGATTAAGGGATCCACTAGCAGAGGAGCCATCAATCAAACGCAGGATCACTCCTACTCTCACTACACAGACCACGGCTGTTATGTCTGTAGATCCAGCTGCTGGCTCGGTGCCTCGGACAGAGGCCCCTGCTCCTGTCCTGGCTATCTAACGGAGGTGCACAGAGAAAGAGAGAGACGGCTGGAAATTCAATCCACGCACTGCTACAGTGCCAATTTGAGTTCAGTTAATAGTCATATGTTTAAAAGATTACAGCTAAAAACTATCTCCCAACCTTGTCTGCATTCCAGACATACAAAATAAACAATATTTGCATACCTGGTACATAGAACAATAAGCTTTTGAGATGTTCCTATGCACCGCTGAAAGCAAGGAAAAAACGTAGTTTAGTGTGCTCTGGGAAAGTTGGAAAGCGTAAGGCTGGAATCTCAACTCACCCATGTCGACGGGGATTTGCAGCTCAACACCCAGCAGAATAGACATATGGCTTAGTAGTTTGGAGCGAAGATATGTCGAAAGCAGTGGAGACTGAAATAAAAAGAGAAAAACAATGAAAAAAACAGCGACAGAAATAGAGAAATTCATTTTTACTTGGCTTTTATTTGACAAGGTTAGTGCCGCTGAGGGTAAAAGTCTTGCTAAATGAGACGTGTCCAAGAAAGTAAATAAATGACAAACAAATACAAAGGAGAGACTGCATGATAGTTGAGGTTAAGTGAGCCAAAGAGCTGGGAGAGACCGGGACATCTTGGTTCGCATGTCCACTGGAAGGCCAGACAGAATTAAGTAAGAGAGCAGCTGCACTAGGCAGGATGCAAAGCCAGCTACTCCCATGGAATCCCCCAAACTCCTCCAACCAACCCTGAACCCTGCAGTCAGCTCTCGGCTCACATCCTGGCCTCCGGGGAGTCCATCACACCGGGGCAAGGAACATAAAAAATTAAAAAAAGTTAACTGAAGTCACTTAAAACTCTGAAACAATATCCCTCCGCTGATTATTACTGTGGCTGTCAATCAAACCATCAAGGTTTCCAGACTGGAGAGACGCCAGAGAAAGCTGTAACAGTGATCACACCCAACATTAGTATTATTAGCAAAATACAATATATAGCCGGCCTGATGGACAGCCTGAACACCCTGTCTCTTTAAAATATGATTCATAAGTGAAATATGTTTTGCATGAAACATAGTTATGTTGCTATGTTTTTAATCGACACAAATATAAACATTTATATTGAACATATCTACAAAACATTCACTGACGTAATTCATTTTTCTTCCCTACGATAATCATTGTAGGGAAGTACTGCTAAGAACAGGGGTGTACTGCATCTTCTTAGCCCCGTTTCACACTGGCACCTATTTAGGCCACGTGTTTTAAGGGGATAATGCCGCAGACTCTGTGCTAGCCCTGCTCTGGAGCAGGTCCAGCAAGCCCCAGGCTGGAGTCGGGGTTAGCCCACTTGGAATGTTCCAGGATTGGGCCAGTATGAAAGCTTTCTTAGCCTGGGGCTAAGTGCAGTGTGAAGAGTATTATAATGACACTTCCATGCACAATAAGCGTTGCACTGTACAATCATTTGGCATAGCGGAGGCCATCAGTGTGATTTTATGCTACATTTACTTGCTTACTTGTAAAAGAAACTTACAGTGGACTTAGAATTAAATTTTGGCAAAAAGTAGTGATGGTGCAACCGAACAAAGTAGCAGGTTTAGTGTGAAACTAACTGGTAACAGCGTAAAAGTCAGTGTTGACTTTACACACACTTATTCTTAGCTAGTGCAATTTGGCCCCAGCAATTTGTCAAAGCAAATTAGTAGGTTCTAAACATAATTTGTAGGAGACATGTTTTGCTTGAGAGATCTTTGGATTGTGCGCTTTAATAGACACACACACATACACGTAGATAGACCTTCAGAGGCATACCTAAACACAATGGAGCAAACAGGTTGACCACAAGCACTGTCAGCAAGTTCTCAGTTTGAACTTTTGTTGTGTCTTTAGACTCCCCCGACTGTGAAAAGCCACTCCCCCCGCAGCCAGCAGACAGACTGATGAGAGGTGCTCTCAAATCCCACACCACCCTGAACACACACAGAGACCAGAAAACACACATTTTTGTACTGGAACACACACTTTTCCCAGCCTTTACTGGGAATACAGCAGCAGTCTGACATCACTCACATTACACATTGAGACAGACAGCTCGTCCCACAGGATTGGTCTGGTGTTTCCCACACACACACACACACACACACACGCACGCACACACACATCTTCTGGTGCCAGCCA
The DNA here is from genome assembly GCF_043641665.1 of Enoplosus armatus. NCBI lineage: Eukaryota > Metazoa > Chordata > Actinopteri > Centrarchiformes > Enoplosidae > Enoplosus > Enoplosus armatus. The sequence goes on from NC_092203.1 coordinate 5,541,167, forward strand.
TGGCCACGGTATATAAACTGTATGTCTGCATGTAGACCTGTTTATATGTGCAGTATATTTTTGTGCACATTCATGTTGGTTTTGTCATCAGGGAGAAGGTCAGGGAGGCCGCCTGTAAGTGGTACAAGAGCACCTAAAATATAATACCTGCTTGTGTGTCCAAACTGGCCAAATGGAAAAGTACTGAAAACTAGCAAAGACTGCTGTTTTTGGATGCTCGTGGTTGGGATATACCTTTTTTAAAAGTAAGAGGCTCTGTGAACATGTTAAAGTGACATAATGTAACTTTAGGGAGAGGCCATAACACAATCTTTCTTTTACAAAGGATACGTTGAATTCAATAAAAAGCACAATTTCTTTATGATATATTCATGCTGTTTGGCAGGTATGACCAGTAGCTTATGGTGGCTAATTATGGCTAAATATCTTTAAAGCAACAGACTGAAGAGAATAATTCAATTTGCCATTGTCCTGTAATACCACCTGTGGCCACAGTGGGACAACTGAGCTATCTCCATGACAACTAAGCAAATCCATCCACTGAGGAAGAATGTGAGATGTGGTTGAAAGTTCTGGAAAAAAGCTAGTAAATTAAATTAAATTAATAAAAACACTGTGGGTAAGTGAGGAAATATCATTTGGGAAACTGAAGCTTTAATGAAGCTTAGTTTCATGTATTTGCGTTCTCCCACTGACACGAGTCACAGTAATCAAACAGGATGATGACACAACCAGTATGTGCACGTCTCCCCAGAAATGTAATCTACTGAGCTTGAATTTCAGTCGGGGGGCTCCGGCTCCCTCCAATCTAACTTTCCCTCTCTCCGTCTCTCTGTTCTCGTCCTCTCCTTTGTCTGTCGGTCGCGTCTGGAGAACAGATTAGAGGCCGAGAGCAGAGCCAGTGAAAGGAGGTCACACATGTGTGCGTATCTTTTTCTTCTGCTGTCTTTCTCTCTTATTACTCTCCCACTATTTTCCATCACTCAACGCTGACATCTAACCAGCCCAGTGGTGGAATGTAACTAAGTACTTTTACTCAAGTACAATTTTGAGGTACTTTACTTAAGTATTTCCATTTCCACTGCATTTATTTGACAGCTTTAGTTACTTTGCTTATTTAGATAATTAAAACAAAATATAAATCCACAAATAGATTATGATATATTATCATATGTTAAGCTACCCAGCAGTGTATAAAATGCTGCAACATTAAAGTAATGTACATGTTCATCCGTTAGTAATATATATGGGCCACTCTGCATAATGAGAACTTTTACTCTTGGTACTTTAAGTATATTTTGATGCTAGTACTGAGTTCCACCACTGAACCTCAGTGATTCCTGCCTGGGGGAGATGCACTGTAGTTTCTGGCTGCATCCTTTCACACTGTGAGAACTGACCTCACTGACTGTCTGTCTGGCTCAGCACTTTGTTTTGGTCGGGACCGGCCAGATTGGATCAGAAGGAACGTAGAACTGAGAGACGTAGATTGAACATGATCATCAGATATGGTTTTTAACTAAGTGCTGGGGCTCTGACAGTAAAACCCCACGCTCCATGTGGCAATGCTAAAACGCAATCATCTACTTTAATATGATTGCAAATGCTTCTCAGATTTGTTCAGAGTTTGTAAAGGGAAAATCACCATTGATTGTGCCATAAGCAACACAAACTCAGAAAACCGCAATCATGTTAGTGTTTAACTGACATCATAGTAACCAGGATGTAATAATGTTTCCCATTCACTCTGTGGCTTGTTTATTCGGAAAGATCCATTGAAGTTCATATTTGAGTTGGATGTGCTTCTAGGAATTTCAAATCTATGTCCGCCCCCAAACATGTAAGCCTTAATCAAAGGTGCTGACAGAGGAGTTTTTGTTTGTGTGTGTGTGTGTGTGTGTGTGTGTGTGTGTGTGTGTGTAGGAGTCATAAGTCACAACAATTAATGGGGCTCTGCTGACAGACAGGGAGGAATCTCTGTCAGGGTCTGAGTGGGAAGGAGGAGGATAGAGACTAAAAACACAGAAAAACATGTTCAACATGGAATCTGATCTCAACCGTTATCACTAAAGCTGGAGCGCAACAGGTCACAAGCGTTCACGTGATCATACAGATTGCAAGTAAACCTAAACCTGTGAGGCACCCAAGTGATTTAGAGCTTCACTTTCATAAAGTTGGAGGACTCAAAAGAGACAGATTTAAAAAATCCAATGATCCAAATCAAGGCAGCAGAGGCCGAGATATCCTCACATTTAGTCCCTAGTCAGGTCAAACTCCAAGAACGCTGAATCCTACACTTCCCACAATGCAACTTGATAGTGTTTTTCATTAGACCCATTAGTGACATCACTATGACATCATTTGGGTTATTTTCTCAGACTTCAACTTCTCCAGAGCCACCCAGAGAATGCATTACTCAACTGTAGTACTAATACATTTTAGAGGCATGACGAGGTAAAAAATATCCAGTATTTCGCAAGAAAAGGTGTTGGATAAACATTTTTTCTTCTTTTGTTTAACTTTGTCTGTTTGTTTGGCAAATGCATGTTGCAACCCCTTGGCGGGGACCAGACCCACAAGTTGGGAACCCCTGATCTAAATCACTGATTTTGGAAGGAAAACTAAAAAAGACAAAATTGAACATGTTGGTTATAACGGCTCATTAAACAGAAGAATTGTGTGCATGTAAAGGTGAGACCAGGAAGTTGTACTGCAACATTTAATAGTAGTAGTAAAATGCTATCAAAACCAATGGCCACAACAATGAAAATATGACCCAAAGAAAACAACAGAATGCCCCTTTAACACCCGAATTCCCCAGTGCCCAACTGTAGGAGAGCTGAAGTAGGACATTGCTGGGAAATATCAACTGTGGTCATCCGTCTTTCCTTGGATAAATGAAACATAGTGTCCAGTGTAAACACACCTCCACACCTCCTCCACTCTTAACACATTCAGTCTTGTGAAGTTTTACCAGTGCCAGCCACAACTAACCTCTCACCCTCAACAATCTGCTAGGACACTCCCTGCTTGATTAGATTTCCTGCTGCACAGGAAAATTGACAGAAATATGGCAGTGGAAAAGCGGGGGTCAAAAGGATAGAGGTAAGGAGAGAGAAAGGGAAGGGGAAGGGAAAGTAGGAGAAGGAGAGTTTTGGAAAGGAGTGTGAGCGCACACGACGCAGGGCGTGGGCAAGTCAGCAGCTTTGCCCTCGTCGCTCGTCTTACACACACACTTTCTGTTGGAGAATATGGGTCACAAAAACACATTCCAGCCTCTGAACATTCATGCAATGTCTGTGAGAGCAGATGAGCGGGAGGTGAGAGGAAAGTGAGTGCACTTTTCCTAAAAAAGCATGAAAAAAGGGGGAGAAAGGAAGAGGAAAGGCAGGCAGGCAGACAGGCCAGGAGAGAAAAGGAGGGAGGCAGTCAATCATTAAGAAGGTCATTTGGATCATCATCATTTTGAGGGATAGTTTGCGCTTTAGCAGATACTGTAATCCTTAGATAAATTATGCCCAACTCCCGTGGAGCGTCAAGATCCTGAGCAGAAGCGATCTGGACTCCTGCTGTTTTTAAAGCGGCTCGCTCTGGTTCACAGTGTATCACTTCAGAGTCTCCACAGATGATGGATTTGACTCCAAGATGGATGACAGATCCCATAACATTTTTTTTTTTTCTCTCCTGGCATTTAAATAGTTTGGATTCAACAGCATGTGGTGAATTCTCAGTTTTTCCACCTGCAGTGTGTGTGTGTGTTGATGTAATGTATGTTTTTAACCTCTCTGACCAAGCATGTGTTGTTGAACTTAACAGCCTTCCTGCAAAAATACACCTTTACAAGCCAGTGGTGTTTTTGCATTGAGCTCCTTCAGGTCTGCGTCCTCTCACTCTGTTGCATCAAAGGGTAGCATCCTAAAAACCTCCTCAACAAAACATGTCACACTTTATAAATCCATCTTGTTTTGAGATCTTTTGGATATACATTTATTTAACATGCGTGTTTCGTGTGCTGTTACTGATGTAGGACGTCTGGGCATTAAAGTTCAACATTGTGCCCTTTCCTCCTCATTGTCTGATATTAGCTGTAGTGCTAGCTTGGCCATCGAGAGTCTCCCATAAACAAATACACCAGCAGTTTTTCCTCTGTTGCAACTCTTGTGTCATTTTGAACAGAAGTCTGGGACCTATTTTACAAAAACACACTTTCTAATAAAATCTATCTTCCGTTATCGGAAGTAGTTTTTCATCATTTGCATATAAAATCACATAATTTAATTCACATATCCAGCAAAGGAACATCAATAAAAGACGTTCCCTCGTCACCTTATTGTTGCAGGATTTTATAGGACATTCTTCTTGGCGGTAGAGTTGCTGCTGCTGCTGCTGCTGCTGGACAGGACTTTGTACACAAACGCATTCTGACATGTTTAAGAGAGTAAGAGACACACAGAAATGCCAAAGCTTGTCAGAGAGCTGATAAAGACATGAACACATGACCTGCACACACACACACACACACACACACACACACACACACAGCCAGTGGCACTGCTGATGTTAAACGTCTTGCTGACATGAACCATGTTGCCGCTCTGATGTTTGGTTTGTGCTGTATGTAATGACATAGTGAATACATGTCTGGGTCACTGAGCGCTTTTGTGCTCCTGAATGGCACATCCTGAGACGGACGTGTGTGTGTGTGTGTGTGTGTGTGTGTGTGTTACATACAGCTCATGCTCCTTGACACTAAGCAGTGCCGTGCTTGCATTCAAACAACTGCTCCGGGATCAGTTACTCAGCACAGCAAGGTCAAAGGATGACACTGAGTAAAGCTGAAAGTCACAACAGCTGACACCAGATATTCAATAAAGCCCTTTCACTGGAGACAGGATGCTGGTGGGGTTTTGCCTCGTGCCATTTTGATTAGAACTGAAATGCTGCTACAGTCATAGACCTAGAACAATCAGAAGGGACACACTCACTTGAGTTCATTTTTGAGATCTACTTTTCTGATGGGCCCCTAAACCTGTGATTTTAACAGCCTGTCTACACTGTTTTATGGACATTTGCCTTTAAACGCACCCCCATGTGTCCAGATTTATCAAATAGGATGTTTTGGCCGTTCTAATAATTGTGGTGCTATGTTGGCAGGCTGACCACTGCCCCTGGGCGCTGACCTACTTCTCCAAAAGCTCGCTCGTCCTTTTAGGCTGCTCACAATGATTTATCTGTGACCAGAGTGTGTGTGTGCGTGTGTGTGTGTGCGTGTGTGTGTGTGGTTTTATGCATGACTGTGTCAGTGTGTCAGTGTGTCAGGGTGCACCAGGCCGTTTCATATGGGCGGGTGACACAGTTTGCCATCGGGGGCTGGCCACTTCCTGTCATCAGTCTTTGTCAGACACACACACACGCATACGCACTTAGAGTGTGTTGAAAGATGCAACAAAGAGAGCTCCCCGCTCGAGCACTTGTTACAAGTGTCCTCTCTAAAACGCAATCTCCATAGTCTGCTGTACTGTAAGCTCGGCCAGACAGGACTCTCGCAGGAAGTCGACCTTTGACCCCCGAGGTCATTGACCGTGAGACCGAGACACGCAACAACAGGAAGTGCTCTGCTAAATCAGGCCAACAGACGCTGATCCTGCACGCTCTTCCACACATGCAGCCGAGCCTGCGAGTGACCACGGCACGACATCATCACAGAGTCACATGATCTCGCCACCGGCTGGCCACAGGAAGACACAAACAGCTTGATCAGAGGGGAAGAGAGCCCACAGTTTAGGTGTCTTATTATCAACTTCAGCATTTTACGTATTTGTATCATGTTTTTTGCTCTTTGGAAATGCAGAGAATGCTTGAATAAACAGAGAGCTCTGCCACGTCTGAAGCCGAATCGACTTTTGACCTGCAAGTCCAATAACATTCTTTCATGTGGAGAAGGCAAGTCCATAAGAGGAATTCCCACTTAGCACAAAATAAACAGTCAGAGTCAAGGGTTGACTCACTGATAGACAGGCGGCCGGTGAGCTGCTGCCCTGTCTATCCTGAGACACAGCATTGTGTTTTTATGTTTCTGATGTGGTGACACAAGGGAAAAAATCGACCATGCTTAATTGAAGTGGAATGTTTCAGCATTACAGCTTGGTGTGCTCCAAATGGGCGTGTTTAGCTAATTCTGCCATTTGTCCAGGGGGTATTAGAGGGGTGGGAACACGATCCTGGAAGCTGGGGAGCATCAGAAGCCATTAAAGGGAGGTGAGGAAAAACAGAGCGCAGCCTCTGGACAGTATCACAGAGATCCAGGGTGGAGGAAGGGAAAGGAGGAGAGGAATGAGAGGTGGGGGGTAAAGAAATGATGCATCCTCAATGATATGCTGCACTGGAGAGGACATATCTGATATTAAAAAAATGCACTGGCAGTTAAAATGGAATTGTTAAGAGGTATTCAGACCAGAGTGCAGTTTGGCTACTGGTGGAGAAAGAATTCAATAATATTTTGAAGTCGATTTGACGTGTGCTGAGGACTGGAACCACCCATCTGGCAGAAGAAGGCTACTGACACAACTTAAATTACTCAACACGCTCTGAAGAATATGTCCAAGCCATGCCATGCCAGAGAAACACATTCAAAAGACACCCAATGGGAGAATAAAAGTCAGCATAACATGGGACAACATTTCAGCAGATCTCTGAGGACTGCTGAGTGCTAAACTGCGAAGTGCAAAGTTCATTCTTAAAGCGAGGCGGAACCGGCGCTCACAGTGAAGTCATGGTTGCTTCCAGGATGAGGACATGCGGACAGCTGCAGCCGCTGACCTCGTCCTCTGGCCCTCTGGCCGCTGCAGCAGTGCTTACACCATCCCAATGTAACGCTGTGAGAGCGCTGGTTTGGCACCCGCAGCTGACATTGCCACACGCTAATGCAATGAAAAAGGAAAAGAATTCGCATGCATGTGATTAAGCAAGTGTACACACACACACACACACACATAGCTCAAAAAGAGGAGGCTATTATGGGAAAAGGCAGCGTAAATCACCTCCAGTTGACCACTAACTATCAAAGTCATTTAACCATCTTTCATCGTCCTCTTCAAACGCAACCAAAGTAACCGACCTGACTCATCGCAGAACCACCAAAGATGGAAAGCTCCCTCTCCGTCGTTCTCTTACCAGCATCCCACTTTTCAACCCCGTCTGCCCTCGCTGAAAACTCCACTGTCAGCATTTTGATAGACACACACACAAACACGCAGAGCGCAGATCGTCTCCAGATGTCTAATTGGAGAGAGACATAAATAGGGTAACAATGGCGAAGGGGAGAGTCACGAAGTCAAGCTGAATCAGATGAGAGGCTCGTGGCAGCCTGTCTGTGTGGATCAACGGCTTCTGACACACGCGTTCACGCAAATGCACAAGCATGCTCACTGTGTGGTTTGAGTCCTACATTTTACATTCAGTCAGTGGTGTAGGAGGTAATCTAAGCCTGGGAATAGTCCAGTAGAAGCGCTGCTTGTTGCATTGCTATTGAAATCAGTCTCAAAAGCAAAGACATTTATTTTAGGGATGTCTCTCTTTCAAGATTTCAAAAATGTAAAATCTCTCTTTTAGCTCCTAAATGTTGCTAATTTACTGCACACTCGTTGTTCTTTGTTAGTTATTCACTTGTCACAATCTTATGCATTTCTCTATAACTTTAAATCTTCATGACTAAATAAGTTAAAGTCGAGATGAAACAACATTTCTGAGTGAAACAGGGCGGTCAGGCGGGACATAGCGTTGGGAGGAATCGGATTTGAGTGCTGATAATAATAAGTAAAAAAAAACGTCATTTGTTCAAGATTGTGGGGGTGTGGCTTTCTCAGATATGAGAAAGACCAAACAGCCCCACCGGCTATCATCACACTCTGATTCAAATGTTGCAGCCCAACCTCCCGCTGTGTCTTCTGCCCACCTGTATTACATATTTTAGTTTGTTTGCTTATTCCTATTACAGAAATAGCACACACACACACACAGACACACACAAACACAGCCTGTGGGTGATGTTGAAGACCATGCAGAGGTCAGTGTGAAGGGTTATCTCTGCGACCAGCCGGCTAACGTCGCAGGGAGGTTCTCACAGATCATATCTCGACGGGAGACAATGAACTCTCCCAGCACTCCCCATTAAAGACCAACGTGGCTGGACTTTCTCTGCCCATGTCAGACTCCCTCCTATTAAATGTGATTACAAATGGTTGCTGCTTTTAAAGGCCTCCTCCCAGAGACCAGAGACCCCCCCACCTATTCAGATTTCTATGAAAACAATCTGCCAGACAAAACCACAGTCGATGTAGGACTAAGCTGTGAGCCTACAGCACAGCTGGGCCTTTTTTAATGGGCAGGAAACAGCAAGACTGAAAGTGAAGCAATTTAAATGGACTTGAGTATAGATGTTCTAACAATCTCAAATTATTTTAAGACTTTTTACCAGTGTCAGAAAACACTTTTATTTAGTCTTACTAGTACTTGTCTTTTTGGGCCAGTGGTGTCACGTGACCTGGAACTCCCACTGTGGCCACTACACCCAAATCACCTCACAGCCCAGCACTTTTCCAGGGGACTTAACCTTGGTAGGTTGATAGCTGCAGAAATAAAAGAGGGGCACCCTGCATAAAATGTCTGCCTAGGAGCCACTAGGGGCTTTGCCTTCAGTAAAGCCAAAGAGAGAAAAGAAACTAACAGCAACATCATGAAAAGAAGAAAAAACTTCCTCTTACCAACAGCCAGAGTTAAATGGAAATTTGGGAAACAATAGCACAGGTGTCAGGTGAACAATGCTACCTGACACCTGTGGTCATTTGTTTGTTTGTTACTAGGCATCAGTTCATTTTCAGTGAACATGGTGAAATGTAATCTGTCATATCCTCATGTGAAGCTGGAGTTGGAGTTGGAGTCAGTTTATGGAGCTGAATCAACTGTTGTAACATGCTCCAGCTGTGTTTCCCTCTTAGCTCAATTCTGGTGTGTTTTCCTGTAACACTCAACAACACGCCGGCCTGCTTTTAAATGTGGGCCAGTGAAAAACAGACAGGAGACGCTGACAGCCACATAGAGGTGGGAGGAAATGATGGATGGATGAAATAAAGAGGAGGCACGTGGGTAATGAGAGCAGGATGTTTCCTGACTGAAAGAAAGAAAGACAGAAGTTGAGGGACTGTTATAGATAGACCTCTTCCTTTGTCCCTGACGTGGCGAGACAAATAAAAACGAGTGAGAGAGACGAGAGAGGGACGACCTGCCAGCTTAATGTCACCTGGAAAACGTTTTGTCACTCCTCGGCATATGTGGCGTAGCGTCTGACTTCAGGAAGAGGAGAGGAGGAGACAGAAGGATGTGATATGGAAAAAGAAAGATGAGATGAAAGGAGGAAGAACGAGGGGAGAACAGACCGCTATCACATATCACTGTGTGCCTCCTCTTCATCCTCCCTGGATGAGAATGAAAAGCATTCCTGCGACCGCCATGGCCTCTTAAATGACAGTTGGCTTGGTGGTGTTCCAAAGCCGGGACCCCTTGTTAATCCTTTGCTCATTGACAACAGGTGCTGGGGTGGGAGAGGCTTATTGGTGGTATGATACAATACTGTAAATATGATGGTATTATTATCATCATGACCAATGGCCCCGAAGTCAAAGGTGGCCCTTGATCTGAAGGGTTTTTTTGAGAGGGAAGTTCACATTCAGTGGACATGAATGCTTCTTCGCTTTCTGATCTCATCTAACTCTTGAAAGAAAGTGTATTTTAAATTGCAGTTGACACTTAATATTAGCATTACCTCCATTTTTATTCAGCAAGCAATTTAATTTAAACACCCAGGAAAGCATAGTGTGCATAAGGTAGATTATTCAAATAGTTTTTTTTTCTCATTTTCTTAATTGACAAAATGATTAACCAATGAATTATCTTGCCCTCATTTCTTCTGTTACCTCGGCATCTGTCTCATATTGTATATATCATCTCTATATTACATTCTATAATCAGTACAGTGTGTTGCATGCTTGTGTCCCTTCCACCTCCCACCTGTTCCTAATCACAGCGGTCACACCATCTTACACCTCTGCTCCGATGACAAAACTCCATGACCAATCAGTAATCATGAGACGGCACCCATGAGTGACATCTCCATGACCATCATCATCATCGCTGGCATCTATCTGAAAGCAGAAAGACATATTTTTTGGCATTCAGGACACTCCAGCGGTCCATGCACGGCATATTTTTATGCGACTTCCCAGAAGACCAAACCAGAACCACATGGTGGGATCTTTCTGAGAAACTACCCTGTGGAAGCACCTCCATTTTTCACTGTCAGCTGCGCTCTGAGTGAAGCTCAAACACGCCCTTAAATGTCATATAGGTGCAATGTAGCAGTTATTGATGTAGAATGTAATGCGTGACTCTGGGTGGTTTTAACTGACGAATGGTCATTTTAAATGCTATAACGTCCTCATGTCTCATGCATGAGCCCTGCCAATTCATTCAGAAATACTAATGTTAAATGGCATGTTATGCTTACACTGAATTCTACTGGTCTTGATTCACCTGATTTATTCAAGTCAGGATGTGTGTTTCTTTACATTTAAAAGTTGAAGTGAGTTTCTGTAGCGATGGAGCTAAGGGAGTTGTTCTTCATCATGAGGCGTGACGTCCAGCAGTGTTTCTGCTAACAAACTGAGGGTTTCTTACTCTGAAAGATGGAGGATTCCAGGATTCCACGGCTGTGCTTGTGGATCCAACGCAGATCAAACACAATGTGGGCGTATTGATATTGGCCCGGTGTGTGTCTGAAAGAGGAAGCTGCTCCTGTCACCATGGGAGAAATGCAATGTGTACAGTATGTTTCCATATGTGTGTGTGTGTGTGTGTTTGACCGCAGAAGGATCTCCCTGGCTGCAGCTAAAAGGTTCCTTCAGCGGGGTTGACCCTCCCTTCCAAGCTTTCCGCTTCCTCTGCCCCACACCCTCCAGACCTCCACCCAGGCCTCGCTGGTTCTGTCGCCCAGGGATGGGCTGCTGTTCCAGGGCAGAGCGTGCTGATTGTTCCCCTGTGTTATTCCGTCACAGTTCTTCCTCCAAGAGGGCCTGGCCAAGGCAAGCACTGCATTGGATGTATCAATGGTGTGTGTTTTGAGCCTCTGTGCGCTTACATGTGTTTATGTGCATGTGTGTGAGGGTGTGTTGACTCCCATTAGTGTCCAGTGACAGGAAGAGGACAAGGAAAAGACCGCCATCTTCGTCACACTGTGTCCTTCCTATTGTTCAGCTTCACACACTGATCTACAGCGATGTGTTTTCGTTACAGAAATCGGATGTGGATATGACTTCATAGTGTGTGTATGTGTTTGTGCTGACTCATTCAAAACATTTTCAAATTTGAGAATCTTGCTGTCGTGAGACAAATCACGTTTTTCTTCCCTTATTTGCATGTATTTTTTCCTCGAAACAAAGGCTTAGATTCACTTACTTCATTTCACTTTTTTTGAACAAAAATAAAAGCAGCATGCATGTCTGTTTGGTTTCCCAGTGAGTGACTGATGGATGCCTGGAAGGCGGTTGGAGCAGCGATGTAGGTGGCTGCAGACTGATGGATGGTTCAAGATACTGTGTGTATTTTTCAGAAAAACCCAAAAGGGAATAGAGAGACGCTGTGAGACCTCTGCTCCCTCACACCACACATGCCACCTTAAGGGGACTGTGAATGTGTGTGTGTGTGTGTGTGTGTGTGCGTTCATGAGTGTTACAGGCTGTGGGAAATGCAGCCGCTTAACATACTGCCTCTCAAGCACATGGAAACCAAGGACAAACTTTATTTTCTCTTCGTTTTACTTACACCACACACACAGGACACTTAATGTAAAGTCATGTTTTAAGTAATACTGTTTTGTTCCAGTTTTTGCAGAAAAAAGTCCAAAAATGTTATGTAATACTAATCACTGTACTCACTCTTTAGCTACTAACAGTACATTTTGTCAGTTATTGTTAATGTGCAAGTGCATCTGTGCTGCATTAAACTAGCAAAAACAGGAAAAAAAACCTCCCTCCATCCATCTTTCTACCAGCCCTCCAACCCAACAGTCTGCTGAGTTCTATACACAAAGACAGGCGGGGTCAAGGGTCAAGCGCACACACATCATCACACACTGTTCGTCCGTTATAACAACACCAGGCAGAAAACAGGGCAAAATCCCCCACCGACTTTAAACAAAACTTGTTCATTGACCATCTTGTCTTTTGATAACAGGACTAATGAATGATTTCCATGTGTGTGTGTGTGTGCGTGTGTGTGTGTGTGTGTGTGTGTGTGTGTGTGTGTGTGTAGTGTTTACCAAGGGGGCTGACTGTTCACATGGCTCGTCAGGTGATGTATGTTGCCGACTACCTGCGGAGCAGCTGCAGACTGTTTTGAGGAGTGCAGGTCTGGGGGCAGAATCCAGCACACTCATATAGAGGAGCGGGAATAAACACACACACACACACGTCACAAGAAAGTAGAATACACACACATCAGAATCATATAGAATCTCTTTAATTTGCCAAATGGTACAGTAAATATACAATGAATTAGTTAACTTGCAGAAACACTAGACAGTTACATATATTTATGATAAACAAACATTTTGTTTCTGCTTGACTCTGTGCAAGTGAGGAAAGACATACTGTGGAAGAGCGTGATACTGTCAATACAGCAAGGCATTTATCATGGCAGGCTGAAAAGGGTGTGTGAGAAATATTTGTGGGTGTGTACGAGCTCCGTGAGCGTGAAATAATGTGAAGTGACAAGATGGAGAACGGTATTTTGAGACACACCAGGGCTGTTCTAGACCGAGTTGGTTGATCTGGAATTGTGTGGCTCTCCAGTAAACAGAAAAAAATCTGAATTCACTACGTTTTCAACTGAATTTGACAGAGTTCAAAACTCTGAGGGTGGCAATTTGGAAAAAAGGATTGAGCGGATGGGAGGCCGGCACACCTGGCAGCCAAGATAACAGCAACATGTTTCCTTTTACAGCGTGATGCCAAGCTCAAGGTAGAACAAGCTTGCCAGCAAAGATGTACACACACACCTTCACACATGCTCAAAACTGCACCTGAGTTCCTGCTGGTGTGACTTCAGTCCAAAAGAAGCCGAACCAACAGCCAAAGAACATAGCAGTAGACAAGAAAGAACAGTGTGTGTGTGTGATGGGTTGGTGTGTATACCTGATTGCAGGAGCATGAATAAGCATTTGGTACATGTGCTGCACCGTGTGCGTGCCTTTTGAGTCAGAGATCACACACACACACACACACTGGCGGTGCAGTGCAGTGCAGCAGGTCAGGAGTGTGTGTGTGGGCCCCGGCCCTGGACGGCTGAATAATAATGTCAACGGGTTGATGTGGTGAGGGCCTGTCATGAGAGCGCTGTAGGTTCGCGCCGTCAGCTGTGCTTCATCAGGGAAACCCTCACCGCCAAAACCTTCCGTCTTCCTCCTGGGCTCCCGCTCTCCTCCTGCACCGCTCTGTTTTCCAGCCGGCTCTTTTCCCCAGTGATCCTCCATCTGTTTCCCCCCCGCCTCCTCACTATCACCTTTCTTCTTCTTCCCCCCTTTTTATCAGTTCTCTGGTCAGACTTCTGGCACTCGTTCCTTTTTTCCGTTAAAATGTTCACTTTTGTCTGTCAGCAAATGTTAATTTAAAGTCCCAGAACATCAAAACCAGCTACTTCCCACCTTAAATCTTCATCCCTATCCTCCTTCTGTTCTCAAAGGTTTCGCACCTTCTGACCTCAATACAGTGCTGGTATCCTTATCAACTTTTGCCAGACACTGCATGCATACATGGGCCTGTATGTACATGTGAGTCAAAGACTATGTTTTTTTTTAGACCACAGTAGGGGAGGGGAAGGCCCAGTCCTCATTTCCCAGAGGATGTCGAAGACTGCTTTTCTCACGGTGGTCTGGGCCGAGCCGTAAGCTGGCACAGCTTGGCATGGGTTGGCACAGGAAATGGCCGCCTGAACCCCGCGAGGGATTCCAGGCCAGTTCCATTTCCTGTCAAACATCCTCCCAGAGGAAAGGAGCTCCAGGACATTAGAGACAAAACCCACAGTGGGAGAAACAGAGAGTACAAGTGGAATCACCCGACATTTTACTTAACAGAGTAAAATATAGTCAATGTTCATTTAAAGTCTGGATTTACCCAAATTCTAAAAAAATAAAAACGTATTCTCTCGTTTACTTCTACTGGTATCGAGCCATGCAGATAGTTTTGGTTTAATTTGCCCAGATCATTGGAACTTTTTTTAGGGATTAAAAGTTCCAAAAAACATGACAAAATAAATAATTGGGTCACATGGATCCTGTTTTCATATAAGAAATCTTACCTGATAAACTTTGGAATACATTACAAGTCTTTGAAGACTATATTTACAAAAAAAAGGACTGAAGTCAGAAAGAAAGGTCCATTCAAATGAAAATGGACAACATTAATAGACAATCTGTAATCTAAATATTCTCAATTACACAATTACAGATGTTTTATGTTACTGTTTTATGGTATTGTATTTTTCAAGGGCTCATATTCCATACGGCTAAATTATTCCCCATCAGATAACAATATACCACAAATTCTCATTGCTGATAACCTGAGGCGTGTCTGGATGTTTTCTTGGTGGGGGGGGGGGTTATCTGTGTTTCTTTCTGCCAGGGTTCAGCCACATTTTTGTGGAGCATGCTCCACTATCTCCTACCACTGTCTGGGTCTCTGTCTCCTCAGCTCATGTTTTTTGGTTGCAGGCCAGGCGAGGCGCAGGGCAGAGTTTGCCTCTGTGGTTTTCGGTCATGCATTCTCTTACCCAGCATTCCAGACAGATCTCCTTACATCCACACGTTTTCTCTCTCCTTCTCTCTCCTTCTTTCCTTTCAGCATACCACAAAATCACTGATTGCCACAAGTAGACAAAGTAACTTGTTCCAGCCGCTGCATGAGGAGAATCATGTTTAAAATGTGCATATTCAAAGTAGCTGTGTACTCTTGACAACTATCATGTTCACGGGGTGACACATGAAGATCCAGGATGAGACATCCACCGTTTCAAGGCTGTGAAACCTCCAATCACATCTTGATTGCCGTAATTGGAAGCTTCATTTGGCGTAAAACTCTTAATGTACAGGCTGCAGTGCTAACACCACTGAGCACAAGGGAGCCACAGATTCACAAGGAAAGCCGTTTTTGGTTTTATGACGTGCTAACGTTGAGGAATGCTATTCGGCTGGCTATTAAGAGCTTAGATAGGAAAGAGGCCCTTAAATTCAGGAAAAGAAAAAAAACAAGACGTCGTGCAAGGTCAAGTTTAGACTATGAGACTAGAACGTGGCCAGATTACTAGCTGAAGGGTTTATAGTAAAATTCATTTGACCTCCTTAAGGGGTCAAGTTCATTCTCTTGATGTATTGCTTTATTTTGAGAGCATTCCTTTTGGTAGAGACAATCCGCGCTGGTTTTTATCAAGAAAAACAACAAGACGCTTCGAAGCGTTGTTTGAGGGATTTATGTAGATTTACGTATGTAGGGTCACAGCGTCGGAGGGAATCCAAAGGAAGAATCCGCGAAACATTCGTTTGCTCAAGAGACTGCCAAATATAGACGTGCGCATTGAACTTTGCATTCCCAAAAGTTGCAGTTTTCCTGGCCTCATCGCTTTGGAGGGACACGTCAGAGGACAGCGGGTGCCTATTGTGTCTGGGGGCCATTCATCACACGGGGAAGGTAATGAAAAGCCCGGAGGGGACATGAGGGCTGACTGTAAATCTAGCAAAGCCACAACGAGCTGCAGGCCAGAGCACTAAGTCAGCGCGGATGTGCCTGTCTGTCAGTGTGTGTATAAAAAACACAAAATTACGTCATTTATTATATTATATTATATTTATGTGTGCTCATCGCTTCATATCTTTCTAGTTTATAGGAACAGAAAGGGTCATATTTCTTTACAGGAGTGGGGATCAACTCATTAACTACGGTGGCTACACGCTGCAACTACAAAAAACAACAGACAAATTGAGATAGATAGATGATAGATGTCTTTTTCCCCTTATCAATTTTATCCTCCACATTGAATGATTACTCTATGCTTTTGATCTCAGAGTACTGATGTATTTGCCAAGTGTTTCTGTTGTACTGCTAGGAGATGATGATGATGATGAAGTGTCTTCAGCCTGACTCAGACTATTGAGAGTATGTCGTTTTCCATATAGCTAGAGTTTTATAATGCAGACAGCGTGCGGGAGGTTACTGTTTTCTTGCGTAGCTCCTTTTTGAAATGAAACACTTTTGATGAATCACAACTGTGGCTTGGATTAAGGACAGAAACCACACGGAGGTTTTTATAAATGAGGTCCCAGCAGAGGATAGTGAGGTTATAAACCTAGATTTGCACCAGAGAAGTGGACCCTCCCTTCCGTCGTCAGAAATGTTTCTTCTGACTGTTTTTCTGCTCTGACACACTGTGAATACATTGTGGGTCACAAATCCTATTTTTCTTCTTCTGTTGAGCTACATCTTGACAGAACTTTTGCATTATAAAGTCAGCAAAATATGCAAGGGATTAAAAACGCACACATACTTGCCAAAAAGACCATAAACACATGCCTCATTCCATGACACCACTTCCCACCCATGTCTTCTCGGCTCTCCTTACAATCCCCAGATTTTTCCAAAAGAATGTTAACAGACTTGAGTCGAGTCCTGACAGCAGGACTGCAGTTGTTGATCACAGCCCCTTTTGTTTACTGCTCAGGAATCCAGATGTGTCATTACGAGACAAGGCTCTGGTCCTCACAGGATCCCTGTACGCTGTCAGATTCCTCTCCTCGACCCACTCTATTGTGGAAAGGTGACAGGTGTGTGGATTGTGAGGTTCTGAGTTGAATTTCAAGTGGTAAATCTGCCGCCATTATTGTTGTGGGAACGGCATGTGTGCTGTGCAGAGCGGCTGGAGAATAGCTAGCAAGGTAGTAATCCAGGTAGCCTATTTAAAATTGTGTGTGACAGACCATTTGTTTATACTTGTGTTTGTTTGCTTGCAGCGGTGCATATGTTGGACTAAGCTGAAACTCAAGAAAGCACCTGTAAACCCTCAGGTTCCTGTTTGCCCCTCACTCTGACTGACAGTGTCCGACTAAGCCATCAGATAAAGAGAGATGTGACAGCATGTCAGACTGTAGTAAACGCTTGGAGCGAAGATGCCTGGATGCATTTTCCCCTGTCAGAGGAGAACATAGTGTGGGTATAATTACACCAAAAATGACTCGCAATGTATCGCATTTTAATAATACAGTAATTACAGCTGACAGTTCGGCACAGACACATGTTTCGTGAGAGGGACTTTCATTGTCCCCCAACACTTTCAATGTCTCTTTTTGTTATCCACCCCTTTAATACAATTTTTATTTGGCCCCACTAATCGAAACGGAAAATAAAACTAGTCTATTGGCGCCAGTGAAATTGCGGGAAAGAATATGAATTAGTTTTGTGTTAATTCTGTCCATCCATCATGCATGACATCACCATTGTATTTTCAGAATTATACACACTGGCTTAAGGGAGGACTTTGTTGATAATTAGTTTCATGTGTCCAAGAGTCAAAGGAGTTAATGGGAGACACGGCTGGGCAGATTTTGGAAGTTATTTATTATGCGAGGGGAGAGCTCAGCGCATGATCAAAACCGAGTGACACAGATGATGTGTTACTGATCAATCAGAGGCCCACATGTTTGCTATTGTCTTTTTCCGAAAGCCTCAACAGTAAATCTGACTTCTTCCATGAAAACAGTAAGCAGCAAAATCAAGCTAAAGAGGAACAATTATTCACAATGTCAGGCCTCAATATTTAGTTTGGCAATCGCTCACTGTGGTGTGGCAAGGCCCGACATTGCTTTGTGTGGGACAGACGTGATTTTAAGCAGGCTGTGCAATACAAACTTGACGGTATTGAAGGCTATTGTATGAAGCAAACTATTTAACCGCATGCTAATTGCCATGTTTTTCCCCTTTTTTGCCTCCTCATTGCCTTTTTATTGACCAACCCGGTTTTTCCTGCATATTTTCCCTTCCCTCTGCCTCTGTGACCACAACGCTGTGCCAAATAGGTTTCTGCATCACTGTCTGTCCACCCTCATTCCAGCTCTGTGACCCTAAACAACCAGACAGAAAGGAGCAAGAGATTGATGCAGTGGAATATTGGTTCTCCCATTTTGGGGATGCTAAAGGGGAACCAAAAGCCCCAAACACTGAGCATTAATGATTCATTATTTCCTCTTTATTTCAATGGCCTTGCAAAAATGGGTAATTTGTTCATTTTTTAACTATGTATGAATGTATGGCACCCTTGGTGTAATTAACATGATTTCATTGCAAAATAACAGCTGTTAAGTACTACAGCCTCAAATATCACAGTATAGACAGATTAGAGCAATTATCTGTTGCATAGCTAACAGGTTATTCCAGCTGCAGTCATTTTGTAAGAAACTGACGTCATGTGAAAAATTTGAGCTCTTTCAGGAAACCTTAGGAAATACCTTCCTCAAGTACATGTGTCTGTCTCGCACAAAAGTCTAACCTCTGGTTCAGTGACTGGGAAAGTCCCAAATAATTTAATGTTGAGACAACATAGCCAGACTATACAAGATACCAACTCTGAGTAGAGGTCACATGATGTTGTCTGACAGGAATGAGACAAAGATAGGAAGAGCAGACAGAAGGAGCGTTTCAGACACAGCGCATCCTCAAAAAGGACGGATCGGTCGACAGCTTTGGTAAATATCTCAACAACTGTAGGGAGGATTACCATGAAATGTATACAGACATTCATGGTCCCCAGAGGATGAAATCTAGCTGACTTTGGTCCTTGACTTTTACTCTAGCGCCACCATGACATTATCATTTTTGGTATGTCTATACATTGACATTGTATAACTGACATAATTGATATTTTACCCTACTGATGTGTTGGCCATGTGATCATACTGTGTTGTGATACTATATATATGGCACATGTGAAGTGTTTGGTGAGAGAACCTGAAAAAGCTTGACGCAAAAAGGTGTCATTCACTCCAGAGTATATTCTTATCATGCAGAAATAACGAAAAACCAATAGAGGTTTGGTGTGAGATCAGATTTAAACTTCTACAACTGCACTTTAACAGCACCTGTGGAAGAAATCTTCGAAATATAACTCAAAATAGAGCTACAATAGAATTAAGACAGAGGAAAATAGGCTACATAACCAGAGAGATGCAGAGGGACTGACAGAGAGAGAGCGCAGTGGAAAGCTGGTTATTAGAGCATGTTGGTCTTGTTTTGATGGGGCCCTGCACTCTTAATGACAGACTGCTTTGGCTTCTATCAGTTGGCATCTCTCTCTCTCGCTTTCCCAGAAAACCACTGAGGTGAAACAGATACAGGCCTAATTGGGGTTTTACAATCACGTACACAGTGTGCAGTATGCATGCACACACACAGAGTTCTACTGCAGCCCGAGACGCCAAACGGTTTAGGAAGCACTGACTGACAAAACACTTCTTTCATCAATCAAGCTGATTTATATGTTTGAGGACTGCTTGTACCGCCAATAGAGCCACTAATCCAGGATCAGGAAACCTTTTCCACACCAAAATAATAATATCAGTGGTGAGTTACACTACTCCAAGTGTTGGAAGTATACCATTTCCACCTGGATTCCAATATTTACGTGCCTGCTGTTGTTACACTTAAAGCTCTAGACACACAGAAATGTTGCAAACCTGTGTTTACATGAGACGTGAGATTATAAAGCTGTAGGGGGATCATCAACATGCCACAATAGTCTGGGATGACAGGCCATTAAATGACAGAGGACCAACCACACAGGCTAATGTGGACGTCTTAATAAAGCGAGCCTATGGAATGTAGCTCGCACTCGCCCTCACTTTGTCTGTCTGTTCTGGACTTCTTTTCACTCTTTTAACGCACTAAACCTGTCTCTCCCCTTCCTCTGGAACAGTATGACGCTCTATTATTCCCTTAAATGTAGCTGGACAGTGCTGTTGTTTGTTTCGAGGTCCCAAATGACATGTTTCCTCTCTGACTGCCAGGCAGCAGCACATTAACAGTTTGTGGTGTACTTGGTGTGCTCTTCTGTGTTATTTGCATTATTTCATGACAGGTAGAGCTGGCATGATTCACGCTGTTTTATTATCCTCAGTGGTAGTCAGAGATGTACTTATCTGCCATCCCAATACTACTATGATGCGTGACCAGTGTGCACCGAGGACTAGAATAATGAATAAAAATAAGACCCAGGGAGACAAGTAAAAGACACCTTCCTGAAATCACAAGTGAGAGAGAGAGAACGGGAAACACTAAATTTAACATTATTTGCTCTTATAACATTGCTATTACCTACTGAAGCACAATGACCATCAAACTCAAAAGTGTTGTGTCCCCAAATGGATCTCCACTTGATAGTAATCATGTAGTTTGGTGTAAAATGGAGCCATCAGAAGTGATGTTCTCAATCCAAACAAGGTGTTGAAGCCAGCTTGTTGAAGTCATTCAAAACAAAACAGAAACGTTTCTTGTGCATCCCTCAATTCTATCACGATTTAGCCTCACATGCATCACCTCCACGTGTCACTTACTTAATAATCTTTCATAAACAGTATTTTATATGACCATGACGTGTTAAGTGGGTTTGTGCACATCCAGCTATTGTTACAGCTGTGTGACTTCTGTGTGCTCAGACAAGCCCACACCTGCATGACATGGCAAAATGTCAGATAGACTTATATAATCAACATCAGGAGTGCGATACTGTTAAATATAAAGGTGTGCGCCACACAACACCTTCCCCTGGTTTTGCTTACATATGAGATGCTTAATGTGATTTATTGTCCATGCATGCACACTTCCACATCTGTACACTTTCACACGTGTTTAATCACCTCAACTGAAGAATGGAAACTGCTTAAAGGCTTTGAAGACCTTAGAAAGAAAGTGCACACCCTAAACCTAAAGACACCAAAGCTGAAGAGAAGAGAGAATTTGACTTTTCATGAAAAACATCTTCTGGTGTCTCACATCATGTCATGTGAGATTTTAGTGTAAAAAAAAATGGGAGCAGTCTCGATTATAAAAGCTTCAATGGACAAGCTCTTATAGAACACGCAACCCCAAGCATCCGCCCTCCACAATGACCGCCTCAAGGCTCTGTCAGCTCCTCCTCCTTCATCCAATACACCTGTGATGTCCTCTGTATCCCCAGAGTACTCCGGTTCCTGCTTCACGACAGGACAAGAGCTGAAGTGTCACTAGGAGCCTGCAAGCCCCAAAGGTGAGTCAGGGACACCTACTTTTGCTATCTATTCACTTTCGTTTTATTAACGTTCAAAGCTTAACTAGAAGACTAAAGAGACAACAAGTTTCAACTGGTAGGTGCAAAATGTTACATATGTGTGTGTGTGTGTGTGTGTGTAAGTGTGTCTGTGTTAAGTATAAAATTAAAATTGTGATGGGAATGTAGTGAATCTCAAAACAAGTAAATGAAATGTTGTGTTTACACAATGCGATGAGTCATGTTGCAGACCTCCACTTGTCATGTAATATAATATGATAGAATATATTTTGCATGATAGAATATACACAAGTTGATGTTGATAAGCATGATTGATAGTTCAGATGCAAGATTTGATGTTCCTAATCAAACCAACTGTTGGTAAAGCTTCACTTATAGTAATCTAAACCCCGCTTTGTTGTATGGGCGTTCCTTGCCGCGTGTGAGACTTCATTCTCAACACAGAGGCAAATTTATGATAATGAATCATAGAAAAGGGGCGATAAGCAGGTTTGTCCTCCTGCACATTCAATTTCTGTGTCTCACTGCTGTCTGCTGTTGTCATGGCGTCAGTGTGCCAACAAAACCCCCACCCCAGCATGACACAGCAAAAAGTCAGATTAAACTGGAATATGATACCGTTATATTATAAATAAAAGCATGGCAATGCCTGTAGCCTACTGAGAGTAGAAGAACACTATGATTATATATAGTGCTGGTCCGAGACCCCTGTCAGTACGTGGCTTATGTTAGGTGTTATTTTATTAGATCTGAACACCTGGCTCTGTTTTCCCCAAGTTTACGTACTTTACCACGTAGAGTATGAACTGGGTTAATAAATGCAAATGTTAAACTAGAGTGTTGTCGCAGAGTGCATACCTTAACCAAACAATGCTGACAGACACTCGAGGACCACATGAGTTCAAAGATCAGGCATGAAGCATACTGTACTGAACCCTTAAGACATGCAAGTGTGATTTAGGACGGTGACTTTCTAGACGATTATGTCAATAAATCAAAGATAGTTTTACACCACAGAATCCCTCACAGTTGTTGCCCATGGACAGTTATTGAAAGCAGATCCAATTCATATACATACAGTAACTTCACCTCTCTGTGCTACTATAGTATGATGTCATTTGTGTTACAGCACGTGTGTTTTATTTGTGGTCCCTATTTAGCTGCATGGACTTTGTAACGCCTGCCAAACCACGGATGTTTCCAACCCTTTCGTGTGATCCGACCACAGTGCTGAGGCAGCTACTTGGATTTGGCAAATGCAGTTTTCTGTCATCACCGTGTGGCGGGACTTTGGCCTGTGTTGAGCAATCTGCCCCTTTTTGATGGGTTGTTGGCAGGAGAACTGGACAGAATAACTGAAACCAGTCATATGGGCCCAGTTTCCCCCCCAACAGCACTGAACAGTGGCCAAGATCCTTGTAGTTCCACTGTATGTCAATGGGACAAGGAAGAACCTGATGCTACAGAGTGTTTATGAGCCATAGCTGTGTACAAATGAGCTAAAATAGCTGCAGGAGATTGGGTGTAGAGTTCTTTATCAGATCATTTATAGTTCTGTGTCATCCTCCCATTGTGGAAATAGAATGTGGTCACTTCATTGGATGCATGTGTGTTAAAGATGCTATCTACTGTAGCTGACTTTCATCATTGTGCTTGTGACTCAGTATCCTGGCCTGCACTCATTCATATCTCAGCAGAAAATCAGATGGACTACTATGCAGTATCTGGGCAGAATAACAAGATGACCAAATCACTGAAAGTATTCATTGCCAACAATCGGCTGCATCTTAGTCGGGGTCGTAGCCATGATGTTAAAAATCAAGAGTCCAGAGTCCCCACAGTCCAACCACCCCCAAGTCTTTTGTCTTTCTTGAGCAGCCAAAACCAAAAACCAAAAAAAAAGCCTGTAAAAAATGTAGTAACACTTACAGTACAGTGTAATTCCACTGTATGAATCAGGTACCAGTAAAATACTTACTGGTTCCTACAGGTACTTAAAAGTAGATATAGGGGTAGAAAACAAAACTATGGGGAACAAGGGAGTAACAATTGGGCCAATGTATACATAAAGTGTATGTGTTTTCCTATTAAACTATTAAAATATATTTTCTCCTTACATGATGGTTTAAAGTTGTTTTAAAGCCTTCCCCACAATGCCAGGAATATAATCCTGGTGGAGAAATGCAAAAGCCTTTTATTTGAATTTATGTTTTTGGCCTAAAACAGTCAAATTTAAGAATTTTGATGCTAATAAATGTCAGAATTGGACTCCTCAGGTTGTTAAAACACCCACATTCCCTCGTACAGTACAGACGACATGACCTTGGTGTCTTCAATGGTAGCTACGTTACCTGTTTAGAAAGTCACCGTCTTAAAGGCTTGGTTTTACCAGACCAACACATTTTATTGTAGTTATTTCCAAATGTTCCTGTCTGAACACTTTTCATGCAACACGCTTCCTTTCACTGTCATGTTTTCCTGTAACCTGGTCAGAGAATCAAGGGGCCTCTCCTCAAATCCCCAGTGGTGCAGTGTGGCCCTCAGAGCCCCTTGACCGAGGTGCTTAACCTCAATTAAGTCTCTCGGCATCCAAGCGTATGTAATGGCTGCGTATGGAATGCAAAACCTTGCCAGTGAGAGCTGCCAAGTCAGCAAAGAACACAGTAATCAAATAATCAAATCAGGTTATAATGGAAGCGATGGCCTGTAATGATATAATTACCTTGAAGGTACCCCACAACGTTGTCATGTGCACAACAGTGGAGATATATGGGGTACTAGTCACTGAAAATTAATCAAATTATTATTTTTGTGGGCTTAAAATAGCAGTTAATTCATCAACTGGCCTTCAAAGTTAGATTCCCGCAGAGTTTTCTTCATGTCTATGAATCTCCACAGGGATGAAAAACAGGAGTCAGTGGTGGCGGAAGGGGGGCTTATTATTTGATGTTTTGAGATAATCCAGCGCTGCATTCCTCCCTGGGGCAACCTCAGCCCAGAGTGTGAAGGTCTGGGAGCCTCAACCACATTGGATGGTTTAATCACTGTACAGCTGACTTGCTGGCTGCACTTCCATATTCACTTTTGAGTGATACATGAGTGTATACAACACTGATTGATACCAGTTCCACTGTATTAAATATTATACTGGCACCCTGTATAATATGTTCTAAAATACATATATATATATATAATCATATATCCTTGTTAGAGCAGTGTTAAATTTAGTTTCCTGGCTGTCTCACTGGCAAACAACATTGTTAACATTGTTCGGTGTACACAAAATAACCACTGTTTGTGCTGCTTAAGGGCTGATGCATGTAACGTGAATTAACAACATCCCCACTCAGAAAAATCCCATGATTTGATCGTTTAGCCCCAGTCTTCAGGCTCAGTGAGCAACAGGAATCTGGGTTTGTTTAGCTTGCCTAGACTTGCCTGAGAGCCTGGTCCATCACAGGCAAAGCCTGGATGGGCGAGAGAGAGGCAGGGTTGTACTCACTTTTCTGTAAAATGATCCGGACGAACAGGGTCTTAATTAATCCATCTCATTAAGGCGCAACATTGAAGGCTTAGTGAGAATCCACATCCACATAAACAGAGGTAAGTTCAGCATAAGGACATGCCTCGTAATTAGTCTTTCTTGAGAATCACATTCTGAGAATATCTTGGTATATCATTCCTTTTGTATGAGTTCCTCAATTTAAGCAAAATAATTTGTGTAACTATAAGGTGTGACCTTAATAACTTTGCATATTGTTGCCTAGAAACAAGTCTCATTTCAAACTATAATTACCATTAATTGGCCATCCCAGGAAGCAAAATCTTCAAATCCAACTAGCATCAATTCAAGCTCTATTCGTAGGTTTCCTAAACAGCAATTGAATCAACTTTTGGAGAAAAGGTGACACATAGGTATTATGCTTACAGGCAGTTGATTTCTTGACTATGACACTAATGAAACCAGCAAAATCTGGATCCATGAGGGGATTTTAAAGTGCTGCGTTCAGCATGCAAACAGGAGCCACGATTCCGTATTTTTGGTGTATTTTGTTTGTTTTAGTTTCAGAAGCTGATTCATACGATGCTCTGTCCTGTAGGTTTTAGCTAAAATATTAAAGGAATATCTTAGCATTTGTGAAATATGCTTTATTAGCTTTTCTTGCCAAGAGTTAAATGAGAAGATTGATACCACACTAACTAACGCTAACAGAGCTACACAGCTAGAGCCAGGGGACTGTTAGCTTAGCATAAAGACTGAAAGCAGTGTGCTACTACAACATCCGATCTTTATGTTAAGCTAAGTTAAGGCAGCAAAACTCTGTAATCGTTAGTCTTATATTATGACTTTTCTGATTTGCATTATTTGCTCATAGTACTCATTGGTCCATCTGAGCAGCATAGAGAGCCAATCCCCACAAAGCTCTAAAAGCAGCACTAACACGTCGCGGGACAACCCACTGTGGTTAAAAGACTCATGTAGGGAATTGCCCCTCAAAACATTCCCATAAAACCTCCAGGAAAGATTATCAGCACCAAATATCTGGCCTACCACAAGCCTCGGGGGAGCCCTGTACAGTGTGGACTTATGGCCAGAGGTTACATTTAAATGACTCCTCTTTTACAGGGTCTGTTTCTCACACAGGTTGAAGAGGAAAGGGGTTAAGCCACAGGAATGTTTACCTATTTAGGACATGGTTAGTAGAGTACGGGAAGGATGTAAGGAGATGTTGACCACATCAGGACCTGCTCTTTCAAAAGGGTTCAAACGAGGCAAGAAGACCACTTGAATTTCTTACAGTTTGACCTGAAGGTTGAGGCAACAGACTAATGTGTCTCATCTGAATGCACAAAAATTTGGAATCATCTTCCAAATATTGAATTACATTCACCTTTCTGGTCTGATAGTTGGCAGACTATAATCAAATAGATGGCCTTGTGTTGTCAAACATTCACGCTGTTAAGGTGCTTTGGAGCAAGTCAGCTGCAGGGTAGCTGCACTGTGCTGACACTGACCACTGACTAGCGTACTAGAAGGGTATGTTTGTAGCCAGTAACCATTTCCCTAAGTCCGCAGTGATCCTACATCAGAAGTGTTTGTGTATCCCTGTAACCTTAGACATATGGCTGGCACCCAGGTTGGCTTACAATGAATGAGCAGGCAGGTGTTAGGTATCTTTGCTGTTGACCCTACGTCAAGAGACACCACTGTTGGACACCGTAGTCAACCTGAGACCTTTGGCTTGTCAAATGATCTCTTTAACCGATCCCAAAACATGCAGACATTGGCTTTACACACTTCCAGAAGGAGGCAACTGTAATTTAAGGACTTCAATGCCCATAATTCCTTTAACATAAAGCAATTAAACTGGAGAATTTTTTGCCATAAAACTCAAACTTTTGATTACATTTGGTTGAATGTGTGTTTTTGTGTATGTTGAAGCCCTTGCCTATGCTGCATGTGTGTAATATGAGCAGCTGTACGCTGTAGTTGCATCATTGCATGTGTTTTTTTCCACTTTCTTTAACATGCTGCAATGTTGCTTCCTTATAAAAGGTTTTGAAAACCGTGCAGTTATACAACAGGATAGGCGCAGGCTGGAGGAGTTTCACAATGCCTACTACTGTATGTATCAGTGACCCACTGCCCTTATCCTGGATGCCAGACGCCGATGAAAACAGCCATAAAGCACGCAGAAATCGTGCGTGGCTACGGCTGGTCTGAGTTACACGCTGTGGCACCACGTTTACAGGGGCTACAGGTTTGTCAGGGCAGAACAATGGCGACTGTATTGAAGGACCCTCAACGCTTTGGATTTTATTTGGCCCCTGGGAAGCAAAGCAGAGTCTGCATTTGAAGAGAGGGTATGCACGCTGTGTGTGTGTGTGTGTGTGTGTGTGTGTGTGTGTGTGGAGGGCACACGAGTAGTTGAGGAATTTGTGCATTGTGTATGATTGCAAGACTTTTTACCACTTCCTGACTCTTGACCCTTGACTTTTAGATTTTTTGGTTTTCTCTACTAATGAAGGAGTCTAAATTGTAACATAAATTCATGTAAGGGCTTAATTGCAGACTTAAGCTGTACGTAGAAATAGTGTAATTTTAACAACTCAGTAAATCTTTTATTTAACTTGATGGATGTCTATCAGGTTTTGTGCTGTAAAGTAAGCTAAATCCAGTGAATGGTACAAATTGACTGTTACCTCCACCAGAACTTACCATTTCTCCATTTATGCCGATATATACGGATATATACCCAGAGCTGTAGGTAATAGGGTTGTGCTGAGACGTTACTATCTGCACTGATGCTTTGTTAGGTATTACATTCATGTGTCTGTGTGTGTGTTTGTGGCCGTGGTGTGGGAGTGTGTATGTGTAGGTTTAGATAATTTTGTGTAATCATTGACTTCGCTGATGTGATATGATTGCGCTACATTTACCACTTCTATCCTTAACTTGCACCACAAAGCAACATAAACAGGACAAGATGTCCTGTTCTTTTATCCTCGGATGAAGTGCATGAATCTGTTTTCAAATACTTTTTCATTTTTCTTTTTGTTTTGTTTAATTTGGATATTCTGTGTTGTCTAAATCTGAACAAAAAGCTTGCCTAGGAGGAATGTCACTGGCAGCAGGACTCCCTCTCTCTGTTGCAATTACTGATGTAGAGTAACCAGGAGACACAACATCCTTGTGTACTGAACATGCTGTATAAAGTGAGTCTTTTTCCTGTAACTTTTCCTCAAAGTCTGACAGCAGATCATAGCAGACCTGCCAGGAAAACAGAAAAAGGCTGAACTCACTAACTTACTTACCAAATGATAGGGTGTTTTGGGGTACAATAAATCATACGAAGTAACATTTTTTCTATTTGTTTCTCCCAGTTTTGGCTCAATAAAGGAGACATACTGACTGGTGAACAAACATAGGCTCCCTTCTTAATCTGACTGTTAAAAATGTGGCATGGGTTTCAGTTAACCTGCCAACATTTCTGAATAATATTGAAAACATTTGAAGGGAAAAAATACTCAATACGGAAAAAATGAGGGAAATCCTAGATATGGATATGGATATAAAATGTAAGATTAGGGAAGATGCATTCCTTCATTGTGGTCTTGAAGAGAGCTTGGAGTCACTTGTAGGTAAAGTGATTTATCATCTACATAAAAACTTATCTTGCAGTGTATACATTAATTTTAGAACACAACTGGTGTATTGCATGATCCTCAGGCTGAAACACATTGCACGTGTGCAAGTATCCACGGGTGAGAGTGCAATGATCTCCACTTCTGCAAGTGATTCATACACCTACTAATATAACCTAATATGTCTATGCAGTGGAATGCTATTTTCTGAATGAAGTCCTCGGAGCAGAGTGTTAGCTGGAGTCTGGACTTTTTTTTTTTACTGTGGCTATAAATGCTCAGCTGAATGAGCAAAGGCAATGACACAGCCCATTAAATGTGCTGAGAGCTGCTTGAGGTGGCCTAAATGGTTAAGACGCCGAGACCATAATCCACAATAAAGTCCATGATAAGGAGTCGATTGCTAGGCTTTTTTTTCTTCAAGTTTCACCAATGGCCTATGTGGATAAAGAGAAAACAAAGCTAGTCCTGTTGACTCCTGGTTAAACAACACTGTACCTGTGTATACCCTGTGGAATATGTGCATCAGTTGCCATGTGACCAGTGTTGGTATAGAGAGCTGTCACAAACACACACTCACAAACACTTTGGATGGATTGGTTTGCTTTTATTCTGTCATAACACAATATTTACTTGGACAAATATACATTAGAGACACACCAAAAATGATGATTGTTGTTATTATTATTATTATTATTATTATTATTATTATTATTATTATAGGCAGCAGGATGACAATTTGTATATAATGGCAGTACAATCACACTTCTACTTGTTTCCTGCCATAAACTGTACATTGTATCATAAATGTATATATATTTTATCATTACATCATTAGTAGCCATGCAAACGTGTTAAAAATGATGATGCAGAGGATACTCTATCAAGTCCATCACTAACATATGCTGTAAACTTCAGCGTTATGTTAAAATAAAATAAAATAAGTTGCTTCTGGGTTTCGTAAGCTGTTCATTTCTGTTTAATAACCATGTGCCAGGCTAGACCCACACACAACCCCCCTCCGTAATATTTGGATTGTGGCGCTGCACCAGCCAGCAGCTCTGCCCCTGCCCGGAGCAAACCATTTGACCACCCGGACACGGGGGTGGTCGCGGTGTAGAGACCTACAGGAAACGCAGAGGTAGGCAATGTAACGTCGAATTCTCTGCAGTTTATCCTTTCACAACACATACCTGGCGAAGATTAACGGACAGGTTCGCAGTTTTTATTATGTGTATGAATTTTAGAGCATCGCGAGACCTTAACCTCACGCCTGTACCGCTCAGGTCCGCACAGATAACGTAACGTTCTCTTGTGATGTAATTGTATGTGCAGCCGATAACACAGTGATAACCGCAGCTATACATCAGAATATGTGTTGCTACTAAGTCAGCATCCCCTTACGTTGTGTTTATCCTTCATTGGCGAGTCAGCGACAGTGGAAGGTGGCTTCCGCTCGTTATATCAGCACTGTGCGGTCACATGGCACAGCAGGGGACAATGTGGAGGAAGAGGAAGAGTGGCGCGTTCACATCAATAAAGCGAAGAAGTTCTTAAGAGCGAAAGAAAAGAAACCGCTGTTACATCTGTGCAGCAAGTGCAACAGCCCCTGCTTCTGTGGTCAAAACACACTGAAGTGAAAGAATGTAAGTAACAGGCTGTGTGTCACACAGAGGGACACGTCGCGGCTCAACGTGTCTGCTTTGTTCTAAATACACCGTAAATGAATCCCACACGAAATGGCAACATTAAAAGTGTGAAAAGATCATTATCAGCTATCAACCATCTGTCAGCTGACTCCTTTGTTATACTGCAATACAGGAAGACTTCCCTGTAAAGACATTCATGAAACACAGTGGACATTTTGATAATACAGGAGACAAAAAATATTGTAAATATAAAAAAATGTTCATCTGGTTTAGGTCAGACTATCAAATTCTTTCTTAAGTAAAGTCAAGTCTTGTGTGTATGGTGCAATCACAGTGTAATATTATCCCGCCAGTTTGTGCAAAGAATAAGAATACTAATAGTTATATCTTGATATACGCATTTTCTCTAAAATAACATACTGTAAATTCGCAAATAGTGTAAACGTGATGATCTTAGAATATGTTGCATTGCTGTAGATTAAACTACCCAACGGTATGTGAGGTAGTTGAAGTTTGTTGTGAAAGAGTCTTTCCTGTTGTGTGAAATAAAAAGCAAAAATTTAGAAAAACGTAGTCCTTGACCGCGCTGCGTAGTACAGATAAAGGACACACACCCACGCAAGTCCATCCTTGAGACACACACATCACAGATAAGTGAGGCAGCCAAACCAACTGTCAGAAATACACTCGAATTCTTGTTATTCAATCCCGGCTGCAAAGATGTGAGTGGACCTTGCTTTGGGCTCTTTTTTTTCTCTTCTTCTTCTTTCTTCTTCTTCTTCTTTGTCATTCGTGCATCCAACGGCTTTTACAGTTATGTATCATCCTCTTAGGTTTCTCTCTTCCCAACTTTTCTAATTTCTTGTGTTTTTCTTTCCCCAGCTGTGTGCGTGTGTGTGTGTGTGTGTGTGCGCGCGTGAGTGTGTGTTTGCCAGTGCCAGTAATGGACGACACAATGCCTCCACAGCAAGGAGACCCGCTGCTGAATAAGTTCCACCCAGGGAGCCTCCCCAACGGGAAAGAAGCCACCAAAGATGGCCTGCATGCCAGGGGCCAGTGGGCTAGCAAGGCTGAGTTCCTCCTGGCTGTGGCGGGGCAGATCATCGGCCTGGGCAACGTCTGGAGGTTCCCTTACCTCTGCTACAAGAACGGAGGAGGTAACCCCCCTCCCTTTCTGTCTGTCGCCTGCTCTTATCTTTTCTCACTTTCTCCATTGTTTTACTCATTCTCTAAAACCATGGGATGACATTTGCAAGGTGTTTGTTCGAGCTGGGGATGTCTGTATTATGTATTTTGATACCTTGATATGATAGTAAATATCCTCTTGAAGATGGACAGATCAGATGATGGTCAGATTTGTCAATTTACGGTTCCTATTAAAGTGAGTTAAGTTTTATAACAGTGTTAGGGTTCATTTTATATTATTAATTGGTCGTAGAGTTCCGATTACGATTAAAACTGGGGTAAATTGGGCTGAATGTAATCAGTGAAGGTTCTCACAATAATAGCACCCTGTGTGTGTCCAGGTGTGTTCTTTGTACCTTACCTGTTGTTCCTGGTGCTGTGTGGCATCCCCCTGTTCCTCCTGGAGACCTCCCTGGGACAGTACACCAGCCTGGGAGGGGTCAGCGCCTGGAGGAGTATCTGCCCATTATTTGGAGGTACACTTATCTAATTGTGTCATCAGTAGACGATGTGACGCTGCAGTTTGTGCTGTTGTTGTGTTGCATTGCGTATTGTTGCGTGTTTCGTTTAGGGCTGCAACTAACAGTCATTTTCATTATTGATTCATCTGCAGATTATTCTCTCAAGTAATCAATTAATTCTATTTCCATAAAGTTCTCAAAGATATTCAGTTTACTTTCATATATGGCAAAGACATGAATAAAACAGATAGTAGTATCAAAATCTTCCCTAAATTTACCAGCTGATTTGTCGGGTAATCGATTTAGCTCCAATTTGGTTGCACTTATTATTTAAAAAGGAAGAACTTTGTCTCCTTTTCTTGTCTTTACCTCGAGTGAGAATGTTTTAGTCCACCAAGTCACGTGTAAAGAGTAAAGCTGATAGTCGGCTGGTGCTTCGTCACCCCCAGGCTCAGCTCAGCATGGATTGGAGGAGTGATGAGAAAAACTTCCGCCCTGGGGGAACGTAGGCTCCCTGCCCACCAATAACAACACACACTTGAGATTGAGTGTCTTGCTTTCATGGCATTGTGCAATCCAAGCAAAGGATTACAGTGAAGCATTAACAACCTGATACACAATCGCAACCCGTGAAACCAAACCTGCCGTGATCAATGTGATGCTTTTTTAAGAGAAATGAAACAGCGTGTGAAGTTATTGAAGTTGCGGACATGATCCTGGGTAATCCAAACCCTTTCAGGAATGGAAGCTGGTTTAGACAATTAAACATTTTGGATAGCAGGAATGCATCAAAGTATCACGGAAAGGCTCCATCTGTTTACAGTTTTCTTCTGCATATCAAGCCCATGCAGTAAAGGCACTATGGAGGACTTTGATCCGTCAATCTGCCCAGCTGTATTTATTTATAGGTGCAGCAGAATGATTAATTGGTGGATGAATGCTCACTAACTAACAGCCACTAAATGGACCTTGTGGTGAAAATGTTTTCTTAGAACTACATTTTGATATAGGAACCTTCTTTTAAGACCTGGAGCAGTTTCAGGGTTTGCTCAATGACACTAAAGCAGGGTAGCTTTGTGCCTTCTTGTATTTGTTTTTAAACTCACTGTTGCCACTCGGCAAACCTGCCATTCTGATCCTCAAAGTAGGACACAACACAGACAATAGCCTGGTAACCCTCCAGTGACTGCCATGCTTCAAGGGAAAGAGGTTATTAGAGACAAAATGTTCCAGTTAAATGCATTTCTGTCAAAGCTCTTGTAAAGCAGGCCTTGACATTCTCATGTGCAGGTGCAGCTAAGGCCAGTAGCATGCTAGCTGGTCCACCTGGGAAACACATTGTAAATAGAGTATGTGTTTTGCTCCATATTGCCTTACCCAGTTCAATGACACATATTTATGAGTGTGCCACCATGTGTTGCTCTGCCCCTTGGGTCCATATGGCCTGCAGATGCACGCATTTGCACACAGGCTTAGCAGTATTTTGTTGTATGACAGCAAGTTGCATGTAGGCCATGTGTTTATCACAGGGACAAACTTGGACAAACAAAAGAAATGCTTCTGTAGGAATTCCTCACTGGTTTGCGCATTTAATATGCCATCATCAGATAAAGGCCTGAACTTCATAACAACAGCTATTTGTCTCTGCAAACAGCCGGCGCTTTCTAACCCACTCAAGGCCTCACAAGGCCGTCATTCATTCTTAATGAAGATATACTAGATGTGGGCTGCAAGTCGAGTGTCTCAGTAAATGGATGCTTTCTTCTGAAACTCAAGAGACTTGGAACTGATAGTAGAATATGTGTGTATGAATGCTTTGAAGCTCATTTATTTATGCTACTGTGCAACTCTCCATACATTTATCTGCTTCCGTGATCCTGCTGTGCGTCTCTATATCTGTCTTATGTCTCTGCAGGTCTCGGCTATGCCAGCCAGGTGATGATCCTGCATGGCTGTGTGTACTACATCGTCATCCTGGCCTGGGCTCTCTTCTACCTGTCCTACAGCTTCCAGGCGGAGCTGCCCTGGTCGCACTGCAACAACACGTGGAACACTGGTCAGTAGAGACGGGAAATTAGAAGCTTATTTTGAGGGTGCTGTGTAAACCTTTAAGGGGTAACTAGGGTCTATTGTGTTTTCTCCTGCAGAGGCGTGTGTCCTGTTTGACCACCACAACCACACAGCCAATAGTAGCAGCCTGCCTGAGAATGCCACCTCCCCTGTCATGGAGTTTTGGGAGTGAGTTTAGCTTCCTTGGATTCTCACTTGTGTTTTTGTTGCAGTATTGATCATGCATTAACAGCAGTGTGTGTGTGTGTGTGTGTGTGTACGAGGCGGGAGGTGCTCCGTCTCTCCAGCAGTTTAGATGAGCTGGGTCCAATCAGCTGGAAGCTGGCCCTGTGTCTGGCCGCCGTCTGGTTCATCTGTTACTTCTGTGTCTGGAAGGGAGTCAAGTCCACTGGAAAGGTGAGCAGAAAACATGATGGTGTTTGAAAAACAACAGGAAGTTAGTTATTGTGGTTATTGAGTTACACTTTCTGTATCTCCATGTATAAAAGTCCATAAAGCCTCTTAGAAAAAAACATACTCCTTATATTCCAGAACTGGCCTGAGAATCATCTCGTTTTTAAGTTTTCTTCAGTATCAAAGTAATCCAGTGATAGCTGTCTGTACATCCACGGGCACATTACAAGCAGGAACTGCTAATAGCTATTTCGGCATATTCAATATTAAAACCCCTGCTCTAGTGGAATCCTCTTTTTGTTTGCCTGACTCCTCTGAGAGCAGCGAGCACAAGGTCCGATTAGTGGCAGCGTCCATGAAGCTGGTAGGGTCTCGGTGTCTTGCTCAAGGGCTTTTCAGCAGAGCGGACGATTGCATATTTGTGACCACAGGACTGCTGCCGTCTCGACGAAACTGTTGGATCTAAAAGCTGCTTTTGCGTATTCCTACTCACTACATCTCAAGAACTGCGAGGATTAGCCAGATAGACCAGTATTGTCAGATTTGTTTGAGATGCAATTTTCTTTCAAACAACAAAATCCTGAGTGGTGGCAAAGTCAGACACAGAACATAAATCTGCTTCTTTTATATGGCTAGCAAATGAAATAAGGGACTGGGCACTGCAATAATTTTGTAGTGCTTGTTTGTTGTGTCACTGCCACCATCCGTCAACAGGTTTTAAGACTCCAACTTTCCAGGGTTCCCTCTTTTAGTATTTCAGCCCTGTTTGAGGACATCACAGACGTGTCCCTCCTGGTGTCTGACCACATCCCTGCACAATGTGTACATTCTAGGTGGTGTACCTGACAGCCACCTTCCCATATATCATGCTGTTTGTGCTGCTGGTGCGCGGTGCCACCCTGCCTGGAGCGACCCAGGGCATCATCTACTACCTCAAACCCAACCACACCCGCCTGGCAGACCCACAGGTACAAAAACATACACACACTTTGGATGTCTTTTAGACTATTTAACATTAAGAGCTCTCAACAAAAATTCTTCCAGTCATTATTTCAGGTGGTATAGCAGCTCCTGTCAGTTGAGTAGGCGTATTGTTTATCTTCCTGAAATTAATTTGTTCTCAACAGTTACTCATCACCAACAAACTGTGTCAGATGCACCTAATAAACCATGTCCCCTTATTTTGATTCATGGGAGTTCATGAGAGACGCATTCTTGCCTCATTTTAGTATGGAAAGTTTCTTGTTTTTGTGTACGTTTTTGTAATTTGTGTGAATGAAGATTTACTTCATTGCATGTCTTTTAGGCTTTTGTGTTTGCAAAAAGGATGAAGACAATTGAGTTAACAACATATACTTTGAGTTTACTTAAGTGTCTGACAAGATAGGAGAGCAATCACCAAAGCTACACTGCAACACAAAGTCATGTTATTACCTATTCTGGCAGTTCACATCTTTACAAATGTGACGACACGAAGCGAAGTGGGAAGAGGGATTGAAAGTTGTAGAGCAGACAGAGGGAAGTTCTGATTAAATACAGCATATCACATTCATTTTCTCCCCTCTCTTTCTGCAGGTATGGATGGACGCAGGTACCCAGATATTTTTCTCATATGGAATCTGTTTGGGAAGTCTCACGGCCCTCGGCAGTTACAACAAATACAACAATGACTGC
Source organism: Enoplosus armatus (assembly GCF_043641665.1). NCBI lineage: Eukaryota > Metazoa > Chordata > Actinopteri > Centrarchiformes > Enoplosidae > Enoplosus > Enoplosus armatus. The sequence goes on from NC_092203.1 coordinate 5,577,156, forward strand.
TATAAGTGAGACACTTTTGTCACGCACAAACGCACAACGGCAATTCTAGCCGGTCCTCACACTCCACTTCGGACAAACCCCGTTCATGTTAAACTGTAAGATGTAAGCTCCGGCTGGTCAGATGGCTTCCAGAAGGAATGGCAGGAATGAACAGAGAAAATACACTGATACAGCCACACCTTAAAGAAAAGCCCTCGCTGCCATGTTTCCCACACTCCAGGACTCCCACACACACACACACACACACACACACACACACAGAAAGAGCCAAGCACTTAACTCTTGGCTTGTATTTAGGCCAGAGCTCCATAATACAAGGCCTCCTCCTCCTAATTCTATATGTCTTTCTTCATAGTTGTGTCTTTGCTGTAATGAATTATTTTCGGTGTATGCTTGCTTTCCAGGGACTCCTTCCTTCTGTGCCTCCTGAACAGCGGCACCAGTTTCCTGGCAGGTTTTGCCATCTTCTCGGTGCTGGGCTTCATGGCTGAGGAGCAGGGCGTGGACATAGCCACCGTGGCCCAGTCAGGTGAAACAGGGTTGGAGATGGAAACAGCATTTTCCTCTGCAGAAGTGAGGAGAAGATCTTGTTCAGGAAAACAGCTCAAGGGAAATCAGAAAAGAAGCAAAACTTTTAGCTAATAAATTAATCAACTGCAATATTTCACGCTGAACTTTAAGTGCCGTAGGGGTTTTTGCTAGCTGTACCATTCTGGCTAAGCTTTTTTTTTTTTTTTTTTTTAGTGATACAGCAAAATGGAATCTCACAAAATAATTTTCTGCTGTAAACAAAACAAACACAACCAACAAGAGCCAGATCCCCAAGCACCACCTTACTAGTCAGGACAGGCAAATTTTCATGGTGCCACTCTCTGGCGAATCATCTGTGTAGCCAAAGCCTGAAATAGCTCATTCCTCTGTGCCATAGAGCTGTATTGTTGTCCCAAAACTATTAATCTGTATTAATCCACGCCTGAAAATAGTCCCTAATAAATCCTCTGTTTTCTCCTGTCAGAGTAATGCTTTGCTAAAAATTATAGTGCCCAGCTGCTTTAGGAAATTACTGAGCCTTTTTAAACACTTCATCAGTTATGGCCTAATTTAACTGAATAAATATCCTCTCAGGTCCTGGCCTTGCCTTCATTGCCTACCCGAGAGCTGTAGCCATGATGCCTCTACCCCAGCTCTGGGCTGTTTGCTTCTTCCTCATGATCATCATGCTGGGGCTGGACACACAGGTAGAGACGCACGCACACACACCGACTTTGATGGATGACTTTTGATGGCATTGATGTATTATGTGTAGCACCATGTACAACTGACAGCACACACGCTGACCCCGTCTCCCCTCTGACACCCAGTTTGTGAGTCTGGAGGCCCTGATGACGTCGGTGACTGACCTGTACCCTCACCTGATCAGACGAGGCCACCGCAGAGAGCTGCTGCTGCTGTTTGTGTGTGTTGTCTGCTTCCTGATTGGACTGGTCATGGTCACGCCGGTAGGTCACACTCAGGATGGGTGGGGTGTGTGTGTGTGTGTGTGTGTGTGTGTGTGTGAGGTGTACGTGATCCTCTACCCTGTTTGGTTTTTATGATATGGAATAATGGGATTTTTGTGTTTGTCTACACCCCGATGCAGGGGGGTCTGTATGTGTTCCAGATCTATGACCATTTCTCCTGCAGTGGAGCCAGCCTGCTGCTCCTCTCCATCTTCCAGTCTCTGGCCATCGGCTGGGTCTATGGTACGAATCCCAACTGCTCTCCTCTTCTTACCGTTCCTTTGTTCCTTTTCTTTCTTTTGTTTTCCCCCTCTCTCCTCCTCTCCCATCCCATCTCCTTTCTTTTCCTCCTCTCCTCTCCTACTTTCGTATCCTCTCCTCTCATTTCCTTTCCTTTCGGTTTCTCCTCTCTCCTTCTCGTCTTTTATTATTTCCTCTCCTCTCATCTCTTCTCCTCTCTTCCTCTCTCCTCTCCTCTTCTACAGCATCACACATTCTCTTTTGTTTTTAGTTGTCTTTTCTTCTTTTTCCCCTAAATCCTCATTTAATCTAAGACACATTTATATGCAGACAATATTTTCTCATATCCCGTCTCATGTCTGACTTTAATTAAATTCTGTTGGGGCTCATTAGTCTGACAATAGGACTCCACATTCTGCCAGATTAGAAAATGAATAAATAAAGTACAGTACATGCATAGAATATAAAGAAAGAACAGCACCAACCCTTTTTATCACTGTAATGAAAGTAGTTCCTAAAATCTGATAAACACACACAGTCAACCGGTCCACTTCCTCCCCTCCTCCTGCATTCCAGTTGGAGTCAGTAGACAGTATATTAACATGGCTGCAGCTACCCACTGTTGTAAGGAGACTGGCTCCTAGCCAGGCCCCTGTCTGTCTCCTCCGGGCCCTAAATCAGCCCCCGGGCCCCGTCGCCTCTCAGTCTCAGTCTGGCGGCCCCAGGGAGCCCCTATCCCAGCCAGACCTGGGGCTCTAGAGCATTTACAAAAACATTGTTTGTTTAAGTGTGAGATGGGTGGAATGTGCCATGTGCTTACATCAGGACAATAGAAGCTGCAGCGGTTAGACAATTTACTTTGTATTAAGTGAAGAATTCAGACCCAGAAAAGCTGTGAAATGTAAAGAAGAGTCGTGCCATCGCAGATGATAACAAAGAGTGTGTGTGTGTGTGTGTGTGTGTGTGTGTGTGTGTGTGTGTGTGTGTGTGTGTGTGTGTGTGTGTGCGTGAATATGAATACCAAGGAAGCCTGTTTTTATGGCTCTCTCAGCAGTAGGTGAGTGGAGCAGCAGGGTTGAGGAGAGGGGTTTTAAGTGGACTGGGTAACCCAGCGGTCAGGACTCCGGTGCACCTTTACCCCCCTTTTATGACTGAGGGGTTTTACAGTTTTTTAAGGACTCTAACATACGCTGACACACTCCTGCTGCTGGTTACGTGGTCCTGAAGGAGTTATGCTCCACAGGTTCGGTTATTTTAGAAAAGGGACACACCTACTTTGACCGAATGAATCATCAAAATGTTAAAATCTTAATAATACTCCTGTTAATACTACCACTGTCATACTTGTACTGTTACCACTCTTACAATTACATCTAACCACAACTACTACTACCTGTACTACAACATTGCTACGACTGCTGCTGCTTCAACATAGTAGAAACAAAGTGATGTTTTCTTTTTCAATAACTTTTTCTGGTAACTTCCTCTATAGTGGTGAATACTGGCACAAGTTAGCCACCGCCACCAAAAACAAGAAGCCAGTCGTTAACCGAGCCATGATGTCAAACCAAACCACAACCACTCATGAAGTCGTTCTTGTTTCGCCCACAGGAGCCGAGCGCTTCAGTGCCAACATCAGGGATATGACCGGCTACAGCCCCCTGCCTGTCTTCAAGCTGTGCTGGAAATACTTGACCCCTGCTGTGTGCACTGTGAGTGACCCCCCCCCCCCACTGACCTGCTTTCACACTTTTTAGTATCTGCTTGCTGTGAAATAGTATACACATAAATGCATGTTTGGGATATCATCCTAATTCCTCCCCGTGCCTGTCAATCAGTCTACCTCCCACTTACCAACTGTTTGCATTTCTGTAGAGTACTGACATCCAAAACTTCTCTGACCCACCACAAGTCTTAACCAGAAAATGTATCCTCATCTCCATCAGGAAGGATACAAAATGTACTCTTGTAATTTGGTGTCAAATTTTCACTGCCTTGAACTGCATGTCGATATGAATAATTTAGTAGTTTCACCATAAGTAAGTCCTCCTCCTTTCTGTCTCCTACAGGCTACCTTCATGTTTTCCCTGGTGCATTGGTCTCCATTGAGCCTGGGGAAAGGCCTGGTTGCTCCGGCCTGGGCCACCATGCTGGGCTGGCTCCTCACTCTCTCCTCCGTCTCCCTGCTTCCCATCTGGGCCATCTACGCCCTGGCCACCACCCCGGGAACCCTGCCGCAGGTTAGACCAGCGCTCTCTTTCATTCATTTCGTACCATGTGCTGCTGATCATAAAGTGTTATCCTCGAAGATTTTAAAACCAAACGCACAGAATAAAAGACTTGTTCAGAGTGATAAGGATGTTATGATGTTAAAACAATCAACTAAATGTGACTTTTTGACCCCCCAGCGTTTCCAGCGTCTGTGCAGCCCCACCAACAAATCCTCACTCCCCTACAGCCCTGCACTGCCCCTGAGTGAGAAGCCAAAGGAGCCGATCACAGGCATCATCTAGCATCATATGACCTGATAATGGTCAGTGACAATGTAACATTGGCCAGCCAATCAGGCGTGGCGAAGGGGAGGGTCGAGGTTAGAGTTAATGCTGTAAGGTTAGTCTGGCCCTCAAGAGGCTGTGAGTTTGGCTCCTTCTGAGGGTCCAGCCCTCCGGACACAGCTTGTTTTTCTTTAAGACCTACCCACCACCACCACCTGTTACAGGCTACACTCCCAAATCTTGACAACTTAACTTAAAAAGGTATAGCTTTTTCTTTTTGTTTACCTGTTGAATCAGTGCACTTGTGGACCATTTCATCACACCTCTTATAGCCATCCAGCTAAATAACAACGCTAATGTTGCCAGTATTACAGGGTGACTTAGCCTACATCCTTACTCTCTATGAGAGGTCACTGTTTGTGTTAGCATGTGTGCTTCGCTTTGACTCTCCCCTGAATATTTCTGTTGTTCTGTTAAGCTGCTGGTGTCCTTGAAATGACTCTATGAGTCAGACATGTTTTATACAGTGACTTTTCTTTGTATGTGCACCCCCCTCTGTGATTTCCAAATAATGGAGTTTGAATGATCCATAACATGCCTTACACCCAGACCAACGTTTTACTGCCAATACATCAAGTGCTTAACTCAACGTCATGGTTACACTTGACGTCATGGTTACACATGACGTCATGGTTACACATGGTCACTGACAAAATGATTGCAATGCTTTCATCCATTATATACATTCATCTTTTAAAAAACAAGTGATTTTTTTGTTGTAAATGCACAACTTTCAAGTGCAGTTTCTGCGAAATAAAATGCATTATTAGCACTGTACCAAAAATAACTTATCTAGCTGGGAGACATGCAATCATAGTATCTGGATCGGCACGAGTGAATGCAACATTACAATATTGCTGCTGCTGGTTAGACATTTTTTTTTTTATTCTATGCCCAAAATGTTTATTTTAAAATGTTTCAGTAAGTTTTAATAAGAACATAACTGCAAAATAACCCATGCCACTCCAAGGTGATGCTGAAGCGCAGTGTAGGGATGTTTATATTTTTCAAAAGAATTTACAGAATATGAATGTGATGCATCGTGTTCAGTTTTGTTGAAATGTGTTCTCATGTTTTTCATTTATTTCCTTCATTGACCTCCTGGTGCAGAAAGACAGAAAGGCTGTCCCCTATTAACATGAACAGTGCTGTTTATCAAAATAAAAGACAACTAGAAATGTGTGTATCTTTCTCAAAAAGGCTAGTTTATAATAATTTGCCACTTAGCTCGTTGATGAAAATAACTTAAATTCATAATGTTCCTTTTCATGTATCACTTAGTCACTACAGACTTAATAAGACAATGATGTGTTTTTGAATAAGTTACTTTGCTCTTGTTTTCTGGGGTAGGGGGGTGGGGGGTAGTTTGTGCAATCACCATTAACTTAGTGTACTTTTAAGTCTAGGACAGAATGTACTCTTGAACCTGAGGAATCTCATTTCTCCAGTGAGCGTGATGTGTTTTACTATGTTTTTGAAGAAAAATCATTTCCTCATGCAAACTTGAAACTGCTGATTTTCCTTGAATGTCACTCAGACCTGGATTTTTTTTGACTGGAATTCTTTCAAATGCTCCTCTTGAGATTAATCTAACGAGAAGCAAGGTGCTAAACCCATCTGGTCTCTTTTGAAAGGCTTTCAAATCGATCCAAGTGTGTTATCATCTCTGTTTACAGGTGCATCAATGTGCCTGTCTTTTTTCTTTTTGTTTAATGGGCTTCTTTTGTATGTGTATCATTATATTCTTTTTTTAAATGAATATATATATATATACATTACGGATAAAATTGTTTGTGTTGACTGTGTTCATTTCAAAAAAGAAGTTGAGTGAGAAGCTGTGTGTGTGTGTGTGCAGGTGTGTGTTTGTGCTCCCCTGAACAGAGTATACCTGTGGTCGAGGCCGTCACCCAGGAGACGTTGCTCCCTCTCCCTCTGCGCCATGGTAACAGATGCTGAGAACACACCTGGCTTCTATGAAGAGAGAGAGAGAGAGGAAATGAAGGAGGAAAAAGAGAGATGGAGGAGTTGGGAGATCTCACACACACACACACACACACACACACCAAACTCCCATCAGCCATTCAACCATCACAAGAACAAGTGCTGTGATTGCCGTTCCCTTCATCTGAAGCATTTTCATCCTGATGGGAATTACTGGTTTAAAATCCATGAAGAGATAGAAGAGAAGGATTGTGTGTGTGTGTGTGTGTGTGTGTGTGTGTGTGTGTGTGTGTGTGTGTGTGTGTGTGTGTGTGTGTGTGTGTGTGTGTGTGTGTGTGTGTGTGTGTGTGTGTGTGTGTGCGCGCAGAGGAGGAGAGGGAGTCATGGAGACTAAAGAGGGAGGGAGCATTGCAGCGCCAGGGGGTGGGGGGGGGGGATTCTGACACCACCACTTAGATGGAGCCTGGCGGTTATGTAAAAGGCTCGGCTTGTCAATTAACCATATTGGATTCCCTCCCCTCCCAGCCACCGTAGGAAGTGGGCTGGTCCCACAAACACGTGGCTCAGCACGCGGGTTCACACACAATAACACACACACACACACACACACGACTTGTTTTGGTGACGCTCAATACTGTATGCAGCTTTGCACGTGTGATCCGGGTTACTGTGTAATTGTGTGTGTGTGTGTGTGTGTGTGTGTGTGTGTGTGTGTGTGTGTGTGGATAACGGGGGCGGTTTATGTCCATATGGTTGCTTTGGCATACATCGCGGTTTCAGAGGATAGGGATTAAAAAGGATCCAATGGGCTGCGAGTGTGAGATTCAAAGAGGAGAGAAGAAGAGGGAGGGAGAGGAGGACATTGTAGGGATATGAGCCAAAGCGTGTGTGTGTGTGTGTGTGTGTGTGTGTGTGTGTGTGTGTGATTTCAGTATAGCATTGAATGATGCTGTGGAAAGTTGCCTAGTTTCTGGCTCCGGCTCAGTGCCACTAGTTTGCAGCTGCAATACATTCTCACCACATGTATTAACAATCCTTTCTGTGTACATTTAAACTGAACTTGGTTCATATATCTCAGTACTTTCAGGGAGAACGTATCTGGAACCCTGGTTATTGAGTTTTGAAGATGCACTGCTGATGTCTTCTCCACCATTTCTGTTCCCGATTGAAACACAAACACACTCGTACATGAGCGCTGTAGGTCTGTGTTGATTCTACACTGTCCTGATCAAACATCCTCTCACACACACACACACACACACACACACAGCTCCAGTTTGCGGCGTCTTTATGGCCGTCTTTTTACTGCAGGTAATACACTTGACAGTTTGGTGTAAAGGGAAGGCAGGCGGCAGCAGCAGCAGCAGCAGGGGGGTGGTGGAGACGAGACTTGAGGACAGAGAGAAAAAGAGACGGGCAGTGGGGGTGGGAGGTGCATTGCATAACAGTTGGGTGATTTGGACGTGAAGTTCAGCTCGATACTGGATCCACTCTGCAGTGGCCACCATCTTGACGTTGTGGGCACAGTGTTTTCATGTTCAGTGTTGGGCAGCAGGGCCGCAGCAGAGCTTTTAGAAATACTGAGCCTAATGAGCCCCCCAAACACAACCCTACCCCCCTTTTGGAGAATGTTATCCGTTGACTTCAGCAGCTCTGTTGAGGAACTGTCGACATTTTCCTGGAGGCTCATTTGAATGCAGAGTGTATCCTTCGGTGTGGGATGTTTCGTTTGTGGATCGTACCACGGTGGGATTTGACAGGGGCGGCCGGGCTTAACAGTGGCAAGCACAACGTGTTCCCTTTTTTTGGCCACCCCCCCCCCCCCCCCCCCCCCCCCACCTCTCACACCCACTCCCTGGCTGCATCCCTGCATGCACCAGGCCATACTAACCCACAGCGCTCAGTCACGTAGAAGGGGGCTTTGGATTAGCGTGGCGCTTTAGGGAGAGCCGACATCTCTCGCCGCGACAAAGTTGAAACGTAATATCTGTTCTCAGGTTCTGCGTCCACAAAGTGAGGCCTCCCTCTTGGCATGTAGACACACACTGCCCCCCCCACCCCCACCCTTCTGTGGTGTGCAAAGGTAATAGCTGTTAGGTGACTCAGCAAATGAGCAGTGTCTTGGAACTTTTACGAAAAAGCCACTCTACTTGGCTGCCCTCTGAGAGTGTGTTTGTTTGTGTGTGTGAGACACAAGTGGCTTCAGCTCCAGTGGGCTACGCATGGCTGAGTCCCTCTCAGCACACAAGTATGACATCCCATTGGCACTGCCACACACACTTCCCTAAAGGTACAATAAATAATCAAGACAGCTCCCAGGGCAGTTCCAGGCCCCGTCACACACCTGCACACTCACTTTTTTTTCCTTTTACTTTCTCATACCCAAGTGCAGCAATTCAGCACCCACTATATGCATGCTCACAGATTTCCTCCATCTCCTCCTCCTGCTCTCTCTCTCTCTCACACACACACACACACACACACACACACACGCACACACACACACCATTAAATGTCTCACACGGGAACGGTGAACTCCCAGAACTCTTGTTCGGGAATGGCCATAAATTATCTATTCCCCTCTAGTTTGCTGAAAAACTCTCCAGTCAATTCCTGTTGGACTTTTTCACCTTCAATTATTAAAGGAGTCAAAGTGGTAAAAGTGTAAAAATAACAGGCTGGTGTTTAATGGGGACATTTTTGGAGATAAATGGTGTTGGTCCTGGGAGCGGCAGCGTGTTTAGGAACTTGTTTTGCTGCTGTTTTTTTTACTCTGAAGTTGACACCATTTAATTGATGGAAACATTAGAGGTGGTTGTCACTGATGAGGTTTTCTGATGTATTCATAACAAGAACTGTCTTCAGTGAGGTTCTGTTTCTCTGCCTCTCCAGATGATTCATAATGATGGACTTGCAAAGTATAACAGAGTCCTCTTCCCTCTGCTGAGGCAACGGGAAATACTCCAGTGACAGCATTGTTCAGGTTTCTCTCCTCTCCTCCAGCACTTGACTTTACTCTGATTTGAGGAAGAGAGGGAGAGAGAGAGAGGGAGAGGGAGAAGAGGGGGGGTGGAGGAGTGGTGATTGAGCGCAAAGGGGGCAGGACTTTTTCTCTCCGGGTCCTATTAAGAGCAAACTTTGTGTTTTTGTTCTCCAAGTTCAGCTCAGTGCTCTCCAGCCTGCACACAGTCAGTTCCTCTCTGCTGCTCTGTTTCTTTCCCGTGTTTTTTTTTCTCCTCAATGATTTTGTTTGCTCGCCTGTTGGTTGCTGCTGTGTGTCTTTTCATGGGGGATTTGGACACCGGGAGGATGCGCTTTTTGGAGGGACAAATACTCAAAGTTGTCTCTTCGGCCAGTCCCGGGTGGTTTTAGTGGAGACATAGATGTTTTTCGGGTTGGAATGAACAATGGTGCGGCTCCTTGGTGCTCTGGCCGAGGGCATGCTCTGGTTTCGGCTACTGTTGCTGTGCGTCGTGGAGTTGGAGCTGGGAGCCGGGCTTTCCACTTTCCAGGGTTTCTATCTTCCACCTGCGAACGGGTCGCTTCTCACACCTGCCCGCAGGACGGACGGGGTCGTGCGGACCATTGACCGGATTTACCACGGAGGAGGGAAGGTGGGCTACCTGGTGTACCTGGATGGGATCCGGTTTCAGCTGGACATGGAGCGGGACGAGTCGGTGCTGTCGCATCACTTCAGCCCCCAGTATGTGCTCGCGGTGATGGGGGAGAGCCCTGCGCCTTTGCAGCGGGAGTGCGTGTACCGCGGGACAGTGGACTCCAACCCGGAGTCCCTGGCCGTCTTCAACCTCTGCGGAGGGGGTCTCGAGGGCTTCTTCGCCGTGAGCCATGCGCGCTACACCATCACGCCTATCATCAGGGCGAAGGGACACGAGCACGACGTGCGCGCCCTGCAGGACAAGGACGCGGAGAGCGCGCTCCACGTGTTCACGCGCGAGAGTTTCAGCTTCGAGGCAATGCGCGAGGGGCGCGAGAGCTGCGGGACGCGTGACAGGCGCAGAGGACGCAGGGATGCGGCGGGGAAACGCCGGCACAGAGGTCGCGGGAAGGGGAGACGGGACAAAGAGGGGCACGCGGCGGAAGACGCAGATGACCGTGGCGCGCGCGGGAGGAGCTGGTGGAGCCGGGTCGCCAAAGCTCCGGAGGCCGGCACGCGGCACAAGCGGTCGGTCTCTCGCGCCAGGCACGTGGAGCTGCTCCTGGTGGCCGACGACACCATGACCAAGAAATACGGCAAAGACTTGAACCACTACCTGCTCACGCTGGCATCCATCGCCTCCAAGCTGTACGGGCACGCCAGCATCGAGAACCCCATCCGGCTGTCGGTGGTGAAAGTGACCACGGTCACCGAGAGGGAGAAGGGGCTCGAGGTGTCCAAGAACGCGGCGGCGACGCTGAAGAGCTTCTGCAAGTGGCAGAACCAGCAAAACCCGCTGGACGACGACCACCAGCAGCACCACGACGCCGCCATCCTCTTCACCAGGCAGGTAAACAAACTCCCCCCGCTTCACCTCTCACCTGGCAGGCTCGAGGCACCGGCAGGCTCGAGGCTTCCGGCCCATACGGCGGAGCAGAGGCAGCTGAGTGACGCCACGGTTTGTTTTTATTTTGATGGCGCACGCGGTGGCAGCTTCTGCACTGTAACCAAGCACTTGGCAGATTGAGCCGGGGGGGGGGGCGGCGGGGGGGGGGGGAGTATTTCAAATGGCCTTAAACAGGAAAACTCTCAATAGTGAAAATAAGTGACACGTTATTTGTTGCCTTGAGCCGGAGTGTCAGCGACACAGTCAGAAGTAAGTCAGAAGTGAAGACTGCGCAAGCTGCGTCCCGCGCGCTCCTGGTCATGTCCTGGTTACTTTTCTCTCTCCTTCTTCCTCCTGCTGACTCTCGCGTGCGTAATGCAGTCATAAAAGCTGTATTTCCTGCGCCTGGTGTTTTTCTAGGCAGGCTCTTCTGTCTCCAGCCCCCCCCCTCTCCTCCCCTCCCAGTCCCCTGACAGCCCCAAAGCCTCGATGTCTGTGTGATCTGGGGGGGCGCGTGCCCGGGGCGCGCGCGCAAATTCTTCCTAGGGCAGGAGGTTTGAAATCAGCTGCTGGGTGCATTGCAGAAATATCCCTAAAACTCCCTTGAAACTGCAGTTAATTAGCCATCCCAGCTTTGCCATTCCTCCCTCCCTCGCTCCCTCATCACTCCAGTCTGCACATTTTTTCTCAGTAACTTTTCCAGTCTGTCAGCTGGGGCTGGTAGCTGTCAGAAAAACAAACACATCCACCCTGTGAGAAGCCATACATTTACCAAGACCACACTCATTTATCCTTTCTATCACCATCCCTCTCTCTCCTCCTCCTCCTCCTCCATGTTCTTCCTCCTCCCTCCCTGCCTTTAAGCCACAGGGCAGCAGCAGATCTACATGCATTTTTCACCTCTCCGGGTGTGGCTTCGCGGTGGTAAGCTCCACTTAACGTGTCAGATAGCTCACCTTGGATTGTTCCAGCTCATGCAGGGTCCTGTCATGGCTTGGGGCGGGAAAAAGCAAGCACCAGGGGTATAACCTCGGATCTCCTGGCATCGGCTGCAAGTTGGCGCAGTCGTGCATTGGCAAGGCAGCCGTTTGTGCATACCTGAGGTCAGCTGGCAAAGTGGCACAGTTTCTGTGTGCCAACTACCTCGTGGCTTACTAACCCTGTTGCCACTACACCTGCAGGGGCAAGACTGGAAGAGCCCAGGCAGAAGGCGGTGCCATCCGGACGGTGGTTGGGTTTGGCAGGGTGGGCAGGGTCAGGCGGGCATGGATAACTCTAAGGCAGCCCCCAGGACAGGAAGGCCGAGAGTCCAAATGGACAGGAAACTAATGAAACATGACAGGCTGTGGGTTTTTCTCTATCCTACTTGGGCTTTGATCCTACTAAAATACCCACGCTCACCCTGGCAAAACCCATCCACTCTCAGTATCTTTCCATTGATTTAAAATGCCATTTCATCTCCAAGCAGTTCATGTTAGGGCTTACACTTATGCATCGTTTCAGATTGTTTGTCATACTGTTATTGATATCATTATATTAGACCCTTTTCATACCAAAGTCTGCATATGATTTCAGTTCTTTTCAGAGAAGAAAGGCATCTGAAACTGTATGTAGACACAAGAAAAAACAACTCTATTGAAACCCAGACTAATGAAATTTAGCAGGTTAACCGTATGTGTTCATTAATGGATGGAACACATATATATTGGTCTTAAGATGAAGAAATACAAGTTTAGATGTTAATAAATTAGCCTTTTATTGGCCTTACCAGTAAATCAGTCAACACTTCATTTCTGTCTCACCTGTCACAGCACTTGCTTATAAACCTGTGCGCTGACCGTCAATCGCACTCATCTCAACTTCACTATTGAATGTGGAGGTCATACTGTAGATGTTACCTGTCAGCACAGGAAGCAGGTGATCCCTCTGTTGTACACAGAGTGTATAATCTACTATAGTCTACTGTGGCCCCCTGTGACACAGTACAGACCACTGAGAAGCATTAGGAGGTGGGTCCCTGATCCCTATTTGTTGCATTTCTGAAGGGCAAATGAGCCTAACTGCACCTACATCAGTATGCATGACTTGACTTTAGGGTCAAAGAAAGCTGCCACCGCCTTACTTTAACTTTGACCTTTGAACTCTTTGAGCTATTAAAGGCCATTTTCAGCATTTTGTGTTTGTGCTGAGTGCTTAAATTGCTGCTACTTCACCTTGTCGACCATTATAACGGACAGACGAGCTTAGCTGAAGTTTGTTTACATCTGAACACTGCAGGAAAGCAGACCAACTCCACATGTCTGAGTGAAAGTGAGATTTAAAAAGCCACATTCTTGTGAGAGTCCTTGCACCTAAGGCGTTACAAGGGAAAACGATGCTGACATCTTGAAAAAGTGGTTGTCTTGCTCTCTTCTTTTACGATACTTTTCATTAGCCATTAATCATTTTGTAAGAGTGGCTGTCAGCAAAGATCCACATACAATGTCATGAGCTGCACAAGACTTCAGCATTTTACAAACAGAGCAGAGCCATTCGAGTTTCCATTGACAGAATGCCAGTCAGGAAATAACTTTATTTGGCTCAGGTACCTCATACCTTGCTGCTTTTTCAGTTGGAAAAGAAAGAAAGAAAGAAAAAGAAGTTGGATATATGGAGCAATGGTAGTGTGTTAACTATTTTCTCAGGACTTTTTCAGTGAAATAACTTTGGCTGTAACCCCATTTGAAACTTAACAGGGAAAGACGAACATGGATGTGCTGTCAGTTCAGTTCAGATGTGTTATAGGAAATGGTCAGCCTTGTATTCCACTGCACTGAATGTCAGAGGTGTCAAGTAACCAAATAGTTTACGTGTGAAAAGAAATAACCTTCATCTGTGTATTTGGAGCGACTGAACTAGAACTGAAGCTCATTGAAGACTTTGTGACTGTGAAGTCAGACCAGTCCATTGTTCCCAGATGGGAGGGAGGGGGGGGTGCAGTGGGAGTGCTCAGGGTTGGAGGGAACTCATCTCTTTGTGGTCAGGTCCAATTACTCCAACACCCCGTACCCACAGTGAGCTGACCCGTGTGGCGGTGTCACCCAGTTCCACACATACCAGCACCAGAACAAAACAACGGGGCACATTGAGGGGACTCGGGGACTGTTCCGACTGCGTATTCGTGTATATGGGAACATTAAGTGTTATGCATGGCTGTGTTCATTTGTTGGGAGCTTGAATCGCAGACAAAGCCCTACTGTAAGGTGGCCAGAGAGGAGCTGCAGAGCTGTGGAGATGTTGACATGCATGTGTCTTCATGCTACTATTTGATTTTTTTCCTTTGCTTCGTGCAGAAATAGCTCAAATATTTGGATAGACTTTGCTAGCAGGCACTTGTGATGTCAGTGATATTGAACCTGACCTTTTCAACCTTGGTTGAGGTCAGGCCACTGTCTGAATTGTAATAAAACATATTTACACACAACACAACATTTACATTTTGCTTTTCCAGACTGAATAAAAACATGGATTAAGATTAAATCAATATTGCACGTATCAGAGAGAATAGCCAGAAAATGAATATATTCAGTCTGGACTAGTTGGCTAGAGTTGGTTATTTTATCAGGAAGGACAAGAGTAACTACTGAGGTTTGCATTTTAAGAAATTCCCATTTGAATTGATGGAACTAGGAGTGAATGTGTAAAGTGTTTTGAATAAAAGCATCAGCCCAAATACCAGAAATGTCTTAGATTATCACACTCGGGTCACATGATGACGCCTGAGCCACTTCCATTTGCAGATGACAACTGTGAAATGCAGTTGAAAGCTCAGGGGGAAAAAACGAGTAAGTGGACCTCACACATACTGATCCCAAGGTCGAAATAAAAAAGTCCAGTTTAAGGTGGAAATCAAGATCAAGGACACAAAATGACATAAAATGACATAAATAATCAAACTGTTGAAAGCCATTAATTGTACACCACTTTATGCAATATAGGAGCCCAAACCAAGACTTCAATAACCAATCGTGTTGCCAAGTTGTAGAGTGACAACATGATAAGATAATTCTGTGTTATCACCATATGATTCCATTGTAATCGTTTGCAGGAACACAGAGGGGGCCCTTATGTAACGATGATTGATGTAAGATACACACTGATGTAGTCGCAGCATGCACCTGTACACCATCCATTTCCTCCACGCGTGTTAAACAAAGTTATGTCATGTCGCCTCGTACAGTGAATGTGGGAATGTGCACATGTGCATAGTTTGGACTCTCTCCTTTCCTGTGCCCTCGTCTTCCTCCTCTCCTCCTCCTCGCTGTGTACATTAAAGTGTACATTTCGCAGCCCCTCGCCCCCGTCACAGCTAGTCCCTCTATTTGTTTTTACTGTTCTTGATATTTCACACGTGCTACACTTCCACTGGCATATGTTGACAACCTGCAGCTCATGGATCCCAAACCCCTCGACCCCGGGCCCCCAGGTCTGTCAACACGACAGACAGACTGGCCAGAGAGTTCGGTCTGCCCGGTAACAGCACACAAGCCTCACCCTCTTCTTCACACTGGGATGCATCAATGACTTTAAACAGCACTCCTGTTTGCAATCATGGTCCGAAGTTTCCTTTGAGCACTGACCTGAGGCTGGCATGACTGCCTGTACCAAATTTCCAATAGTTGTTGAGATATTCCAGCCTGGACCAATCATTAGTGACCTGTCCAGTCAATGATGGAGAGCTGCTTTTTGTTGCTTCTGATTAGCAGGTTTGTTAAAATCAGCCTGTGAGCTAAACTCACTCTGCAAGAGGGATTTTAGTGTTTGTGTCTGGCTGGCTGTTTGTTTAACACAAGCCATGGCTTAGATTGGAAGTGGTCTTTTAACACACACACACACACACACACACACACACATAACAGCTCTGATCGTCTCCTGACATTTACAGCCAGCTTGCCACCTGTTCTCTTGTTATTTCTACCAATATTTCTGTAACTCCTTGTTCTCTCAGGTCTTCTCTTTAATTTCCTGCACCCCCCCATCCTTTCCTCCTCCAGCGTCTGATTCCTGAACTTATTTCTCTTCCCTGCCCTCTTTTGCATGCATGTGCGAGAGGCCTTTGGATGAAAACAAAGTCGGGAAGAGACTTGGCGGGGGAAGGAGTAAACAATGCGTAGATGGGGTGTTAGCTTTGGGGTCGTTTCAGATCGTTTTCACACATCACCATTTCATTTCCAGCGGGAGATTCCCCATTTTTCTACATTTCACCCACATGTTGTTCCAACGAAAGCTGTGTGTACAAGAAAGATCGAAACACAAGCAGTTCTCGTACTTGAGCCTCGGAGGGGGTGGGTGGATAAATAAATGAAATGGAGGGAGGAAGAACGTCGGAGGGGAAAGAGTGAGGGAAAGATATGAAGACAAACTTCTCTATACGTTCTCACTGCCTCATTCAAAACAAACAGGCCTCCCTCCATAGCTTTCGGCAGCATCCATGCAGTGAGTGTTTGACTTGCCCTTTGTTTGCTTCTTGTGTACCCAGCAGTCAACTGGCAAAAGCAGGCACTCTCTTCCTGTTCTCTGTAGGAGTGTACCATACGTTCATATAGCTATGTGCATCTGTGTGTGAGTGTGTGTGAGGTTGTCCCACCCAGTCACTCGTGTGTGTGAGTGCAGAACACAAGGCATTTTGTTCCAAACCGATCCGCCCCGGAACGGGTAGACACCCTCCCCAGAGAGCCTCTCACACACGACCCAGCAGGCCTGTCAGCACCACTTAACATGACGATTCATCCTCTCCATGGGATATATATGTGTGTGTGTGTGTGTGTGTGTGTGTGTGTGCGTGTGCGTGTGTTTTCCTTTTTTGGATGTGCACATGCTTGGATGTTTGTCTCCATACGTATGTAGGAGTGTGTACGCTCATGCACGCCCAGGCCCATGTGTCCTCCGATGTGACGGAATGGTTAACTGATTGATCTCTGCACTCAGCGGGGGCCGAGCAGTGCAGCCTGGGGCCTCATCTGCATGGACATGTGTGGGAATCAAAACAAAGATCAATACGATGTGCACTCTGGCACCCCATGAGGCAGACAGAGAGGTGGTGGAGGCAGAGGAAGGAAGCAGGCATTAAAAGCAGTCGAAGAGAAGTTAAAGCGTCCCCCGTAGCTCTGGGGGAGATTTGTCAGGTCTGAGAAAACTGTTTGAATATCTCAGTTTGAACTTCAGCGTTACAAACTGGGGTTGTGGAGTTTGAAAGGCAGGGAGGCTGTGCTGCATCGGTTTTCCTTTTTGTAAACTGTCAATACTAAATTACAGGAGGATGAAGAGAACAAAAGCAATACGAAAAACACGACACCTTGCATCAGATATTTTGTATGTTTACAAAATGTTTATAGCGAGTAGAAACTCAGCTTCAACTGCCAATGGCACTGATGCAGAGGAAGGAGGACTAGAACAAACAGAGCTGAAGTCTGGCTCTTGACAGTGACAGTGGACCAGACATTGTACTCTATTAAATTAGTGGAACAGCTGAGAAAATTCAGAAACACATGGTTTTTGATGAAAACAGGATCTGAGCGAGGTGATGGGCCCAGAGGGAAGAATGTAGCAAGCTGAATAAGGAAGAGCATGATAGCTAGAAGGTCCAATAACGGGGATGGTTCCCATCTTTCATTAAGACGTAGCAGGCCGAATGATGAACATTGTCTTGAGTTTGTTGTTGATATGCCTTCAGTAATATTCATTTTAGAATAGTTTTACTTGTTCACGTGCATTTCTAACTGTTTTGAGAGAGGTTATCTGGAAATAAGAGTGATTGTTTCTCGAGTACCAGGATGAAGTCTGTTTTTTAAACTTACAGTATTTCCTTTGTCCAGGACCTCTGCGGCCACCACTCCTGCGACACCCTGGGCATGGCGGACGTCGGCACCATCTGCTCTCCGGAGAGAAGCTGCGCCGTCATCGAAGACGACGGGCTTCACGCTGCATTTACTGTCGCGCACGAGATAGGTAGGCATGGATACACACACACATACACAAACAAAGATGTGAACACGCCAGGGCATGCACATGCACATCTGTCAGCACATCTCTCTTGTCGATTATATCAGGCAAGTATTGTCTGATGTCATACACCTAATACCTGAGCGCTCGCTGTGTTTTCTTTTCTCATTCTTGCTGCATGTGCACACCCGTGATAAGTCTCATAATTTCTCCGTCTTCCATCAACTCACATTCTGCACATCGTGTAACCAAAAACCTTCCAGTGAAAGCGTCCTTTCCCCCCCAGGCCACCTGCTCGGTTTGTCCCACGACGACTCCAAGTTCTGCGAGGAGCGCTTCGGAGTGAACAGCGACAAGCGGCTCATGTCCTCCATCCTCACCTCCATCGACGCCTCCAAACCCTGGAGCCGCTGCACCTCGGCCACCATCACAGACTTCTTTGACGACGGCAACGGTGAGCGTGGGAGAAAATGTAGAACAATGAAAGGCACAGGGTTCAGCAAACATCTGTAGTCCTTTTATTAGTGAGAACTTTTCCCAGGCAGGAGGAGTTTTATTTTCTCCATCTATAAATTGCATCCATGTGAATTTGACTTGTGATAGCTTTTCTCCCACAGTACCTATCACTGAGGGCTGTTTACTACCAAACAGAGCTGCAATCTCTGTTAATATAGAGTTATTTACAATCATATTAACTTCTTAAAGACTGCAGCCAAAGACAGATCTCTGGTAGGAAATCACGATGAGTCATACTTTGCCTTCACATTTGTCAAGTACTTCCAGTCATGAAGCCATAAAACTTGCTTTGGGTATAATTCATGTAGCGACAGCTTGACAGTATCTGCTGCTGATCCAGTGATTTATTGAGTGATAGGTCATACAGACCTCATTTGTCAATAGACTCAAAGAGATTGCCATAAAACAGTCACCAGCCAAGAGTATGCAGGTTGCAGAGCCCACTTTAAATTTCCCTCCTCCGTCTTTCCTGCCACAGCCGAGTGTCTCCTAGACTCCCCTCGCCAGCCCCTATTGGGCCCCGAGGAGCTCCCGGGGCAGAGCTACGACGCCGTCCGCCAGTGTCGCCTGGCCTTCGGCCCCGAGTACACAGTCTGCCCGGGCATGGACGTATGTTCCCGGCTGTGGTGCGCCGTGATCCGCCAGGGGCAGATGGTGTGTCTGACCAAGAAGCTGCCGGCCGTGGAGGGAACGCCCTGCGGGAAGGGACGCATCTGCCTGCAGGGAAAGTGCGTGGACAAGACCCGCAAGAGACACTACTCGGTAAGACAGATGGACAGTATCAGAACAGGAGGGAGACATGAAGACAGAAGCTGAGACCAAACAGCCTAAAATCCAAAATAGACTCCTTTTTATAGTTCAAAAACTGATATTTTAAGCACTTATTTCCACAAACTTTGTCTGGGAAACAAAGATAAAAAAAGAATAGACTTTCAGTACACAGGGCAGCTCTAAAGAAAGAAATAGATAAAGTAGAAAGGGAGACGGAGACACTTGTGTCACGAGTTCTTCTTCTATGTGACTTCACTGTGTGGTCTGCTTTGTTTATGCCACGGCTGATCTGTGCTATTTGTTGCCTTGGCCTTACTAAAACAGATCTAAATTGAACTTGGCCTTACTGAGTTAAAGGACCAAATCTGTTCTTGGCAGGCCATCGGCACTGTGTGTGTGTCAGGAAGGGGAGGAGAGTGAAAGTTAAAAAAAAATGGGAAAGAGGGAAAAGAGTATTTTCTTTGTGTTTATTTGTCACATGACATTTGATGAGTCTGACTCGATCCTTGGCAGACGGCTGTGTGTGTGGATCCGGCCCAAGTTCTGATTCGCTTCATTTTCACTGCCTCGTATGACGACCGGTTTACTGTTCAGAGCAACATTAAGCCCCTCCATTTTAGACTTCAGAATCTTTTAACCTCTATATATTTCTTGTTGCATGATTGCAGATTAAGTAGCTTTTACTGCGGAAAGTAGTGGTTAAAGTACTAATAAAGACTCAGCAGTGGAAATAATAGAAAAGAAAAGCTGTTTCCCAAGAAGCTTTGTAGAACTTCAGGGAAATAAAATCAACTTTGCCTCATAAAACGTTGAATGCTACTTATCCAGTCATTTTTATCACTGATGACGCATGTAGCACTGGTTGGAAAAACACAAAAATATGTGTATTACCTGAAGAATTTCATTCAGGCTGCTCCTCAGGGGAAGCATGTGAGCTGTTACACCACAGATCCGGTCATGCTGTCTTAACCACAATGTTTGACACATTTGTCTTTATCATCTTTATCTCTCTCCAAAGGGCTTTCCCTGTAAAACGTGGCTTGGCCAGCAACCACTCTGACTTCCAACATGTCTGATAAGCACTAATTGTCCTCTCTTATCTCCTCTTTCTTTTCACTTCATCCCTCTCTACTCTGATCTCTCATGTCCCCCAACTCATATCTCCTCTTTAATCTTCCCTCTCCTCTCCTCGCCTCTTCACTCCTCTCCTCCCTCTCCCAGGCGTCCAACCACGGCAGCTGGAGTTCCTGGGGTCCTTGGGGTGCGTGCTCCAGAACTTGCGGAGGCGGGCTGCAGTTCGCCCAGCGTCTGTGCAACAACCCACCACCACGGAACAACGGACGCTACTGCACGGGGAAGAGAGCCATCTATCGGTCCTGCAACGTCTCACCATGTCCAGCATCAAGTGAGTGTGACAGCCTGAGAATGCATGCAGGATTATAAAAGTACAAGCTAATGTTTATTTATCATATGAAATATACAGGTCTTCATCTCAAACCTCTTTTAATGGAACTTTTCTCCAGATAAGAGTTTCCGGCAGGAGCAATGTGAGGTGCGCAACGGCCCCCAGACAGATCCTAAAGGGGTGAAGACCTTTGTTGAGTGGGTACCTAAGTACGCAGGAGTCCTCCCTAAAGATGTGTGCAAGTTGACCTGCAGAGCAAAAGGAACAGGATATTATGTGGTGTTCTCTCAGAGGGTGAGTTAGTTAAAAGAAAAGGGGGGGGGTGCAGTGTATTTAATGAAAACAAATGTGGAAGCTGACAGGGATTTTGTGATGGTTTGTCTTCAGGTGGTAGACGGGACAGAATGTCGTCCTTACAGCAGCTCGGTGTGCGTGAAAGGGAAATGTGTGCGGACCGGCTGCGACGGCATCATTGGCTCCAAGCTCCAGTTTGACAAGTGTGGTATATGTGGAGGCGACAGCACTGGATGTATACGCGTGGTGGGCAACTTCACCAAGAAGAGGTAAGAGAAAAAAAAGACTTGAGCTATGCGTTATATTATGGGAACAATCATGTACATACTGATATTTGCATAAATACTTCAGAGGAAAGTTTAAGATTTTTTTCATCTTATTATTAGTGTCGTAATCATTATCTGTCCAGCATGACTCGCAAGTTTCCTCCATTTTGCATTCGGAGTGTGTCGCTAACGTGCTGCTAACTAGGGAGATTTTCTGTGAGAGCATATATATATATAACATTGACCTCTCTTCTACCTTCTCTCTTGCCAAACAGTAAGGGCTACACTGATGTGGTGAAGATCCCTGCAGGCTCCACCCACATCAAGGTTCGCCAGCACAAGGCCAAGGACCAGACCCGCTACACCGCCTACCTGGCCCTCCGACGGCCCAACGGCGAGTACCTCCTAAACGGCAAGTTCATGATCTCCACCTCTGAGACAATCATCCCACTCAACGGTTCTGTGCTCAACTACAGCGGCTGGAGCCAAAGGGACGAGTGGCTTCACAGCATGGGTCCTGGGGCCCTCCAAGAAGCCTTAGTGATCCAGATTCTAGCGACAGATGCTAAAAAGCCCCTGGATGTCCGTTATAGCTTCTTCATGCCCCGCCGGACAGCCCCACAGCAGCCGTCAGCTCCGCTCATCCCCAACCCAAAGTCTACCCCTGCGCACAGCACTACAACAGTCTCAACCACGACGAGAACCACCTCCACCACCAGTAGCACCACTACATCTTCCTCCGCTCCCCCTATTCTGGTTCCAGGGCCACCCACAGCTCCAGGTCCCTTCACCCCAACCCCAGGGCCCCAGTGGGTAACGGGGTCCTGGATGACCTGCTCCAGGACTTGTGACACTGGCTGGCAGAGCCGGACAGTGCAGTGTAAGGACCGGGACGGGAAACTGTCAAAGAGCTGCGCGCTAGGTTCCCGCCCCTCTGCCTTCAAACACTGTCTGGTGAAGAAATGTTGAGGTGGCAGGAGAGGAGAAATTATTCGTAGGACAGGGGACAATTCGTAGGAAGAAGTTGAATCTGCACATCTGATAAAGGTCTCAAGTGCTGGATGTAGGACTCTGGACCAATGAATTTAAGACATAGAACCTTAAATGGGACTGTGAATGTTGGCTGAAAGCGCCTGGACCAGATACACAGAGACTCAGAGACAGATTGGCATGGATATATCTGACTATATGCCAGAGGAATGTCCTGGAATCATAGAAGCTATGCAGAGCACAAGTAGGACGGAGGACAGTTTCCGCATGACAGTGACAAGTATGGCCCTGGCATAGCTAAGGACTTCAATTGCATGTCATTTCCACATGGACAGTAACTGATTGTCTTTACTTCAGTCTCCAAACCCTGGAGGCTTAGTGTGTTTTGCCCTGTAATGGCATGCGTGTCGTGTTTTTTTATGCTATTCCATGTGTTCTAATCACTGTGGGGATTTGGAAGTCGCACCCCTTTGTCTTTTGTCATGAGTGTGTCCAAGACAAGAGCCCCAACGATGGGAAGCACTCGTTATTTCTGCCCGTATCGTAGCCCTGTCCCACAGCCGTCATACCATGTTCCACCGTCCTGGATTACACTTCAGTCACTAAGCAGCTCATAAAATTTTCTCCAGGAAGTATACTGAAAATACTAACTCACTAGATATCTTTGTAGCAATCTTCTTAGCAAAGAAAGAAAACGCATGATATATTCTGACCAAGACAGGTTTCTTCCATTAAAATCAATACAAACCATGTAAAGTCAAAGACTGCACAGGATGTCTTTTTCATTAACCAACTTGAAGTGAGTCTCAGCAGCAGTGCCGTCAGTGGTGCTACTGGCCAAAAGAAAAATGACAGCATTATTACTAAAATGGTGATCTGCTTATCTTCTGATTGCCTACCAATACTCTTCCCGTAAAGAGTTTTGCGAGCCGCTCGGTGACTGAAATGTCCAAGCTACAGGAGGTGGAGAGAGGAATGACAGTCCTGGATCAGGGCTACCCATATGCCCCGACTATAAGCGTTCTGTGTCTTTATTTGACTTATCAATTGTACTGAAACTGATAATCACCTGTACAGTGTAGAAACAGCAGCATGGTGTGATGGGATAAATAGGGAGAGTACGGTGGCCTTCAGAGGACAAACTTTACTACAGTTAAATCGACAAAGGGGCCAAGTAACCACGACACCTCTTAACATTTATGGAGGTTAATGATGACTCACAGGTTTGGGGCAATGCTTGGTTTTTGATGTGTGTTTGTGTTGTGTGTGTGTGTGTGTGTGTGTGTGTGTGTGTGTGTGTGTGTGTGTGTGTGTGTGTGTGTGTGTGTGTGTGTGTGTGTGTGTGTGTGTGTGTGTGCGCGCGTGCCTGTGTTTTAAGCAAATGCAGTATGTACCGTGAACATGCGTTCTTGTCCTCTACTGCATCTGAAAGCGTCTTCACTCTCAGTTCCATTTGTATCATTTAATATGCTGGTGCTGGGAGGTTTATGGTCCTCATCTTTTTTTTCTTTTGTGGCGGTCAATATCTGTTTGTTTGTCTGTTTATCTGTTTAGGAACGCAATGCTAATATGACAATGTGTGCCCTGGATACTCGCAACGACAGCAAGAGCGATACTAATGCAGTCATTAATGTCCTTTTGCAATTCAACTGTTTCTTAATTTTATTTCTTTTCATCACTCATTCTCTATTTCACTACTTTTACATCCCATATTTTCAAATGATTGTTTTAACCTGTTTCCAACCCTGATGGGTGGTGTTTGCCATGTTACAACAATTCAGATTGTGCCACAGAATGGAGGACTTTATCGGGTCAGTTCACCCAAAATACAAACTCCAGAAACAACGCTGCGATTACTTCAGACAATCCAGGTTTAAGTGAGGAAAATGCTTTTTTTTGTAATTTGGGTGAACTCACCCTTTAAAATCCTCTCCCAACACCATGCTTTGATTTTGTTATTTAATCAAGGATGCATTTGTAGTGTAGATGGACATATGCCTCAATTTGAAATACCATGAAGGTGTACTGAGAACCTTACCTCAGTTCCCCTGAATGGTAGTCATGCCCCAGCATTACAAAGTCCTGCTGATTACAGACCTAATGGACTTTTAAAAATACCTTCCTGTAATTGTGTTAAGATTTCTGGCACCTGCTATATTTTCCTGTGTGGCAAACCCCACCCATCTGGCACCTGTGCAGGGGGAAACAAACCACGAGAAATGTTTTCAGATACTACATGAACCGGGTCAGCAAACCACTCACAAAATGTTCTTCTTCCCTCACACATTCAGATTTATTTACACAATGTAGACATTTTTGTACAATGAATAGATCTTCCATATATGCGTTAGTATTCAACCATATTTACACAGAAATTTACACATACAGACACACACCATTGAAACAATCCATCATTTACAGAGTATTTGAGTACTTCAGAAACCCTCACACACACACACACACACACACACACAACCTACTCTGACTCTTCCAGTGGGGAAACCCCTCTCGCTGAACCACAGAAACACAGCACTGAACTTGTAATTTATTGTTTGTACAACTGGTATGTGTGAATAAAAAAACAATGAGATGAGTTTTATTTATTATAGTAATTTTGTATCAAATTGCTATTTAACTTAGGAATATGACTGTGCAGAATCATTCCTTTGTAAGAATATAGTGTTTCTTTTCTAGTCATCCACATGAATATATGTACATAAAATCTATATATTTAAATATCTTTGTGTCTGTGTTGTTAATTGTTGTCATGGCGTCCACACATTCGTATTTTATTCATCTTAAATGTGTTTTCGCTCATAAGTCATGATCATCACACACACCGCAAAGTTGAAGTTGACAAAAGATGAGACTTTATTAAAGCTATAATCATTTAAATGTAGCAGCAGAGCAAACAGGAAAATGTCAATACATTCAGCACTAGATACATTTTTAAAGATGTTTTGCATGTACAGATAATCTCTGTCTATATAATATGAAAAACCACTGCTGCAGATATAAATAGACTGGAGGACCATTATCACTATGTGGCCTTTTACCAGAAGCAGTGTTGGAGGGAGTACTTTTACTTTTACTCAAGTAAACATAATAATACTACCTTGTAAATATACTCCTTTACAAGTAAAAAAAAAAACATTTTACTTGAGTAAAAGTAAATACCAGCAAAATCTATATATAAGATAAACATAAGTATCAAAAGGAAAAGTACAGTACACATTATTATTATATGTATTAGGGTGTTGTTATTATTGATGATGAACATGTAAGCAGCACTTTAATGTAGCTAATGGTTTATAATTTGATCAACCTTATATATTGTTGGGAAGGCCAATCTATAAAAATGCAACATATTTTATAAGCTGATCATATTATTTGGATATAAAATATTACTCTGTAAAGTCACACTAATGGCAGAGTAACCTTAACTCTGCAAATGCAGTTCATCCGGTTATGAACTTATTGACTTGAGTGGATAGATGTCCATCTTGATCTTTGTTGTCTGTGATGGTCAGAGACATCAACACTTATTTACACAAAATGTCCTGTAAGTTTCCAACTTTATGTGGCCACTCTTTCTCTCGCAGAACTCCTGGTAGAAATGTGCTTATTCTCCACACAGTCCAACAGTGTGCCAGGGCTGCCTCCCTGCGGTCAATGGCTCACGGCTTGCACTTTTACAAGCTCTCAAATGTGATGCTGAGGCGCCACCTGGCGGCTAAACTTGTGATTGGTCCAACAGGTCATGGAAAATCTCTGCAGCAGTCTGGGGAATTTCCTAAAGTCATGCCCACCATCTAGTGGAATATTATGAAATTACAACTATTGACTTTTTCTGACCTGTTGCTTTTAAGGTGGATTCCATAATCTGTCCCTTCAGTGACTAATTAGTGATGTTTACTCCAGTGAGTCAGAAGTTACACACTGCGGTGGAAATCATGCCAATAAGCCTCTTTGGGTCCATCTAAGTTGTTCTGTGCTTAAAAAACACACCACACTTCATCATTGTTACATTAATATATGATATTCTGATATTTAGATCATTGTTTGATCATTATTGTTTTAGGGTTGTCACGTTTTGCTGTATTATCAGATCTATAGGATGTGCTATACTATATACTGACGTAATATTTTAATATATATCAGTATTGAAGGATTGTGTTAATGTCCCTAAATAGTCTGACACGTTTTCTTTGCTTTGATTTGAGTTTCACTTATTTGTGATGTCTCTCGGTGCACTGTGGATAACAGCATTTCTGCTTTGCCAGTTATTTTTTAATGAAACTCCGGCGTAAACTGTCTGTTGAAGAGAGGGGGCAGCCCGGGCGGGCGGGGGAAGAGGCCGGAGGACAGGGGCTCTGTCTGCCTTGGTTTGATCGCAGAGGTAGCCCGATGGAGGAACCGCTCCACCTTAAGACCTCAGCGGCCCCTCTCTGCTCCCTCTCCCCGGGGAGCGGAGCTGCGGAACCCGGCCACGGCGCACCACAGCCGGCTTGGCACGGAGGAGGTGAGTACGGCCCCCGGAGCCGCGGCCAGCACGATATGGTTACCATTCCCGACCTGCTGCCATCTCCCTTCTCCAGTTGCACTGACACTACAACACTGCTGCCTGTCACCCTGATTTATGTTGGAACAGGCACGAGTTTAATAAGCGGTATGTAGCTCAGTGATGAAGTTAGAAAGTAGAGCACTGCAACAGAGCCAGAGCTACAAGTTTGGGTTTTATTTTGGCCACTCATGTCATACATATACGCGCTAATGGAAGAAGTATGGGTGAAATGGTCTATTATA
The DNA here is from genome assembly GCF_043641665.1 of Enoplosus armatus. NCBI lineage: Eukaryota > Metazoa > Chordata > Actinopteri > Centrarchiformes > Enoplosidae > Enoplosus > Enoplosus armatus. The sequence goes on from NC_092203.1 coordinate 5,603,961, forward strand.
TAGAATATATTCAGTAATAATATTGGTGGGTTAAGAGTGTATGTGTACATCTTGTGACAGACAAGCTGAGTTTGAAGAAGAAAACCTGTCTCTGCCCAAAGCTCTCTTTCCTCCACAATGATGATTATTATGGCAACGCTCCAGGTCGCTGGTGCGTTTTCGTTGCGCACGGGATTTGGCCCCTCTCAGATCAAAGGGCCCTAAGGAAAGGGGTGGTCCCGAGGCAGGGGGATATATAGGAGGAACCGGCTCTATTCTGACTGCAAGGCAAGAGCAGAGAACAGACTAAACGGGCCAGCAGAGGAAAAAGCTGCCCCCTAACTCAAAGAGAGAGCTAGAAACTGAGACATCTGCTGAGTTTTGGAGAGACAGAGACCTGTTGGAATTTACAGCGGAGTTCCAGCTTTTATTTTCATTAAATGAAAGGACTTTTTTGCAACAAGTCAGACCTGCACATAACTTTAAACGACTTTTGCACTGGATTTGATCCCTTTTTAGATTTGTATGCATGTGCGTAATTCTGGGGACAGTTTTGTGGAAGTTCAAAGACTTGGGGTTTGTAGCTTATAGAGGAAATTCTTTTTAAAGGATTTATTTGCTTTCTCGTAGACACTTTATTATCAATTTCTCTTTCCACTCGGATTTCACAGTTAAATTATGTGGGTTTTACACTTGTCCGTTGGCTTCATTGCCGCTCTGTGCGTCAGCACGGCGCACAGCGCCTGGGAGGAGAGCACCGTGGTGCCGGTCAGATTAGACCCGACGGCCCGGTCGGCGAGCGAAACCGAACCGTGGCGGACTCTCTCCGCAGAGGAGAAGGAGAAGGAGGCGGAGATGAGGGAGTACCGGTTGGACGTATTTGGCAAGGAGCTGGTCTTGCAGCTAGAGCCTGACCAGACCTTCTTGGCGCCGGGTTTTGTCTTCCACGTTGTGGGGAGTCCAGAGTCCGAACCGACACAGGAACCCAAGAGCGGAGCCGAACCGGGTTGTTTCTTCTCGGGAACGGTGAACGGAGAGGAAAACTCTGCAGCTGCGCTCAACCTGTGCCACGGACTCAGGGGCGGATTCTACTTTCAGGGTGTAGAATATTTTATTCAGCCCCTTAACTCGAGTGACTTCCTGGGCACCGAGGAGGATGTCCACATGATCCGCCGGAGAGGTCGGGCAGCTTTGGCTGAGGAGGGGAGCTCCAAGTGCGGGGTCAACGAGGACGAGGAGAGGGTGCCAAAGAATCTGGAGAAAGAAGTCAGGCACGGAGCTGCTAACGCAGACCAGACAGGTAAGGCTCCCAAAGGCTGCGCATTTTACACGCCATTACTCATTTCATCAGCAGCAACCTTAAAAGTGGCGACGGAAACACAGAGAAAGCGATTTATTTACTCTATAGAACAGCTAAAAACAAGCAAGCCCATTCCTTCTGTTCGATATAAGCCACTGGCTGTAGTGGACATGCAGCCCAGACTGCTGTCAGCCGGAGTTGTGCGTGTGCCATGGAGCACAGCATGCGCAATGGACTCAGCTACCTTTTTGACAGCGCCGTCTACTCACTACCAGAGACGAGGAAGGGGTGGGGGTGGGGGGGTCGGGGGGGGGACTTATCCAAGGGGAAAGAGGAGGAGGAGTGACGGAGTAAGGGGAGGGGAGCAGCGGGGTTGGGGCCAGCCAGAGCCCGGCAGTGCTGAGACGTGTAAACTCGCCTCCTGGTACAACTCGCACCGGCAGACATTTTCTCCCAGAAAGGATTTTCTCCCTTCGCCCTTTCTCACTCGCATAATTTTCCACCAGAGAAGGTCACTGTGGGAATGTGGACCCTGAGGAGGAGGAGCCGCCGGTGGTGTGACGCTGAGTCACAGCCAGGCTCCTCCAGGCACATCCGGACCTCTCTTTGGAGCCTCTATCCCACAGGGGGGAAAAAACGAGCCTTTGTATCTGCTGTTTAGAACTCTGGCAGAGATTTGCAGTGTGCAGATTGTTCCAGACAAACTGAATCATTTCTGTCAAAAATAACAAATGTCTCAAACGTTACGGTGCATTAAAACTAGGACTGAAACCTGATATCAGCTCACATGACCTGTGGAAGTAGTTTGGTCTGACCTCTGTGTGTCTCTGCTTCTGTCCCCTCAGCCCACCACAGAGCCAGGCGTTTTGTTTCTACCCCTCGCTACCTGGAGATCATGCTGGTGGCCGACCAGTCCATGGCTGAATTCCACGGCACTGGGCTCAAACCCTACCTACTGACCATCATGGCAGTGGCGTCCCGCCTCTACCACCACCCCAGCATCCACAACTCCATCAGCCTGGCTGTGGTGAAGCTGCTGGTGGTGTACGAGGAGGAGCGAGGCCCTCAGGTGTCCTCTAACGCTGCCATGACCCTCCGCAACTTCTGCCAGTGGCAGCGGCAGCACAACCCACCGAGTGACCGCCACCCTGAGCACTATGACACCGCTGTGCTCTTCACCAGAACGGTAAGGTGGAGTCAAAGAAGGGATCAGAGAGGGAAAAAGAGGAAGATAAGCAGCATTCAAGAGTATTCAAACATTCATTTTGCTCCCTGTCTGCATGTTTAGGACCTGTGTGGTGCCCACTCTTGTGACACTCTGGGCATGGCAGATGTTGGCACAGTGTGCGACCCTGACAGAAGCTGCTCAATTATTGAGGATGATGGGCTGCAAGCAGCATTTACTGTGGCACACGAACTGGGTAAGTAGAAAAAAAGTCACCCATTGAAATGTATTTAATCACCTCCACCACTTATAGCAGAGGTGTTCTAAAAACTCTCATTTCATGTCTGTCCTCCAGGCCACGTCTTCAACATGCCTCATGATGATGCCCAGCTGTGCTCTGGGGTCAACGGTGCCCACTGGGGCTCCCACATGATGGCCTCCACCCTGTCCAACCTAGACCAGCAGGAGCCATGGTCCCCTTGCTCCGCCCTCATGGTCACCACCTTCCTGGACAACGGCCATGGTCAGTGCCTGCTGGATAAACCGGTCAAACCTCAGCCGCTACCGCTGCCCCTGCCCGGGACGGTCTATGACGCAGACCATCAGTGTCGGCTGACCTTTGGCGAAGACTCCCAGCACTGCCCAGATCTGAGTACCACGTGCGCAGCTCTCTGGTGCACTGTGACTACATCCAATGGTTTGCTGGTGTGCCAGACTAAGAACTTCCCTTGGGCTGATGGAACAGCATGCGGGCATGACAGCTACTGCCTGGCCGGACAGTGTCTCACTAAGAGCCAAGCTGCCAAACACCAGGTAGGAACCAGACCCAATCCAATTACACTTCAAAACACCCAAAAACACAGCAAAACTATTCCAAAAGTAGCTCATATATTGTAGCATAGCATAAAGCGTCTGTTCTTCTTGCTTTGCTGTTGTCAATTAGCTGATGGTCTTGTTCCTGGTTTTTTCAGACTCCTGTCAATGGTGGTTGGGGAGTGTGGGGTCCCTGGGGCGACTGCTCTCGGACCTGTGGTGGAGGGGTGCAGTATTCCTTTCGTGCCTGTGACAACCCTTTACCCAAGAATGGGGGCAAGTACTGTGAGGGCAAGAGGATCCAGTACCGCTCCTGTAACACAGACACCTGCCCTGATACCAATGGTAAGAGGTCTTTGTTATCTCATAGAAATAATGACTGATAAGATAAGATTTGAGAAATGTTCCAAACACTTTCTTGGAAGTTTATTATATGGAAATAATATGACTTGGTTTCATATACTGTAGTTGTTCTCAGGCTTGCAAAGCACTAAGTCCTTGAGCTTGAATGTAGAAGTCATGTTTTGATGTACCTTGCACATTGGTGTGAAAGTTAGCATGCGGGTCAGGCTGAACTAACAGTAAATATGACCTCTCCCTGTCTCTTTCTCAGGCCTGTCATTCCGTGAGGAACAGTGTCTGGCCCACAACGACATGTCAGCCCAAGTGTCGCTGGGTTCAGGCGAGGGTGTTGAGTGGGTGCCCAAGTATGCCGGAGTTTCACCCAAAGACCGCTGCAAGCTGGTGTGCCGGGCCAAGGGTACTGGATACTTCTTTGTGCTCAAATCTAAGGTGAGAGTTGCTAGATTTTACTAATAAACTGTATTTTTTTTCTCTGTTTTAGAATGGTGTTCATTCTCAGGGTCTTAGTTTATCTCATGACAGTCCTTTTACTTGTGGAGACCTGCAAGTTGAAAGATCAGCTATTGGCTACTGCCTTGCTGGGGAAAAGCAACAGTCTAACTAGACATAACCCTTAAATTCCATTTGTGTTTCTCTGCTGCCCCCAGGTGGCTGATGGCACACCCTGCAGCCCAGACTCCACCTCAGTTTGTGTTCAAGGCCAGTGTGTCAAAGCTGGATGTGATCGTGTCATCGGCTCTAACCGGCGCTTTGATAAGTGTAGTGTGTGTGGTGGAGACGGCTCTACCTGCAAGAAAGTATCCGGCTCTCTGGAACGTGCCAGGTAAACATATTAACAGCCTTTTTGTATACACAAACATTATGTCTTATATATATATATATATATATATACACTGAAACCTCACAGCATGTATGTCAAAATTATTTTTATGGCTAAGTCTGACCTGTCTGTCTCTGTTTCAGGCCTGGTTACCAGGATGTTATAACCATCCCTGCTGGTGCCACCCACCTGGATGTCAAGCAACGTGCACCAGGCAATGGCCGTCATGATAACAGCTACTTAGCAGTGCGTCGCCAGGATGGAACCTACTTGTTAAATGGCGATTACAAGCTGATGACCATGGAGACTGACATCACATTGCGAGGGGCACTGTTGAGATACAGTGGCTCCTCTGCTACCCTTGAACGCCTCCGTAGCTTCGCACCTCTCCCCGAGCCCCTCACCATCCAGGTTCTCTCTGTGGGGGAAGCCCCGAGGCCCCGGGTTAAGTACAGCTACTTTGCCCCGAGACCCAACAATGCTGCTTCAGTCTCCAACAACAATGGAGGCCGCCGCCAGTCCATCAACGCCATCCGAGAGGTGGGAGGAGCCGAGTGGACTCTGAGGGAATGGGGTCCATGCTCCCAGACCTGTGGAGGAGGTATGCAGCAGAGAGAGGTAGTGTGTCTCGATCCCCAGGGTCGTCCCTCCAGAGATTGCCCGGAGGAGCTGCGCCCCTTGGCCTCACGGTCCTGCGCCACCCAGCTCTGTCCCTCCTGGCTTCTCGGAGACTGGTCGGTGTGCTCCAAGACCTGCGGCCGAGGCTTCCGCAAACGACAACTGCGCTGCATCGGCCATGACGGGCGCACACTAACCCATGACAGCTGTGACCCCAAAGACCGGCCGCGACCCCTGCTGGAACTGTGCAATCAGGGTGCCTGTTAAGTGACTGCTTCCACCATCTAACCTCCTTTCATACACCTAGCTTTCAGAAAGACATCAGATAAAAACTCTGATCTTCACTGCCTCCTTTTTCCCACGGACAATCTAAAGAGGCTGACGAATGTTTACATCCAGAGTGCTGCAGGTTTTCATGTGTTCCAGGTAGTCTAACAGTCCCACATGTCAATGGGTCCACAATGACTGTGACTGCAAAGGCCAGATGTTGGTCCACAGTGGCACTGCCACCTAGTTGCAGCAGGACAGACTCATTACAGTGTGCTGCCTGTCTGACCTCAGCACAGCAGTGGCACATTTTGCCTCCCATCAAGGGAAAGAAAGCATGGACATTCCTGATTTCCTAAAGGAGCATGCTGCTTACCGTGCCAATGTCATGCTTGTGTGTATGTGAGTATGAGACTGCGTGTGTGTCAAATTTTAAATGCATGTATATGATGTTTGTCCAAGCTGGGCTGGACAGACACACATAAGGGTTGGGGTGGGGAAGGTTATTGCAGAGTTTATAAAGAAACAAATGAAAGAGAATAGCTCAAATTCTACTTGCTCACCCCATCAGGTATGGAAAATAAGATAGCTAATAGTTATAGTGTTTATGTTCAAACGTTCCAGATTACATTTATTTATCACAAACCTGTAGCACTTCATCTTTGTTTTTGCCAGCGGCACATTGTAACACCCAGTCTCTAAATGCCTCAGTACACAGTACTTTGTCCTTTAGCCATATCTTGCCCTAGTCTACACAGCCTTCAATGAGGGAACTCTTCAAAGACCAAAGAGGAGTGTGTGTGCGTGTGTGTGTGTGCGTGTGTGTGTGTGTGTGTGTGTGTGTGTGTGTGTGTGGAGACCTAAAGAGGGACTTGTCTCCTGCTACTACTTCATAAGTAAGTCTCTCCTGCCTTCTGCGAAGGCAACTTGTTTTTTTCTATCAACTTTTCCTTTTGTACAGAATATCCAAACATTATTTATTTTTGTACAGCCTGTTAAATATAATCATGTGGCTTTTTTAATATTATTTTTTATTTGTTATTGAGATCACAGAAGGGAGTAGAATATATAGAGTATTTATACAGTGTTATATATATATATATATATGTATATATATATATATATATATATATATGGTCCTAGGTTCATGAATAAAGTATCACATTGACTTGTGCAGCTAATGTCTCCAGAGTGGTTTGTCTTTGTCTATCTTTCCTTTGGTAAGCCTGCCAATCGTAACCCACTAACAGTCAGTTTGTCAACATGTGCATGGCTGCCAAATATCAGTATCACTCATCTACGTTGATATCCTAGCCCACTGACATTTGCCACCAGGGACTGGTACTTGATCAGTTTATCTGAAAAAGCGTCATCCATGTACAGGTCGGAAAAACACAGCCTATCTCTAGGATTAACATTTTTCTTCGGCCGTCATCCAGAAAAACAAAAAAAACGGCCATGTTGGACGGTGATTTCCAGGGTACCATAAAGCAAGATTATTCTCGGCTGGCAACATTCACATAATGCATTCCCAAGCCCCTAAACCTTAACCATCACAACTAAATGGCCTGACTTCACCCAAGAACATTTGTTTTGTAATTCACGCATTGTCCACTAGATGGAAGTATTTCAGCATGTCATCTAATTTGGACACCATATTCATCAGCAGTCTGGAAACACTGGAGTGAAAGGGCAGTCTTGTCATGGCCAGATTAAACTGCTAGAGGGCAAGAATTTACATATTTCTCCTAACTGTCACCCACAAATTCTAATGTCCTTGTATTATTATTAATCCTTTTTAAAATAGTTCTTATATCTTTCTAGAGTATTTGTGCATTTGGAGTTGTGGTTTGGAAAAGAAAGGCAAAAGAAAGCGTATTAAGTAAAGTAAGTAAAAAAAATAAATGTTAGTCACTGGGAAGGCTTGAAGTATTGATAACACTGTTATTCCCCTCTAACACGAGCTCCACTCCATCATACTTGTATGTAAGTGAACAAATTCTCTGTGGTCAGGCCTCCCCCCTTGAACTTTCTGGCCCCCCGAGCTGAGACCAGCAAATAGCACTGTCACTTCCTGTTGGGCCCTGAGGAAGATGATCTCCCGCCCTGTCGGCTCCCACTGCAAGCACAAAGGAAATCATTATCCTGTAATTATGGATGGTTAAGAGGAAGATTGGGCATCTCTGTAATCTGCGTAATAGCATAATGTGTCACCAGACTCTGTAAACCGAAACAACTGAGGATGTATACTACGTTATTTTTTTCTGACTTTATGGTCGACAAAGAAAAACACACATCCAGGGAGGAAAATGTCATCATTAATATGTATGAATGTAATGAAATGTCTCCTTCTTTACCTGCTTGTTTTTTCATGTCCCAGGCGTCACATCATTACGGCTTAAAAGAAACATCTGGAAGGCATTATGAATCATTGCTGCTCAATGTGGGTGGCATTTCCAAGAACTAAATTATCTTCATCCTTTTGCCACCCTTGGTCGCCCGTAAAAGTGCGTTTAAATGATGGTAAATCTGAGTCCAGTTTGCAAACCTCAAAAGAAACAGTGTTCATATTTAAAAACCTAAATCCATTATGGCCAAAGGTTTATTAGGACTGTGCAATACATGCCATAGATAGTAGACGTCCAGGCAACATATTGATTGTCCCTATGGACACATAACTGATAAAATGTCCTAATGAACTCAATAGGAAGATCAACTGATTTTGACATACGCAGTCAGGACTCCTCGCGTGCCGAGTGTTTACTTTCACTTAAAAACAAATATGGCTGCAAAAGATCTTTACGATATATTATTCTTTAATGTATACAGTTTTTGAATGGGGAACTTTTGTGGTTGTTCACAGCCTGCCAGGGGCCTTTTCAGAACTGTCATTTAACTCTTTAATTATCACTTTTATGACTGTAGTTAGGTCCCTACGTGTTAGCACAAGTGGAGTTTTTGTCTATAGGTGCGAGCGCATCCTCTCAGGCGGTTTTCTCCTCACATGTTGCTTGACAAAGATCTTACCTGTTTAGAAACAATGTTGTGCTCTCCATCATGATACCCTGTCATGGCTCCAGCACTGAGTCCTTCTCCCCAATCTAGAGGGTGATTTCCGCTTGGCATGACTGAAACCTGCTTGGGGGCTCCTGCCAAAAAGAACATTGTTCCCCCCCTTTCTTTGAAATGGGTACAGAAATGTCTTTTCTTGATGTTGCCTTATCACCATAGTGCCCTTAATGTTGACCCTCTACAAAGACTCTCTGGTCTTATCAGCTGTGTGTGCTTGGTCTGTTTGAGTGTTTTTGACATGACTGCCATGTGTTGTGTGTTAACTGGATGAAGTTTTCAGGTTGCACCATTTGGACATAATGGCGCCGGGACAGATTTAAACAAGAAAAGTAGGACGCTTCGTGTTGTTTTGGTGTATGAAAATAGTCCCGAGTCACGTCTTGTCACACAGGTGTGAAGCGGCGTCATTACAGTCTGATTCCGCTTTCATCTCGACAGAGGTCGTGATGTGGCAGCAGTATGTGAGGCGGGGGGGGGGGGGGGGGGGCAGGGGGGGCAGAAGGCTGGAGTGGTGGCGAGACTGCTCACGTACACACGCGCACATACGTAGAAACCCATGCACAGGCGGGTTTTTTTTCTTGCTGCGTCAAGTTTGACAGAATAAAACCGGAAAACATGTAATTTGGCCTTCAAAATAAACGCACACCGGAACTTAAAATCCATTAAATGACTATTTGTGCCACTATGACAATATGCTGTCTTACTTTGAAAATATCTACCAGAAGTCTTTTTTGTGGTTGACTTTATACCTCCCCCCCCTCAGTGTAAACTCAACAGGGTAATTTGAGCAAACGGGGGGGGGTGACGGGGGAGGGGAGGAGAGCAGGGGGAATAAAACCCTCAGCAGTCAGTGAGAGGTGTGGGAACAGGACGGAGCCGCGGCGGAGAAGACGCGCACACGTGGGGGAACAAACGGAGCTTTGAGGGGGAACACTTCCACAAGCAGGAGTCACAACGAGCACTGCGGGCAGCGGGGACTCAACATGCTCCTGGCAGTGCCTCACAGGTGACCAGGCTCCGGGCTCCAGGCTCCGGGAAGACGCGCTTTTTGTTGTCTTCTGTCATTGATAAAGAAAATAAAAGCAGCCCGGGAGGTGGGAGAAAGAGAAAGGCTCATGGAAAACCCCTGGATGAGGAGGAGGAGGGGGGGGACGCAGGCGGTCAGATGGAAAGTGCTGAGGAACTCGCTGCTGCTTTGTTTATTCACCGGTGAGTTTTGTGTTTCTACTCTTCCACCCTGTCCACAATCTGCCTCTTCTTCCTCGTGTTTCACTAATAACGTGGCTCCTCTGGGGCTGCTGGAGAAAAGGGGAAAGAGTTGGGAAACTGTAGAAAGTCAAATGAATCCTTTAAAAGTCAGTGATTCCTTCCGATCGCGTTTTGGGAACCACCAGTTTAGTCGTTCCTCAAAATTACGCACAGCCCAAACATGAAAACTGCTGGAAACTTTTGATCTGAGGCAAGTCTGCGGTACAGTGCTGTGGAGGGGGGGCAGGGGAGAGGACGAGCTGGTGTGTGTGAGAGAGAGAGAGAGAGAGGGTGGTGGAGGGGGGGTTAAGGACATAGTGCCATTGTCTCCCAGCGTGTGGAGAGACAGGAGCCAGGACCTCTAGAGGACCACCCAGACAGAGCAACACCAGCAGTCTGCTGGGAGGCGTTTACATGGACATGTCACAGCGTTTCTTACAGAGGTGCACTGTTCAATTATACAGGTGGGTTAACTGTGGCTGCATCATGTGTTTTCTGTCTTAAAAGACTTTTCTGCAGAATAAATGATGTGGACTCTCAGTTTTCTCCACTTAATGTAACATTAGGAAGTTCTTAGAGAAAAGCATCCTCCTGCAGTAATTCAAGTGTGTGTGTGTGTGTGAGAGTGTGTGTGTGTGTGTGTGTGTGAGTGAAGCCATGCCAGTAAATGTGCATATATGCCTCCAGGCCCACGTCAATTGGCTGTGAGTGATTGCTGAGGGAAAGCAGAGGCACCATACGCAGAGGGCTTGTTTTTCTTCGCAGTGTCCTTCATTTGAAGTGTGTTGACGCGCTCTGGATTGTGAAAGGCTCCAACCTTCTACATGACAGTGACCCCCCCCCCCCACACACACACACACACACACACAAATATCACAGCTCATGGGGGGGGGGGGCTCCAGATGAAAAAGGCTCGTGTCGTGGCAGCAGGTTGAGACGAGTACAAGGAGGGAGGCACAGCTGTGTGTACAATGCTTTTGAATAGGCTGAGCAGTCAGGGAGGCAGGGAGGGAGGGGGGAGGTAATGAACCACATTAATCACACACACAAAAGCATGTAATGGATTCTACAAATGCCACGTCTGTTCGTAGCAGGAATAAGCACGCTAGATGTAAAATTATCATGCTGATTCTTGATTTGCGTTGGTGCGCAAGTGGTAAATGTTGGCTCTTCAATCATCTTAACTTGACCCCCACGCAAACACACGTCAGTCCTGCAGGGTCCCATACTAATGACCTCCCACTCAAAAGGTAATTAATTCAGTTGCTGGATCCCTGTGGCTCACGATTCTGCTTCCGTCGAGCACCGTTTTCACACTTTCTGTCTCTGGGTGCAGTTTCAGGGAAACCTCCATCAGCTGTGTGATGCTGTTAAAGGGCTTCTCCAGTGACGTCGTGTTCCACTTCCATAAAGTTGAAAGTAGAGTTGCACCTCTGGAACCAGTGAATGTTTGTTTTAAATGACTCGAGCCAAAACTGTTGTCAGTTCATTTTCTAATCGTTTCATCTCAAATCTCTATGTTTAAAACAACTGACAAAATGTTTTAAATATAGTGAACCAAAATCTGATTAACTTGTTCCTGATCTGTCCAAGTTTCGTTCAAATACGCAAAATATCAAGACAAGACGAGACAAACTAGTCAACAAATGAACTTATGAACTTATGAACTTAACTAACATAAATAATGTTATAAGAAATGTGCTAATTTTTCAGACCGTCGCAGATTCGTCTGTCAAGTTCAGCCAGTTTGCTGCAGTCCTGCAGGGTTTGCTTCAGCTGATCCGCTGCTTCAGTCAGCCTTGACATGGAAAAATAAATCAACCATGTCTCCTATTAACTCACGCTGCATAGCTGTTACAGGGCAACGGTTGCTTGTTGCCATGTAATCTTTGTATGATATTACATAGCTATATTATGCGATCAGAAAGCTCCATTTGTAATCGTGATCTGAGGACAAAATCACAAAGATTGAATTGAATGCAGAAACTGAACTTTTGTCTTTGTGTAGAACTGGAAAGCTTCCTGTCGCTGCTGTAGGCGCAGACATGTTTCAATGTCCCAGTCGTTTTATTTTGGTTCCTAATCCGACTCATATTTAAAAAGTCTTAAATACAACTATACAGGCTGGCAGGGGTGGCTGGGTTTATTGGAACAAAACCCAAGGTCCCTGTTTGAGCTCACTACAGAGATCTTTTTTATTTATTTATTTTTGTTTCCCCCCAGATGCTCCACAGGTATTGATTGCCTCTTTGCTTCTCCAGTTCTCTGAGCTCATAAGAAATCAACTCTCCGTGCTTTAGGTCTGTCTTTTGAAGGTATAAATAGAGGCTGCTGGTTGAGGTTGTGCTTTTGAGGTTAGTTCATGAAATGTTTTATTATAGTGTTGGAGTTATTTTTTCCTCTGGGGGAACATTGAAATAAGTTTCCCAGATAACAAGACCTGACTTAATAGTTTCTCTTAAGGGCTTCTTTTATTATAATTGGACACATTTTTCTTACAACCCTGTTCACTTAAAAAGAAACCATAGCGTGTTATTTTATTCTTGATTGTTTCACTGAAGAGCTTAATGTGTTTCTTAAAGACTTTGTTACCATGGTAGAGACGCTCCTCCCTGTTTTCTGTTCTACCAGCTGTCTGGGAGTTGCTGGTGGCCTCCGGTTTCACAAAATGTAACATTCTGCATTAGCAGATTCTTAAGAAAGTGTGTGTGTGTGTGTGTGTGTGTCGCAGGTGGCAGTAAAGCCCAGTGTGAAGGCTGCATAGAGTATTGCTGCGATGGATCGCCACCTTTCTGCTGCTCCTACTACGCCTACGTGGGGGACGTCCTCTCGTAAGTTAATGCACCAACAACAGCCAAGTTAACACCACGTCGTCTGGTTGAATTGTTATTGAAAATGCTGACTTTCACAAATAAGGCTGAAGTAAGTTACGTTGCCAACTAGATCTGCAAGCAGGTAGACCGGGGTCCAAGCAGCTTGTTTTAATGTGCTAAAACTCCTCAATCAATCCACATTTACAAGTGTGAAAGTGTCTCCTAGTTTAAAAGACGGATATATTAAGTTATTTTTCACATTCACTCATTTGGTATTTACTGTATACGGGTAAGATGGCAACTCTCTGATTGGCTAAAGCAAGAGATCAGTTGTGGGGCAGTTGTGAGGGTGCTGGTTGGGACCAGCTGTCTTTTAACGTTCCAGAAGACCCCTCTGAGGACCTGACCTTTGACCTCTGCCTGCCTTGATTCACAATGTTGGAGCACAGCTGCTCTAACACTTTCACCTACTTCTCGGACTTCTGTTTCCTTTTTAAGGTGGAGCTGTGTTTGTTTACACAACAGTTGTAATGATCTGTGTTTGTGTCCTTTAGTGTTTTTGTATTAATACTTTTGTAAAATGTAAACTCTTGGATGACTTGGAAAGTCTGAGTCTGCTGCTCCTGAACAGCCAATCTGACATGCTGACTAACGCTGACTATGAAGATGTAACAGACCTGCTAATGAGTGGTTTTTCTATTCTATAGTGCCAATTCACAGACTCCTCTGCAGTGAACACACCACACACACACCAATGCGCACACACTCTGTCGCACTGTCACACACTTTGCACACACACGCATCACACAGCTGAGTTACATCAGATGCTGCGGTCCATCTCCATGGCAGCAACTTAGACGTATTGGTCGCATGTCTGTTTGAGACAGCTGCCTCCTCTCACACTTGACTGGGTGGCTCACAGTGTGTGTATGCATGTGTGTGTGTGTGTGTGTGTGTGTTCCAGGGGCACTGCCATCTCCGGTATAGTTTTCGGCGTGGTGTTCCTGATGGGGGCGGTGGCGGCCTTGTTCCTGTGCGTGTGTATGTGCATGAAGAACGGGCGGGGCGCACGGGTCGGCGTGTTCAGCACCTCCTACATCAACACTGTGACCCAGGGCTACCCAGGTGGGTCTACAGGGGTCACACACACACACACACACACACACACACACACACACACACACACACACACACACACACACACACACACACACACACACACACACACACACACTCTCTTAAAGGATATAGATGAACCAAAAGGATTTTTCAAAATAAAATGTTTCCTAAACAATTTATAATTATTTAATTATTATAATTTAATATATTAATTATCAGAAAGTACTTCCAACATATTGATTAAACATGCACTTTCACAACAGAACATTTCCTGAACAATCATTAATTACTGATCTGACCTATTAAACATTAATAAATGTTAATCCTTTTTTTATTAAGCATTAGTTACAACTTATAAGCCCCTTTTTTTTTTAAATAAAGTATGACTTATTAGAAAGTGGTACCAACTGATTTATCACACATACTTTTAAAGGATATACTCATCCGAAACAATTTTTGACAATAAGATCATTCTTCTTACTGATATTTAATGCGTTCATAATTAATGTTAGTAAAGCATTAGTTACAATTTATAAATATGGTGTGACTTATCAGAAAGTGGTAACAAGTTGCCACACACAGTTTTAAAGGACATAACACCAGCCACAATAATCTTTAGCAGCTATACTGGTCTATATAGTATAGACTAAATGATGTGTTAATATTGATCAACTAATTTACATGCACAATGGTCCATTATGCCACAGTGACACCTCATCTCCTGTCCTCAGGTGGCCAGATATGAAAAGAAAACCGCAGATGTGAAAAGATGAATAGATGTCTTGTATTACAGGATCCACTTTGGCCTTGAGCACCGTTTCTGACTAATGACACAAAGAGAGAGCTGCTTCTTTTCTTAGTGTGAAGGCTTCAAACCGTCCCCACTTAACCATGAGCTCTGTTCAAGCATTTTACACACACAAATGCCTTTTTGAAATTCACTCAAATACACCTCATTTCATCACCTACAGCCTCCTACATGAGCATGATTTTATTCTGTTGTCCACTCTCACTGTTTCACATGTTGCACCCTGTTCCCGCTCAAAGGGAGAAAAACCGGCGACAGTGTTTCCACATTGTACTCACAGGTACATTGTTTGCACATCAACAGTCTGTACTCTGTGACATTTTCCAGCCCCAGGAATGCTGTGTCTTTTTTTTTTCTGGGGCTCATCATTTATTTATCCCTTTTCGTTCCCCTCCGGTGTATCGCCTACATGCTACGCTGGACCGGCACTCTTTCGCTCTGCCCTGCAGCTCTGATCATGTTTCATAAACATGGTGCTGAAACACACAAAGTGATGCAATATTGAATGCATATGTATGTAGCTGCGGTGATATGAATTATTTTCTGTGCTGGGTGGTGTTGTGCCATTATTTTCCTGCTGCGCTGCCACAAAGATGAGTTGATCTATATTTCTATATGCTTTGAACTGACTTGGTGATTAGTGCTTATATTATTTACTAGTTTTATTTTACGTAAGTGCCCTACAGATATAAAATATTAATTAAGTGGCTTTTTCCCCCGTCTTGCAAGCTCTTCTTGTCTGAGGTTCATAACAGTTTCAGCTCAGCAGTGGACATTTTAAAATAAAGCTCCTCCTGTAACATGTTAGACTCTGAGTTATTAATACTAATAGTGTCATAAATGGGAGGTTTTGCTGATGCAACCCTTTGGTTTGGAGTGGGGTTCGACTAACTCCATTCATCTTCTCTTTCATTTCTGCTGCTTTGATGTTTCAGTGATTAATGTAAGTTCCCCCCTGGTGAGACTGATGCATTGTGGTCCACAAACTTTTTGCTGCCATATAAGTCCCTTCCTCCAGGGTGCAGTTTCTCAGTTCAGCCACTAGATGGCACAAATGTTCCATCAAACGCCTTGAAATGGGGGCAGGTTTCCTAAGCCTAAGTGGAGGAGGAAATAAATGTTTTTGATCTACCTGCTGAACTAATGCTGCTTTATTTCTTTCTCTTCCTTGAACTCAGGTCCTCCACCTCCATACACCTACGACTACGAGATGTACCCCCCCTCGCTGCATCCACCACCTTACACCCCAACCCAGCCTCGACCCGCCAACTACTCCCCCCCTCCTCCGTATCCTGGCTGCACCCGCAAGTGAATCCCTGCAGCACAGATCTAGCAGCTCAAAGGGAACTCTCATGGCCTGGTTTTCCAGACCTGGAGATGGCTGCACATCTTTGGCCTCTGAAGGTGTTGAAGACAATTTAAGGGGCTCACACGAATATGAAAAAAAAAGAGTGGCCCAGTGCAATATTGTTCAGCAGGCCAGAACTCCCAGCTACACGCCTGCAGTGTGTAAATGTCACTGCATTTCTGCTGCTGAGTCTGGACCAAATGGTGGGAAAATAAATAACAATTTAAGACAATACTGGTCAGGACGCCAAAGAAGGCCCCAACAAGTTCACATTCTGATAGCCTTAACTGTTGGCCGTGCTACCCTGCAGCTGGTACTTTTCCCCGTTAATAACCAATATCCTTATCCGTCCCTGGCTGCGTACATCAAAGGCACTGCGTCGCTTTGATGAAGGTGAAGACCAGGTTTGTCTGCGTGGAGGAGAAAAGTCTTTCCAGGACACAATGTAGACTCTGCTTTTATGGAAAGTTACCTTCTTTTTTTTTTTTTTTTACTTGATTTATGTCAGTGGCTGAGGTGGAAATTGATGATTTAAAGCGAGTCAGGTCTGGACCTGTCATGTGTAGACACAAAGACTTGAATATAATGGATAATAATACTGACCTTAATGGCACAGGCCACTTGGAAAGGATGTGGTTGTTGGTAATGAACTGTTTTTTTATTGCCTTACTTGAAACAATGTGAGTGTGAAAGCTGAACTGGGGGTCTCTTCACCTTCAGTTGAACCAAAGTGGATTCTCTTTTGAAATGGAAAAATGTGTGATATTCTTGAAAATTGTGACGCATATTCATCATCTGAATTGCAGTAATTAAGTCAATTGACCTCACTGTGCTATGACTGCTTCATGTGATTAATGACTGAAGGGGATTTAACTGTGTTCATAATGTGTCAGGAAGTTATTTGAAGTCTTTCCTTAATGTTTCAGTGGCTGTGTTGTAAATTAAAGTTATTAAAACGTAACGCTCGAGCCGTATGAACGTCTAGTCTCCGTTTATTCACATGAACGATGCGTAATGAACGCGTGTGTGCGCGTGCATGAGAATGTGTTTTGTGCCCTGAAACGGGAACGCGTGAGCGCGAGGCTGTTGATGTAGGCTACGTGCGTGAGTCTGATAGAGTTCAGAGTGTACGCAAGATAAAACTGTGTGCGTGTGCGTCAGAAAGATAACGTGTGTGTGTGTGTGTGTGCGTTAATCCCACTCCGCTGTGGTCAGGTGATCCGGCGCTGAGCAGCTGTGCAGCCTCGGTATCGCTCACCATCAGACAACGGGAGTCACCGGCGCTGAACACACAGCTTCTCAGCCGACGCAAACGCTAAACCGTTCGGTGAAACGCTGCCTTGAGGAGCGTCGTGTCAGTGAAACGACATGGGGGACCGAGTAGCTTTACTGCTGCTGGCTGTAGCGGCTTCGGCTCTGGCTGCTGAGGTAAGAAAAGGAGGTTTTTTTGTGCGTGTGTGAGAATGTGTAGTATTTTCCACCATATTGTCGCTGCCAGCTGAGTCAAGCTAGCTAGAGTTGGCTACGACTAGACCGGAAGCTATGCTGCTGTTGTGTGTGGCATTTTGAATCTACCCGCACTCAAAGCATAAATATTATTTTTATTAGTACTTAAACCTTTCGTAATTTCCGCATTTGTACATTACATAGTGTAGCTACTTAAAAAAAGTGCAGGTCTTTTGCGTATCGTTTTATGTTGAAGGTTATAACCGGAAGTCTTGTGTAGAAATCTAGATAACTTGACACTGAATACTTGGATATTTCTAAACCAGAGACACAGTTTAGTACAACATCACCTAACCATCGATATATTTTGTTTGTCTTTGTTGTTTTATTTGTAATCAGTCCCCCCAGAAGCACGAGATCTAGACAGAAAAAAGGCGTATTTATTTTAAATACCGCTGTTCCGATGCTCCGTAATGCCTTTCATCGGGCAAAGTCTCCCTTTAAGCCTGTGGTAACTGATTTATTGAGACTCTGTGACAATGGAGACAATGTCCGACACTCTTGATTTAAAGCCAAACCCATAATATGTCCTTCTCCTTTGTGTGAAACGGAGAAGCATCTTGCTTTTCTCTGATTTTAAAATCTTACAAACAAGTTGTGTTTGTCAACAAATGATTTACCTTCAGTAACACTGCGCAAATGTTTTCGAGAGCTGCGGTTGTAAAACGCTTATTTACTGGTCATTTGGGCTAATTTAATCTTGTTAAAGTCATTACAGTGAATAAATGAAAAGCGTATTGTCTCATTTTCCATATCCCGAGGGCTAATTTTAAGGGAGTGGGCGTGTTTTGGGAATGAAAATAAGTCAACAAGACGTCTTGTTCTCTCATAATGACGACTTGACGCCAGAATCTGGTTTGAGCAAAGCAAATGAACCCGTGGAGATGACAATGCCCTCGGAAAACAAACATTATGAACGCTCTCCCACATATTTCAGTCAGATGGAGTAGAGAGGAGAATGGAGAAGTAAGATGGCGGCGGTGCACTGCAGCATTTATGGAGGGTCGGGAAGCTGGGAAGCCAACAGGAGCTTTGACTGTCATTGTTGCCCTTTCAAGCTCTTTTCTAACCCGCCGTACAGTTCAGAGTGATGATAGTCACATTGGAAATATATGTTGTGCTTTAATAATGTCTTTACAGTGCACCTAGTTTCACATAATCACCACTCATCCTTTTTTCAAGCGTCTTTGCCAACAGCATCGCTTTGTGAGTGTACACTGCAAAAAATGTCTATTTTTAACCACCAGTCATTTATTTGATCGTGTTTTTAATATGTCACTCAGATTTGAACAATTGCAGTTATTTAATCAAATTCAGCCATTTTCAGGGCATATAGATTCGTTAAAATGTCATGTCATCATTGTCAGTGGTCGAGGTGATGTTATGTAGGTGCATTTAGTCTTTTTTGTGTCCTTGCTGTGAGAGAAATGACACGTTCCTGTATAACCACCAGAAGCCACATTGTTTCAGGTGTGACCTGCCTTTGTGGTTGAGGAGCAGCTGCAGCTCAATGTTGTCTGTGACATCTCTGTTTGAAAAAATTATAGCTTGAATACATGATAAAGGTGCTACTTGTAATAGATTGATCGCACCAAACGATGGTTATTATACTCCATTTAGGCCTCTTGTTTTTGCTGTCTTGGCCATTTCTGGTCAGCTTTTGTGTTTTTTTTGTTTTCCTTCAGATGAATCAGGTGAAATGTGGCAGCTGACCATCATTGTTTCCTGCGTGTAGCCTATAATCAGTGTACATGTTGGAATGAATAGTTTGGGCTGCTCATCAAGCAAAGCACTGGCTTTGTTCATAATCCATTGCTTAGGTTACTTTAGAAACTCTTTACCCTTTGAGTCCTGTATTTACAATATCAACAAAGGAAGAAGTGATGCAATTTGATAGAAAGAACTTGCTTGAAATTTCAGGAGTAATATAAGATTAAATCAGACTTGAAAATGAGGTGTTGCACGTTTTTTGATCTTGTTGGGGCTTGTTTATGGCCTTCACGACTGCAACACACGCACTTCTAAACACACACAGCTTTAGGAAGCTGCTCTTCCTGACGGGCCGGTGGTGTGGAGCGTGGGAGTTGGATGCCAGCCTTTGTGTATTTGTAAATCCTTGGGAAATGGCTCTTGGATGGTCGCAGGCAGTCTGTTTGTGTGCATACTGCAGTCTTTCAGCCTGGGGCGGACCAGCCCTCTCCCCTTATTAGTGAGTTTAATGCCATTATGCCTGTTGGCGCTGCCAGTGTTTCTCTCTGGCACCTTCTCTGCTGCTCATGCTGCAGTTTCAATTCTTTGAAGGAGAAATCCGCCGACACTAATATATATCCTCTTGCTTTCTGTTTTCTTATTTTACTTTTTATTGTACCCAATTTGGCCTGCCTCGCCCACTTCTACTTCAGTTTGTAATTTACATTTTGCAGAATGCCTTTTGACAACCCCCGGAGAAAGACTTCAAACTGAACCCAGGGCTTCCAGTATACGTGTTAAAAAAGTGTTTATCTTGTGTGTCTCCAGCGCTCCCTGCTTTTTGTCTCTCGCGTTTCCTTTTTTTCCTTTTTTTAGTTGGCTATAACAAATTCCTTGTTCAAACAGTGCACATTGTCCATCTTAGTTGTGTCAACAACAACAATGACACCGCAGCTCTCCCAATTAATGTTCCCCCTGTATCCCCCTCTGTCTGTCCCGGAGAAAAGAATTCCTGACCTTTTGATACTGTTGTTTCTGTTGTCATGGTCCGTGGAAACGGGGGTTGACGCTGATGTGCTTGCTGTCTTTTGAAGCTGCATGTCCATCGCTTCTCCTCTCTGTCCACTTAATGAAACCTCAGACGACTATATTTCCCTGGCAGTGATGGCAGTCAGCTGTACATGAACATTGAAAATTGTTTTACCTGTTATTCTTTGCTTCCTTCTCATTTCTTTTTTGTCTTTTTTGTCCTACTGAAAGGTAGCATCCCTTTTCAAAGCATGTTAGGAATCTGGTAGTGCTGATTTCAGTGGTAGCAGGCCGGTGCCTAGCTCAAAGGCCTGCTTTGTGCCGTGCAGCCTGGCCTCCGAATGAGATACTGTGGATGAATGCCAGAAGGTTTGATTAGATCCAACAAGTATCTGATAGCATAAGGAACTGGGACTGAGAGAGCGCACTGATTTACAGTGAAGGTCTGGATGCAGACGTTTCATGATGCAAGCAGCACCGCTGGCCACTGAGCAGGGCTTAAGGGTACATCAGCTACTGTTGTGAGAAGTATTTTTAGCCAGTTTGGGGATTTGTTCAAGATCCCGATTCCCTGACTGTCAAGCCAGTGCTATACAGATACAGTACTGCCAAGATGTAGAGGATGGCTTTTACATGGGTTTCTGTTGAGTTGAGCTGAAGCCACACTAAGCCAAAATGTGAATAATACAGCTTGTGTACAAAATGTTACGTCTCACTAATTTGGAGTTGCAAGTAAATCCTCTTAAAAAGCCTCCTCTTCATCTTGCTCACCTCTTCCTCTTTATGACTCGCTCATAATTAGCTCTAATAGGTCAAACATGTACACACCCCTAGCGTTATTGCCTCGTAGTCTTCAGGGAACACGACATTCTCCCTCCCACTTCTCATATTAGAGCAAATCTCCCCCTTGGCAGCACCATTCATCACCATTGGACCATTATTTCCATCTGTAAATATCAGCAGTGCGCCATGAAGACACACTCTTCATTTCAGTGCTGCTGAGTAAGCAGCTGTTGGTACAGAATCTGAATAATAAGCCGAGAAACAAGTCGCCCTGACCTGCGCAATTACTCAGCAGCAGCACAGAGTACATCCAGCTTTCACTTCATCAGTGAGGAAGCTGCACACACACACACACAGTATTCACACACACATAGCCTCCATCTAAAAGCGTGTTCCTGCCATTGCTTGTTCAGGCATCAATTCTGCAGTGCTTTTATTGTCATATCTCCATCATAAGTGCCATGTGTCACAGTCAAGGCTATGGTGTATGTGTGACGGACCTTCCACTGAGATATGACCGAGGCTGTGATAATCTGACCAAGGCCAATACAATCAAGTTATAATCGTGGATTTGTTCACACGGACACAACATTATCAGCGTGTGATGGATGAGTCAGCATATAAATTGAAGTGTGTGTGGATTCACGCCCATGTAGCTAACGGATGGTGCTGCAATCAGTGTATTATAATACATTGTGTGTGTGTGTTTGTCGTCACACATCATGACTCAGGCCCGATGAACAGGCTGCTCATGTCCTCTCTGTTGGATCCCAGACTGGAGGTGTGTGATGAACCAAAGAAACGCCGGCTCACCTCTTAAGCTCTCAGTTGTTAGAGAGGAGACCAGCAGAGGTCCCGCCCCCGCCTTTGTGCCTGGGAGTTTGGGCATTTATTTTGGGTCAAGTGCTTTTAAGACTGATATGAAGTGGCTCCACAAATTCAGTCTAGAGATAACTCAGTGAAACCAGAGTGGCATACAGCACATTTGGTACCTCCGTCCTAAAAAAAGCATGCGTCTCTATGAGAGTCCCGGTAGTTTAGTGGCTAAGACGCATACCATATAGTCAGGTTCAATTTGCAAGGAGGCCTTTGTTACCTTCTCCCCCCATGTTTCTGATCTGCCCATCAGCTGTGAAGAAGAGGAAATACTTTATTAATCCCTCCAGGGGAAATTAAAAAGGCCAAAATACCCCCAAACCCCTATTAAAAATATCAACATATGGAATGAGATTAGTGCCCACAGAAATTGTACTGAAGTGTAAATAAATTTGATATTGACACGCTTATATTTCTGCTTTGAATAAAAAAAAAGATTTTCCTTCATAAATGAATTGAATTAATGAATTTATGAGGCACAGTTCAAAAAGAGCATGTAGTTCTATAGCAAATTTTCCCTGGCTACTGCCAAGTCCAGACATGCACCAGATGCTGTTGATGTTCCCGACCAAAAGGTCAGAAAGCTTTCAAAAGTGCAGAAATTTCTGCTTCAACTAGCCAGCAAACACAAGTGGGAGTATTAGAAGTATTCCCCTTGATGTTTTTGGATTAAATATTTGCTTGGTCTTCAGTCTGAGCTGAATTTAAAATTAGAGGACATTTGATTTAAAATTCTTTACTTGATCTCAGCAGTTTAAGACGACAAATCCAAACATGAGCTATTCACAAACACAATCCTTCCATCAAAGCCAATACAAACCCCTTCTTCCAAGTGATCCATAGAAATGCTTCCGGGAGCCACAGTGGAGCTGGACTCTCGGTGCTCCCGGTTTCCTCTGCTAGTTTCCATAGCACTCTTATTTTTTTCATTAAGTGGATGCACACTAGGAAACTGCTTTGCCCCAGTACATCTTTGACTCGTGCAGAGGTTGCTGACTCATTATTTTAAATCTTTTTTGAGAAAGTTTCTTCTTAATGATGAAGTTCTTTCGTTTCACCACCTCTGCCAAATACCCACGAGGGTCCTTGCTTTCGAAGGTTATATTCCTCCACTTACTGAAATGATCTCATCCCCTCATCCTCTCTCTTTGCTCTTCCCATGTCTCCACTCAGTGTCCTGGGTGTTCAGGGTTGCCATAGCACTGGAGTCCACCTCAGGTGCCTGGTACTTGGACTATAATTAGGCTGCCGTGTGTTATTCCCGTCATTCCTCTCAGCCTTTCTCCCTCCTTTTACCATTTTCCACCACAACAATTTCACACTCTTGCTTCGTCTGTGAAATGCTGTGTCATCCATACAGTATGTTGCTGAAGTGCTGCATGCCCTCGGTTGAGATTCACAGTTGAGGGGGTTTATGAAACTAGTACCTCTTGCTGTTGGGCAACACACCATCAATTGTAGATGACAAGTCCTCTTGGAGTCCAAGTGTGAAATTGGAACACTTGTTTGAAATGCCAAGTTCTGTGTGGGTGCAAACGAGAGAGGGGTGAGATGAAGGTTTGCGTCAGAAAGAGGACTGGTATTCTTGACAGTGCCCTGCTATTTCTGGATCTGTTTCCTGTTTGGTCTCCATTATAGAGGCGGACTTCCTGTGTTTGTACAGTTGACAGGAGTGATGCAGAACGCGCCAAGCGCGTGGGTGCGGTAGGAAGTCATTGTTTAGAAAATCCCTCATGTTTGAACTGACAGTATGCTTTGTAGGAAAACCCCAAGTCACTTAAATCTTCACTTGGGATTTGTGAAATAGAATTTCTTTTCTTGTTAAGCTCATATTAATCATAAGGATAGCATTTCATTTCATTTGCTCGTAACCACTGATGATTATGCCGGATATACTGTAGTACACACCCATTCGCACACCAGGGTCCTGAATCACAGTGACTCCTTGTAACAACACTGATTAAGGATTACCTCAACTCACAATCAGCCGTAAAATATTTTTTATATAGCTGTAAACATGGTTATTAGGCTTCTGGTGTGTACATACTTAAATTCAGCCTTTTTTCAATAAAATTCTGCAGTGTTTATAAAACACAAGAACAGAAAATAGTTGCTTTTAGCATTTGCTAAGTTACACCAAAGCTGACACAGATGACAAAAATTATGTTTGATCATTTCCTGTTGGGAAAGATCGATCGATAGATAGATAGATAGATAGATCTGGAGGATGAAGATGCTGTTGCTACAGACGCTGAATCTTTTTGTTGAAGGTGAGTGTAGGGTTGACATATATGCATCCAACAAAGGGGCCAACATGCTGAGTATTTGTGACATGGCCCATTGGGGGGGAAAAAGGTGACGTAACATGATGCAAATAGGACGTAGTCAAGGTACAGCAACACTGAGCTTTTAATGGGATGTTTAGATGGGTATTCCAGGTGGGAGAAGTCTCCCTGGAGGAGATGGAGAAATTTAGAAATGGTCACAGGAAAATGAATGAATAATTTATCTCACACATTCATTGCATCAAGGTGGTTTTCAGCTGTGTTCCTCCACATACTGTAGATAAGCATGATTGAAACAACGAGCAATAAAATGCTTATATCATGGAAAAGCTCTGACTGAATCATGGATCAGAGCCATGTGGAGACCACGAAACACAGCTATTTTATGACTTTTTGACAGGAACAACCACTATTGACATATTTTTGAGTGAGATTGTAAACAGACGTGCGTAATTTCTGATCTGAGTAGCCACAGTTCATGCTGTGATCACTGAGTGCATCCTCACTGTGTGTGTGCGCACATGGGATCACTGCTCCATCTGTGTATGTTGGCGGTCCACTGCAGGGTGCCTCCCAGCTGGATACCAGTGAGGTCAGAGCCAGTTTAGCAGGCAGTTACTGACTGAGCCGGCCATTACACTGGTTTAACGTTCAATTTAAGGCACACAAAAACTGCTGCATGCACACACAGCTACATGCACATCCACACACACTCATGCTTCCTTACGAAAGCAAGCCAACATGATGATGAAATTCCTGCTCCCAGGTGACTTGGATAATAGTGTTGCCTCAGGTTGCCACAGCGATGACAGAGGGAAGTTATAACAGGCAGTTCCCCAGGGGTGAGCACAGGCTCCGTATCCATGGTGATTATAGCTAAGGAAACCAAGAGTCCCTCCATCATGTCTAGACAAATTAAGTGGGCAGAAGTCAGAACTATTTTTCTTACACACTTCTAATCAGATTTCAAACAGATTTGTCTGAGATGCTAATACCCGAGGAACCCCCCGAGACAAAGCTTAATCGCATTTAATATGAATGAAGATAATGCTTCAAACAAACTTACATTTTCCTCACGGACTCAATGCAAACTTTTGAAGATGAGAACTGCTGAAGATGAGAAAGAAAAAAAAAAAAGAAGACATGGCATGCACATGAAGAAAGCCTGTACCAGTTGGGCATGGTTGATCTTAGATGTGAGCAAAATCATAGACAAAGATACAAAGATCTTGGTTCTAGTTCTTGAGGTGCTCGGTTTCATCATAACCTGATTCGCTTCACTTTACTTCATCCTAAAGCGTTGCCAGCGCTGCTTAGAGGATGAGCCAGGCAGTCAATCCCACACCCAGGTTTTTATTTTTTATTTTACATATTCTGGCCTATTTATTTATTTATTTATTTATTTAAAGTCTGGTTTTACATCTGGTCTGTAATTGAACTTTTTGCCGGCAGGGAGTGTGAGGGGAAGGGCTGCACTGTAATCAGTGACACACCAGTGGGATAGCGTCGCACCCACATTTTAAGGTTTTAAGTAACAGCAGGGCCTGCTCGCCAAGGGGATTATAGAGTGTGTGTGTGTGTGTGTGTACATGGACATGCACACACCTTGTGCACAAGCATTGCTGCTGTTGAGTGCAACAGCACCGAGCATTTCTGTCACCTCGCCAGTCTTATCTAATTCAGCCGTCACATATCCTCTCGAGCTAAGCAAACAAATTCCCACAGCGATGCGTCTTGTAAACAACCCGCAGACAGCCGCGCTTCTGCTTGATCCCACCACAATTGATTGATTAATGACTCAAAGGAAAGCAGTATACCTTTATTGTATCACATAACACGTTATCCCAGCCATAAATGTTTAAACACTACCAAGGATAACACAATAAAGCCCTTATTTGCATTGTGTTACGCTGCCACTTGCAGAAGACGCCTTTTCTCTTCTACATAGCGATTGTGTATCTGAGTCATTGCTAACCATCTCTAACACTCACCACTTGACACTATCTTGGGTGTGGTACAATATGTCCCTGCCTGGATAATAAAGCCTTGTCTTGTTAGCTGCTAGCTTGGACGTAGCCAAAGATGCCTGTTAAAGATGTGTGCCAGAGAGAGTGTGTGTAGAGCTCTTGCGACACATCTAGCTCTCCAGGGAGTCGCCCCCTGGGATGAGAGCTGATCTAAGACACCTCCCTCCCTTATCCTCCCCCTCCACCACCTCCACCAAGCTCCCCATGGCAGGCCTGGGCCACTCAGATAAGACTGTACAATTAATAGCACCGCAGGACCAGCACCCATGGGGACACTTCAAAGATTGTGTATGTATGTGTCTGCGTGTGTGTGTGTGTATATGTGTGTGCTTACTGTGGACTGGAATACATTAAACTGTTTCTCATCCTTTGTGTGAGTGAGAAGATGCATTGTGTGTGTGTGTGTGTGTGTGTGTGTGTGTGTGTGTGTGTGTGTGTGTGTGTGTGTGTGTGTGTGTGTGTGTGTGTGTGTGTGTGTGTGTGGACTTATTAAGAATGGACTTATTTGCAGTTTGTAGGCGTGTGATGCAATATCTCTCTTTCTGACAACCCCCCATTTACATTAAATGGGTAATAAACCTTTTTCTTGCTTTTTTCCCCTGCGTTTTAGTGCTGCTGATCACATCTGTGAATGCGCCAGCCATAAGCGGGTTCGTTCACACATATCGGTACATTTTCTGCAAGTCCCTTTTTATAAAATGACTTTGAGATGGGAATGGTTAGGCAATTTACATAAAGTGGAAGAACAGTTATGTCCTACAAAGTCCCACACGTGCGGTGCAGTGCAGTTGTATAGATGAATGAGAATGCTGCCTTTGAGAGGTGAGGGGCAGAAATTTAAACTATAAGAAGTTCTTCTGGCTCAATATTTTGATTTTTGCAGCTAAGTTGTGTTTGCTTGAAAAAGAACATAAAAGATTAATTGAATGAGCAAAATATCTGCACATTAATCAGCTCATCAAATCGATTGATAGACTTATTGTTTCAGCTCTTATCTAAAGCACTTTATTACAATGATATGACATGACAGCCAGACACATGATGATGAAGCAAAGATCATGTTGCACGTGTCTAAGGTTTTGCCTGGATGTGATTTTGGTTTCCAGCTGTGGAAATAGGTCACCTGTCTGAGATAGGAACTGATTTGAATTGCGGTGTAACAAAATCACACACACACACACACACACACACGTGTGGACAGTTCATGTGAACTGCTGCAGTGAGCTTGTCATCCTCATCATAAACCTCCTTGGGGTAGCGAACCACTCTGTCAAATTGCAGTAGCAAATAATCTCGCTTTAATCGCTTTACTACTACAAACTTGTATGTTACTGCATTACATTATTAGATTGTTTGTGTTTTTCAGTGTTTTGTCTGACTTTTATGTGCCTCCCTCGGGGTAAAACGAATTCCATTTCATCCTCAAATTATTATGGGGATGTTGAACGCTTTGTATCATTTCTAAACCAACATGGCAGGCAGAGCTTTAACAACTCTGACATGGGTTATAGTGCCTACTCATGGTGGGAACTGCTGGGTCTCTGTAATAATATTATAAAGAGTACAGTCTCGACCTGCTCTATTTGTAAAGTGTCATGAGATGACTTTTGTTGTGATTTGGCGCTATATAAATATAATTGAACTGCATTATGTGCAACCTCATTTTGTGGTCCCATGTGGGTCAGCAGGCCCAGTAGCTTAAATGGTAATTCTGGTATTTTTAAACTTGGATCTTAATTTTACATATTTTGGAGTCTAAATGACTAATGGGTAAAGGAAGTTTTGGAATTGGTCCAGTAGATCTTAAGATGGCTTACTGACTCACGTTTCCATCGTTGTCTTTCAGCAACAACTCACATCTCGCGGGATTACACAGCGAGACTTCTGTTTCTAGTTAAACAAAAAGAATCTTACTCTTTACTCTTGTAGCCATTTACACCCCAAAATATGTAAAGGCCCAGGTTTAAAAATACCAGAATTACCTGTATCTGTATTTTCCTTCGTGACTGACTTGATTTCGTGTCTGCCTGTTTTCTGCTGAAAACCACGAATTTGACCCTGCTGCAAATCTCTTTATTGTGGAATTTGTTATGACTTCCTCGACTCGACTGCAACATTTGATCTGCTGCTCTCATTTTTGACGTCTTTCATCAGCTAGTGGGATTTAATAGAAGTAGCAAGAAGCTGGAGAACATTTTCGAAGGATCACCACTTTAGTTGCATCACTTGTAATTTCTGATGGGGGGAGAATTAGCATGCCGAGCAATATGTGACCAGGGTTTCTGCTGACTTTAATTGAACTATCTTCTTGGGGTCAATCTCATATAGCATCAGCCTCTCTCCCCCCCCGGCTTATTCCCTGTCGTTACGGTGATGGCTATCATACCAGATTGAGACCAAAGGGGGATATTTCTCCTGACCAGGCTGCCGTCCTAATCGTCAGTGCCCAGATTACTGCTCCCTCCCCGCCCTGCAGGATGACCGGCTGGCAGACTAGCAGAACTGTGAACCAGAGCTGAGATAGGATAAAGACAGAGAGCGAAGGAGAGGAGGGAAGCCTGGTGCCTCCTTCTATGATATACATTTGTCTAACACTCTGCTGCTGATGTGTCTCACCATTTGTCAGTCTGCCTGTCTTTTCAGTCCATCTGTTGCTCGCTCTAGCTTGCCAGCATTGCCAGAAGAAATAAACTCTTACTGTTCTCATCTTCTTTTTTTTTCGGGGAGGATTTGCAAAATGCTAATTGTGTGCAATCCCTCATTTCTCCAGTTGTTTGAAGATGTAGAAGGGAAATGTAGAGATTATTTCTGTATACAGTATAATCAGTGGCGTTACTGTATTATATAGTATCATTTTGACGTATTAAACTTAACTGGAAAAGATGCAGTCATTCTTTTTCTCTAAACTACCTCTTTCTGACAGCAGAATTTCCCATCTTTCCTCTGTTAAGCCTTTTCCTGATTCCCTTCAGCCTCCCCTCTCTGTCTCTGTCCCTCCATCCCCACATCCTTTCTACTTTACAGAGCGCTTGACCTTCTGCTCAAGCCCGAAGGCTTATTGTCCAATTCATCTGTTCTCCAATCTCTCCCCGTCTCGCGCCATTGTGGTTATTGTTCTTTTCCTCACTTTCTCCTCCCGCTCCTGCCTTCGCCATCATCCTGGGACTCTGATTTATAAGCTTGCAGCGAAGGCTTGCCCCCCCCAGCCTCCGTCGGCAGAAGACAGAACGGTGGAGAGATAGCAGTGGAGAGGCTGAGAGGCAGGAAGCAGAAGAGAGCGATTGGCGAGGATATGATTTGCCAGCCAAAAGAGGATGACACAAAAAATTTGAATGTGAGTGTGCAGTTGGCACAGATTTGCCTACCTGTGCCTCAAGCAGAGAGGAAGTCGGTTTATCTCTTTCAATAAGCGACAGGGAGAGGCCAGAGGGTGGGCAGATAAGGTCAAAATGGAACTGGGCACCCAGAAAGTGAGTTAATTAAAAGATAGCACATATGCAAAAACGACTTTTTAAAGATTATTTGAAAACTTTCTGCTCTCACTTTGCCTTGGGTTTCACTAGTAATGAGCAGGGCGGGATTCGATCTGTTTCCCAGTTGACGCTGCTCATTCACAGATCATATGTAGTGTGGGAATCGAGCGACAAACCCCTAAATAACTCTGTGTGCTGCAGATGGCCCGGTGTCAAGGCTGATGGCCGCCAGTGTTAAGTTGCCATGTGTTGGAGCTGAGGACGACTGGGGGCAAGAGGGGATTTTACCTACTTTGTGTGTGTGTGTGTGTGAGAGAGAGAGAGGGATTTACTAATTTCCGTGCTGCTACAGCTTGCGGCTCATCATGTTGGCCTGTGAAGGATGTGAACTTTGTAGGTGCCTGTTTGACCCGCGGAAGTGTAACTGGATCTGTGTGTGCACTCTTTTCTTACCCCCCCCCCCCCATTTGACTGCAGTGAATGACTGAACCTCCAAGTAACCTTAAAGTAATACAGGCTTCTTTACACACTTTTTATAAGACGTTTTAAGTGTATGTTATTAAGAGATCAGTTCTTTAGAATACATGCTAACCCTTTAGCAAATACTGTATTTACTGGTAGTAGAACATAACAAAATCTGAACCATCAGCAGATCTAAACGTTATTATGGTGGCTCTGTACCCCACCTCATATTTTAACATTTTACTATGGAGACCCAACGCTTTCAATATTTGATAAATAAAGACATAAGAAACAATCCTATGCATAAAGACAAATATGTAATATAACCATGAAATTGTGAAATGATAATTTTAAAACTCTTCTCAATATTATGTAATATTTCATCCTGCTTCTTTTTATTGTTGAGTTTATTGCTGGTAATCTTTCATTATTCCAGCAGCTTTATTTCCAGATGTCACAATGTCACGTTTCATCTCAACGTCTTTGTCAAACAAAGGACAGAAAAGGACTTGTTTTACTGTTGGTACTTCCTACATAAAAACAAGATACTACATAGATACAGTTACATAGTGTGATGTCTACTTGTCTATAGTTAAAGGTGTAGGTGGGAATCTATATGTTAGTAAGAGTATCACAAATGCGCCGGTTAATGCAATCCAACACAATATCCCTGCTATAAAGTCTGTGTATGTGAATCTTATGAATATTTTAAATGCGTCACCTCCACCAACCCCTACCCTACAGCTTCAAACTGATCATTACTAATCTTCACGAGTGTCTGCTTTCTGCTGCGCAATAGTGTTTCATTGTGCAGGAGTTGATTTTATTGCATTCACCTCATGTATGTATACCCGGCAAGCTGTTCAGTTCTGCCTGGCTTCTCTGGACATAATCAGGTGAAAATAGAAAAGGAACTAACAGCTCCAGAGAGCGCTGTATTCTTCTTTGCCAAGTGTGGAAATGTAGTGTACCAATGGAATATACTGATAAAGTTCATCTTTCCAGTGATACACTAGATAGATGCCTGTTAAATCAGTCCAAAGATGTGAGTTTTCAGCTTCACATTTATCCAGATTGATGGCCCCCACCAGCTACTCTCATGCCCCTGGCTGCTTGGAGAGAATCAAGTCTGGAGGAAAAAATATGCTATCCATCTTACAAAACAACATTTGTTTGCCTGCCAGGGCCTTCAAAACCATTAACAAGATTAGGGAGCACACAATGGCAACGGTCCCTCTCCTCCCTCCCTCTGTCTCCTTCTCTTTTTCCCCCCTTATTCCCTCCCATTTTGTTCTAGCTCATTTGCCAGTACAATGCAGACATTCAGTGGTTTGTCTGCACCTCCTCTCCTAAGGGAACTTCACTACAAAACCTCCTTATGCAGGCAGAGAGCAATGCCACACACACACACACAGGCAGAGGCCCAAACCAACACACAGGAGCGTAAATTAACACAAAAATTAATACAGTCATGCCAAAGGCGAACTTTCTCTTTCACACACGTTTGCTCACACACACACACTCCCTTTGCCTCCAGCCAACCTGCTCTTGTGCTCACTATGTGCTGCACTAACAGAGAGAAATGAATCAACAAGGTTATATAAACACTATACTGTCCTGGAAAAACTCTTAAAAAACCCGCATGGCCACAGAGATGTACACTATTCCCATAAATGGTATTGCACAGGGCAGTTGAGTGGGTGTGTGTGCATGAACATCATAGACAACAGAGGGTGTATTGGCTTGCTCTAGGCCTGTTGTTTGAGGCAATTTATTCCTCTAAAGCTATTGATTTTTGTGTCCATCAGTTTTTCTTTGCTCTGTTTTTCAGCAGGATGTTTTGTAAATTTGACAACACCCAGTGGCAAACATGGACAGATATTGAGCATGCATGCTAGCACTGCCACGGTTAAGAGTTTGACTATAGCAACACAGAAATCGCACCCAAATGTGAAAAGGTGTTCCTACCCTCACACCTCATCTTTGCCCCCCCCCCCCCCCCCCCATCTCTCTCCCGCTCCTCATCTTAAACTAGCTCACCCCATCTTACTTTTCATCTAACACGCTAATCTCTTCTCCTCTCCCAGCTCCCCCTGCTATCTAAGTAATAAAATTTAATTGCATCCGTCTTGCATTTTTCAGCGCAAGTGCTCAAGGAGTTTAACATGAGTGGTATATCTCATTAAATCTCTCTCTCTCTCTCTCTCTCTCTCTCTCTCTCTCTCTCTCTCTCTCTCTCTCTCTCTCTCTCTCTCTCTCTCGTGTCTCTCCCCACCCTTAGGTGCCCACAGATGTTTCTATGGGTCTGTTGGCAGAGCCCCAGGTGGCCATGTTTTGCGGTAAACTCAACATGCACATCAACGTGCAGAGCGGCAAGTGGGAGCCGAACCCCTCGGACACAAAGAGCTGCATCGGCACCAAGGAGGGCATCCTGCAGTACTGCCAGGAGGTAAAGTGTGGGGAGTGTGTGGGTGTGTGTTCACCTTCTGTTTATATGTATGACTGTTTATTTCCCCTGTGGAATCAATTAAGTCTGGTATTACATGATCAAATGAATCCACCCTTTTAAAGCTGATATGAATCTTTATTGTATGTATTGTGGTAAAAAGGATCAGCCTAAAGCCTATAGATATAAAATGGCAGGATAGTGTTGAAAAAATAATAACGGCGTGAAGGTGACATTTTAGTGTCTTTTTTGGTAGCAGCAGAGGTTAGAAAGATCATTTCCTCCCTGACCATTTGTAATCATCATTTTCAGTGCCTGTCATGCCTAGAAAATGGCTCTCACGTATGCTATGATATATGGAATACTTAAACTGTAATTACCCAGTGTTTATTAAGTTTTGAGTGAGCAGTAAGCCTGGATGATAACTTTTTATAGTTGTGACATTTTAGTTGG
Source organism: Enoplosus armatus (assembly GCF_043641665.1). Classification (NCBI taxonomy): domain Eukaryota; kingdom Metazoa; phylum Chordata; class Actinopteri; order Centrarchiformes; family Enoplosidae; genus Enoplosus; species Enoplosus armatus. Next base: position 5,636,723 of record NC_092203.1, read on the forward strand.
ATTTTTGGGTCAGATAATTTACTTTTTAGCCATTAAGCTCTCACTCTCAGAGCAAATTAGCATGACTGAGCAGGAAGCAGCGCAGCTACTTTAGGAGAGTTCACAAGAAGCCGGTTTGAATTGTTTTCTTTTTCATTTTCTGGATTTGCAGTTTTATTTTTGGTATGTTTGGGCAAGTGAGAACAATTTTAAAATGTAGAAAAAAAAATTGAGTTTTACAATCAAAACCAGCTACACAAAACTACATCCAAATGTTGTGGATATCAGAGGGCAGACCGAGGTGTTTGTTCTTGCTGGTTTGAGAGAATATACGAGCGCAGAAAAGTGAGTGGGTTACAGAGTCTGCTAGCAGATTTGTTTTTAGTCACCAAAATCCCCAATTTGGCAGGATGACATGATGCCAAAATTCTGCTCAGTAAACAAGCTGCTTAAGTCCATGTGACTTTACTTTAAAAGCTGTGCTTGGCTTTTGATTAGGCAGTGAGACGCAAACCAAACTAAACCCAGAAATACAACACAGTGAACCTCTCTGTTGTTTGTCGGAAACAGATTTTTCAGTTACTGCAGTCTCCTCCAACCACAAGACCACATTTCTTTGGGGAATATTCCAGCAGTGTAGGCTATCACTGCATAAACGCACTATGTAAGAATGCTAAAAGGGAGTCTGATAAGAGCAGGTGATGCATAATGAGATTTCCTGAAAAGGATGTACGACAGACTCAAAGGATGATAAGTTCATCTTTCCATTGTTGCCACTGATAACAAATCCTGTGATAACAATCAGTCTTAGGTCCCAGGTTTAAACATTTTAACATTTTGAACTTCAAGTATCAAAAACAAAAATAGAGATACAGAGAGCTTGAGACTTTTTCTACTCTCAGCTGAACGGAAGAGCGGACTTAATATAATAAAAGGAGTTATTATCTTTTTCCTTTGCCTTCGCAGAGGCATGAAGGGGGAGAAAACGAAAGAGGAGGTGTCATGAAAAAGAATGAGGGTTGAGGTGTTTAGAGAGGGATGACACGTCGAATATTGTGCAGAGGCAGATGTCATGCATGGCTGAGAGGAACATAGAGGTAAACACAGCAGAGTCTGCCAAGCAGAAACAGCATCAGGGAACACTGCGGTAATGTAAGGATGAAAATATCAAATTTCACAAAGTAAGGGAGCAGAATGTGTTAACAAAGGCATGATCGTGTGTGAAACAAAAGGTTTGACTGGAAGTGATGGATAGAAGTTACCTTTCTAATATATAATGTGTGTAGGTGTACCCAGAGCTCCAGATTACCAATGTGGTGGAAGCCAACCAGCCAGTCAGCATCCAGAACTGGTGCAAGAAGGGGCGCAAGCTGTGTCGCAGTCGCATGCACATCGTGGTGCCCTACCGCTGCCTGGGTGAGTCCCATATATGTTTCTACTGATTCAGTTTTCAGCAGTTGTGAAAAAGCAGTGTTCATTTTTAGGAAAGCAGGAGAAACAAAGAAAAGATCACCGTCTTGCTCTGGTTACTACAAGAGTTGCCATAGCAACCAAGGAGTTGGAGTCAGCTATGCTTAATGGGGTTATCGGTGTCAGTTGAAACGTGTGTTCAGTCAGTCAGAGGGCTGGAGCTGCCTGTCATGTAGGAATTATAAATATGGTTATTGTTTTCGCTGCAGTGGGAGAGTTTGTGAGTGACGCCCTGCTCGTTCCTGACAAGTGCAAGTTCCTGCACCAGGAGCGCATGGACCAGTGTGAGAGCCACCTGCACTGGCACACTGTTGCCAAGGAGGTGAGTACACACACACACACACACACACACTTGCACTCCTGTAATGACTAGCAGGAACAGCCTCTCATGTGTTCTTTGTCTGTGTGTGTCTTTCTCATTCCGTGTCTGTAGTCCTGCGGAGACCGCACCATGAATCTCCACGACTACGGGATGCTGTTGCCGTGCGGCATCGACCGTTTCCGAGGAGTGGAGTTTGTGTGTTGTCCCGCCGAGGCAGAGCGTGACGCCGACAGCGCCGAGCAGGACGCTGATGATTCCGATGTCTGGTGGGGTGGAGCGGAGACTGACTACTCCGACAACAGGTACACACACACACACACACAGATAAATGAGGGCACGGCAGCAGCAGAGTAATACATCAGCGCTCAGATGATGGTAGATACTTCCACTTTCATTGTCAACATTGCCATGAGGATAACATTTCTCACCTTGAAAGCAAACTGCAGGTTGGTTATAATTTAAAGTCTCTGTCCTTCCCTCCTTCCCATCCATCCCCCTCGTCTTCTTCATTTCCTCATCCTTCTTTCTCGTCAACTTTCCTTGCTCCAATTGCTTTTGTTCTCTCCGTATGTCTCTTCACTCTGTCCCTCCCTTACCTTCATTTTTCTCCCTTTCCCTCCCTCCCTCTCTCCCAGTATGGTGCGAGAGCCAGAGCCAGCGGAGCAGCAAGAGGAAACCAGGCCATCTGTGGTAGAGGAGGAGGAGGAGGATGAGGAGGAGGTGGCTGAGGAGGATGAGGAGGAAGAGGAGGAGGATCTGCTGGACAATGACCAGGACGGAGACGGAGAGGAGGACGAAGAGGTGGTGGAGGAGGAGGAGGGAGACGCCGACGCCGACGACATTGTCGACACGCTCGACGACGGCGATGACGCCGACGAGCCCACCACCAATGTTGCCATGACGACCACCACCACCACCACCACAGAGTCTGTGGAAGAAGTTGTCAGGGGTGAGGAACATTTCTGACGTGTCTCGTTTTGGTTCTCATCTTATTTGTAGTCTTGTCGTCCATATGTTCGTTTACATTATCAGGGTATATGGCGGTCCTTGAAAAGCCTTAGGAATTTTCAAAATGTAAGGCCTTTACAGAAATGTTTACATCTTATACAGTAATCAGATGACAGGTTTCTTCACATTAGATTAAGGTGGAACAAGCTTAGCAGTGCAACATGCAAAACATGTTTCGCCTCTCCATTTTTATGCTTTGCTAAACACAATTGAACCTCATGTTCCTCACCCATTAATTTCCTGCTGTCATTTTTCTTGTTGTGCTCATTTATCATTTCAGAGCCTTCATTAGCCACGTTCCATTAGAATCCGAATTGGTTGTTCAAGCTTTCTTTCTTCATTTTACTGTTAAATTGGTCCTAAATGAAATTCCAAGTAGCATTAATAACTCTTAAACCTGGCTTTCTTCACATGCCCTGTATGTAACATCAAGTATTTTATCTTAAGTGGCATCTTTTAGAGGTGAACACACTCGAGATCTCGACGAAAAGATGACGTACTTACATGGTGTATGGTGAGCTAAAGAGACTTTGTGTGTATGTGTGTGTGTGTCCTCCAAGACGTGTGCTGGGCCAATGCAGAGACCGGTCCATGCCGGGCCATGCTGCCCCGCTGGTACTTTGACCAACAGGAGGGCCGCTGTGCTCAGTTTATCTACGGCGGCTGCGGAGGCAACAGGAATAACTTTGAGTCAGAGGAGTACTGCCTGTCTGTCTGCAGGAGCGTCAGTAAGTCCTGCCGGCAGCAGCTAACCTCAACCAGCAGCTCACTGGTCCCGATGTTTTCGTCTCTGGTTTGTCCTTAACCCTCCCATTTACTCGCCGTCCATCCAAGCTGTCCACTCGCTGCCAGATATTAACAGCTGTTCAAAGGTTTCTTGCTTGGTGTGCTCCTCTTCTAGACGTTCCCTACCTGTCAGCTCTATTCTTGGCTAACCTTTACTTTTTTCCCCTCACCGTCTCTGTGTGTGTCCGTCAGACAAATAAATGTGTTTGCACTAAAAACAGATTTTACCTTTCCTGTAATCCTGTCTGGATTCTTAATGCCACCAACCCGGCCGTCTGTAGGCCCACTGCTCCCTTTGCTTTCACACACATTTACATTTTACTTTGAGTTGCACTGGACCTAGTTTTATTTTGAAGAGCTGGTGTTTTAGCAGTTTTTATGTCCCCGCCATAGCGACAAAAAGAAATCCTGTATTACTACAAGGCTTTTCTGAATCCTCAGTGAAGAGACTGCCAGGTTAAAGTAGAATTTATTGATTTCTATTCAAATTAAGTGGTGAAACATGGTGCCAAAAACTATATGATCCAATAACAACGTTTCTTTTTCATGGACTTTGCTTTAGTGACTGAAAGACATCTTTGCATTGCCATGGTTACAGTGTTGTTGCCCTGAAGATTATGTATGATAACCACTGTAATTTCTATGATTACTGTCATTTCACGGGCGTCGTCTTATATATTACTTTAACATGAATATGAGCTGTGAAATCATCCAGGCAGGAATTATTCAGCAATAATCCTCACCTCGCTGCACATTATCCCTTGCATCCCTGACGTGTTGCTGGCTTGCTTACATTATTCCGTCCTTGTCGCTGAGGAAATAAGTCCAGGTTAATTCATTACATTCGCTAAAACTGGGGAGTCAAATTACCCTGCAGCAATTTTAAAAAATGTAAACCGTTTCCTAGGTAGCAGTAAGGGAAAATTCATCAATACATCATTACACACTCTCAGAGCACACCTGCCTGCTACATCACATTGTGATGATTGATCATCAGTGGCAAGGCTGAAAATGAGGACGATTGCTCGATGATTTTCATGCCTTGTTAATATGTTTTGAGTTTTGACTTTAAAAGAAAGTATTTCTCGCCACTTCCTGTTGAGCTACATGTGGTCATTCAAAGTGAACTGATTGGATTTCAAATAGTAACTCAGTCCCAGATTGCCAACTTATTTTTCCCCTGCCTTTCTCTTTTGCCAGGTGTGTGTGTGTGTGTGTGTGTGTGTGTGTGTGTGTGTGTGTGTGTGTGTGTGTGTGTGTGTGTGTGTGTGTGTGTGTGTGTGTGTGTGTGTGTGTGTGTGTGTGTGTGTGTGTGTGCGCAGAGGGGGGTTGTGTGCTATGGATGGGGAGCGGAAGGCGGTTTAAGTGTTTGGCTCAGATGCTGATTTCAGTGTTGTGTAAGGTTCAGTGACCTTGCTCGATATGTGAATGTGTGTGTGTATGTGTGCGTCTCAGTCACGAAGTGCATGATCTGCCCCGCAGCAAAATGGAGTCATGCCATCTCCATCTCCCTATATTTTGATCTAATTTTACCCACAGCGTGTGTGTGTTTAGGTGTGATAGTGTATGTGCATGTGTGTTTTGATATGGGATTTCTGCTCTGCAGAGCATAGTGAAGGCGTGGAGAAAAAAAAAGACACTGCAGCACTTTCTCACCAACACACACACACACACACCCACAGACACACACACGCGCACTCTGTACTTGCTTGTGTGGTCAATTAATAGTCCGCCCCAGTGCAACTGGTATTTTGTCAAATGGCAGTTTTTGGTAAATATAAAGCACATGATAATTACAGTAATAATCCAAGTAAGTTTCATACAGAAAATGTCACTTCCCTTTTCTGTCTTTGTTCTCGAGGAGGGTTTGGTCGAACAAAATATTGATGTGTTCAGTTAATGAAAGGTTTCACTATTCTAAAAGGTTATACTTGGGAAAGTTCTGCAGCACTTAGGAAGTGATGCACTTTATATTTTGGTAGGCAACGAGAGCACTTTGCCTACAAAAACCCAGACTGTGCTGGTTCAGTCTTTCACTGTTCCTGCACGATTAACACTCAGTAGTTTTCTCTATAATGAGAAGTAAGTTGAGATTTCAGACAATTATGATTATGAACTATCATCACTTTGCACCATCACAGGTGTCGTGTCTCATAACTGTAATTTACACATCTATCAAAATTATTGCATTGTGGGATTTTTAGCAAGAAGTAGTGTACATGCTATGGAAACAACAATGTTTTGTCCCATTATGGGACATTTTCAGGGTGCTTTGAGCACCACAAACTAAATTCAGCTGTGTTGGGGTGGAGGCAGACATCTTTAAACCTGAGTAAATCAAACCAAAACTGTCTGCATGACACCACGAGAGGTGAGAAGTGAGAAAAATGGGTTTTTTTGTAATTTGGGTGAACTGATCCTTTTAAATGGTTTTGAGGAACAGAGGTTAACAAAACACTCGGCTGAGGTCAAAGCAAATAACATCTCTCTGTCTTGTGCAGTCATGCGCTCTCATCAGACATAACCAATTTCAATGACGTGCGACCTTCACGCATGCAACACACGCTCGCACACAGATTCACACACACACACACACACAGCCAACCACTTTTAATAGCACACTTGTGAAAGATAACCAACTTTCCACTGATTAAATCCAGGCTTCACGCAATATGTGGTTGCTGGTTAAGTCAACCACAGTTCAGTCCGTGCTTTTGAGCCTGCAGGATAAATTCCAGCGTCTGTGTTTTGGCATGAGAGTCGTATCAAGCTCTGAATGAAGTTATATAAATGAGAGGGGGGTTTTGTCTCTCTTCTACAAAGGGTCTACGGGTCATCTGAGGCATTCGCTTGTTTGCCTTTGGAGGCGACTGGCTTCTAGCTACAGCTACTATCTTCTCCTGATCTCACATTAACCCTATTAACCCATTTTGGACATTAAAAAAAGACATTTCACTCAAAGCCTTTTCTCCTCTTTTCCTCCTCCCACTTCACGCAGTACCCACAGCCACGCCCAGCTCCCCCGACGCTGTGGACCACTACCTGGAGACGCCCGCAGACGAAAACGAACACGCTCACTTCCAGAAGGCCAAGGAGAGCCTGGAGGCCAAGCACCGCGAGAGGATGTCCCAGGTACTGACGGAGGAGGGAATAAATGAGGATTTTATGTCTTTACTGTTGTTGTTTTTTAATTCAGTGGACTGACCGCAGAGCAGCCGTCACTGCATACGTATGAATGAGTAATGGTAGCTACACAGAGGGGGGGGGGGGTTCTTTGTAGCAGGGTGAGGACAAAGATATTTCTAAGAATAGAAAATGGAGGGAGAAAAGGTGTGTCAAGTAAAACGAATAGGTGCGTTTGTTAATCCCTCCCGGGTGAGCCGACTGAGCCAATTCAACTTTAATTGTGTTCTTTAATCAACCCGGCTGGCTCACCGGAAGAGAGCCAGATGGTCCACAGCAATGTCACAGTCTTCAAAGCTCCAGACAAGAACACTAACAACCTTGTGTTGCTCTAAAAGCGATAGGGAGTTTGTGCACTGCTCTGGATGGCTCTGTTTGTTTTGTGTGGGTAGCTACAGGCGCAGCATCGTCTGATTTCACACAGTTGACTTCTCCCTTACAGATACGGTTAGGTCATGTCTTTGGTAAAGGACACGGTTGAATGAAAGAATCCACCCAAGCTGTGGTGTAATCGTCTTTCTAAAGAAGACGTAACTGACCAAAAAGGGAACAGAAACTGTTGATTTTGGACTTGACCTGGCTTTTAAAATCCCCCTGTTATTTAGAAAGCAGAAGCTCCCTCATATTAACATTCTCAATCAGAAAGGATTATTTACACACACCGGAAGGATCTGATATTTACCCTCTGCAGCCCAGATGTTATCTTTTCATATCCTTGTAAAATTTCCTTCCTTTCACAGCTGTGAAGAGATCAGATCTGTGTCACAAAGAGCAATGAGATGTTTCACTCAAGTGTAAAATCAACCTGCGATAGAACACTTGGAAAGATAAAGTAGATTGACGGGCATAATTAATGTTTTTCCTTCTTTTTCTTGCTTTCAGGTGATGAGAGAGTGGGATGAGGCTGAGAGGGAAGCTAAGAATCTCCCACGTGCTGGCAAGAAGGCCGTCATCCAGGTAAGACATGCACACACTGGACAACACAGACCCAACGTTTTTTGTGTCCTCACATCGATCTGTATTTTACAATTGTGAGTGTGTGCACATAGCGTTTCCAGGAGAAGGTGGAGGCGCTGGAGCAGGAGGCGGCCAGCGAGCGGCAGCAGCTGGTGGAGACACACATGGCCCGGGTGGAGGCTCTGCTCAATGACCGCCGCCGCCTGGCTCTGGAGAGCTACCTGACCGCACTGCAGCAGGACCCACCCAGGGTGTGTTGAATGGTCACATGTCACTGCACTGTGATTTACAGTGCTTCCTGTTGTCCTGACATTTCCCACCTTCTTGTTGCTTTTAAGATTCTCTGCTTTTCATCAAGACATTTCTTTTTCTGTTTTTATTTCAAGTGATATATCAAGAGTCCCGTAATCTGACCTGCTGCAAGACATAAATACCTCTCCTGTTTGTGTTCTGTCTTGTCACTGTATAATTACGCATAACTTTGTAAGCTTTGTAAAATGATTTAAATGTATTGGATTGCAGTCTGAAGAACTAATGAATTAATTCATGTCTGAGATAGATATAATAAATATATGAATTAACCTCATCTTCTGATATGCAGAAGAAAACAACAATTGGATTTTACATTTACATTTTTTCCTAAATGTTTTGCCTTTTTAGGCCAAAGGTTTGTTTTCTGATCCAGACTGTATATGAATATATCACTGTGTACCTTCCTCTGCTCTAAACCATCTGTCTTGTTCCCTCGGTCTGTCACATGCAGCCTCGCCACGTCTTCAGTCTGTTGAAGAAGTACGTGCGTGCCGAGCAGAAGGACAGGCAGCACACCCTCAAACACTTCGAACACGTCCGCATGGTGGATCCCAAGAAGGCTGCGCAGATCAGACCTCAGGTAGCTTCACACACACACCTCTCAGGAAGAACACATATCTCCGTCCAGCATCCTGAAATAATTTTGCCACTGTACACATTCTGATGCAGTTTTATATGCACTTGTGTGTAAAAGGTGCTGACCCACCTGCGTGTCATCGAGGAGCGTATGAACCAGTCTCTGGGACTTCTCTACAAGGTGCCCGGTGTTGCAGACGACATCCAGGACCAAGTTGGTGAGTTTGTCATTTTAACTCTCATTTTTACACTGAAACATTACATCTATCTTGTAGTATTAGTGAGTGCAAAATTAGAATTTATAGTAGACACTATAAATAACACATCAGAGTCTTTACAGTATCCAGGCAACCATAAAATAACCACAGAAGTGCAACTGAAAAAGATGGAGAGGACTTTTTAGCTGATAGAGCAGTTAATAGGTAGAGAGAAAAAAACAAATCAGTCAGAAGGACAATAACCTCATCTTGTAAATATGAGTTTGGAGGTCTTTCATGCTGACCCTGGCATGAGAGAGATATGGGGGAAGCCACACTGTCCTCATTGTGCTTCGTGTAACAGAGAGATTGAATGCTCTAAATTCCAGCTCCCAAAAAAAAATGTTTTTGGTTGATAAGGGCATTGCAGGCATTTGGCCTAATTCTTCTGTTCAGAGTCAAATGAAACTGTTTGCTGGAAAGATAAATCCCTTCCCCTCACCCCCCACCCCTGCATTTGCTAGGTTTCTGTGGGTTTTTTGAGTTTATTGGAGTTGAGTGCGTCACGCAGCCATCTGTGTCTCTGTCTCGGAGACTGTCACAGTCTGTGCTGCCCGGCAAAACACACACACACACACACACACAGGAACAAACATACACAGAAGAAAAGCGTTCGGTCATTGCTAGGCACCAGATCTAAAAAAAAAAAGTGAGCTTAAACAACATTTCCTGGAGGCTGTCCCTTCTGAGAAACATTTGTGGGTCATTGCGTGGGATGTAATATTGTCTTTAGGCAGAAATATAAACACATTGGCAACTCTAAAGATTCAATTGTCCCTTGAAACTAACTGAAAACAATAAGATGTTCAAGATGTTTGATGATGGTTGGATAAATGAAGTGAAGTGTCCTACCTTCCTCTCGTCTCCTTCCTCACTGCCTCCTCTTCATGTCCATCCAGAGCTTCTGCAGAGGGAGCAGGCGGAGATGGCCCAGCAGCTGGCCAACCTGCAGACGGACGTGAGGATGAGCTACGGCAACGACGCCCTGATACCCGACCAGGAGCTGGGAGACGGCCAGACCGACCTGTTGCCTCAGGAGGACACACTGGGCCTGGGGGGCATCGGCTTCGTCCACCCCGAGAGCTTCAACCAGCCCAACACTGAGAACCAGGGTACTTACTACTATTGCATTTTGGATACTTCAAAGTTGATAGAATGACGCCAATAAATGCCTATCTTTTTCTGTTTTTGTGCTACAAAATGAAAATGAAATTGCTCTCTCTCTTTCTCTCTAGTTGAACCAGTAGACTCTCGCCCCAATCTTGACAGAGGCATTCCCACACGGCCAGGTTGGTGCTGTTGTTCAAAAAGCTATTTAAAGTTTTTATAAAATCAGATGGATAGGGTTTAAGGCCTGCAGGTATTATGCTGTTGTGGCTAAAGTTGCATGCTAACTTAAACAATGATTAGCTTTTGTTGAAGTAGCTTCCAGGCTGACAAAAGATATCTGCTCAGATTAAGTAAGGTCTCCTCTTGAAATACATCACCAGAGTGTTTTGAAGCAGAGACTTCAGCAGCATTTTTCCGCTATCTCCTTCTCTCAGCCATTATTTGCACACAGCCAACTCCACTTGACCTCCATTAAGGCGCCAGCTGTGGTTGTTAGGAGATTTCTGATGCAGCTGCGGCGTCTAGCGCTATGTATGTGTTATATTCAATTCATACTGCTGTTACACCCAACACTCTGCTGTCCGCCCCGCTTGAGCGAGTGAGTTTGATCTCGGCAAGCGTGTGCGTGAGGGGAAAAAGAGAAAGCGGCTGAGTGTCACCATCCATAATAGATAGGACTTCTCTTTCCCTTTGCCAGTGACTGGAATGAAGATGGAAGCTATTCCTGAGCTGCGGATGGAGACGGAGGACAGACAGAGCACTGAATATGAAGTTCACCACCAGAAACTGGTAAACAAACACAGACACAGAGAGCAGCTCACTCTGACACAAGCAGTGCAGATATGCAGCCTCATTTGAAATTCACTGATTCATTAAAAATGCAGGCCGGTTAATAAACAGAGAAATAACACACACACGAAGATGCCTTCACTGACACATGCAAGCTTGCACTCTGCCCTCTCTTCTCCACACACACACATAGTCAGGTCCATGTCTCCACTTTGTCCTCGTGGTAAACTCCCAAGGTTGTCACCATGGAGACAGGTGTCCATGGAGACGGCCGTGATAATGCGTGCGTCACGCTCGTCTGCTCTTCTGTAAAATCCCCCGTCCTCTGATCAAAGTTAAGTTCTGTGCTGTAAGTATTTTCCTGGTCAGCCACAGGTTATTGTACTAAACATTTTAAGGCTCTAACCCAGTTCTGCATTCATTCATTAATCTCATCCAATATTGTAATACCAGCACAAAACCCTCAATCCATCCTCAATCAAATCCAAATCCGCGTACCTTATTCCTCTCACCTAAAGGCTTTAATCTCTTAATCCCTACATTTTATTTCATATCACATTTCTTGCATTCACAATGAGCAGCCAGTGTGTCGGGCTGTCTCCTTAACGTAGCTCCTTAATTTGATATTCACCGTAACCCCAATCAGCGTTCCGCAGGATTATTCTGGAGGAGGCTCACCAGCCTGAGTCTGCACTCAGTTTGCAGTGTTTGACACAAGCCGGGGCAGCAGTGCTGAGATGTCAAGATGTGTTTCTGTTAGATTAGTGGTGCAGTTTAGTGGTGTTTTTGAAGTTTGGGTTACCGTTATCCCTGCTGGTGTCGGCGTAGGTAGAGATATCAGGGGCTGTTTTCTTCCCCTCAGAAGACGCCATTTGCTTCTATTTGTTTTTGTTTGGCATGAAGAATGAGTTCCACAGAGCAGCATAATCCGCAACAGAGAAGCTGAAGTCTTCATTTGGTTTTGTGACATTTTTTTAACCATGTGTCTTTTAGTATCGTGTTGTGTGTGGAGCTGAGTCATACTGCATCAGGGTTGCTTTATGTTGTGCTCTGCTTTCTGTAAATCACCTGACAGCCACATGAAGAACTGAAGGTCTCCACCAGGAAAAGATCCCTCAGCCATTGTAATGTCCACGGGCTCTTATGGGTTACCATGTGTTCGCCAGCAGCACAGCAGTTATTTTCAAGCTAAATTTGACTCTATAATGACACTACTTGAACTGTAATGACAAGCAGCATGCACTGAAAAACGGTTGGAGTAAAAGAAAACTGGAAAGGAACAGAAAAAAATGGGCTGTAACTCTGAATGTCACTTGTATTCTCCTCCTTAAGTGATATTCCAACACTTCCAACAAAGGTAGTATTGGATTGGATCCCTGGGAAGTGACATGCAAACTATTTGTAAACTAAGAAAACAAAAACTACACTCGTCACTCATTGTGTGCTTGTGACACTGCTAACACATAATTTCCATGGTACACAATGAAAGAAAAGGCCTTGGTGTACTTAAAGACAGCATTTCTACACTCACTGTATTAAAGTCCTCCTCCTGGCTGTGATTGGCTTTTGACATGTGACTGACAAGTCACCTGACCTCTCTGTGGCCTTCCAACTCCCGCAGGTCTTCTTTGCAGAGGACGTGGGCTCTAACAAGGGTGCCATCATTGGCCTGATGGTTGGAGGCGTCGTCATAGCAACTGTGATCGTCATCACCTTGGTGATGCTGAGGAAGAAGCAGTACACCTCCATCCACCATGGAGTCATCGAGGTGAGAAACAGCTGACCTGTGTGTTTGTTTGTTTGTGTGTGTGGTGTGTGTGTGTGTGTGTGTGTGTGTGTGTGTGTGTGTGTGTGTGTGTGTGTGTGTGTGTGTGTGTGTGTGTGTGTGTGTGTGTGTGTGTGTGTGTGTGCGCTGTGTACAAGCTGTTCTATACAGCAGCCAGTCTGGTGTGCGGGGGTGATGCTGTGCACATGTATTCACGTGTGAGAGCAAGCTGTGTTATAGTATAGCACTTGAATTTGCATATGTATAGATGTATGTATCAGAGTATACATGTGTTGTTAAAGTCTGAAAAAGCCTTACTGGTACTGTACACTGCAAAAAAAACATGTTTTAATTATATCTGCTCACTAAATATAATTGGATTAATGCCCATTACCAATTAATTTCCTGCTTTCCTTTTTCTATTATCCTCATTTATCATTCCAGAACTTTCATTAGCTGTTTAATTAAAAAAAATACAGTAGTTGTTGCAGCCTTGTTTTCTTATTTTTGACAATTACTCTTAAAAAGGTCTTAAAATGTAGATTGTCTTTACATTTTTACACATCATGTAAATGTGTGTGTGTGTAACCTCCCCCACTCTGTCTGGCTCCCCTCCAGGTGGACGCTGCCGTCACCCCCGAGGAGCGCCACCTGTCTAAGATGCAGCAGAACGGTTACGAGAACCCAACCTACAAGTTCTTTGAGCAGATGCAGAACTGAAGAGAATGTCACTTGTACACATACATACACACACACACACACACACACACGCACACATCTCCTCCCACACATCAAGCACTTCCCCTCCCCCTCCTCCTCCCACCCCGACTAGTCCCACGTCTCTGAAAGGCAGTGTGGCTTACATCATTGCGTGACTGAAATAGTCAGTTATGAGCATACAGGGCGACTGTAGCCAGGCTTTTTTTCTTTTCATTTGTGCCTGGGCGGACGCTGCGGCCAAGCCAGTTTGCACCAAGTTTGTCCACTTTATCGGAGCAAGACGCCTTTTAATTAAAGAAAGGCGTTTTCGTGTGTCGCTCCGTCTGGGCCTGCTGATGTATGGGGGAAAAAGGCCCCCCCGCCCTGTGCATCGAAACAAACCCACTCTTTGGGGGAAAAGAAGCGCCACACTGATTCAGGGCCAGTGTACAGTTGGGGTATTTTTAGCTTGGGATGGTGTGTAGGCAAATCTGACCTGATCAGTAGGATATTAGGCGCACGCTGACCTGGGTCTCATTTTAAACAATCGGTTGCATCAAAATCATCATTCATTTCAAATCAACATAGCATATTCATTGGTTTCCATCATCTTCTTTGTAATAATTATATCATGAAATATAGGCTTAAATCAAGCAACATGATTTTTATAAATGAAGCCCAGTGTTTCCCCACTAACTGCACCACTACTGCACTCACTACAGTCTACACTGGAGTATAAGTGAGCCTCCTCTCCCTCCCCTCCTCCTCCACCCATCCCCCCCTCCCTCCATCCTCTTTTCTTTGCGCATTCTTACGACAGCTGGGCTGTGCTAAGTCACACAAGGCTCTTAAGGATATTTGGAGATGCTGATGATAATGAATATGTTGACAACGACAGTAGTAATTATGTATTCTGAATGAGCTGTTTTTATTTTCAAGTTTTTTCTCTTTCGTTTTCCAGTTTTGTTTTTCAAAAAAGAAATGAAAACGGAGACAAAAAAAAGAATCAAACCGATGTAAAGTCCTTTTTTTAAATTGCGTGTAATGTTACTGAAGTAATGCTGAAGTCTTAGCTGTTCCTATGTAGTGCATGACAACAATGACAACAGGATTTGGAAAAACAAAAAACAAAAAAAAAGGTCTTAACGCTGCTCTCTCTTGAGATCCTTTCTCACGTATAGATTGTCATTCTAGCAAGATTGTACATTTAGTATCTTCTCGTGATCACGTGACTTCAAACAATGATGAAAAATATATATAAATCTAGATGAAAGGGGTCTGCTTTGATATCATGTAAAATACACATTTAAAAGAGATCTGTGATTTTGGAATTTAAGTGTGTTCCTCATTTCTTTTTTTTTCTTTTTTTTTTAAACCATGCTACGTTCCTGAAGCTACAGGAGGGGGGCTGGCTTCATCTCTGTTTGTATATTATTCTCATTCACGGAAATATATTGTGTTAAAAATCCTTATGCGTAGGGGCTCTCAGAAATCACCCCCTTTTGATTTTTGATTTTTTTTTTTTGTTCAATTCATGTGACTGTGTTTTTTGGAAAGGGCATGTTGTGGGTGTGAAGGTTACAGGGAGCGGGAAGAGGGACGGAAAAATAGGAGGAATCCGACATGGGGGATGGGTTAGGATTATCTCTGCGTGTGTGTGTTTTGTCATTTTCAGTCTGGTGTTTCGTCCAGTTGTAAGCCGACGCCGTCTCTCATTTGGTTTTGTAATCATTTTGTGTCTGCTGATAGAACAGGTGGAGTGCTGAGAGGAGGAGGAGGAGGAGGAAGGAGGGCGAGGTAGAGAGGAAATGACTTGCAGTTCCGGATGGATAGCCAGCCAGGCAAGCAGTCTGTATATGTAATGGATTTTCACTCCCCCCACCCCCTCCAGCACCTCCCTTCCCCTCCCTCCATCCTCTCCCCTCAGGCATGCTGCTCACCTCTCTGCCATCAACGCACACTTGACTCCTCAGAGGCAGAGCACTGTAGTCTGTATATAGATGATAGGCGTTCACCATCGAGAGAGCTGAGAGCGAGTCGGGGGGGGGCGGGGGATGTGGAAGCAGCAATCAAACACTAGTCAGAGGGAAATTCAAGCTAACAGCATCCCCAGTTCATCATCATACCGCCAGCTCATGTTAAAGGTTTGTCACCATCAATGTTACACCGAAAGAAAAGCAGTGTGACCTCTCACTCTGTTATTAAAGCGAGTGGCGAGTAAGAGCTGGTAAGAAACAGTGAATGAAATGTACATATGGAGGCTGCAGTGGGGTGGGTCCTTGGTTTTCAGAGGGTGCTCATTAGAAGCCCAACAGAGGGCAGTAGAGTAGAAGAGGAAGCAGGATTTTCTTTCTATCTTTTTTCTGTGGATTATATATTGGTTTTGTTTTCCACTGTGTAATATTGTGCAGGCCATTTGCATTGACTGGAAAAACGCTTTCTACACTGTATTCCATAATAAAGTTTTGAATGTACATACAGAGGCTTTGTCTTTGTGTTTGTTTATGGTGTTTAATGCACACCTGGTTTCCTGCATCCTGTTTTATTCTAATATTTGTGTCTATGTATGGTGTTAATAATAATTATAAAAATAAATAATAATGATGATAATAATAATAATAATGTGAAATCTGAGACTGAAGCGGCATTTTCTTTTTCTTCCCTTCATGTAAGGAGGTCAGAGGTCAGTCTCGGGTAGAAAACCGTAGACTGGAGCTGACAGGGATTCATTGTGTTGCTCAAGGACACATCAGAGGGCTTACTGATACAGATGAACCCAGGTCATCGTGTTAAAGGTTGAATTATTTTGCATTAAACTGAAGCCATTAAATAAGATAATCCTTTATTAATCCCTCAGCGGGGAAATTTGCAATGTTACAGCAGCAAACGGGATAGTGCAATAGCAAGAAATATAAGTAAGAAAAATCTAAATATAATAAATAAAAACAATAAAGACAGTTATAAAAACTATAATAATCATAAAGAAACAACTAATTTACAAGTTTACAAATTTACACATTTACAAGTTCACAGAATGGATAAAGGAATTATACTCTATTGCACACAGGTAGATATACCAGCTTGACCACATCCACAAGCGTGATAAAACCTGGACATTATGGGGGAACTAAATTAACAGTGGTGTATAGGAAAACACAAGTTCGTATACCAGTGAGAATGTTTAGCTACACTTATAAAGCTACTTGTGCCTTTTATTTCCACGTGACCATGACCGTGCAAATCCTAAACTGAATTTCAGTGAAATGACATACAATAAAAGGAAACTGTCCATGAAAGTTACAATGACAGTGTAATTCAAAGTGAAAAATAAAATACGGTAAAGAAAAGATCTATGCTCCAGTGTATGTATGACACAAGGCTAACAGCCACATACAATGACAAAAACACTGGTCGGTTCGGAATAATTTGATGTCATGTAAGGTCAACCTAAATATGCGCAGCGCTGCGCAAAGAGAGCCACCATTTTGACGTCCGCTAACGCCTAAGTACTCCCACAATCCACCGCGGCTCTGCTCAGATGAACCTTGTTGTGTGTCGATCCAAGGTGAGTACGGAGTTTTCAAAGAGATGCTATCAAACATTTAACTTTAGCTTGTCTGTCATTGCTGTGCATACAGATAAATGTATTTTAAGTTCTTTAGTGAGTGTAACGTTTTTGTGGCTTATTGTAGCACAACAGACGACAGAGGACACTGTTAGAAGGCCTTACGTTAAATCTAGCTAGCGCAAACGCTAACTAGCAGCACGTCCTCTTATGATAGTTTAATAGGTGACGGAGTCTTTCGAGGTTCAATACATATGCATGATAGAACATTTACCATTTAATACAGGATGTTGTTTGACATTAATAAACATTTCCATCTAATGTAATGTATGCTAATGTTAAATCTAGCTAGCGCTAGCGTCAATTTGCCCCAGCTAACCAGAAACACGTCCACTATATGATGTGAGTTTAGTAGGAGACGGAGTCCTTCAAGGTTCAGTAAATAACAAGTATGAAACATTTAATATAGGATGTATGTGTTTTCATTAATCTAGTTTTACTTTGGCAGATATTTCCTCCTAATGTCATT
Source organism: Enoplosus armatus (assembly GCF_043641665.1). NCBI lineage: Eukaryota > Metazoa > Chordata > Actinopteri > Centrarchiformes > Enoplosidae > Enoplosus > Enoplosus armatus. The sequence continues at coordinate 5,654,030 of NC_092203.1, forward strand.
TATGCTAACTTTATATCTAGCTAGCGCTAACGTCAATTTGTCCCAGCTAACCAGCAGCACATCCACATGTATGATAACGTTATTGTAAGTTTAGTAGGTGACGGAGTCCTTCAAGGTTCATTTAACATTTAATACAGCAATACATTTCCTACTAATATGATGTGCTGATATCATAACCCATGGCTTTTTTCTTTTCCAGATGGCACTGCACCGGTTATTCCAGCTGTCCTCCATGCTGCGCTCCACTGTGAGCCTGACCCTGCGCCGGAACATCGGCATGTCTGCTGTCCTCTTCAACCGGGCCAAGGAGCTTGACCCCGTCCAGAAACTGTTCCTGGACAAGATCCGCGACTACAACACCAAGAGCAAGTCAGTTGATAAAACAACTCCTGTCCTACATGAAATGTCACTTCTTTGTCCAGGCATAATGTTTAGATTTCAGATCATTAGACTAGGTTCACAAAGTAGGCTTCCAGCTCAGAGTTCAGTCACTGGTGAAATATTAACTTTAAATGGCCTAGAGAATTGATAAAGGCTACTTTTTGACTTCTTTAGCACTCTGTTTAATTTAGTTTATGTTGTGTTCAAATGGCATATCCTTCACTCATTGCTGTCACACTCATCTAGAACATTATCTGATGCCTTTGCTCTTCCAGGACTTCAGGTGGCATTGTGGACGCAGGACCTGCTTACCAGAAGAACCTGTCTGAGGAGGTGACCAAACTACAGAGGCTATATGGAGGAGGAGACCTCACAAAGTTCCCTGATTACAAATTCTCAGGTTAGTTTGGGTTAATATTGGTTGTCTTTATATTGTGTGTACTGTCAGTGGTTTTTTGTTTCCTATTAAAGTCAGTCAATGTGTTGTTTTAAGTGGTTGGACTAAATCAGAATTACTGCTCAATTTAGACAGGCTTTATTTACCTCGTTTGATTTGATCTAATGAGCCTGGCCAGGTGGATAAAATCCGAAAACCTTTTTTTTTTTTTTTTCCCCCGATAATTTACACAGGCCAGCAGTTCTGGTCTATCAGCTGTACCAATAGTAGGAACTGTTTCCCGGTTAGTTATATCAAAAACAGACAATGAATGACAATCTGTAGAAACACTTCAAACATGACATATACGACAGCATCACCTGAATGAGTCGATTAACGGAACGTGACAAAACCACTAATAACTAACTAATGCTGCAGGAGTGTTTATCGCTGCAGATATGAGACTGTACTCAGTCATAGAGAATACAGAATTTATGCATGTGGTCAAAGTACTTGAGCCCCGCTACAATGTGCCTTCAGTGTGCATGTTAGTCAGTGCGTTGTTCCTGCCCTGTTAGTTAATCAGGAACACAACCGCGAAGTACCACCACCGCCACAAGTAAATTCTCAACCTGTGGGAAACACTGAACGTTGACCATGGCTGATTTACAGAGGAGCTTTTGAAGGACAAAGTGACCCAGACAGTGTATTTCTTAATTGTCTTAATCCAAGCTGATAGACGCAAATGCCTAAACCCAGATTGTGTGACTTAAATTGTTCAAAGAAAATGCATCAACTTTTTTTTTTTCTTTTAAAAGAAGTGCGTCTTTGCTTTCACACAATTTAGTTCCCCTTCATAAATATTTATTCTTTTGCCACTGGAGAGATGCACTGTGATTTGAGGCTTAGTCTGTGTCTATATATAGCGACACTGATCAAAGCAAGATGATTTTCTCATTCTGTTTTGAAATTGGTTCAGGATGCTTTTATTTCTGTGCTTCATTTTTTTGGCATTTTTGATGAAGCTACAACTAGCTGGTTGCTACATAGGCTTTGTTCTAGTCTAGGTTTCAAATATTGTAATGTGTTGTACAGCTGCAGAATGTACCGTTTCAACCCTAACCCTCAACTATCACTAATAGTTCTGTTTTTTTTTCCAGAGCCCAAGCTTGATGAAGGAGCCAAGTGAATGCTGTCCAAGTTGTATGTCTCCTTCATGTCACCAATATGTTATATTTAATAAAAAGATAGTGGATTGAACCATGATGCACTTGTCCTCCATTAAGCTGTTTCTGATGGTTACCACACAGTCATTAATTAATGATAATTAAATGTTGTTTTCAAAGCTCTAATAAATATACCCATATGTATGTCTTTGCAGATCTTTATTTAGCTTGATTTATGGCATTCGGAGAACTCATGATGAACTCAGCTGAATTTGCATTAGAACTGGTCGTAATTTCTATGCAGACATATGAAATTCATAGATGACGTCAAATGTTGGCTGACCTAGATGGAAATTGGCTGTCGTTTCGAATTGGTCTTGAGAGTGCTGTACTATGACAAGGTCAGAGATGCATTTAAGCCTCTCCAGGATGAATATTTGAAACCCAGAATAGCGTCAGAAAGGGTAACTTTCCATCTGACCTGATGCCTTAAGTTTTAGAGATTGTGCAGTCGAGTTTGCAGCTAGGCTGCATCCAGAGTACATGTGAATTTGAGTGAAGGCCTTTGATTTTCTGGTTAAAAGCCCCTTATCTTACCATGTATTTTATAACAAGAGAACTTATTCTAGAGATATCGTTAAAGGGCCCAGTGCTGGACCACTGTGTAAGATGCAGGGTCAAGTCCCACTTAGTCCACATTGTATTGAGACCTGTGGCAGTTAAAGCATTTTATTTATAGCGTTCACTTAAATATTGAACTGTAGTTTGGGGACTGAAGTCTTGCCCTTGTGCACAAAGCTAAAGCTGCCTGTCAACCTGTCTGATGCCACATGCCTGTCAACAGGAAATGCACTTGAAAGATTAATGTATAGTCTTGCTTGCTGAGCTTCAGTATTCCCCTCTGTGGGAGTACAGAAGAGCCTTTCAGCATGTATGTGATGTGTTAGATTAGTTTTAGGATTAAGGCAATAGTTAACAGTCATCACTTGAAAGTTCCTGTTAATTTTAATTACTTAATTCACTGCTGTAGATCAATATAATTTTATATAATACATCATGTTGATTTATATTTTTTTAATAAATAAATGTAGTAATAATAAATGTAGTGGAGTAGAAGTATGAAGTAGTACTTAATATTAAGGTACAAATATTCTCCATTAATTTGTTGCTAATTAGCATGCATATTGGATCTTTATTAGTCATTATAAAGCACTTATTAATACCTTATTCTATTAATAAGGACTATTATAACTATTAGGCCATTGACTAAGCTTTCCCCTCAATAACTTAAAAGCATTAAAGTACTCATTATGCAGAATGGCCTATTTCAGAGTATTATGATTATTGATGCATTGTGTTCAGCACTTTAATGTTCCAGCTAATTTTAAACAGTCAAACAGGAAGTGCAGTTCTACATGGCTACTAGTGTATCATTATAATGCATTGAGAAATTAATTACCATGTGAAATCCCTCTGAAAATAAGGTCCGAGAGAATAACTGAAGTGTCTCAGTCTGAAATAAAAAAAGGTACTGCTCTCTCGCTGGCGCCCCCGAGTGGCCGCAGGAGGTCGCTGTTTGCATGATCCTGTTCACACAGAGGGTTAATATATGTTTTATATGTTACTTTAAGTGTCTGTCAAGTCGGGGTTGTTTGTTATAATGAAAACGCCACCCGCATGTGTTTGTATTCTGCCACAAATCCGATGTGAGAGGAACATTCCCATGCAAAGTGTGCACTGGCATCTCTCCGTGTCAGACGATTAAGCGATAAGGGAGCATTAATAAAAAGACTGGAGCATGATCCAGGTCAGAACAGGTTTTCTGTTGGATTACGGGGAGAAGGTGAACCAGCTGTAGGACCCGATCTCGCACTAAGAAAGAGACTTTTCTGCCTTTTCTTGTGACTATAAACCTAACGTTCATCTCGTCCGTGTCTGGAGCAGAGATACCATATAAGGACATCCGTGCCCATCTGACATCAGATAGACACAGCATTTTCAGCAAAAATTAAGAAGATAGAATATCATTACCATGTTAGTGCCAGCATTTCCCACGTGGAGGACTTAATTCATCGATAAGTACGTAAATAAATGCTGAAATAAATACACAAATAAAAGACGTAACTTTAAAAGTTTAGTGCCACCAACATCATTACCATGGAGACACAAATGCAGTTGAAATGAATATTTTGAATATTTATTTATTTATTTCAGTTGTTATTTAAGCATTTATTTATGTATATCTGTGTATGTGTGTATGTATAGTGTAAATGTGTGTAGAAGTACTTGAAATTTACTGTCGAAGAATGCAGAAATAAAGAAATGTGTACTGTTGTGTGTGTGTGTGTGTGTGTGTGTGTGTCCGCGTATACATATGCAGCCTTTCTTCATGGACCATAACTGCCACCTTCAATCCTCCTGACTACCCGCCAACGCAGCCACAGTGCCAGGGAGGTCAGCCCACGACGACTGGTGAGACACACACACTTTAACAGGACATGTTTGTTGTCAACTGGACTACTTTAACTGCTCCATTACCCAGTCACATGTTGTTTAGATGGATTACAGGCCTCTTAGCTAGCATGTATGGCACATAATAACAAAACTCTTCCTCTGAAACCAGAAGGGGGGGAAGAAATGAAAATAGAAAATCCGCACGGACGGAGGCTCAGGATTGGCCAGGCTGTCAGGTGACGCCGACCTTGTCATGCTGCTAAGGTGAGACCCACGTCCTTCCTCCCTCCCCTCATTTCTCTCCTTGTTTCCTCCTCACTTTCTCTCTTGCTTTCAACTTAATTCAGCCTGTTGAGTTTATTCAATTTCTCTTCCTCCCCCCGCCCCCCCCCCCCCTTCCTCAGTTTGTTTGAAGATGAAATAATGTCCCACGTGCCTCCTCACGCCGAACTTCACCTCGAGGATCCCCTGTCTCCTCCCCACAGAACTCATATATACACATATATATATGCATCATGACTGACACTTCAGTCCCACACAAGCGTCAATCATAAAGCCTTGGCTTTATGATTGACGAGAGAGCAGTACCTTTTTTTATTTCATAGACTGAGACACTTTAGTTATTCTCTCAGACCTTATTTTCAGAGGGATTTCACATGATAATTAATTTCTCAATGCATTATAATGATACACTAGTAGCTAAAACGTAGGAAAACATAGGAAACGCCTGACGTGTGGAACCTGTCAACGTTTCAATTTGAAATCTGAAACTTCTGTTTATTTATTGAGGATTTTACCAAGTCTGACAACAACCGACCAAACACCCCCTCTGCAGTCCACCCACTTGGTACAGTCTGGGTTCCCCCTTGTATACCTCAAATTGGATTCTCTCACTTCCTGTTTGATAGTCGGCCATCTTACCCGGAGGTGACAAGGAGCACATGCTACAAACATTTGAGTGAGTGCCCTTTGATCAGTCAATTTAAATGTAAGCAAATAAGATTGAATGTGTAGTTATTTTATTAAGCTAACACACATAGCAGTCCCACTTGTTACAAAAAAGCAGATTTAATTGCAAAGTTAACTAAGATTTCTCCCCTCTTTAGACCACTTGTGTCACCATTTACAAGTAAATGAAAGAACTACACCTTTAATTATTTGATTATACATTAAAATTGATAGATATCAAATGGCACAAATGTTTGAAGCATGTGCTCCCATCCTTGTCACCTCCAAGCCAAAAAGGAAGTGGGGGGGGGGGGGGGGGGTCTCAAACTAGTGTATCAGTATAATGCATTGAGAAATTAATTATCATGTGAAATCCCTCTGAAAATAAGGTCTGAGAGAATAACTGAATGACTAAAGTGTCTATGAAATAAAAAAAGCTACTGCCATGAGAGGTACTAAGCTTCATCATGACTATAGTGTCTTAGTCATGCATCATGACTGTAGTGCGTTAGTAGTCATGATGCATGACTAAAGTCATGCATCATGACTGTAGTGCGTTAGTAGTCATGATGCATGACTAAAGTCATGCATCATGACTGTAGTGCGTTAGTAGTCATGATGCATGACTAAAGTCATGCATCATGACTGTAGTGCGTTAGTAGTCATGATGCATGACTAAAGTCATGCATCATGACTGTAGTGCGTTAGTAGTCATGATGCATGACTAAAGTCATGCATCATGACTGTAGTGCGTTAGTAGTCATGATGCATGACTAAAGTCATGCATCATGACTGTAGTGCGTTAGTAGTCATGATGCATGACTAAAGTCATGCATCATGACTGTAGTGCGTTAGTAGTCATGATGCATGACTAAAGTCATGCATCATGACTGTAGTGCGTTAGTAGTCATGATGCATGACTAAAGTCATGCATCATGACTGTAGTGCGTTAGTAGTCATGCATCATGACTGTAGTGCGTTAGTAGTCATGATGCATGACTAAAGTCGCAAATATTATAATTATAATATAAGGCATATTGTCTAAAAACATGAACCCTTTCACTAAAATATTTCTTCTTTACTGCATAACCCCCAGATTGTATCTCTTGAAACATCGGGAGGGGACACGGCCCCCTCCCTTACCCACCGCCCGTGCTCACCAGCATGCGTGAAGTGATGCTCCAGATACCAGCCACGGGCGGGATTCGAACCACACTGCACCGCTCCAATCTTGCGGTCGCAGACGAACCCACCACGCCACCAGGTCCCCTTCGCATTTGAACTTGTTCTCCGGGCGCTTTTATTTCTTCACTTTGGGTGTTGGGCTTTAAAATTCATCCAGTTTCATAAGGTTCGAACTGACAACCTCAGGCATTGTAGTCAGTCTCCTAACACCCTGAGCTACTTCATCTGACACTCTTCACTGCTTCTGCTTTATCCTTTGGACAGTCAACAAGTCCTCATAGTATCTGCAGAAACCTAAAAAATCATAAGTTTGAATCTTTATTAAGACTCACAGAGTCCAACAGGGATCGAACTCACAACCTCAACATCACTCGTGAGTGTTCTAACACATTGAGCCACCATGTATTTCATCTGTAGCATATATCTCTGAGCGGTTTTGACACCCCACTCTGGGTGTTGGATTCAACTGAATTAAAGTTAATTGAGTCCTCCAGGGATCTTTCCGCCTCCTGTGTTGACTTCTCACCACTATTTTGATGATTGTGTATAATCATTTTAGTCTTTTTTTTAAGCAAAAATGTCAAACTTTTGCTTGTTCCAGCTTCTAAAATGTGAGGATTGAGTAACGATCTTGGAATAATGTGACACAATAATCCGACTACTGCCACTTTAAAAGACTAAAATATTGTTAATCGTGAAGTGCACCACTTCCTTTCATTTCATGCCGTAACACTCCTGTTTATTGTCATTGCTATCAATCTAAAGATTTTTTTCTTTCTTGAAAATCGAGGCTTTTAGTGCAGAAAACTTGTTGACTATAATGTATCACATGAATTATGATGGTTTGTATGTAAACACTTGTTCCTGCAGAGGACTCAGGAAACACTAAAATCAAAACAGAAGGAGCTTTTATATTATTATTATTTATTTTCCTCTGTATCGTGCACATGTCTCGTTTTTCCAGAGGTTTTGTTTGTTTGTAGCATGTTGGAAGTTTGGATGTTTTTTTCTGGACAGACAAACTGAACCAGCGATATTAACGATACACAACCCAAATTCTGTTGAAACGTAGGAAACATTTGATTTATTACTGAGTGTGGCAGGCAGTTCAGATATTTATTCACAGATCAAACATTTAATAAAAGTTGTTAATGGGGGGGGGGGGGGGGGGGGGGGTAGCTTCTTTTTGTAGGATTTTACCAAGTCTGAAAACAACCAACCAAACACCCCCCTCAGTACTCTACCCACTTGGTACAGTCTGGGTTCCCCCTTGTATAAATGCAATTGGATTCTCTCACTTCCTGTTTGACAGTCGGCCATCTTACCTGGAGGTGACAAGGATGGGAGCACATGCTACAAACATTTGATCAAGTGCCATTTGAGATCAATCAATTTAAACATAAAAAATATGATTAAATGTGGAGTTCTTTCATTGACTTGTAAATGATGTCAGTTTGCATACTGAACTAACCATTTGTCCAGCTAAAGCTAACACACTTAGCCTCAGAGGCCCTGGGCTCATATTCATCTGTTAGCTAAATTAGCATGTTTTAGTCCCACTTGTCCGGCTAAAGCTAACACACTTAGCCTCAGAGGCCCTGGGCTCATATTCATCTGTTAGCTAAATTAGCATGTTTTAGTCCAACTTGTTACAGAACATAATGCACATAATAAGCAGACATCTGATTCGTTAATACTTTGCCTGTAGATTTGAGTAAAAGTCAATCAAATTCAGTTTTAAATAGATTTCTCCTGATTTGAAAGTTAACACAAACTAAAACTGCCAAAAGAATTGTCCTCTCTTTAGACCAGATTAGTCTTTATTTTGTTGATTTAACTTTGTGTATAATCTGGCCCTAGTCAAATGTAATTTCTGGTTAGTTCAGTATGCAAACTGACACAATTTAAAAGTCAATAGAAGAACATTTAATCTTATTTATTAATGCATTTAAATTGATTGAAATCAAATGGCACTTACCCAAATGTTTGTAGCATGTGAGCTCATCCCTGTCACCTCCAGGTAAAATGGCTGAAGGCCAAAAAGGAAGTGGGGGGGAGTGTGAAGCTACTATATTACAAATGTCTTGCAAAAAACACACACACACACACACACACACACACACACATTTTTAATACTATAATGCATAAGAAATATATTTCAGCCAGTGTTTGTTTCCCATAACCCCCAGTTTCTGTGCTTTTATTTTGTCATTTTGGGTGTTGGCCTTTAAAATTCAGCCAAAGATTCTCAGAATTCATAAGATTATCCGAGGCAAAAAAGTCACTGAGTCACTCGGGGATTGAACCCACAACTTCAAAACAACGCCAGAGTTGCCAAGTTTTTATAGGAGAAAAAAACTGCTGACTTCCATGGGATTGTCTCCAGTAACAGGACGTTTGATTTCTGCTTCACATAAGTTTCTTCACGGTTAAACAAAACTCACTGAGTCATGAAGTGGTTTAACTGCTTTCACTGTCCCACTGTTACATCCCCTTTATGAAAACCACAGCTGATGATACGGTCACTTCAATAAAAAGCTCAGGCTGAGTGATGCAGGGAATGTAAGTGTGTTTTAATTGTTTCCACAAACAAAATCATACTTTTAATACACAGTTTCCTATGAATCAGCTTTGGCAGTATCTTTGCCTCCCTTCAACTCTCTGGCGCCCCCCTGTGGAGATGTTCTGCTCTGTCCTGCTGAATGTCTGATACGGACCACATCCTGTCATTTCAGTCAATATTTTATCCCCCACCTCCCCTTAAAAATGTTAATCCTGCCCAAATGGGGTCTTCAGTCTCTCCACTGTTCCTGCAAGCTGCTTGGTTTCTGTACAGACCTGCATCCAAAGTTAAAAAAGGAGAACCTCGAGGTCTACAACGCCATCAAGAGCCGTGTTACGTGACACAGAGCAAACGTGTGGGAGAAGGAATAAAAAGGTGACAGGCACCACCTCCAATCTACAATACCTTTAGATTGAGAAATAAAGCTCCAGTGTTAACTCGATAACAAAGACACAATTGCAGGAAGAAGAACAAGCACATTTGACTCTTTTAGAACAATAAAGCACAAACCTGAGAAAATACGACCACGAGAAGTGAGGACGAGGAGAGAAGAAGAGGACACTTTTATGACATCAGTCTCCTCGGTGTGCATGTCAAACACACAACCCAAAACACAAGCAAACATTTGTAGCAAGGACACCTTTGTGTTGGTTATAAAACATATATTTGTGTGTGTGTGTGTGTGTGTGTGTGTGTGTGTGTGTGTGGCCTCACCTCGGGCTCGGTGGTCAGCTTGTTGTACCAGAGGATGGAGGCCCTGACAGACGTTAGACCACAACAGGCAGAGACATGGCCGACGACAACAACAACAACAACAACAACGACAACAGGAAATAATCATGAACAAACTCACACAACAAGCCAGTCTCTCAGTTTTCCCAGGAAGGGAAGACTGGAGACGTCTGGTCTCACCGCCTCTCTACGGCCGGACAGCTGCACACACTGACACACACAGTTTGATGGGGTAGTCTTTGATAGTTTCTTCAGTTCTTTTACAAAACCAGAACGCCCGAGTAGTGGATTAACTGTTTTATTTCACCCCCTCCATCCCCAGCCGGTCTCACACTTCTAATCTTAATTCATTGATTGATTGGTGATCGGCTTTTAATTCAAAAACAGCAGCGATGCGGACGCACACTGTTTTCCTGTGGCAGTTTGATATCATAGAGATGCGGATCGTGCACTATAGCGCCAATGTCATGACGTGGGTCACTTTTACAGCCAGTGGCAGTTTGAGCAAGCAACGCTGGGAAGTTTTCATCGTGTGAGTATTAACTGAGTTGTTGTGGGTTTCTTTTTCGTCATGTGGTTTCCGTTTTGGAAGAGAGGTTTCCAAAGTGAAGTCACAAAAGTCCAAATAGGCTGCAACTAGTTATTGTTGTCATTATGGATTCATTTTCCAGTCACTTCTTGATAAATTGATTCATCCTTTGGTTTCTAGACAAATACCCATCACAATTCCCCAAAGCACATGCTGACATATATGTTGGGGGGGGGGGGGGGCTCAGACACAATATGACAGGCGGCTCCTCTCCGCCGTCAGCTGGGCTGCGTCTCGGTGACCCGTGTTGCCAACTCCTCAGTAAGGAAAGCAGCTATTGGCTGTCCTAAAAGTCGCTAGAAGTCGCTAAATGACGTCATCGCCCAATTTGCATAATTGGCCATTTGCATGTAATTGTAATGGACGCTGTCGGAGAGAGGAATGAAGTCGTGGGAGAGACAAAAAGTGAGTAAAATACACCCTAAATATGTTTACAACTACAAATGGACTTTCTTCTGTTGATTCTTGTTTTTTTTGTGTTTTTTGCCATTGAAATAGGCCATCACTTCTCAAACAATACAGGACAAAATTGATTTATGTAACGTGGGTCTAGACAAAGCATTTAAGTCATGAAGTTATTAGAATATCAAATTTAATCAAAAGACTGTTATGTGGGGGGGAATTGCTAGCTCTACGTCCAACCCTCCTCCTTTACCCGGACCGGCAAAGCGACCCCTACACTACACCAACAACAGGGAGCCAAATCACAGGAAAATATGATTTTTTTTGCCACAACTATAACATTTTTAACAATTTTTTGTATTGACGGTTTTAACTCGACAACATTAACAATCTAAACTGACCCAAAAGAGACAATAGAAAAAACTGTCAATGATGGTCTGGCCTTAATTCAGGTTCACTGTTTGTTGAATGAACCTGAATTATGACAGTGAAGAAAGATTTACATCTCCATCCCGCTCTGTAAGCCAGGGCGGGGTCAGCGGAGTGGTGGGGGTCTGTGACACTGACCGCCTGTGAGTGCTTTGGGACGGGGGAGGGGCTCACGGCAGCACCCGCTGCTCGTTTAGGACAGTGACTGCAGAACGGTACGTGCTTTCACGTCAGAGTCTCCAAACACCAGAAAAAGTCGCTAGATTTGTCGCTAATAGCTTTTGACAAAACCACTGGCGGTGACCTGTGAGAGCGCAGGCGTCACGGCGGCTTCTGTCCAATCACATGAGAGCGTGTGCCGAGCGGCCCCGCCCCCCGGTCCAAGGCCCCCAGAGTCTGACGCGTTCCTGCGGCATGTGCGACTTTCTCCGGACGGTCCGCTTTCCACCTCTCCTCTCGAGCGATAAACACGTTTGGACTTCCGCTTTCGTCAACACGTCGCCCTCCTTCGGTTCAGGTGTCGGTACGGTGGGTCCCTGCTGGTCGTAGTCGTTGTTGTTGTTGTTGTTGTTGTTGTTGGTCTCCTCCACTCGACAAGCTGGGCCCAGGTTGCCGTCGTCCTCCATGGATATGGAGCAGGGGGACTAGGACTCCAGGACCAGGCCCTGCATGTGGCAGCTGCTGAAGGTGGAACACTGTGAGGAGGTCGTTGTTAATGTATTGATAAGTCATCTGTGTTATCGGTGTGTTTGTGGAGCCTGTGCATGATGTGTGTGTGTTTCAGGACACGCTGAGGTGGTTCGCTTCCTGTCGGAGGCCTGCGAAGTCAACTCAGTTCCCAAAGACAGGTAACACTTCAGCACTGGGGACATTAGTAATCCACGCTGTCCACCTCGGCCACGGCCCCAGTGCAGCGCCACCCCCGACAAGCAGAACGCAGAGAAGAACCTGGACGGGACGCTCTGAGGGGAGAGAGAAGTAAGTTTGCACTTGACATAAGAAAACGTCTTAAATGAGAAAGGTCAGAAAGGAAGTTCACATACAGAACAGTTAAGACCATTAAAACAACCCAGGCAATAAAGTGCACAGTGGAAAAGAAATCCCTTAGATGAAACTTAAGTCCCCTTAAACACCACCCCTCCAGTGTAAAAGCTCCTCGCGGCGGTAGATGTTGTCGGGTTTTGTATTATATTACTGTGTGTACTTTGAGTGGGGGAAATATTTTTACTTCATTTGTCCTTCTGTGTTTTGTCACCAGCTTTGTAGCTTTGTAGGAAGTAGCCAGGCGCCAGTTGAATGCTGGGTAAATTCGGCTGCGGCTGGTGAGGTAATGGACGCGGCCATTTACTTTTAAAGCATTTGGTTTTATTCTGAAAAGCTGAAAACGGGACGTAGCAGGTGTTACAGACGGTTTTGTGCCCTGGTTAAAAAAAAAAGAAACTTTCCTCATGTCTTCATCACAACATGGTGGAATGTATCTTCTCCCAAACACTTTGGTGTGTTTGTATGTGTGTGTGATGAGGATAAATGAGCGTAAAGACGTACAGGTGTATAGTTGTAGTTGTCTCGTCGGTCACTACGAGGTATAAGACTTAGACTTAGACTAAGACTTTATTAATCCCACAGCGGGGAAATTTACAGTCACAGCAGCAAAGACAGAAAGGTGCAGAAACACACAGCAGACAAGCACTGTGTCAATAAGAATTATAAGTATTTTTTTAAAAAGAAAAACAATATGCAAATAATAAATACAGATATGAAAAATATGGGGGACAAAAATAAATATATACACAGAAAATATAAAGTATGTACAAATTGTGCAGATTTGTGAGCAGTTGAACAGTCTTATAGCCGTAGGAACGAACAACCTGCGGTAGCGCTCCTTCTTACACCGTGGGTGTAGCAGTCTGCTGCTGAAGGAGCTGCTCGGGGCCCCCACAGTCTCGTGCAGGGGGTGAGAGGTGTTGTCCATGATGGATGTCAGCTTTGCTAACATCCTCCTCTCCCCCACCTCCTCAGTGGAGTCCAGCGGGCAGTCCAGAACAGAGCCGGCTCGCCTAATCAGTCTATTGAGCCTCCTCCTGTCCCCGTCCGTGCTGGCCCCCCCCCCCCCCCCACCCCAGCAGACCACAGCATAGAAGATAGCCGAATCTACCACAGTGTCATAAAAAGTCCCTATAGTATAAGTATAAGTAAAAATATAAGAAGTTTGTTTTGTACTTTTACTTTTTTTAGATTGAGGTTCAAGACTCCAAAACAAAGTCTGAATTCTGTCAAAGGAATCGCACTCAACAACAGAAAATTAGACCTAAATTCTACTTCCACTAAATATGTATACGCTTTTGCTCAAAACATCCAAGAGAATGCAGCCATGAAAACATGTCTTTGTTTATTTCAATAAAAAATATAATATTATAACTAAAACAACTTGGAATGATGCATGGACACAAAATCTCACTACTACCACTCTAAAAAACTAAAATATTGCATCACTTCCTCTCACTTCATGCTGTAACACTCCTGTTTATTGTCACTGTTGTGTATGTATCACATGAATTGTGATGGTTTGCATGTAAAGACGTGGTCCTGCAGAGAACTCAGGAAACACTAAAAACACAACAGAAGGCGCTGTATAATGTTTGGATTGTCGGATTGTTTCGTTTTATCTTATTTATTCCTCCTCAGGTTGGGATGAGTCCATTTTAAGTCTTTCATTTAAAGGGGATTGGCTAAGAAGCACCAAACTGAACCTAAAAATTGCAGTATTGAAAGAATGTAACGTGTTTGGCGTCCTTCTCTTTCTTCTTCGTGTATATCTCTGCTGCTTCAGCTCAGGTATTTATTCTCAGATCAAAACATTTCATAAAAGTTATAAAAATCCATTGGATGTCTGTATTTGCAGGTTTTGAAGCTTCTTTTGTAAGTCTGACAACAACCAAACAGCACCCTCTGTACTCCACCCCACTTAGTACAGGGCGGGTTCCCCCGGGTACAAATTGACTTGGACTCTACCACTTCCTGTTTGACAGTCGGCCATTTCACCTGGAGGTGACCTGGATGGGAGCACATGCTACAAACATTTGGGTGAGTGCGATTGCATTTCAATCAATTTGAACGGATAGAGAAATAAGACTGAATGTGTAGTTCTTTCATTAACTTGTAAATCATGTCAGTATGCAAACTGAACCAACCACAAATTACTTTAGCTGTTAGTTAAGTTAGCATGCTTTAATCCCACATGTTGTGTTGTTTGGCTAAAGCTAACATGCTAAGCTTCAGGGGCCCTGGCCTCGTTGACCGACATTTTCTGCTGTTTTTTCAAACTTATGGACTTGTTGGAATTGAAAGGAACCGATTTACTTGATTTGTCGTGACGTGTTATCTCCTAAACGTTCATGTTGTTGATTGTCAATCACCGTAACATGCGGCTGTAGCCAGTTACCTGGATGATTGATTGATAATCAACTACGTGAACATTTAGGAGATTGCACGCGTCGCACAGCAAATCAAATAAATGGGTTCCTCTCAAGTCCAGCAGCCAACAAGTCAATATGTTTGGAAAAACAGCAGAAAATGTCAATTTGAATCTTAGCATGTTAGCTTTAGCCGAACAACAGAACATGTGGGATTAAAGCACGCTAACGTAGCGAAATGTAATTTGCGGTTAGTTCAGAACGCATACTGACATAATTTACAAGTTAATGAAAGAACTACACATTCAATCTTTTTTCTTTATTGGTTCAAATTGATTGAAATGCAACTGCATTAACCGAAATGTTTGTAGCATGTGCTCCCATCCAGGGAGGGGGAGGGGGGTTATGTTACAAAACATTCTTCATATTAAAAATAAAAAATAAACCTGATTGTCCCTTTTAGGGGTTTTGTTTTCCTTCTATCCTCTTTTCTTGCTCGTCTTTATCTCTTGGTGTTTCTGTCGGCCATCTTGTGGTTTTCTGCTCTTCGGTCACACCGGCCTTCGGGTTTTCGGTCACTCCGGCCATCTTGTGGTTTTCTGCTCTTCGGTCACACTGGCCTTCTTGTGGTCTTCTGCTCTTCGGTCACTCCGGCCATCTTGTGGTCTTCTGCTCTTTGGTCACTCCGGCCTTCGGGTTTTCGGTCACTCCGGCCATCTTGTGGTCTTCTGCTCTTCGGTCACACCGGCCTGCTTGTGGTCTTCTGCTCTTCGGTCACTCCGGCCTGCTTGTGGTCTTCTGCTCTTCGGTCACTCCGGCCATCTTGTGGTCTTCTGCCGCACCGGCCGTCTTCTGGTCTTTGTTTTCCGTAGAAATGTCCGGGACACGGGGGAGTCGAACTCATCACTCAAACCCCGTCTATCTTCGAGTCGCAACGTTTTCCATTACGCCACCAAATCGCAGTGCAAATGAGGTTCTTCTCTGGGCGCTTTTATTTCTTCACTTTGACATTGAACTTAAAAAATCAGCAAAGGGATTGATCTCACAACCTTTTGACTTTAAGTCAGTCATCTAACAGCCTGAGCTATTTGATCAGACACTCTGCATGATCTGTTTTAGAGCTTTTTCCTTTTTCCTTTAGACATTGAACTTAAAAAATCAGCAAAGGGATTGAGCTCGCAACCTTCATACTTCAAGTCAGTCATCTAACAGCCTGAGCTATTTGATCTGACACTTTGCGATGCTCTGTTTTAGAGGTTTTAACTTTTTCCTTTCGACATTGGACTTAAAAAATCAGCAAAGGGATTGATCTCGCAACCTTCTGACTACAAGTCAGTCATCTAACAGCCTGAGCTATTTGATCTGACACTTTGTGATGCTCTGTTTTAGAGGTTTTAACTTTTTCCTTTCGACATTGGCCTTAAAAAAATCAGCAAAGGGATTGACCTCTCAACCGTCTGACTTCAAGTCAGTCATCTAACAGCCTGAGCTATTTGATCAGACATTCTGCATGATCTGTTTTAGAGCTTTTTCCTTAGACATTGAACTTAAAAAATCAGCAAAGGGATTGATCTCGCAACCTTCTGACTTCAAGTCAGTCATCTAACAGCCTGAGCTATTTGATGGGAGTCGCAGGCAAAAAAAACTTATACTTATAGTGCCGTCACGTGGATTCAGGCAGACGGACAGACAGACAACATCTCCTGGAAGAACAGAACCGACGTGCATCAACAAACTTTGTCTTTTATTTTAATATTCGATTGCAAACTTAAAATGAATGTTTAATTAACTTGTGTATCCCTTGTTTATGTTTGTCTGAGAAAGACGCTTTTAGCTCGTGACTGTCCAGATAGTTTTCTCCTGGTGTGAGGGAGCTACACAACATCCACGCGTACGATCCGGAAGGGTCTCTTTGGGGGGAGACCCTTTTGTTCAGAGACCGTGTCCTCAAGACGTCTGAAGAGGCATCTTGAGCCACTGAGCCAGAGACGCTGACTTCTCTAAACGTCTCCACAACTATTGGATGGGTAACGTGGACATACACGTTCCCCTCAGGACGAACTGTAATCACTTCGTTGATCCTGACTTTTCATCCGGTGGACTGCGGATCTTTGATTGAGTGCTTTCTTTAGAAACTAAGTCGCTTCATTTGTTGGTTTAGACACGTGATCCTGAACATTCGTGCTGCTCATTTGTCAACACGAACCATGGGTTCTTAGAAGATTCAGTATTAGCTCTGTTTAAACGTGGGACTTGTGTGTTCAAGGCCTGCTTTGACTTGAAAATCCAAACCACATTTTGAACTAAATTTAATAGCCAGAGAAGGAGCTAAAGAATTGGCAACTTTTATTTATCGTCTCTTCTCTTCCTCGCTCAGTCTAAACTGGGGTCCGTCTTATCAGAGCAGGAGAGGCTCTCGTGGGTCTGCAACAAACTGAAGGCCGAAGAACAAGAGAAGGGTGCAAAGCTGCAGAAAGTCACATGGGGTGCCACTAACTGCTCTGCTGCTGGTGAGCATCTGATGCAGAACTTAACCCTTTAACACCGAGTGTGTCGTCAGCAACACGTTTGCGCAAGCGCACTTTGGATTGCCGTAATTACGTCACGGTTTGTGCTATCGGAAAAATTCCAACAGTTTCCGAAAGCTGAGACGTTGCGCTTCACTGCCAATGTGGTGTCATTACGGTAATTTCACTCGCACCTCTCAGTCAAAATAACAAAAGCAAAAAAGTCCAGGCGGACATTTCGAGGCTGTAAACCTGGCTGTAAACCTGGCTGTAAAGCGCAACGTCTCAGCTTTCAGAAACCGTTGTCGTAATCCAAAGTGCGCTTGCGCAAACGTGTCTCCTGCGACACACTCGTGTTGAAGGGTTAATGTGTTTTGTAAATGTTGGTGTTTTCTGTCCAGGCTGCAGAATGAACAGAGTGAGCTGGAGGGCCTGGAGGTGAGTGACTCTGACTGAAAGGGAACAAATGGCCTGTATTTCACAAAGTGTTTACATTTGTAAAGTCACTTTTCCTTTAATTAATCCGTATGTACAGTGTGTTGACTTCACATTCCAATAACAAAACCAAAAAAGTAACATTAAAATAGACCAAACACCCCCCTCTGTACTCTGGCCCACTTGGTACAGTCCAGGCTTCCCCTTGTATAAATTGACATGGATTCTTCCACTTCTGGTTTGACAGTCGGCCATTTTGCCAGGACGTGAGGAGGACGGGAGCACGTGCCACAAACGTTTGGGGTGAGTGCGATTGCATTTCAATCAATTTGAATGTGTAAAGAAATGAGATTGAATGTGTAGCTCTTTCATTAACTTGCACGTTATGTCCGCACGCATTCCGAACTAACCAGGAATTGCATTCAGCTGTTAAATTGGCATGCTTCAATCCCACATGTTCTATTGTTTGGCTCAAGCTAACATGCTAAGACTCAGAGGCCCTGGGCTCGTTGACTGCCGTTTTTCAAACTTATTGACTCTTAACTAAACGTTAATCTTGTTATCAATCAACTGGCTGCATGTGACACTTTTCTTTGACAATGGTCAACAGGTACACGCTAAACCACGGCAGAATGTTTTCAATGTTGACAGACTGTTTGTATTTAAAGTAGCATCTGATGTTAGCATTAGCAGAATAATAGAACATGTGGGATTAAAGCATGCTAAATTATTTAAATGCAATTTGTGGTTAGTTCAGTATGCATACTGACATAATATGCAAGTTGATGAAAGCACTACATGGAATGTCATTTCTTTGCACATTTAAATTGATTGAAATGCGATGGCACTCACCCAAACGTTTGTAGCATGTGCTCCAGTCCTCATAAAATGGCTGACTGTCAGTGTAATTGTTGCAAAGCACATTTATAATGTAACTAAAGCCCTCCCACCTTTCCCATAACCCCCTGCTTCTCTCTCCCGAGACCTCGGGAGGGGACACGGCCCCCTCCCTCACCCACCGCCCGTGTTGCCCACCACCAACCAAGTGATGCTCCAGTTATCAGCCACGGGCGGGATTCGAACCACACATTGCCACCGCTAGAATCTTGCAGCTGCAAGCGAACCCACCACGCCACCAAGTCCCCTTCGCATTCGGATATGTTCTCCGGGTGCTTTTATTTCTTCACTTTGGGGTGTTGGACTTTAAAATTCACTCACGAGTTTCATAAGAGTTGAACCTACAACCTCAGACCTCCTAATCACTGTCCCAACAGACTAAGCTATTTGACTTCAGATACTTGAATGCTCTCTCTTAGAGCTTTTCACTTTTCCCTTTAGACTTCCGACTTAAGAAGTCTGAGATAAAAGCAGGGATTGAACCCACAGCCTCAAAACACCAGTCAGGCTCTAACAGCCTGAGCCACCACAAGACACCTTGAGCTCTTTGTTTCTTTGTTTCATTCTTTCCTCTGGCTGTTGGACCTCAAATGTCCACAGGATCGTCTCCAGTAACAGGACATTTGATTTCTGCTTTTCATACAATCAGCAGCAACTTTCTTCAAGAGTAAAAACAACTCATCAAGTGGTTGAGTTGCTTCAGCACTCCCACTGTTTCATCGCCTTCATGGAAACCACGGCGAATGAACAAACGAAAAGCTCAGGTTGAGTCAGAATCAGAAATACTTTATTGATCCCGGGGGGGCTGGGGGGCTGGGGGGTAACAACGTAACAACTGAGAAAGTTTTATATATATTTACTAGTTCAAGTTAAAATGACCCCCCAGCAACATGACTCTACAAATAAACCGTCTCTCTTACTGAGGAAATGGTCTCATTAGGAGCATATTTGCCTCACCATTTTTGCATCATGGATCTTACATTAAAGGCAGAGTTGGTTCCGGGTTCGGTACTCACCACAGCGTCGACGTCTCTGCGTCCGTGGGCTCTGCTGCTGGAAGTCGGTTATACACAGGTTAAACTTAAAAAATGTGAATGAAGTTTTGTATAAAAAAATGTTACGCGTAATGTTATGTGTAATGTCTCACATCCTCTCCATGACGGACTGGTCAGGCACAAGAGCACCTTCAGTGAGAGACTCATTCCTCCCAAATGTACAACAGAGCGCCACAGGAAATCTGATTCTCTGTGGGTGGGCGGGCATGCAGGGCTAACTCTCTACAACCAGAGAGCTGCACACACACACACACACACATTATTGTTTGGTACATTTTGATTCCAAGACTACGACAGACAGAAAACATTATTTTTTGAGGGTGAGACCAAATTCCTAATTGATAATCAATAATCAGGTGATCAATAACGTGTAGAGTGGAAGCAGTTCCCTACTTGGACAGGAGGGTCTTGAGGAGCTCCAGAGCTCGGGCCTCCGGGAGAGTCTTTTTCCATGTGATGGCGTCGCTGTTGTAGGTGAACTGCTGCTCCAGCTGTGCTGCCGCTGTGAAGAGTGGAGGGAGGAGGAGGAGGAGGAGGAGAGAGGAGGAGGAGAGAGGAGGAGGAGGAGGAGGGAGAGAAGGAAGCAGAGGGAGGAGGCAGAGAAGGAGGGAGGAGGAGGAGGAGAGATACTAAATACGTGAGATTGAATTTGTGCAAAACATATGCAACGTATTAAATGATGCTCAAGACTCACTTTAAACATCACGTAGCTTCAATAGAAAATCATCTAAATTAAGACCAATATTGAGCCCATTAAAAAAGGGACTCCCAGTGGTTGCAGTGTTTGTGTGTGTGTGTGTGTGTGTGGGGGGGGGGGGTTAATCGTGAAGAGCACTACTTCCTTTCATTTCATGCCGTAACACTCCCGTTTATTGTCATTGCTATCAATCTAAAGATTTTTTTCTTATTTTGAAAATCGAGGCTTTTAGTGCAGAAAACTTGTTGACTATAATGTATCACATGAATTATGATGGTTTGTATGTAAACACTTGTTCCTGCAGAGGACTCAGGAAACACTAACATCAAAACAGAAGGAGCTTTTATATTATTATTATTATTATTTATTTTTCTCTGTATCGTGCACAATTTGATATCAATCAATTTAAACGTATAAAAAGTACGATTAAATGTGGAGTTCTTTCATTGACTTGTAAATGATGTCAGTTTGCATACTGAACTAAGCATTTGTCCAGCTAAAGCTAACACACTTAGCCTCAGAGGCCCCTGTTAGCTAAATTAGCATGCTTTAGTCCCACTTATCCAGCTAGCTCAGCACTCTCCCCACTTACTGCAGTCGACCATCTTGCCTAGAGGTGACAAGGATGGGAGCACAGGCACAGAAACTGATTAATGGTGAATATGTGTACCTTTTAATATGAAGTGTTACTGGAAATACTTCACTTCAATACATCACTGTGTATTTTCCATTTTCTACTACTTTAAACTTCTACTCCACTACATTTATTAGATAACTTTAGTTACTTTGCAGCTTAATAAACAAAAATACAAAACATAATGTATTATTATAGGTTGAGATCAAACTATATTGATCTACATCAGTGTATAAAGTAATTAAAATTAGCTGGAACATTAAAGTGATGAACACAATGCATGACTTTTACTGTGATGTGTCAATTTACTGTGTAATTGTGATCACAAAAATGACAGCAAGTGTGGTTTTGAATAGAAAAACATTTTTATTACTTTAACACCATTCAAATAAAACTCTGAACAATCCATTCACACACACACACACACACACACACACACACACACACAGTCTAAAAACAGACACTCATTTTGATAAACATTGATAAACAGTGGCACAAAAATATAAAGACAGAAAAGTAAGGCAAGTTCTTTACAAAAAACTGTGATTCATAGATAAATATGACAGACAAATTAAAAAGGCACAAGGTATATATATAGATATATATATTTATATATATATAAAAAGACCATGCAGGCACATTAGGATGGAATGGGGTTGGTCTCAGTATAATTGGCTGGAGTGGCTTCCTGTTCTCCTGGTTCCATGTTGTTACTAGGATCTTGTGTGGCCCTTGGGAAGCTGGAGGCCCCAGTGTTACAGAAGAAGAAACATTGGCAGATGCTTATGGAGGACAACAAGAGTCACAGAAATAGTAATACAACATTTCATTAATTAATAACTAGTTGTACAATAAAGATAGGCATTTATAAGTTAATTTACAAACAAATGTATTAATCTATAAATAGTTTAAGTTACAAAGTCATTCATTTGATATTTTAATGCACAATACAAAGGAATTATAAAGGTAATTTACAAATGAAATATTAATCCAATCAAAGAGTTCAAATTAAAAAGGGACTTACAAAAAACAATCAGTAAGTACATCATTTAAAAATACATTAATGAATTCATGAATAAATAATAGAATTTAAAAATCTATTTGAAAGTACAGTTTACAAAGAGAAATGAATAACTGGATTCAAATTGCATTAAGTATACAGATCAGACCTTTTCTTATTAGCTGTTGCATTTGCTTAGTCATTTAGCCTTTCTGTGACACTGTCTTTCACCAGGTGAAACAATGCAAATTAGTCATAGGATGTAACAGTTCTTCCTCCACCACCTTCTCCTTCCCACAGCCATATCATACGTCTGCATATGACATGTCAGGTGAGGGACACTCAATTTGTGAATCCAGTTATTTATTTCTCTTTTTAAACGGTATTTTCAATGAATTCATGAATGAATTGATGCATTTTTAAATGATGTACTTATTAACTGTCTTATGTTGTTTTTGTAAATCCCTGCTTAATTTGAACTATTTATTGATTATTAATATTTAATTTGTAAATTATTTTATAATTCCTCTTTGTAATGCACATTAAAATGTCAAATAATGAATTACTTTGTGATTTAGTCTAGTTATTTATAGATTAATACATTAATTTGTAAACTAATTTATTAATGCCTATTTTTCTTGTACAATTAGCTATTAATTAATTAAATGTTTTCTTACCCTTTCTGTGACTGGTCCTCCATAGATGCTGAGGTAAACTGCATTCATGTTTAAGTAGATTTAAAAACTATGGCTTAAAGCAGAAGTCCCTTGTGATGATTAAATCTGTCAAAGCAAACAAATCCCTTTAAATTAAACGGTCAGTCTTTGGTAAAAGAAAACAAAGGTAGTTAAAACGATTGGCCTGCAGAGGGGAGAAACAAAGTGTGTGGAAAGCTCTGCTAGTCCCTGGATCATTCAGCATCAACATCTAACCACCAGGGGGGAGCAGAGTGCCATGAAACCGTACTTAATCCCATAAGAGCAGAAAAACGTCACCCACACAGCAAAGCAAGAGAGTAAGAAGGAGCCTAGCTCGTCATAACCCAACCAAACAGGAGTGGTAGAGGATGAAGATTGAAATTAGCATGTGTTGGAAGATCAAGAGCTCGTTCAGAGTCCAGAGAGAAAAGAAATCAGAGAGTCCAGTGTTGGCACCTTATCACGACGGTGGTGTGTTCTCAAAGGAAGGCCAGCTTCTCAGAGCATGAATGACTGGGTGTGTTTAAAGTCCTGGGGCTGAGGGACACAGGACAAAAAAGACATATTTAAGTATTGACTTGCACTCATTTCAGAATTATGGCTCTCGTGACGTGATTTCAATCAAAAACACAGAAATGTTCATTAGGTAAGTGTGAGCTGCTCGTGCTTAAGTCAGCGCTTTGCTCATGTTAGCGCTCAGAGCCCAACATGAGAGGGAGAGGGGGGTGAGATGCAGGGAGGAAGAGGACAAAAACACTTACTTCTTGGGGCGGAGGGATGTAGTTGACATTGGACCTGAAAGACAAAGACATGGGTAAGCACATCGGACAGTTTGACACAGTCACAAAGAAGAGAAGACACTCGAGGCGGACAGCTGTATCCTGAGTCATATCTTGCCCTGCATAAATAATGCACATCATCATACATGGCAAACCTCCCATTGGGTAAAAAGGAAAGTCTGACTCTGAACTCTCAACGACTGAGCAGGACTAAAAATGTACCTAACAAACTGGCGACTGACTGTACTAGCAAATACAAGTCTATGGGTCCTCTGCTGGTCTGCCTGTGGAAGCAAAAAGAGGCCGAAATCCTTTGAATTGTATACACAACTGAATACCTAAATGTGGAATGTAATCATGACTGAATACTCAAAGGAATAGTTTGACATTTTGATAAATACGCTCAGGCCTGTCAGGGAACCAGCGCAGACTCATTCGGGACCGTGGCACAAGCATATTTACCAAAATGTCAAACTATTCCTTTTAAGTATTCAGTCATGGTTACATTTCACATTCAGGCATTCAGTTGCGTGTCAGATTGAAATGATTACGGCTGTTAGTTGCTTCCATATCTGTCTGTCGGCCTAAGGGTCACACTCACATGTCCTCAGTTCTGTGCAAGGTTTGGCTGCTGATGTGGGCTGCACCATGACACTGGGAGATCCAAAATGACCTGTAGGGGGTCAGTGTGTTGACTTTACAAAGGATCAACAGGAGTCATTTCGAACTCACACTGCACACCATGCTTTTATGGAGTTTATTAAATCATTCATCAAGGTGAGCTTGAAAACAGGTTTGACGATGTAACCCTAGTTCTGTGAACTTGTACCTGTAATTCAGGTCATTGCAGGTTTATTTTTTGAGCAAGCAATGACCTGCATATACACATTTTCCAAACAGAAATTACAGGCGCAAGTTCATGGAACTAGGGTTACCACCTTTAAATTACAAAATAAAACTACATTACAGGCTATTTTCAAGCACACCTTTATGAATGATTGAATATTTCATATATTAGCGGCAATTCTGTACAGACATGCAGCCAATCATGATGCAGCAGAGTTGAACGAAATGCTGGAGCGAGGAGGTCAAGTGGTGAGCCAATCACATGCAGCAATCCAACACCCCAATAAAGAAAGTCTCAACCCCATGACTCTTTTCTACTGCCTCTGTCAGGTTTGTGATACAGCTGTGGAAGTGTCCTTGAGCAACACACATAACACCCACACATAAAATGCCCACTTAAGAATAAATACAAGGTTACAGTAAGTGTTTATGTTGTTCCCCAAGGCTCCAGTTTAGGCCCCCTATAGATCTATATTTATCCATTAAAGCAACATATCCTACTTTTATTACAAAACAGCATAAGTAAATAAGTTAGAAAATCATCACTATCAGTGTTAAATTTAAATGATTAATTCATTATAAGTTTTTGCAAAGAAAACAGCTGTTTCCTCATTAAAAGAATGTTTCAATATCTGTCTGAAATGCCAGCTGAGGGAGCTACATGTATGTAATATAACCATCAGCGTACATTGACAGCTATGTGTTTTGTTCAAGGACACTTTGAAGATCCTAAAAACTAAAACAAGACTTCACTCGCGTCAATCTCAGTGACAAACAGCCAAAAGTCTCCTTCTTTATCACAACCACCATCAACCGGAACATCCATCTAACCACTTTGCTCTGAAAGGCAGAGCTAAATCCCAGATCTGCATTCCTACTCTAACTTGTGCCTAATATTGGTGCATCAGATATCTTGTCACATTGCCTTTGAGTCTTTGTGAAGAAGCCTGTTCTATAAATAGGAAAGTTGACACTGACAGCTCCAGTTAGCTCAGTGGGATAAGCATCAGACTTTAACCTAGACAAAAGAGCTTCCGCATCAGCTTCAAGGAGAGCTCTCCATCAAACACGGCCGCAGTAACAAGCCAGTAATCAAATAACATAAAGTCAAGCGAGTTAGGCCAGTCACACGAGGACATGCATTTATGTCTCTGTGGTTTCAGGCCGAACAGCCAGTCAAGCAGCAAAACGTCCTAACACCCACTCTGGTGTGTTTGCAGGACAACCCTGTTATTGTGTGTAACTGCAGTGCACTAACAGCCCTCTGCTCTGCCACCGTCTCATTCCTCAATCTCCTCAATATCTAAATAATCCATTTCAAATTACCCATCCAATCAGTTTAATTGCTTGCAATTCTTTCCACTGCCAATATTTCCCTCCTTGCTGATTAACAGCCAGTAATTATTCCATAATTATGTTGCCCTGATTATTTCTCCTCCTTTAATTGTCTGCATTTTTTTTTTTTTTTTTTACATCATCTGTCTTGTTACATTCTGACATGATTCCAACAGATGTACATCTGCCTGGAAGCGGCAATCAATTTAAAACAACAACCTTTTCCCATGGTTTTTACATCTGCTGCCGCCAATCACTGCGTGAGTAGAAACACAGGCACGGCTGTGGCTCACACACTTATAGACACACACTGTCACAGCTGTCACTCTATACAGTCCTGACTCGGCATACAGACACTAAGTGCAACAACAACCCACTCACTCATCCACCCATCCCCCCCGCCCACCTCCTCAATCTTCAGTGTGTAGGGTATTAGCCTGTGTTTGTTCACATCAATGTTAATGCAATCACAGAGCTCTTACCTTCCTCTGTGTCCTGCTGATGGACGAGTCAGGAACACCATGTAAGACAAAACAGAGCGGATGTCACAATAAAACAATATCTCTATTAATTGGAAGCTCATTAGATCGAAAGAACGACTGAACTGAAGAGACAAACTCACGGCTGAAGAAGCCGTTGCGGTGTAAGAGGAATCCCCCGCATCCACAGACCACGATGACCAGGCAGATCACCACCACCGCCGCCACCACGGCTGAGACGTTGACGTCCTCTGGAGGCGAGAGGGAACGAAGACTTGAGTTATGGTCTGTTTTACAGAGGCAGCTGTAAATAGTAGTAATCATAAAGTCTCCAAACATTAACATAAACAGGAAGGCTGTCTAACGCCTTTTCCTGTACTCCAATAATATTTCCTCTAATTTATTAAGTGCATTAAACGGTTGCCTACATTAACCTACAGTATATTGTATAATTTATTAGCAAGCTGAAGACCTTTCTGACAAAATAGCATAACTTTACATTGTGTAAATTTGTCCCAAAATGCATAAAGTAGCCCTTCAAATGTCTATTTTGTAAAGATGTTTCAGATATTAGAAGCAGGGTGAAATATGTGTGGTGGGCTGTTCCTCTCCACTGCATCCCTGATTTTATCCTGTGCTGAAAGGTGTGGGGGAAGAGGCAGGATAAAGTGTGGAAACACACACACACACACACACACACACACACCTATCGTCATGTGCTTGCCCTCGCACATCTTGGGCGGTCCCACTCCGTTTGAAGCCAGGCAGCTGTATCGGCCTGTGTCCTCTTTGGCTACAGCTTTAAACTCCTGCAGAGGAGACAGAGAGGGGGAGAAGAAAACTTTTATGATGACGGGTTCAACATCCTTCCCTGTTTCCCTTATCTGCAGACACACACACTCACCAGTATTCCTGTGTGTGAGTTGATTAGATAGGTGGCGTTGGCAAGGCGGGGAGGGCTGATCGGCTGGCTGTCCTTGAACCAGGAGTATGTAGCAGGCGGGATGCTCTGCTGGTCTCTACAACGCAGCTGCACCACTGAGCCCGTCACTGCCCCACTGGGGATTTCGCAGGACGGAGTGTGTGGGGGCACTGGAGGGCAGGACAAGGGAAGTTAGTTAAAGCAAAACCTGGAAACACAAGCCAATCTTCTCAACATTTTAGCCATTTTTAAGTCATGGATTCTCTTTGGGTCGTACCCAGGACTTTGAGCGTGACGTTGGTCTCGCCCAGGTTGACAGAGTCAAGGGGAGCGCTGATCTCACAACGGTACTCCCCAGCATCCTCCTGGGTCACCCTCTGCAGCGTCACCGTGGCCGCTTCAATGGTTGCCCTGCCCTCGAAGGGACCTGAGAGAAAGGACAGAAGGTCAGGAAGGTCAGTAAGAGGAAAGGTCTTCCCTGGCTGCGGGCTAAAGCCACTATGTGCGTGTTTTAATCCATCATTTACATTGCTGCCACCTAAATATGAGACGTTACATTCGGATCATAGTGGAGCATTTAGCAGCTAAAGAGCCAGACAGTTCCTTTCAGAGATGGTAGAGACCAAAACCAGAGCTAAAAGACAGTGAATATTGGACTTATATTGGTCACGTAGTCAAACAACTCCACATGAATGATAATGCAAAAATAAAAGTAGTTATTGCAGGCTTAAGATACTGTATCCATTCTGTGGCCAGCATTGGTTGATTTGTTTATATTTTATTCATTGATTCATCACCAAATATTAAATCAAACCACTGTAGTATGAGTGAAATAAATACAAATACAAAAATAACTAATTAAAAAATACATTATGACCACGCCTATTTTACTTTATAAACCAATATCATATTTTTGTTTGAGAAAATTTGGGAGAGAAAAATGTTGCACGTGATGTAAACTCAACAGCTACTTCACACTAAAAGCCTTCCAGCAAAGAGAAGTGGTTGTCTTTTACTGTGAAGCAGCTGCAGGAAGTGCAGAGTTTCAGGGGCTCAGAGCAGCAAAGGTTAGGTTAGTCAACTTGTTTACAGATAACCCTGACCCACAAGGTTACAGGGTGCATTTACAGCTAATTTGTTGCCCCCTTAAACAGATAATCCAGTCAGTGGGTGGAAGAGTCGGTTTCAGTGGCATGACTTTTCATGAACTTACAAGACACTTGTAAGGCAGCTCTTTCTAAGAAATGTCCTGACATTGTGCAAACCGTAACTCTTTTAAACTAACTTCAGCTGTGAAGTAGAGCTACAGATGAAGAGGCGGCGACTGGTCAGAGGCATCTCAAAGCCTCGACATATTAAAGAAAACAGTCAGGCTAACTACGCTGTCTGTGAAAGAGACTGTCTGGGTGAAAGCTACTGTGATTTATTATTTCTTTCACCCATCTAATCCTAAACCACAAAGCAGAGGAATCAAGGACAGGTTAAAATTTCATGCCTTGACACCACTGACACATAGACTGGGCTTAAAATATCTCTACAGTTTATCCATCATTCCTGTCTCACTGTCTCCGGGTGGTGTTTTTTTTTTCCTCATCCTGTGTGGCAAACCCCTTCCAGCTGGTACTGCAAGCTGATTAAAACGAGTGCCCTGTTTGTCACCCAGGGGATAAAGAGCAACAGGCTGCATTCTCACCTTTGAAATGTCCATCAAAGTACACGAAGGAGACACCTTTTCCCTTCTTCTTCCACTCGATGCGCGGGTTCTGGTCCTTCTCTGTGCGGAACATGCAGGACAGCACCGCATCTGAAAAAGAGAAATGTGACCGTGAGATATTTATGGCAGAACAGCAAAGTCTTCAATCAGTGGCATTTTTAAAAACTGCTTGGTCTATTTACAGCTCTACTGTTTATTCTGTCAAGAGAGAATCTGATAAAGCAGCAACTCTGGAGGGTAAAAAAGAAAAGCTGCTATTTCTGCCTCACCTGAGAACTCGCGCACCTCCACCTTGTGTCTGTTGGTCGACACGGTGACAGGAGTGGAGGGGGAACCTGGTGGGGGTGGAGAAGAAGAAGAGGAGGGGAGGGAGAGTGGGAGATGAAAAAAAAATGGGAGCGAGAGCAGTTCAGAACGCAATATTGCTTGCCATCCATTAGGGGGCAAGGTGAATTGGGTAAAGTGCTCCACGCTGCCCGCCAACTGCAAGAGGAGAATGCTTAATGGCTGACTTTGGTCTCTGTTACTCTACTGTCTGAGGCAAACACAGCAGACTTGAGTTTTTCTCCAGGAAGTTGGAGGTAAGGGTAGGATTACTCCCTCCTCCGCTTTAATCCTGCAGGGTTAAGGAGCAGCCGGCCGTATGTTTACTTAAGCGCAGGTTAGGACAAGGTCGCCAAGCATCTCATGAGAGGCTTGTCCAGATTAACCCGATGTATAGGGCGGGCATTAGAAAGAACCGGTTGGCACACTGTCCTTGTTTGTTTCCCCGGCCGTCTGTGTGTCACTGACACCCGGCATCCAAACAGGAAGAGGAAGTGGGAGACTGCCTTTCCTGTGTGCTGATTGGTTTACTGGGGCGGATTATTGTCTCGTCGTCCTGTTGTTAAATACAGGTTCAATGCTGGTGAAGGTTACCAGAGGGAGAAAGCGGTTAGAAGCATGCACACTACTGCTGCTGCACGGCCATAACATCTCCCACAAGTCTGCAAATTAAGAAAAGGGAAAAAAAAGATCTTTATCCTGAAGGCCATGCATTTTTGAAATTACATGATAAATGTTGGATGGGCCTCTGGGGTACTTACTCAGAACATTAAGGGCTATGAAAAACTACTAATTTGGCGTTAACGAAGATGTCACCTTCACATATTCTTGAAAGCTTCACTTGGGCCAGGAAACACACTCTCTCTCTCTCACACACACACACATTTACTTTTCCTGCCATTGTTTCTGCAAATGTCACCACATGTGCAGATTCAAATCTCACTATTCTAAACTCAAAAAACACGTATAACTTATTACTGTCTGTTGTGCAGTTTCCTGTTTGTCAGTAAATTCCTGTGAGGGCCCATTGTTACTGGATTACAATGAAAAGTGTTCTCTATGAGAGGTGAAGGGAGGGGTGACATGGAAGAATGGAGGGCCGCGCTGAGACAAAAGGCAGGAAGCGTGGAACAGAACAGGAAGGTGGCCATGTTGGACGGCCATACCAAAAGAGTTTCTATGCAGCCCCAAAAGGTCTCACTCACTCTAATTTCCATGACAACAGCTATTTTTAAATTATCTTTTAAATAAACAACAGCCTATACAATAATAATGTCATCTGCCAAATGCGGCATAACGCGCACTCATAAAAGCTTTTTCCTGAAGTTGGCTCAATTTACACCAGCTTCACTTGGCCAAACTTTGAGCCAAGTGAATCCAAACAGCACTCTCTCCCTCCAGACGCTCCAGCTACTTCGCCTCACTTTGCCATGTGTTGACTTGCGGCAGTGTAACAGGATTATCATCGTAGCCTTGGCTTGCGTACCTCGACACCCTCTGAGGAGCATTGTCTCACTAAAGGATGAACAAGACGAGGGAGGGCGATACAATGAGATTAAAAAAGGGACGAGAAGGAACGACAAAAGGAGAGATGAGCGGCACTAAGAATAGAATACAAATGAAGTGGAGTGGAGGAGAGTGAGGTGGAGGGGAGGGTGGACGGGTGGAGGTTGGTGGAGGAGGAGGGGACCAGAGACCTGCAGAAGCATGAATAAAAGAGAGTGGGATTGAAGGCGAGGGAGATCCTCTCAGACAGTAGGACTGTGAATGGGAGAAGCTCTTGTCACATAGTGTGAGACCAGGCCTGCCGCCACCTTGAAGGGTGTCTCTTTGAGAAGGAAGAAAT
This sequence comes from Enoplosus armatus, assembly GCF_043641665.1. Classification (NCBI taxonomy): domain Eukaryota; kingdom Metazoa; phylum Chordata; class Actinopteri; order Centrarchiformes; family Enoplosidae; genus Enoplosus; species Enoplosus armatus. The sequence continues at coordinate 5,684,836 of NC_092203.1, forward strand.
GAAGCAGGGCTGACAACATGCCCGCACACACACACACACACACACACACACACACACACACACACACATCAAAAAATGAGCAAAGAGGCTCTTGCATGTGAGGTCCCACTGCCCCTGTGTCGTGCCTCCACTACTATGAACACTGTCAGCTTCAATGGCCTCAATTAACCACGAAGGCGTTGAGGCAGACAATGAACACATGGCCTGCTCGGATCATTTCACGATTGCATGGTGGATAATGTAACATAGAAGTCACGTTTAGAGACAAATGTCTGCTAGCATGCCAAAAGTTGACACACTGAGCACTGGATGTCACTTCACTGTTGCTCACGTGCAGCTCTTTTGGCTGTTTTGCCCAGTAAAGGCATGAATTGATCTAACTATTGTTGAGAGGCTGGTACGAAACGGAAGCCCTAACCCTTGACTTTGAGGACCAATCATGAGTCAGATCTGGTCCATATACGGCTGCCAGCAGACTTGGGCCGCTGTTGAGCCGAGCAGTGGCTAGCTAAATGTGTGGCCTTATCAAGTCGTATAGCTTCAGTTTGACTAGATTTGCTCCACCACAAGGATCATTTTAATGAGCATGGAGCACAAACTGAAATAGGTGTCAGAAAATTGTTGAATAAAGTTTTTTCATGTGCTTCCCAGCAGCAGGTCTCTGATGGTCCTCCAAATATGGCATCAGATGTAGCCACTGTGGTAATTAAAATGCATCTGCAAAGGATCTGTTGTGGCTCTGAAGCACATCAACACAAAGGCGTCTACACAGACAAGCTTACACACACACACACACACACACACACCTCGTGCGTGGCATTAACATCAACCAAACACTGCGACAGCTTAAACTCACAGAGGGACTGCCACCCCTTGCCTGGGCAAAAATAGAAAGATGGCACGCTCGCTCCTTGGCACGCAGCTTTACTCTCATTACGTGGTCCATACAGAGTGTTACAGAGACTGGGGGTGGGTGTTGCCACGGCCGTGCCGAGGTCAAAGGCATGGCGCAGCAATAATTAAGGCACTTATTCAAATTAACGGGGAACAAATGAGAGAGGAAGGGACACGGACTCGCAGGACATATCCTGTCCGGCTGTGTGATATAGATAACGTGAATGTGGACGGTGCACACACGTTTCAAGGCTGTGGGGGGTGCAGAGAAAAACAGGGTGAGGACTGTGTGTGCGTGTGTTCACCATCTGAACAAAGCCTCTCTGTATGACTGTAACCCTGTGAGCAACAGCTGTCTCAGTCAGTCGGAGGGAGGGGGGTGGGGGGTCTCTTGCCACAGAGACCCACCCAAAACATTTCCTCCTGGAGTTTTTTTTTTTTTCTTTTAAAACAATACACTCCAAAGCGTTCAACAGAGCTGAGGCAGATTTGATGTTGACATCTATCAGTGCTCCAGATGATGACTGATTTGTGTCAGGTTGTCCACAGCGGGACAGGACACACACACACCTCTTGTGAACTCGTGACCCGGTGGCCTGACAGGTGGCAAAATGTGGACAACACAGAGTAAAATATGCGTCACTCACTCTCACTGTCTCATCACATCTATCTCAAACTGCTGCTGCTCCCCTGGAGTCCTAACAGCACTTTTACTGCTTTCTCTTTTTCCTGTATATCACACAGGTTTCCACGCATCATCATCGTCACGGGAAGTTTTTTTTTTTGCAATTTAAAGAAACAGGTTTTCTTGCGTTTTAATTTCCACTTGTATTTTCCTGATTTGTTCAGTCTCCTGGTAACATCCCTGCTATGAAAACACCTCGTCATGAGGAAAAACAGTTTGAAGCTTCTGGTGGTCATCCAACCCTCTGACCTCATGCACGGATCCACCACCTCTTCTGCCAACACGGGTGCCCACCCGCCACCACCACGCCGCCCACACCCTTAGGTGGCACACCGCCAAGTACAACTTTAGGGCCAACTTGTAGGAACCCAGTCTGGCTGCATCGTCACCACAGCCCACTCTCACAGAGGGGCTTTAACTAAACTGCCAAATCACAAAACAGGGAACAGCTGGTAACACACACAAAATAAGAAAAAAATGCCAATTTCTTTAGTTTTTATATTTAACTTTAAAATGAATAATTCTGCCACTAATCATTCCAATGCAAAGCCATGTTTTCAGACGAATATATCTCGTTTTAAACAACTGTGAGACATAATACAACTGATCTCAAGAAAAGTCACTTAATAAAAGCACTTTTTTGAAAAACAAGAAAAAGTGTCTCTCCATGTGTCACTTGTATGATTTTAAGTCTATTTTTTGTTTAACAACAACAGTAAAAATACACTAAAGCTGCTATTACTCATGTGACTCCTGAGCGTTGTCTCCTGGAGAGGAGTAGAGAAACGCTTAGTTCTTCTCAGTGAATAGTTTCCGTTTGCCACTTACATTGCATCAGTAAAATAACAATAGGAAGATACAGGGACGTCCCCTCCATTATCGTCCACAACTCTGGCTGAGTCTGGTCTTCCCTGGACGGAGCGAGGAGGCAGATTCTGAGCCTCAGCTTTCTTCTCGCACTTGTTCACAACTCTCCAATAATTCATTCAGCTTCCAGGGAATAAACTGCTCTCCAGTGGGGAAGCGAGCGGACCGGCCCGGCGCGGAACGGAACGGAAAGGAGCGACACGGCGCGGAGCTTCTTTAAAGCGGGCGGATGAGCGGGACGCACCTCCGGGACCGATCGGTCAGAGGCGCCGGTGTCCTGGCTGGGGGAGTGTGGCTGGGAGCGGCGTGCCTCGGTTACGATCACAGACGCGGATGAACGTCCTCTCGTCTTGCTGTGCGGTTTCGGCGCTGGTGGAGGTGGAGATGGAGGTGGAGGTGGAGGGAGGGCGGGGTGTGCTTTCAGACGAGCAGAGCGGCGGAGCGCCGAGAGCGCAGCGCCGTGTCCAAGAGGCGCACTGCACTACCAAGCGACCACATAACGGCAGTCTGCTGGGTTGGGCAGCGAGGTGTGGCACGCATCATACCTTAGTCCGACTGGGACCCGGTTTGACCCGAACGTTTTTTTAAGCTCACAGATTTATTTGGAAGCTACATATGAAACATTTTAATCCAAATCCCTCAAAACAGAAACAGTCTGATTTCCTGTTGGGTTGCCAGGTTGCGAAAAACCCCGTTGACTGATATGATATATGGACTATACGAGCCCTTACCTTCTAGAGAAGAAGATCTGGACCAAGATCCATTAACTAACAACATTTATTAATGGATTACCAACATTAATAATGACCTTCTAAACACCAGCAAAAGCCTTTTTCACAACCTGGCAACCCTACATTTATTCTTAGGTATGGTTATACTTATACCTATCTATAAATGATTAATAGACAGAGTACAACGTTGCCTTATTAAAGTAGGGCATTAATAAAAACGTCATAAATGAGATTAGCGATTTTTTGACGACAGGTTGCAGTCAAAGTTTGGAGTTGGAACTAAAAAAGTGAATGACTTTCGGGAACACGAACTCCACATTTGATCCGATCAATGATCCCCAGTGAATTACTGTTGACTAAGCAAGTGTCCAGACTGGCCAATATTAGGACTCCGCCTCAACACTTTCATTGCTTTCAGTCAGCCCTTCCACTATAAAATCAAATGACCTCATATTGCTCTTCAGCATAAAATGGAGAACAGAAACACATTATGAATTCATTTCTAGGAATGCATTATTCCAGAGTGTTTTAGTAGCTATTCAAATTTAATCATGTTTGAGCAGCGGCGGCGCAGGCACAGCAGTCGTTCCTAAACATCTCGAGCGCTACAGCGGCGAGGAATTCAGGGCAGCGATTCAAACATCTCAATTGGTGCTGGTGGTGTGACAAGCTCCAAGACCGAGGCATATGTCCTTGGGTGTGTCTCACACATTGTCAGTGTGTGTTGGCGTGGGGGGTAGTGGTGGTGGCGGTAGTAGGATGCTTGAGTGGGAGCAACAGCTGCACAGTGGCTAACTTTTCTGGCCCTGAGGCTTTGGTCAATCTTCAGCCGCCTCCTGATGGTGACTGATACAGTTGGAGTGTGATTAAATGCAGGGATAAAAGGACGGAAGAAGCCTGCTGAACATGAAGGGGGCTTTATGCTACCGGTCTTTTACGTTCCTTGTTTGTCCAAAGACTCGCACAGTGGCAGAGACTCGAATGTCAAATCTGTAATGTACAATGGGGGAGGGGGGAGGGGTGAACAGTCTGGGGAAGGGAGCCACTCAATTTTCTTTTATCATTGGTGGTCTTAAAACCTTACCAGCTGTCAGTAGCCACCTGTACTATTACACAAATGGTGGGCTTTCAGCACCGTGATATTAAAACCTAGTGGTGCCACTTTCTAATTAGACTTCCTTGAAGTTATTATAAGTTGTGACTAATGTTTTACAAAAGGAATAGTTCCACATGTGTGGAGCTTATTTGCTTTCTTGCCGTGAGTTAGATGAGAAGATTGACAGCACTCTCATATCTGTGTACTGACCTGGACATGAGAGTCGATTAGCTTAGCATAACTCCAAAAGTTCAAAAATACATCTACCAGCACCTCTAAAGCTCACTAATTAATATGTTCTGTCTCGTCACAAACTCAAAAATTACTTTAACATTGTCAAAACAAAAAACTGTACTTATTTACTAATGCTTCATTTATGAGATATAAGCCATTAATAATTATTAACCAGTAACTTAAAGCTTCTATAATAAGGTGTCTCATTGGAAAGTGGTACCCAACTATATTAGCCTGTGATTCCATTTCTGGCAGAAACCAGCAGCGTTGTCTAATGTGTCAAAACGCCTGGAATCCTGGGAAAGACAAAAAAGAAAGTGCCTCATGGCTCCAATCCTCTGGCTTGCTCACACTTTTTCACACTTGACTCCGAACACACTCTGAGGATTGATAGCCACCTGTTTGACGAGTGATAGACAACAACAGCTGCACTGCTGCCTGACCTTCAGCCAATACACACACACACACACACACACTGTGTTGTTAAGCAAACTGCTGACACACACCCAAACGCACATCCACACATTTCCATTCTCACTCCTACACGCCCGCAATCAGCTCAACAGTTATAAACTCAAGCAGCTCGCCCTCTCAACACACACGACACAAGAATGACGCTTGTGTTTTGTACGACAACGTGGGTCACAGGAAACCATTCACTTCAACATGTGGCGATTTCAGAAGAAAGAGATAAGTGGAGTTATCTTTATGGTTTTTACACATTTATTGAACAAATAATACAATCAGGTACATGTCTGTGTATGTGTGTGTGTGGAAGGTTACACAGGTCGTTACTGGCTGGTCGGAGGTGGAGTCACTTCTTCAGGTCTTGACACCTCAACCTGTACAACAAAAAAAAAAAAAACGTTAACGATGTTAACAGTTACTTCAAATAACTGTTACATCCTGATTTCTGTCTTTGCTGAAGGTTTAATAAAGTAGAAATGACCTAAAAATTATCTTTAAAAGGACGTTTCTGCGGAGATGTTGGAGGGGTGTGGAGGCATCTGTTTGCAGCGTGGGCGGCCATGTTTTGAGCGCCAGCTGGAGGCAGACGGGGGACATGCTTCCCTACTGCCTGCAGCCGGCTCACAAAACGCGCCCGCCCACGCCTCGCTGCGTTTATGGACCTGTTTCTGGCAAGTTCTGTATGGTAGCACATACAGAAGGTGGGCAAAATAACACAAACCTTTCAACTTTACAATATAACGTGTTACAACGCCACAGCCTTAAAATATAAAGATGGAACAATATCTCTTTAAAACAGTCTCGTAAAAAGTTGTATTGTAGGGCTACTGTACAGGGTTGCATTGGACTGTAAGGTGTTCCTGTTATTTTGTCCACCTGGATCTAGGCTTTCAGGGGAAAAACTTATAATGTATGTAATCCAATGCTTAACACATGCATCCACTCTGAAACATCTAATCCAACTCAAACGTCAAAGATTTTGTCTGTAATTAACTTCCAAACTTATTCAGAGGAGAAAACAAAGGTGGACTGTCAGAAAACAGTTTTAAGTCAGGTTCAACTTTGACCTACTCTGCTCACCATACTTTGCACACACAGCTTTCCTGTGCAGTGAGGGATTATTAGCAACATTTTACTTCCAAATAAAGTGGTTTAGATAATCTGGCTAAACTGCAAGCTTGTTTACAACCTGTCTAATTGTCTGACTGCCCAGATGGACTTTGTTGCAGAAATATGGCCGTGCTCCCAGATCTCTCCACAATTGCTTTAGAGAGTTTTATGTAATCATAACTGACAGAAGTAATGGCCAAGACAACAAAAATAAGGCCCAAGTTGAAATAAGAGTAGTGAACACATGGGGGGACATGAGGACATAATTACCACTATTTACAATATTCACATAAAATAAAGACAAGTGTAAATATTGTGTACATAGGGGGTACTAATGAAATACTTAACTACCTACCTATTACGCTGTAATTTGCGAGCATCATCTAAAGCGTTACCAAACATTTTTTGAATGAGCTGTTGCAGGGAAGGATATCATGTGCATTAGGTCGACACATACTGAATATTCTGCAGCACGAACGTCCTTCAGAAGGCCTGTTTCAGTTTATAGCTCCTGTACTGATTAGTGGTAGTGATGCTCTGTTAACAAGTGGGACAAAAAGGACAGGACGTCTGCCCTCTATACACATATCATATGCACACTCAAAACAGCAAACATTAGTGCGTCAGGTGATAATATGGAAGTGTCCTCTAAGACCATAAAACTGATGTCCTGCAGCTCCTGCAGCAGCTCTGCATGCTAATCCTGTGCTTGTAAAAACTCCAGAAAGAAGTGATCCAAATATCCTCCACTTTGAATGTCGGTCCAACTCTGACGCTCATACTTTTGTCTTTAATAAAGTGCTACTTCAATTCCCTCAATAAACCAATCTCTGTGAAAAAAATGTAGGCCACAGAGCACAGTATGTCATCAGTTGCCAAATCAAGTGTGTCTATTAACGAGTACATCTTTTTTTTCTTTTCATTACGCAATCAGTGATGCACAGAGAATGCCAGAAAGGCTGCAGCAAAATATATTTCGCCTAGATGGCTCCATCCAAAATTAACTCGTAGCCTAGATTGAATTTGAAGAATTTATGCTTCTCCTTTAGTGCTGGAGTCAAACTTGGTTATGCTCAGACAGAGTGGATTCAACTTTGCATCCATCGGAGAGTCACGATGTACAACGTCTACAATAAAGAGCCTTGAACTTTGAGAGATTTAAAAATACTTCTTCCTTGGATCTCCAGTTAGCGTCTGATTCTTTGATGTGGAGTTCAGAAAACAGCGGTTTGTCCCTCGTGAGGAGGATGAGACCTGCTTTTTCCTGAACACTACAGCCCACACTGCGTCTCCTCTCTCGGCTTTTTGCCAAAATACAAATGAAAAGCAATAAAAATAGCAGTGTTAAATCCTATCCTCTGGCTACTTTGTGAAATCTGAAGTGATGGCTTCAGCCAGGGAGCAAGCTGGCTGAATGTGGAACAGGCGGTAATTTGGACAAGTATCCAACATCTAGACCAGACAACTACCCCAAAACACTAACAGACCTCCTTCTCTGAGCTGGCCTCAGTGCTTCAGCTTTGATGTCACTGCTGTTGGATGACCGTGTGATAATTGTTGTTCTTACCAGTTTCTCTGCCCGCTGCCTCAGTTTCCTCCATACTGTGTGGTGAGCCTGCAGAGAGGAGCACAACGTGACTAGCAGGCACATGTAGACACCCAGAAAGTACTTTGACTGCGCCATACACTTCTGTGCTATTACACAGGACAAGCTTCGATATTAGAAGAGCAACTAAATGTCATATATGATATGTTCCATGGCAACGCCGGTTTTATCAATAATTGAGGGAAACCTCTGCAGACTGACATGACTGACTAAAATTAATTGACACTGAAACCTGTCATTGCCTGAGGTGAAGGTGTCAATAGTGGTCAGGTGACACTAATCAAGATTTTAAAATACAACTAACGAACTGTCTCGCATGCAGGTTTTAATCATCGAGTGATCACAAAAGTTACATTTAACAAAAAAAAAATGAAAAAAAAAAAACAATCACAGAGTCCTCAACTGAGCTTTCTGGATGTCTGCAGTGTATTTAAGTCATTATATTCCACACACACGTCCCTACCTGCAGCTGCAGAGGCAGGGAGAGGCCCTGTGTGCGACGGTGGAGACCCCAGGGTCCCTGTCCGAGGCTGTGGAGGGCCGTCACCTCATACTGGGAGCACAGGCCTGTCCTGGCCACCAGGGGGCCAGCACTCAGCAGCACATGGTCACCACATCTTCAAAAAAAGGTAAACAATTATGGGAGATGTACATATTACATACCATCCTTGATATTCATAATGTGACATGGAACTGTCAACACTGGAAACATGTAGGCAGGAAATTAAGGTTTAAACCAAAATGTGTGCATGAAAAAATCACCTGTAGAGCATCACTGTGCCTTTGGGATTTTGTGCCGCCTTCTGTTCCACTTCTTCCTGTTTACACCTGGGAGAGACAGAGAAAAAGCTCAACAACAACAACAGTCATTATGTGTTTATGAGTTTACTGGAGAGGGACCAGGCAGGGACAGGAAACAAAGAGACACAAGAAGGACAGGTATGGAGCGAGAAAAAGCATACAAAACAGTGGCAGATAGTACTGAGCAGGGGTCAGTTTACCTGCTGTGTGAGAAGACCTCCAGCGCCACAGACGGCACAACCTCCAAAGGCTCCCAGGCCAGGTCCTGGTGGATCAGCTGCTGGGCCCCTCGGGTCAGAGACCGCAACGACTCCTGGAGAGGAAAAACAGCCATGTTGGTTTACAAACACTCACAAAGGATCAGGTACAGTAAGAGATACAGAAGGTCTGTAATCCAAGGCACAAAGCAACAAATAATAGCTCTGAATCACTCCTCCCCTGCAACTGCTGGTGACAAATGGAGGCTTCACTTCAAAAGGTGATAATAAAAATGCACACTAATGCATCACCAGCTGTCCATCTTTCTCTCATACTCCTACTAAATAAAGACTAAAATGTATATTTATTATTTATTTATATGCATTTCAAATACATGTACATCTTAAAGGGAAGCTCATGCACTGGCTGATGGAAACAGACACTTTGCTTAATAATGACTGCAGAAGCTTTACTGTGCTTTTTATCACACACACATACATACACACCCACCTCAGAGGGAGTCCATGAGTCCAGCTGAGGGTCGAGAACCACATCACAGCAGAAAGCCCCTGAAGTGACTGCAGGGAAACACAGGAATTATGTTTAATGAGCCTAAATAATTGTTTTACATAAATATAACAAATATCGCTGTTTTAATTATGGTCTATTGGATGTCTGACAGCAGGCAAAGACCAAACACTGCATCTAACTGAGCCTTTCAATTCTGACTCAAAGCATTCCTGGCAGTGTAGCGCAGGACCCTCACTGACTTACTGACCAAAGATACAGCATCTGATAGCTGGTCAGGGGAGAAATAAAGAGAAGCCCCTCTACCTGGCACCTCTGCTGTGCTGAGCAGCTCCACAGTAAAGTCATCCTTGAACGCAGTCTCCAGCACCTGGCCTAGCAAGGCAGCGCAGGAACGCCAATAGGCCTGAGGGGAAACAAGGGGACACAAACCTTTCATTAGATCACTTACTGATTTTACATTTACACTGATCACAGAGACATGTAGATTAAAAAGGATGACAGAAGGATTTTGGAAGCTTTTAAAGGAAGAAGTCCATAACGTTTTGTGTAATCAGTGTGTAAAGTATATTATATACAGATGGAAAGATGCCTTAGTCACACAGTTCCTGTTCACATCATGTGAATGTATAGTGCAGATGGCGGCTTTAACACCTTCAAATGAATTCATATACATTTGGATACAGAGAAACTGTCATATACCACTCCAGATGGGCCGAATTCAGTGTCTGTCAAGTACATTTCCACAGGATACAGACATTTCTCATTTAGCTGTAAATCTCCATGACAAAGTAAGAGCACTTTATTACCCGAAATGGCAATTCCTTCCAAGTCTATCTTCACACACTACTCACATGCCCATATGTACACTGAAAGAGTTATTGGTTGCTGTAATTGTGCCTCCTGTTTCGATGTAGGTGAGCAGGACAAAATCCACAGTCCTCTGTGCAAAACTGCATTCTAAAGCAAATCAAATATGACATGCTGCAGTTTGAGTTAACCAAATCAAGAAGTTCCAAAGTTAGTCACTGTGATCCAAAGTCCCCTCTATGTGTTATTATTCCTCTACCAGGACTTTGCAGACAAGCAGACACCAAATCTTTAGAAGATACCTACACGACTTGGATAACTCAGACAGCAAAAAGCTTCATGTTATCTTTGGCGGAAATTATGAACACATTTTTACACAGACAGAGGCTGTGAATTCTGTCTCCCATCACATTAGAAGCACAATGGGAAGGGATCCCGTTATTGGCCCTTATGTACAAGAGGAACAATTACAGCACCCAATAACTATTTCAATGTACATATGGACATGTGAGTATTATATTAAGATAGACCATAAATATGAACCTATCCTTTAAAAAGGTCAGACATGTAATAGTGGAGTAAGAAGTCTCACTAAAACTGGACCTACTGCAAAATGGCCGTGCAATCTATAAAAACACTACCACGTATTGAAATATACTAATGGAAGAAAGTCTAACATACATATCAGTTACCCAAAAAAGCAGGAGATGCTTAAGGTCCAAAACAATCACAAACACTATTAAATGAAACATTTTTGAACTGTTGAAGTACCTGGTTGACCAGTGTAGGGTCACTGTCTTTGAATGTGAGCAGAGTGAGTGAGCAGGAGTTTGTGAGGGGCTGGTGGAGAGGCCATGGTTCCCCATCCACCAGGGCCAGTACTGAGTTGGTCACATGATGCTCCGTCAAGTCTAAGGAAAACAGGAGTTCATCTTTAGTCAAACATGTAGCAACGCATTATTAATACATGCAAATAAAGCTGAGGTGTTTCGGTTCTCACAGATTGTGAATTTACAGGAAAGGCTGACCTGACTTTAAAAATTGTTCCAAGAAGGGTTAACTCTGGGGAAAATTCAAATAAAAGATTCCAAGTTGTTTTCTTTATACAGTGCTTTCACTCACGTCTGGCACAGCTCAGTGGCGTTGACATTCCTCTGTTCATGATGAGCAGTGTACCATCCAGGCTCGGGCCTTGCATGGAGACCTCTATCTTCTCGATGCGGGGGTACAGGCCTCTCTGCCTGGCCTGCTCTCGGGAGAAGACAGCGTTGCGCTGGCTGCGGACATCAGCGGCCGGTGGACGAACAGCCGCCACGGCCGATGCAAAGCCTGTGGAGGGGGGGAGGATGGATGGATGGATGGATGCTTACCAGGCCCCAAACAAGCTAACCGAAATTACCGCAGCGTATTACACGAGTCTGCCAACTTGAGTTTAACGTAATACAAACATACTAACACAACTTAGTATCTTGACAAACCTCTACACCACTTGTGTTATATCAACCCTTCTTCATAATAGACCTTATTCGCAGCAGACATTTTAACATGTTGTGGCAGAAAAAGCATAGCAGGTGTATGGCTGCCATCCACTCCTGTACTCATAGGAATAATGTTAGCTTAACTTAGTTACATTTAGTGGAACAGAGCTATCGTTAATATTAATTACACATTTACTTGTGTTGCTGTATCAAGTCAAAATGTCTGCTGTGAAAAGGTCTAACGTTATTTATCCAGACTCAGCTGCAATATGAAACTACAACTTAGCTAACATCCATGCTAATGCTACCCTGATAACGTTAGCTAGCAGATACTTACGGCGCTGGAGAACTTGACACACGGTCCTGGTCGCCATTGTGAAGAATATTTCTACAGCTACATAAGAAAAAAACAACTTAAAATAATTTATAATAATAAGAGCGAATGTTTAAATGTCTGTTAGTTATGACTCTGACTGAAGGACGCCAAAAACACTCTCTGAGGACGCCATGCCTGTTCTGTGTGCAACGAATAATTGGGTCCGAGGAGGAACGAGGGGGTCTGACGGTTTGTCTGCAGGCGTCCTTTGTAAGGTCGCTTCCGGTGCATGCTCCGCTCTCAGGGCGGCTCCACAGGAAATGCACACAAAATACAAAATAAAATCGTGTAGACACTTCTGGTGGAAAAGATGCCCGGCCAGACTTAGTCGCTTTCCGGCTTTGGAAAGCGGAAGTAACAATCATCACGAAAGTCGGAACAAACCTTCAAATGAGGCCTTGTAGATCTACTATGAGTGACGATTCAGTAACTGTGTTGTTTATTTCTCGCCTCGAATTTGTTCAGAAACAGATTTTTGTAGACTGCTAAGGTGAAATAAGTGAAAGTTTACGTTAATGACAAACCACTGCCAGCGCTTTGCATTGTGGGACATAGTAGGTGAGGTAGACTGGTCCGATGCATACTGGAGGTTTGTTCCGAATCAGTACGACATCCGGGTGTTTTTGACATGCTGCATATTTTGCTTTTGTTTGCATAATGCATACTACATGCTACATTTTGGCTAAATCAGTACGTGCTGGTAGTATAGTGGGCGGTTTCGACTCCTGGGGAGGGACGGAAGTCAGTTGCTGGAAAGGTCCGTGCGACCTAGAGTGCTGTTCCAGTTTATAACAGCAGATGTCGCTGTTGGTAGTCATTTCAATGGGACTTATTTAAAGGAAACCCAGCAATAATTATTGTGTTCTGTAGACAGTGAAATAAATTATGTTCTCTATCAGCACCATTTTCATCAAGACAGCCCCTAACAACATAATATATCTCTGTGTAATACTTATATTCCTATAGGCATTTGTACTAAAATTTTGATATTTATGGTGTCCCATTCCCTCTTCAATTTATTTCTGAATTACCTCAGTTTCTGTTTCCCGAGTGTTGAAAGACGGTTTGCTCTTATGCTGATTGGATGGAATCCAAAGTTATGATCTTGGCTCTAAAGACTCACATGTCCCCAATTTCATCCTCTAATGGACTCTAATGGTACTCAGAATTTGACAAATGCTTGTTGGATTTTTCAGGACCAGAATCAGCAGTAAGTGTTGGCACTAATGGCAGCAGCAGGAGCAGCAGGACGCCGGGCCAGGGAACGCAGCCGCAAGACCAAAACATCATAAATCATCTCGACGCAGGCCAAGATGGAAGCCAGATAATGGTAAATAGGAAAGCTGAAAGGTTGTTTTCACAATGAGTGCAAATCTTATGACCTCTGTAGGCTTAAGTAAAAGGAGAGAGGTAACTTCAGTTGTAAATGACACACAAATAAAGAAATATTGAATGTTTCTTTACCATAAATGATTCAACAATAAATACACACGACACATTTGTGCATAAAGTTTTATTTTTTGTTGAAAATATGTGTTTCTCACATTGAACCACTAACATATCTGATGTGACTTAAGATAAATGAACTATACACTGACACTGATGTTCACTTCATACAATGTAACAAGGCATTTGTATCATCTGTAAGGTGTTAAGTGTCCGTACATTTTCACGACTGATTGATTGATTGATCAGTTGGTTGATTGATACTGTCTCTTTGGGTGAGATTGATTGTACTCAATGTCAGCGTGACAGTACGACGTCATGCACACGTCGTCCACAGTATGTCAACATTTGGGATCTTCTGGGTGAATTTCCCCAAAGGTGCGGTTTCCTTTTGAGACATTCATTCATCTGTTCATTCATTCATAGTTAGGCGGGCCTGCTGTAAAATTGACCTCCAGTATGACTCCTTCACAGTGGTGTTACTTGACATCCGATCAGATACTTGGTGATTGGTCTTGCACTGTCAAAAGAGTCCCAAAAGTGCAAAAAGAAAAAACACAAGCAGAAGAAAACAGGACCAATAAAACGGCTGAGCACACTGCCATCCCTGCTTGGACCTGTGGCTGGTTTCCCAAAAGCATTTAGCACTATGATCCTCTGTGTCGATGGCTTTTAAGACGGTTTTGGCACCGTGCTGCTTTTGGGGAACCCCGAAAGGAGGTCGGTGGTGAATGTGGGAGGTCAAGTGTTGTTTTTTTTTCTTTCAAGGGAAAATCCACCCTGTGTCCGAGGAGTGATGAATGTTGAAATCAAATTTCCCCTTCACCTGCTTTGACTGCTTCATTCAGTGATTTCCTACATTTCCCAGAATGCCTGTGGACCAGAGCACAACCCTAAACTGCTAGATACAGAAAGCAGGTGGAAATAGTTTTAGAAAGAGTGGATTTTTCCTTTAAACCCCCTCCATCTTCAATCTACATGACATGAACTCATTTGCATTCTAATTTCTAATCATCCTCCCATCCATCACCCCTCCGGCAGACTGATCGGCCGCTACTGCACGCTGCAGGCGGGGCAGCAGGTCTCTCTCCGGTCCGGCAGAGGGCAGAAGTCCATCTGCCTCACGATCTCAGCGAACAGCTCGTCCACCATGGTCTTGCTCTTGGCCGACGTCTCCATGAAGGGGCAGCCCCAGTCCTCGGCCAGCGCCTGCCCCTCGCTGGGGGACACTTCCCTCTCCTCCTCCAGGTCCACCTTGTTACCCACCAGCACCACCGGCACCTGCTGATACCTGGAAATGAGAGAGAAAGTAATAACAGAGGAGTGTGCATCTGAAATGTGCTGCTTTCTCCTCCGCTGGGTGTGTTTTGTTGCAGACTGAGACTACAGGAACTTCCTTATACCTAAGGGAGAACGCGGGAGGGAACGAGAGACTAAACTCAGTGACAGCATGTGTGTGTGCGCATTGTTGGCCTACATACTGTATTTGTTGGATGCTGAAACAATAAGGGTTTTGAACAATGCACAATGAAGCGAGGGGAGAGGGATAAACACAACTACATTCAGTTCCAGCTTCCCAGGAGGCCTCCATCACTCCCCGGGTGTCTAATATCAGTAGGCGGTCCCATTAGGAGACTGTCATCATGGAAAAAAAATAACTGCCTGTTTTGAACGCTGTGATGCTCTATTTATTCCTGGATACATTATATATGCTTTTGCATAGCATGCAAGCTGCACATTTAATGGCTTCCAGTTCTTGTTTAAAATCGTTAGCTCTCCACTCCGCATCATTTCCATCATGCACTAAGCATGTCTTAACGGATCAAAAGCTTTCTTCCCCAGCGTGTGGCTGACAATCCCAGTCCTCTTCCCTCTGAGCCATCAATACAAGGAAACCAGGCTGGGGAGAGTAATGGTGTGGGTTATTGAATAATTGAATAAAGCTAATGTGCTGCTCTCACATGAGCATTGGCCTCATAACTTGGAAACAACTATTTGCTACTTAATATTTAGCTTCAGCTCTTGTGTGTCCCTTCATTTAAAACAGTGTATCAATTGACATGGAGAGTTTTACAGCAAAATATCATGTTCAGTATCCGTTTTCATGGTTTGGGCCAATTACTTCCAATTAAGGGAAATATTAAAGTCTGTAAACAATATTTCTAAATGAACAATGGATCTACTTCTATGTGAAAGGGGTCCCTCGTCCCAGACAGACAAAGTTAGTGAGACAGTTAGCAACTAGCTGGTGATCATAGCGGAGCATTTATCTGCTGGAGAGCCAGATGTTTCCATCAGGAGTTGGTGGAGACCAAAAACAGACAGCGTTGTGTTCGCTACTAGTTTCTGCCGCCCAGAATCAGAAATCAGTTATTGCAGCTTTAATGCTGCAACATACAATGATATTTTGGACAATAGTGCGCTTTCGACTTTGTGTCAACGGACATGTTAGTACACCAAGGTTGTTACTCTACAAAGAGTTTGTTGAAGTACTAGATATTTCATTTCAGTTAGACGCCCTTCATGTTTTCGTCAATTAAATATCTAGAGGATGTCAATTACAGAGGGTATATATTCTCACAATAGGTAATGGCGCAGACCACCTAATAGCCTCAACCATCAGTCATTCCTAAGTGCATTCCACTTATTGATCTGCTGGTGCTATTGAGAAATGAGCTCTTATCTACAAATTGGTGGCCTGCTGCCACACCGCTCAGCTGGGAGAAGAGCTGAGGCGTGGAAAAGAGCTGGCAAACGTCTCACTGAGCTGAAGAGGGCCAGAGAGCCGGAGGAAATGAGTGTGGAGAGGTGAGGAGGTGGGGGGGGGCACTTGAACACCTGCTGGACCTGCTGAAGTGTCCTTCAGCTAGACAGTGAGACCCTACAAGGGTGCTGCTCTGTGGCCGAGCTTGACCTCCGATCTCCCAGGGGAATTCACAAGAGAGGAAAAAAGCTTCCCAATTGTGCAAATGGGAAACGATTCCAAATAATGTCGGCATTTTCATCATGATTTGTCGACAAACATGCTTTAAAACTGTCAAGCAGAGAAAACTCAGAAAGGCTCAAATACCAAAGACTTCCCTTGCAGCTTGACATTTCCCCCCCACAGCCACTGCACTGTACAACACACACACACACACACACACACAGCACACATACAAACAGCAGCTGACCTCAGCAGGACAAGCATCTCGCGCCTCGTGTGTTTGGAAAGCAGGAGTCTAGAGGGTGTGAAGTGTGAACAAGGAGAGCACCACACAGACAAATGCAATCTGACAGCCTCGCAGGAGAAACTCTATATATAACTACAAAGACACAGGGAGAGCCATCTTCTCGAGGGTGGGGTCGGGACGGGTGTGGAGTTTGTGTAGAGATTGTTTGTTGCGGCATCAAACTGCCGCTCCCTCCCTCGCCAGATGAGGAGAAACTGAAACTGCTCAACACAGCATGAACAAAAAGTTGCCCCCGTGGCGGAGATCATGTATTGTTGAAGAATATGTCAGTCAATGTTTAGGGTTACATTGGAGTACATTACAGTGGTGCTAGCTAACTCAGAACCATCTCTACTCACAGTACAAGTCTGTGCTGAAGTTCCTCTACTCTACATACTCTATGAGTACAAAGCAGGGGAGCATCACAAACATTGCTAACTTGTTCCTGGTCCAGCACAAGAGTTGGCAGCCATGCATTATGGGAATTATCAGCACAGTTGGAATGTGTTCGGGTGGCTTGGCTGGACCTACCAGCTGTGTGAAACGCAGCTTTTTGTTTTCAAAATGCAGTGGGAGAGATTTATGGAACAGGCAACGGCAGGTGGCTGACAGCTTATGAAATCATACGGAGATATGGCTGTTAAGATCGTATTGATTTCTACACTATTGCTTTTAAAAGCTTTCAGAATGACACTTGGAGACTGAGTGCAGAGCTCCAGTGTTTTGAAACCATCATCTGCGCGTCCATTTGTGAAAAGCCACCGGTTGAAATGCTGCATCCTCGTGAACGGATGTGGAATCTTGAATAACTTTTGCTGATGCACATTTGACCTTTACAACTCACAAAAACTTGTTACAGCCATTTGCCTCCGCAGGGTGTTATACTAACTGTTGGGTGGGGGGTGGGGGGCCAACAAACTCTCCCACACGGAGAATCAGTGTTTATAACTCACAAACAAAAGATGGACTCTACATTTTCCACTTAGCCTCAGGGTACAACAGCCTTATTAAGGCTACCTGCTGTGCTAAATAGCTACAGTGACTTCACTTACCCGTTTTCTTACGAGCCCCACAGCACCGGCAAACACACATGCAAATTACAAAAGAACAGTCAGGCATCTCCGATGTGAAGCCCTCCAACCCTGCAGCCGTCTCTTTGCTCTCTGCATCTGCAGTTAATTAGCAGCTGGAGCAGCCACAGTGTGTGACAGCCAGCCCGACGCATGCATCTGCTGGTAGGACCGGACAGAGAGAAAATCACAGAACCTATAGTGTGGTAACTCCCAAAGGGTGTTACTGCTGGAGAATTACGCTTCCATAGTTAATGTTTCTACACACGACATGAAGAAGAAAGCAAGGAAACACAACCGCAAACATTCCTGTGATAAACAGACAAAGAGAGGGCCTGCACAGCAGATGGAGACGGTCTTCAGAGTCTTTCTTTTTTTTTTTTATGATGAAACCCTAAGCTTCATTTCCATCCTTAATGATGCAGCCCGGCTCCTCTAGATACTCTTATTTTCTGGTGGAGGATAAAATATCTTTGAGGGTTTTGGCTTCCTCCATATTTACTGTCCTCAGTTTGATCCTTCACTTTGACAGGGGGGTTATTTTTCATTTCATTTCATTTTCATTTGACGCGTGCGCTGCAGTAGCTAGTGCTCTGAACATTTAACTTACGGGTGCCCTGTGGAGTTATAGGGACTTTAAACATTTGAAACCTGCATTGTTTACATCCATGTTTGCTAGCTGACAGAACCAGGCTGTAATGACGACAATGTAAGAGTGCGGGCTGATACAGTTGAGCAGAAAATACAGCCCGTTCAGTCCTCTGTAAACCTCCCTGTCAGTTTCCTGTTATACCGAAACACTAAACATTCCCTTAGGATCTGGAATCACAACCTAATGTCTGTTTTTCAGTTGAAAGAGATAATCATCTAAATGTGGGGAATCCCAGATACAGATCAATGCGGCGTAATGTCTTCCTAAGGGGTCACAACATGAATCAGAGGGGCTGCAAGATGATGAGCAAGCTAGGAAAAACAAACTATTTTTGATTTTTTTTATTGAGATTTCAGGACTCTAAGACAAATCTGGAAAAGGAACATCTCTCTTTGGTTGAACTATTTGTAACTCAGTGACATATTCAACTGTAGGGGTTCCAAGTGGCCATTTCTTGGCTGTCTTAGTTTATATTAGATTGGATTAGAACGATGAAAGATGTGTTTTCAGTCAGCTCTGAATGTGATAAATGGCAGAGAATGGTGAAAACACTCATGCAAGCATAGCGGAGTAAATATGTTAAGTCCCAGCACTTTCCACAGACTAACACACCAACAATGAGCACTTTACTGCTGGCTCTCCTTGACTCACATTTTAAACCGAGCCGGCTGCTTTAACAACTCTCCCCTTCATGATGGCAGACACTAAAAGCCTGAGGTCAGGAAGTTACTTTGTACCTACACCAAAGTGCCCCCTGGGATACGTAGTTTTGGGCTCTCCACCCTAGTCCCACTCAGCGGCGCGTGATACTCACCTCCTGCTATTAGACACAGCATCAGTGCAGCGTGAAGACGCAGCACGGGCGCTTTGAACGTGCTTCCTCCTCATGGGCCGGCAGAACGATAAATCTTCACATGAGAGCGAGGAGATTATTAGATTGTGAGGAGGGCTACACCCAGATGTTGTTTCCACAGAGAGCAACTGACATGGGGTTTATTTGGTTAGTCTGTGAGGTGCTACAGTCTACAGAGGGAGAAGTATGTCAGAGATGGTGTGTTCTAGCTAAAATATGCATCAATTCTAAACAAACATAATGAAAAGCAGATTTATTTAAAGAGGAAGAAGAAATGAGCCACTTGGGTCGTTGCAGTCCTATTCTATTAAGCTCATATCAGCTGCGCTACACTATTCAAAGTGTTGCATTACATGTTGAGTTAAACAATTAATAACTTTTTCAGTGTGTGAATTAAAGTCAATTAAACTTGGGACACAGTTTGGATGGGAAACAAGTGGGGTAACTTTTTTGCTGAGAGTCAGATGAGAGGAATGATACCACTCCCATGTCTGTACGGAGGGCAGCTGGTTAGCTTAGCATAAAAGACGGAAACAGGACATCTAGCCTCTATTTTAACCTAGATTTTGCTACCTTTGAACAGCACCAGGCTAGCTGTTTCCCCCTGTTTGAAGTCTTTATGCTAAGCTAAGCTAACTGGTCCCTGGCTCCAATTAAATATTTACAGTACAGGCGTGAGAGTGGTATGTGTGTAAGTCAACACAATGAAAGTGATACGTGGACTGCAGGAATATCGCAGCAAGAGACCGCGGCGTCGCGGCACCTGCACCACACAGAGCAATAACATATAGCATCTCACTGCCTTCCCATGCCCCCCCCCAGGAGCCCTGCATAAGCATTCTGCTTTATATGACTCCCTAATGGAGGCCTGATGTCTTCTTGGCTTCCAACCCAACACAATCCCATTAAGTTCTGGTGAGTGGGCACATACTATATCTCTGCGTGGTGCTTGTTGCTGCTGCTGCTGCTGCTGGCTCAGCAAGAAGTTTGGGTGGAGGGAGGCCGATCTCCTGGAGACAGCTAATGGAGACCAGGAGCTGACTGTGTTGCTTGTTTTGTTAAAGATGGACGCCCAGTTGATGTCTGCATTCGTTTAAATGGACCAGCTGAGCTGACGGTGAAATTACATGCATGTGTCTGCACGGAGCAATGATCTGGTTCCCCAACAGTCACCTTCAACAGCTCACAGTGTAATAAAGTGCTTGTACATAAACATTTGGACACAACCTGGATTTAAACACACTTTCGTTCATTTTTGTATGATTGCGCTGCTACTTTGTTTTGATTATTCCTCCATTTTTCCTGAATGACATCGCCTGTCTTATGACAAGACTGACTCATGCTTTCTCTTGAGAGCATACAGTGCAGTGAATTTGGGGGGGGGGGGGTAATAATTTTTCGACATAATATGATTTATGTCCATGAAAAACTATTTTTCTGTGCTCAGAATGTCCCATTGCACGCTCAGAAATGAGACACAGATATAATGCAATAAAAACAGCCCTACCAATTTCCAAGAACCCAAAGGTGACGTATTCAAAACAGTCCAAAACTCAATTTACGATTAGTAACAGAGAAAAGCAGCAAATGCTCAAACTAGAGAAGCTGAAAATGAATAAATAATAATAATGTAATTTAATTTTCTGTGGATCAACTAACAAAGTTAATCAAGTGTTTTAGCCGTCTAGTTACCTTCACACCACCATCAACCCAACGTCTGTATGTACTCGGATAACATGGGTTTTGGCCACTGTGCGTTTTTGTACTTATTTGCAGTTTTGCACACACAGTAGCAATCCCTACTTCAAACCCAGAGCAGTGTGAAATAAAAGTATGAAATATTTATAGATATACACTCGAGGACAGCGTAGGCAGCTGCATCGGGTGGCGGCAGAGCACAGTTTTATCCGTCATTATATTTTTCATTTCAAAGGAGTTCCCTCACGCACTCGTCCCTGCTGCGCCTCGTCAGCTGTGACGCTCTCCTGCCTCCACCCGGCCTGTGACGTCTGCGCCACAGGAGCATTCAGTTCACTCCGGGGATGGAGGAGGAAAGCACTGCACCAAACTACACAGGTTAAATTATAGATTATTATTACACAATATGCAGTCAGACGAATGAATGTGTCACGGCCCTGTGTGTGATGCTTCGTCAGTGCTATTTCACTGATGGCAAACTTGAATGGGTCTGTCTGCTCTGTGGTCAGCCTATCATTCCTTCTGCTACAGTGTTTTTTCCCTGAGTGACCAGTATTACAACCACAGGTCTGGTCCTGATCTCAGATCCCTTTCACACGGACAGCCAGCCTGCAGGTTAAGAGGACGGTAATTAGTGAGCTTTAGAGGTGCTGCGAAGCTCTTTGAACAGAGCCAGGCTAGCAGTTTCCCCCTGCTTTAAGTCTTCGTGCTAAGCTAAGCTAACCGTCTCCTGGCGGCACCTTCATAGTTAACAGACAGGTTTATTCCCAAACTGCCCGACCTGGTTCAACTTTCAACTACTTACGAATAAAACTACGCAAATAAAATGGAATAATCCCTTAAAATCTTTCACAAGTTTGGAGAGACTTCAGGCAGTAGTTGTGTACTTTGGTCATCTCGTTGTGCAACATACTCATACTCATATAATACTAACACTACTCATACTAATACATTTTGTTCTAGACACTTTGAGGCCCTGTGAGTTTGGGGTCCTGTTGGTAGTCCCCCATTGTGGGGCCCAGAAGGGCATGTCCTCAAACAAATCCCCTAAAATGACTCATCTATAATCTTACAGAAAACCAAACCTTATATCTCAACATGAGCTCTTTAGTACTTAAATTTCACCTTTTGGGTGTTTTATTTTAAATATTTTTGCCGTTATTTTGGTAGCGGACATTACAGGGAGAAGAAAAGAGGGATGGCACGCGACATGGGGCCTCAGCAGGACTCATTAACTGTTTTTAACCTTTAACATCGTGAAGTAAAACTGAAATCAAGGATCATAACTGCAGCATAGATCCCTGACACAGATGTCTCAGTTCCAAATATCCTTCAGCTACCTTTGTCAGTCGTGTGTCTTGACATGGCACCAAAACCATTCAACTGTTCAGCTTTTGCTAACTAAAAACCAAACAGATTCTGAACTTGCAGACTGCAGCCTTAGCTGTAGTCTGTCAGTGTCATTAAACAAATGGAGGCTCTGAGCCAAAAACACCAATATGTCACTACCAAAAGGAAAGATCCCAGTTTTTCCTTCCACTCTCTCTCTCTCTCTCTCTGTCCCGGCCACGAGATGAGCTCAGTGGATTTGTTGAGTAATGGACTGAACTTATCAAAGCCATCCAGAGTTAGTCATGTGTGAGAGACAGAGGAATATCAACCCGCAGCGAGAGTTCAGCGGGTTGATGTACGGCAGGTGAGCTGCAGCTGGGCTCTTATGAGGAACATATGAGCTGGTTGCAGCTTCTCAGGCAGGCGGAGAGGAAGAGGAGGGAGCGGAGAGGATGCAAGTTTGAGGTGATTCCTGGGCCTAATTGTAAAAAAAAAAAAAAACTCCTACATTTTTTGGTGGTTCTTGGAGTGGGATTCATGGACTTTTAGGGGCCTTTGGGAGGTTCCAGGGGGCACTGAGGTACAGAATAGTGTTTTATTTCACTATAAATCAATTTGGGAATGTTAAGGAATGATTATGTTAATTATAACTATCCCTCCCACATACACAACCAGCCTTTGGTGTCCTTATCCCTGGGATGTGACTCTTTAAGGGGCCTAAGACATATTTAATAACCTCTGGCCTACTGCATCAGAATATATTTATAAGGCAATGGTGGTTTAACATAGATATAATAAAGTGGACAGTGTCTCACCGTTTCACCCTGATGATCTGGTCTCTCATGGGCTTTATGTCCTGAAAACTTTGCTGGTTGACCAGACTGTAGACCAGAATGAAGCCCTGGCCGTTCCTGATGTAAAGGTCCCTCATTGAGGCGAACTGCTCGGTGCCGGCCGTGTCGAGGATCTCCAGCACCGACGGAGAGGAGTCCACCTCGATCTCCTTCCTGTAGAAATCTTCAATGGTCGGGTCGTACTTCTCTATGAATGTCCCGGTGACAAACTGGACCGTCAGCGCGGACTTCCCCACCCCGCCGCTGCCGAGCACCACCACCTTATACTCCCGCATAGCGCTGCTGAGGAGCGAAATAAAGTCTACAGCAGCGGACAACACAAGCGCATCCCCACGCACCGCACCGCAGCCCGGACTCACGCAACAGCCATGACACAGTAGCTTACGGCAAACGAGATGCTGTTGCGGCGACAGGCGGGCAGACGGAGGAGATGCTGGAGCATTTAGCCCCGGGACGCACAGCCACAGCCTCTACTGAGATATTCCCACGCTATCTTGCAGGGACACCAGTCCGGAGGCATCCATAATGCAATAAGGCGTCGGTGTGGCACAAATAAGATCGGCTATTATTAGAAACAACTAGACTGCACATCTTTTTATGTGCCCGACAAAACAGGAGGCTAACACCACATATCTCTGCACAGTGGGGTCCAGTCGGCTTAAAGGCGAAGAGCCTATTTATCCTTCAGAAGACGGGAGTGCTGGGAATCCACGCCTCTGGAGTCGGTGCATCCACTGCATGTGGCTACTTCCTGGAAGATATAGGGGGTGATTAGTGCCACAAGAGAGAACCAGTGGGAGGAGGAGAGGAAGACGGGGATGTTAGTGACAAAGATGGGAGAGGGAAATTGTGGTATTAAACCCTCTTGTTTTTGGTATGCTGTCATAGGAGCTTTTTTATTGTAAGCAAACTGCCATTTGCCCTCATTTTTGGATCAAAATAAAAAACAAAACATGGATCAATTAAGATACCAGTCTGGAAAGACAAAGCCGTTACAACTCCAGAGTTCAACAATATATGCGTTTTCTGATCTGACACCTGTGTTGCTCAGTGCCCTCCATAAATGTCTGTTGCAAATAAATGTCATTTCTAAGTTTGGTTTAGGTTTAGGCACAAAAACGTAGGAATGTCCACTCCAGCAGGGTGCTCCCCTTTAAGTTGGTATCTGGTGTTCTGATTGTTATCAAATGTAATATTTTTTTGTAATATGTATGTAGCAATACATTTTTTAACAACTACAGCCTGTACAATAGTGGTATTAATGACCCCTCATAAGATTTTTCTTACCTTCAGAAAACGCTCCACTGCAGTAACAGGAAATGACATAGAAAACAACAAATAAGAGTAAGCTTGTCCCAGTCCGAGGCCTCATCATTATGTTTCTCATCTGGGGAAAAGATGCAACTCTGGCCGGCTCAGACCTACTTCAGTGAGAGCAGCAAGTTAACATCTTGCCTTTGTGTATTTGTGGAACCTAAAAGCTGCCACAACCTTCAGTGCTGTTCTAATTTGTTTGTTTACTTTTATGTCAGTGGTTCACAAAGTGGACTTCAGGGACCGACAGGGGTCGTTGAAAGGGACAACAGACATCTCAGTCAAAGGGCGTTCAGCCTTACTGGTCTACAGTACAGTACATGCCTTACTGGGGTCACTGAAATGAGTCTAATGCATGTTTCAGTAAAATGGAGATTCTTCTCTCAGGACCGTTACATGACACAAAGAAGAGATCCAGACAAAAACAATAAATCCTTTGATTTTGATTTGATTTTCTTTATTTCTTTCTTTCAATAGATTTTACACTATCTTGCTGGAACCAAAGAAACATTTGACTATAGAAACATAAAATAGCACAAAATATATGCAAAAAGAATACATTTAAAAATGATTACATTGAAACTATAAATCTGATGAGGGTCTTCTTGTCAATTTATCTTTCTGTTATTACTTTGTTGGTGGGGTACACTGCAACAATGATGGCACATGCAGTCACAACTCATATGACCTGCAGTCTCCAGTGTGGCGCCCTCTGCTGGCTAAAGCTGGAAATAACAAGCTCCAAACAGTTCCATTGTAAGGCAATGGGACAACAAAGATGTCACTACAGGTTCAGGAGACCAGAGTAAAGATCAGTGACTGTTCACTCTGTTGCAGTCCCCCCCTTTTGGCCTTGTGAAGCGCACATTAAAAACTTAAAAAAATGATTTTCCATATAAAGATACATATTTGAAATGAAACTGAAAAGGGATTTGAGATGAGAGACCCGTTCAAGTCTCTTTAATTAAATTTAAGAGCTCTTAAAAACATAAAACCTTAAGCACGATGGACTCAAGATAAGGCAAAGTGTTTGGATAAGCTGAGTCTGCTCAGTTGACCAACTGCTCAGAAAGTGCTTACATTTTTTTCTTTTTACCATCAGTCAATCATTGCCAACACATTTCAAAAAAAACATTACATCTCAAGAGGATCCATACACAAGGGCATTGCGGGGTCACCAAATGAGGATATTTTGTGTACAGACTTTTTTTTTCCACTAGAAACATTCAGTACGTTATCATTTAGTAAGAAAAGAAAATAGTGTTTCCTCATGCAACATGTTGAATTAAAGTTATTCGCCGGTAGTATCTGCTTCTGATTGATCAGCAGATTTACTGTACTAGCAGGGGGCAGAAACCTCTAAACCCTGGAAAGGAAATGAAAAACAGATCACATCCTTAAACAATATGAAAAGTGCAATCCTTAACTCTAGTGATACATACGCCTCGAATAAAATGTCTCAGTGTGGAACCTAAAGGTCCTTTGTCAGGGGAAGAGTTGTACATCTTATTAATTTATAGATTATTTAGTTCTTATATATATATATTTATATATAATCTATGTAACATTGATGACTTTAAATCTATTTAAGTGTTACAGTCACAGCACTATAGAGGCTGTTATTTGCTAATGAAAATATTAGGTCATTGTCATAATCTCAGTGAAGGATAAGAAATGTTCATATCTTCTTTACAATCTACCTTGTGTACAGTGTTCTAGCAAAAAAGAAACAGAAAATCAACTTAACAATGTAATTTACAAAAATACCGAACTTTAGTAATTGCAACATTTGGTTGCCACAGCAACAACTTAATATTGTTATGAAATACTATTATACTAGAGTGAAAAGTACATCTTTTTTGAAATTTTCTTCTCTTTTTTTTGGTAAAATGTCATCTATACAATAAACATTTTTTTTTCCAACAACACAAGCAACTCTATAACTATGCTCATTACTGCAACACCGTGATCTTTTTATCAATGAGAAGGCAAGAAAGATCCAGTAGCTTCCTATTGGTGGGCTGACTTTTAAAACCCCACCCCACAGACGTGTGCGACTTCTCATTCGCTGACCTGACAGGTTAGACCTTGAAATGACCAACCGTGCAGAATGTAGCACAGCTCAATAAATTACATTCATTTCAAAATAGAATAGTTAACAACATTGTTTTTGACTAAAATTTTGACCAAGAGTAACATAAGATAAATTACAACAAAATAGAACTTTTACCACCTTCCACAAATTTTACATACAAATCATAATGCATGTGAAGACAATCAGAGTGAATGAAACCCAAGTGTGAAACCAGAGTGGAGCGCTCTTGTCCCAAGGTATGATTGTGGATTGTCAATGTTAATCAAGCACCATGAAATTACATCAGAATTTTTGAAAAAATGGGAAATTAGATTTAGTATCATGAGTTAAAACACGCTATTCATAAAAAGCAAAAAAAAAATAAAGAGAGGGTTGGTCTGAAATAATAAACAATTTATGATCTGCAAGACAAATGATTGTTCTGGGTGAAGGTGGAGATGGTGGAGGGTTTGGGGAGTGTCAAACATACCTTGATAATAGACACAACACAAATTTTAAATAACTTTGAATACATTTCTAGAACCATGAATATAAACTCTCAAAATAAGAGACACTTTACATACATTACACAGTTTACAATACATGTTTTTTCTCACTCACGTTCCTCATGTAAACTACTCAAACCATGGTAAGAAACGATGGTACACCATGAAAGTCACCAAACATTCTACAAAGCTATTTTTGATTTGTCGTTTCTTTTAACTTCTTTTGTTTTTCGATAAAGTCACTTGTGATGTTAATGAACGGTTACTGGAAAAACGTTTCCAGTAACGCAAAATGTGATGTCTTTCCCGAAAAGGTCCATGTAGCTTCTGACGGCCAGTGTGTCGTGTCTGTGACATTTAGTGATACACTCTGGATGCATGTGTTGTTGATGAGCATTTTTTAGGCACTTCTACAGTTTTCTAAAATGGAACAGGATTATCGGTGATAGTAGGGTTGGACAGGACAACCGACGGTCACAGATAGCCCTCCAGTCGAAGTTCAAGTCATCTTTTGCTTGACGAGCATCGTCAAATGCACCGTTTTTTTTTTTTGTTTAGTCTTAGCACTTAAGTCCCTCACCCACCCCCCAAAATCCTCTCCTACCAGGCCCGGTGTTGTCATCACCCGCTAGACCTCGCTTCAAGTCCCAGTCTGCCGGCAGACCATCCGTCTCCAGATACGAACACACATACACACACACACACAAGGCTTGGTATGTCTGGAACGAAACCCTCAAGCTTTGTTGAGCCCTTGGCACAGACCCGAGCCTTTAGGCTTTTCGGTAATGGCCACGACTATCTTCTGTCAACACTGGGCACTGTCTTCCCCAGTCCCGACTACATGCAAAACTCCGTGCACAATCTATCCCGCCACACCTCCCGAACAAAGAACTGAACCCAGCACCGAAACAAATAAAGGGTGCGTTCTGAGCAGCTTTCGCAATGGCAAAAGAAAGAAAAAGAATTTATCAGGGTGTTAACATGTGGCTCTGTTTTCCGGCAGGTTGATTCCACCGACCTCTACCAAGCCGCGACTTTGGCAAGATGTTTCCGGAGATGAAAAGTTGGCGGGGGGGGGGGGGCTTCATCATGGCATCTGGGGCAGGTGAGGGTCACAGCTCGCAGGGACAGTCACATTAAGAAAACATGAGCCTGTCTGCCCCGAGGACATTCAACTTTGTGGAGAGGAAAGCAAAGTCGGCGAGACGAAAAACCCCTCTTGAAAGCACAGAGTGCGTCGGTGTGGTTGTGCACGGGTTTTTCTGTGACTCTTCCTGTTTTCCACTTCATCATTAAGCACTATATTTCTCTTATAGTGCAAATCAATCATCTTTTTTTTTTTTTTTTTACTAACCAAAGGGATGAACATTGTGCAGCGGTTTTTAGAATAAATATGAAAGAGAGGGGATCCACGGTACTTTGGGTGAACAGTTGTTAAAATGACCTCTATAGTGTGTCTGCTATGTATGTGGTACTATACATAAGAATATTTTTGACTTTTTCATGTTAATAGTTTTTTTTCTAGCAATACATACAGTATATATATATTTTTTTTTTGTGTGTGTGTGTGTGTTACACCGGCACTGCAGTTCTTACGGTTAAATTGAAGTGTTACACTCTTAGCATGCAGGTTGCTGGACCTCTATGGGAGAGGTAAGGTAGTATTTACACAGGGGCTGTTTTGGGTTTCCTAGTGCAGCTTCGTGACACTCCATTCCCTTCCTGATGCCTACTTCAGGATTATCTGGAGGAGAGACAGAGAGAAAAGGAAGGAGAGAACAAAACCTTTAGTTTCCCTGTAAGAGAGTGTATAATGTAAAGTAATACACTGTGTACATAATCTGTATTGCCATGGCTCAGTACAGAGTGTGTGACAGTGACACTTCAACTGATTTTGATGATATAAACATCAGAATATATGTAACAACATAAGTACATAGAATTGATGCTTTTATTGTGCTTGGTGTCTCCTTCAGATCTGGGTCAAACAGTATGTGCCTTTTTTCTTGCCTACTTAAGGTCTCAGTGTGCTTCAAACAAAGTGCTTTTTGGATCATCGAACCACAAGACAACGTTCACTCTGCTGATTGGTTACGTGTGTCTGGGGCGGGAGCGAGAAAGTAAACACAGGAAGAAGGTCTGTCCAAATATCAACAAGGCAACGTACTTTGTTGACAGTCCAGGTCAGACCTCAATTAATTCTCCCGCTGGCTGCTAGCAGCTATTTCACAAGTGGCTACAGGAGACATTTAGCTCAAACTTGGGTCAGATCGAGGTCAAATCATGTTCCCACCACAAACAAACCACTTCAGAATTATTTTGTAACCGGACAGAAACCACTTCCTCTAAAGGATCTTGGTGCGGTTGTTTTGGGCACCCGAGTATGACTGCTGTGTTCAGATCTGCCCAAACGAATCGTACCAAGAGGGAAAAAAATGAACCAGAGTCATAACGCAGGTTTGAAAACGCCTTTAAGTTCTCTTTTTTCATTCTTCACATAACAAAGTGTGTACCATTTATACAATATGCTGCGTTGAGACTACGAAGAGGTGCAAAAGACAGAGTTTTTGGAGAGAGAAGACAGTGGGAGGCTATGACGGCTTCTCACCACCAACACCTCTTGATTTGGAACAAGTATAAAGACTTCTGCCTATAGAGGTGATCGGACGACTCTGTGCACGGCCCTGTTTGTACTTTGTTGAAGCATTCTGAGACGTTTCGGCATCAGGTGGGTGGCGTGTACCACAACAAGAATGTTGAGACAATCACAGATATATATTTGTCAATGAATAGGACTTGTCCGTCTTAGTTGTTGAGTTGTGGTTACCCCACCTGCCTGGTGTTTCATGCAGATAAGAGCAAAAGCTTCTAATTACTTGCAAATAGCATTTGACCCAGGTCGGGTCACCTCTGCATGTATTCTCTCTTTAGGAGCTAAAGACGGACTCAACACATGACAAAGAGAGAAAGAGGGAGATATTGTCTCTAGACAGGGAAGACAGGTAGAAGAGCTGCTGGCTGCCATCATGTGGTCGCCACTGGCAGTGAGCCAACACAAAACAAAGCCGCATGGTGCTTGTTAATAGACAATAGACAGCCAGCAGAGGACAGAAGCCACTGGTCACATCACACATCACAGCAGGTCACCGCAGGTGGAGAGCGTGTGATGTGCACGGGCTGAGAGGAGAGCCTGCTCCATAGCGCAGTATGGAAAGAGGAAAACATTATTGGGTGCCAGATGGGTGGGATCAGCCAGATAGGATGGTGCACCCCACCCGTCTGATACTGCAAGTGGGTAAAAACAAACACAAAGGATTGTTTGCAGGTCCTACTGTCTTAGATTTGTGTGTGTTATATAATCATGGTGGAGGTTTGAACTGATGTAGATTATTATTCTAATTGCATTGGATCTTAGTGACCCAGTCTGTTCATTTGCATAAACGTAAGAATAAGAATGACAGGTTCCCTCCACAGGGAAGTGAGAGATTGAACCCTGGTCCTCTAGCCGGAGAGCTGCTCAATGTAACAATCTCTAATTCTATTTAATTTCAACAAGTTATCTTCCCATCAGCTCAGCAGCCAGAGGGATCACACACAGCCTGTGAAGTACAGGATGTGATGTAATGCCATATTCAGACAGCAGGGGGCACTGCAACATCACAATCTCCAGCAAGAGCAGTGACGTTACCAGAGACCCCAGCACTGTTAGCACATGGTTAATATAAGCTGGAACATGGAATGATGTGATTGGTTACTGCTTGTCATGTCACAATGACAGTCCAGAGGGTCACGAGTTGACCAGACTCTGAACCTCTCAACATGTCTGCAACATCCTGTCCCTGTATGCATGAATATTACTCACTATTTATCTTGTTTTATTTACATCTGAGGTAATCAGCACATTCATCTTGCAATGTTTAGTTCTTTTAGCTCGAGACAGAAGGAAGGTACACGATCATTTAATTCTCCTCACTAAGTTCTGTCCAGATTGTCTTGGCCCAGGATATAGGTATAGAAAGCCACATAACAAATAAGGAGATGCTAATGGCTGATGCTAAGCAGCTAGCATTGGTACAAACTCAGGATTTGCAGCTCACAGTTCAGGACTGACAGGTTGTTTTTCAGTGACGTCGGCAGCAGGTGCCCCTAATATTTTTTTTTATCATAATCTGGTGTTTATGTCTGAAAAACCATACCATGGGGGTGACTGTAGTAAACGAAACGTGTACTGTATGCAGTATACAGCTGGTGATTATAAGTGTTAACTGTGTCCTAGCTGGAGGGATCTTTATGCAGGGCGGGGAGGAGTGGAGGGAGTGGGAGAGAAACAGAGGGGGACAGAAGGAGACAGACAGTGCTGGCTGACGTCAGTGTTTCTCCGGCTCCTTGTCCCACATGCATCTTTAAAGAGCAGCTCTGCTTCCTGCTGCTACTGCTGCTGCATGCCAATTACAGGAAGAGACGGTGACTCACAGGAAGTGCACACACTGCTGGCCTATGAGGGGCAATAAAGCACAAGGTACTGGGGGCCGGATCCTTGGTTAATGATGGATGGGGCAACTCAGAGATATTACTTTTTTTTTTTTTAATTAATCTGTGATTTTATTGTTTACACTGAGAGCTTCCATTCTCATTTTTTTCATTCCAGATGGGATATAGGAACTGATTTTAGAGACTTAATTTTTCTAAAATTGTTTTATTTAAAAATAACTGATCTTTATTCTCTAACTTAAATTGGTATTTATATGTTTTCTCTGTACATTAAGGCAGCAAGACCAAAGAAAACAAGAACGATTAGTGAGAAGAAGTGGTACAAAAAGAGATGGAAAGTTAGGATATTGTCCCTACTACTAGTACTGGTCAGTACTAACAATAATAATGTGTTTAAAGTTACATTATACGTTTATTTGCACTTCGATTAAACAGGTACTAAGGGACAGTTCTACATGTGGAACACTTTTCATCTATGTGACCTCAAGGCACCACTATACTGAAGTACCAGTAAATGATTGCCAGCTGCGTCAGGCCAGAGTGCCAGCATTGTGCTGAAATTTCCAGGTTTAAAATGGGGCACACATGCGTCACTCTGGCATTCAAACCTGGCCCTGCTTCCCTGGCTCCTGCTGACACACAGCAACAGGAGAGCCGCCGATCAGAGGCCATTTTTAGACAGACTTCTGTGATCATTTTTCTTGTGTCTGTCTCACCCTGAGAAGCGCCGCCTGTAACTGTTTCCTCACATGATTTATTCTCCCTTTAATCCCGCGACCAGAGAAAAGGTAAAAAGGTGAAACTGAGACGAGTAGAAACAGGGAAAAAAATCCAACGTGGCGGCTGTAACCAGCTGTAAGTGCTGCAGAGATTGCCTGCATGTATTTGCTTGAATGTGTGTGTTTGCATAGCACACAAGCAGTACAGATGATGCCCCCTACTGCAGATGGAGAGGCTTATTTGACAACAACAAGAAAAGTGGAAAATAAAACTTAAAACAGAACATGCAGAACAAAACCAGGAAGTAGTGCAACACAACACAACTACTACTTTGCAAATGTGGGAGCTCTGAAGAAGTGCTTGTTGAAGTGCCTAATGGGGCTGTGCACGGCGTTTTACAAGAAATAGGATACAGTGCGCTGGCACCGGCTCGCTCAGGTAGCCCCTCTGCTTTAGATTCTCTAGAATAGACCCACTCACAGGCTCTCATGCCACTGTGAGCTCACCCAGTGCAGGCAGATGGATGGATGGGGAAGGGCTGGGCGTGGGCTCAGGCTCAGCTGCAGGTTATTGCAGCTCGTTATTATAAGGCAGTACTTATTCAGAGCTCCAGGGACTGATGAAAGAAAGCTTTAAAAGGAGCAAACCTGATTGGCTGGTGCTGTTGCTGCGTAGGGGACACTTGTGGCAGGAGTTGTTGCTGCAGAGACAGTAGCAGGCGTAGCACTGTACATCATTGGGACTTTGTTTTGAGGGTGGGAAAAGGGAGAGGGAGGAGGAGGAATGGGGGGAGAGGGAAGGAGGTGGTAGCAATGGACAGGTAGGTGGAGCATTATGGTAACCATGGCAACCGTTGTGATGTGTGTGTGTCGACGGTATCGTTTGTTGTTGTTGTTGTTGATGGTGGTGGTGGTGGTGGTGGTGGCAGATGTTACAGAGAGCCAGCAAGCCATCGTTAGGGTTACACCGGCAGATGGCATGCAACCATTCACAATGCAAAGCAAAGGAGGACAGAAAGAAAGAAAAAAGAGAGCATGGGAGAAAAAAATAACAAACAAAACAAAAAAAACAAGAGGAGAGAAGCTGATTACAATCACAAATAAGGAAATTTATACGGAAAATCAGTTTGCTGTTTTTCCCAGAGAAATTTGAGAGGCACAAGACACTAATTACAATGAATCAATGACATTGTTGGCAGCAGGGATGGGAATTTTATTTTTTAAATCCATAAGGGCTGACAAGTTGAACAGCAGGAAGATGCGGGAAAAACCCAGGTTGCTACTTCATTGCGCAATGCCAAAAACATGCAATGTTGCATTGTTATGATAAAAAAATTAATTATTCCTAGTAATCATTTTTCCATTTACTAATGCAGGACCTGCTGGTTAGCCGACTGGGACTTTTTGTAATTCCCATCCCCTTTTAGCGGAGACAAATGCTCCAGTTATGTGGCTGAAATAATTTCTCTGGGAAACTGATTTAAATTTCCTGATCAACACAGCACAGCAAACAGACAAGTCGCTATCCTACAGCTTAAGAACAGATCGGTTCTGCAGTATTTTATACACTACCATTTCTAATCTTAAACAAGTCATTAGCGAGAAAGTCAGTGAAGAAACAAGAACTGAGAGTCACAACTCTTTCAAGTGATACAAAATGGACATATGTTTCATATCAGCCTAAAGAAGTGGACAGTTTGAACATTTCCTAGAGCACATTTAAAAAAGTTTCATCACCGCCACAACAGGTGATGCGATGAGGCGATGACCTTTTGTCTCACCTGCAAGGGCTGCAGTTATTGCCCACTCATCCCACTCCGACCTCCCCCCACTCGTGTGTGTATATATATATATATCAAACAGTGTGTGTGAGAGCAAAGGGAAGGTCAGGACCTACCAAGACTGCTAGCAGGAGTCATGCACAAGACTGACCCTGTTGTGTTCATGCAGAGAGAGACAGAGAGGGAGAGAGAGGGAGGGAGAGAGAGGAGGAAATAAATGGGTTAATTGAGGGAGGAGAACAACAAGGTTAGACAAGACAAAAAAAAAAGCTTGAAGACTTCACTCAGCTCAGATGCTACTGCTACAGTGGTGCTGTCACCCAGTTATGATTGCAGTTAACAGTAGCAAGCAGAGGAAGGACATGAAGCTGTGGCCAAGTTCAGCATTTTGCAAAGCTGGTTTAATATGTTTATTAGTTATTGTTTGCAGATGTGAAGAATCAGGATCACACTTACACAATATTATATTTCTGTACTTTATTTTTTTATAATTGTCACACTGTTTGTCCTTTTTTATTTGCTGGAGTTTTATTTTCCGTATCTCAGATTTAAGGACAGAGGGTGTCATTTGTTGTACAGCTTGTAGAGCCCACTGTCACAAATTTGTGATAACGGGATATATCAATAAAATTGACTTGACTTGACCGTGCTTATGTCTGATATCCAGCTGTTTATAGAGATTTTTCTGCTGATCCACAAGCAGCCATGCTCATCTTTCCACATTTGATTAAATCTAAAAAAGAAGACTCTTTATATATTTAATTTACCCCAATTAAATAGCTGCAACTATCTATATTTATATATATACAAGTGTATATATATTTTATAAAAACTTAGAGGAGAAATAATCAAATAAAATCTAAATAAGTAATTTCTAGAAGAAGAAGACTAAATACTAGAGAGACTAAAACTAAAGAGGTAATAGAGCCGAACAGCATGCAGTGTCAGTACAATGATGTGCACAGGCGTCCATCCAGGTTTGGATAAAATGACGATAGGTTTACTGCATCAGAACCATTCAGATAACTATTAATATTACAGTACACTTCAAATATCTCCTGTGACTGTGTAACTGTTTTGAATTTATAAACACGACTTTAACCCAGGGCTACTTCCCACACACAGATACAGAGGGAGGGGGGGTGCGGGGCTGTCAGGTGTCTCACACCACACGGAAAACAAAAAGAGCAGGTAGAAAGAAGAGTGAGGGATGGGAGGCTCATCCTCATGACTCAGTGTGGCTACAGGCTACAGGCTAGCATATTAACTGCAGTTAACTCATTTAGCGGGTGACCTCAGGGGGTTTAAGCTACTGTTAGCTTCTATGAGAGGAGCAGACAGAGAGAGAACTGAAGAGGAATAAAGGAGCAGACTTGAATTAAGTTGGGGAAATTTGAAATTGAAATTAGTTTTTTCAATATTGTTGTCAAAGTTATTACTTCCTTTAAAAGGCTGATAGTTTTTCTAAACACAATTACAGAGCCTTTGTGTTGGAAACAACTGGGCTTGTTTTGCTCTTTTGTATGCTTGGGCGTTAGTAAAGTGGTAATATATCATAACTTTTATTGCTCTGATTAAAGCCTGCGTTGCCCTCCGACTTGGCAGCAGGTACATGTTTATATTGGCAGGCACTAGATCAAAGTTAAGGGACAGCACCGTGAATAGCTGAAACATTAGCACACACCATCACAAAAGGAAATACAGGTGTAAACAGACGTGACTGGTCATGAGAGGTGCCCTCACTTTAGCATGGTGGGTAGAAGGTTAGCTGGGCACATTCAGTGACTGTATGTGCTGTGTGTGCTTGCATGCTCTGCATACCTGAGTGCTTCTATTTGCATGTGTGTGTCGACTGGGAGCTCTTACCTGTGGGAAAGAAATGGGGCTGCTGGAGCTGTGCGTTGGCCAGCGCCTGCTGGTAGTGCAAAACACTGGGGTTGAACAGGGAGCTGGCTCCGTTGCTCTTCTCAAGCGCTTGTCTCTTTGGTAGGGGCTGGAGGACGCCGTGGGGGAACGCCTATCCACCCAAAACACACACACGCACACACACACGCACACAACAGAAGCACAGTAGATTTGAACTGTATACTTACGCAAGTCAACACTGATATTTGCAATTCTGTTATTTGTCTATGCACAGCACAACAAGGCAAAAATGGAAACTTGCTGTAACTATCACAAGGACAATGAGAAACTACACCATAGCAAGGCAATCAACAACACATTAAAGAAAACAGTGTGATAACTGGAATTTAACATTACATTGTAGTTGTTCATTTTAATAAATGTACAGTACAAACTAGAATTGCCACTGGTGCTTATAAATGATACAAATGTATACTTTAAAAGTCTCTTACAGGGTTTCACAAAAAACAAAAGAGCCAACTTAAATTTTGTGAGTGGCTACAGTACAATTAAAGAAGCTACATGCAAAGCAAAAGGTGAAAGGTCAAAGTACCAGGTCTACAGTTGCCTCGAGGGGTCGCTTCATTGCTTTGGCAGTCGACTGAGTCTTTAATTAGCAGGCAGCGAGCACATGATGGCAGTGGGCCAATGGGATTCAAGCGTATTAACATACAGGTAACAGCAAGCAGAGGTGCGTCATGGGGGACAGCATTGCATTGTGGATAGGTGAGAAGGAAAAAAACAAAAACAAAAATAATCTGAATGCAAGTATACCACATACAAAACAATAGGCATGCACATAAACAAAAAATTGTTTTGTTTACTTTAAAGAAACATTGCTACTTTTTGAATTAGTACCAAAGCAAAAAAAAAGCATCTACAATAACCTTTGGTTAAAAAAGCAAGATTCTATGATGTACTTCAAAACTACTGGGAAAGCATTTAGTAGTAACGTCAACTATTTCTGAACAAGTAAATCAACCTTTTTTTTTATCTACGCAAGAAGAAAATGCAGTAAACACAACTGATTCAGACTATAAATACTGGACTGACACTTTATGTGAGATCTGAACACAGGCTCTCTACAGTCCTACACACACAATAATTACAGTGCTCCTGGAGTACTCTATTTGATGATGGGAGGCGGTTTTGGGCCTGAGAAACATCTAAAACACCCACAACAGATTGGGATGTGAGTGAGCTCTAGTCAAAGCCCCTCAAATTATTGAACTCTGCCATCACAACTGGATTGTAGGCAGGTTTTAAACTACAGGTAAACAGTATTACTAGCAAGATGGTGTTGAAGTGCTGTCACCCTGTGCGGCAGCAACAATAAGTCGTCGATTCAGGTCTAGTGCTTGAGATAAGAGACAAATCCTCAAACTAAATCTGCATCATGAGCGCATGTGGCTTGTTAGTGTGACTGATGAACTTGGGGAGGTGACACAATGTGAGGCAAAGTTCAATCACAGAATGTGGAGCTCTGTTTATTCTTACATTCCTCCTGGATACAACAAATATCTTAAAGCCTAGTGTGTCTAATATTAGTATGAAGCCAACCTAACGAGGTAATAATAAATTGTTTTAATTTAAGTTATTGCTTTTGTTAATTTATTAAAAAACGTCCTTACATTTGATGTCACTGCTGAGAGGGAAAAAAAGATGACATGGATGTGATGAGCACAGCACTTAAGGGGTCCATGCACAAGCCTCTTGCTTCATGTATGTGGATTTTCTAATAGTATATAACAATATACTGTGTACCCTATTAAAGAGCGACAACTCATTGCTGATGCACTGTAGTGTTAACAGACTTCAACACTGTGGTTAGTTCGAATGGAAGATGGTCTATCAAAGTGACATGAAAAGCAAAAGATGACCGCATTCGACTTGCAATGAGGGAGAAGGTCACAGCATGGCAAGCAACACATAATGTGGCACAGTAAAACAACATAATCTCGATAATAGGATCGTCTTACTGTAACTGCATTAGTTAATGTGTAACCTTATCTACAGTACACTTTAGCCTATTTGCTTTGGATTTTTAAAAAAAGTGAATTATGGATAATGATATTACCTATTTGCAGCAGTGCAGCAGTATAGGTTTTATGGGTCTCTGCTTCAATATAAGTGCTTAGGCTAAAGGCTAAAAGAAAATTGGATTAAAGGTGCTGACTAAACAACTCATTGTCCTTAGGTTAACCCTGCTCACCTCTAGCACAGCTTGTAACTGCTGATGGTGAATTGGGAATTGGGTCATAAAGTTGATAAACTGGGGCATGTGAGGAACACAGGATTGTAAGGAAAATGCACTAGCAAGCTACACTAAATCTTCTGGTTTGACGAAGTATTGTGTACCTGATGGGGACGTTGTTGAGCTAAGCTATTTGGTGTACAGAAAACAGCGCTGACAGGTCAATATCAGGTTGTAGCTCTCTTTTCTTTAAGCGTGTTTCAATTCCTCGTTGCTTTCATGCAGCTTCTACAGTGTGCACAAACCAAACTAACCTGAAGTCACGGTCGCCTTATCGTCCACACTGTGGACTTAATGGAGGAAGGACAGGGAGAACAAGCAGCAATGGAGCCAGCCAATGAGAGAGGTATGTGCATCGCGTAAAGCATGCCCATGCCATGGAGGAAAGAAGTCAGTCAGCACACTGGCGCAGTACAAGGTGTGCGAGTGCAGCAGCCAAAGAACCATTCAAAAGAAGCCACTCAGAGCCTGGGGGAGGGTGGGGCACAGCCAAGACACACTGCCAAACTCTTCCAACTGCCTGTCTGCCTGCATTTCTGTCTATCTTGCTGTCTCTTCCTCCGCCTGTTGGGGGATTTTTCCAACTAAAGGCAGAGGAGGGTAAACCCCCACCCGTGAGGCTACAGCCTCATCCCTCCCTGATTCAATTTGCACTGATCTGCAGAGAGCCGCACTTATCATTGAGAGCAGGGGGGAGGTGGGATGGGGTGGGGGGTGAGCCAGCACATTGTCTCTGTATGAACCAAGGGCATTGGAAAATAAAAGCAGACTGCAGTGAGATAATAACAGATTGTTCTTGCGGCATTATACTGATGCGTTTAGGTCTCACTAAACCCTGTTTATTGTATACAACGGCCTCACTTCGGGATGACTATTGTTAGTGAATTGTACACTGGAGTCCACTAGAATGAACCAGCAGAGGTAGGTATGTTTTATACAGTAATAAAGCAGTGCTCCACATTTTATGTTACTGTGGGTGTCATCATCAGCAGCATGTGTAAGCCAAGATGATTTGTAATAACGTCACATGTATTCCCTGAGCCTGTGTGGTTACGTGTATTTTAATTGGCACAAAGTGTATCATAGAAAGTGTTGGGCTGTGTTCGATCAGTTACAGTCTGTTTTCCTGGATATTACAACAATCTCTCTGCAATTGAAACAACCTGTGTTTCAGGTAGCAGTACCTAGGCACAGCAGCTTTGAACCAGAACCCCTGTGCTAATATGAATGTGAATAATACTGAATATATTGGGTTTACTTGCTCTTCAACAACCATAAAACCTACAATAATAACTTGTTTATTTGGTACCATATAAAAGCCTCCCTGGATATTATAATGACAGCTCTTATTGTAAAGAGTGTAAAGTGTTATAAAATAGTCTAATTGTCCCATCCATCCTTACAAGCTCTTGCTTTATAATTTCTCTAAACAAGCCTTGAGAGATTTGTTTACTTACTACAAGGACAAGTATGTGTGTCTCCTGCTCTACCACTGTATAGGCACGGGTTACAGTAGGTAGGCTGTGGTGCTGTGCTCTCACCATGGCTGCAGCTGTGGCGGCGGCTTGCGCGGCCACAGCTGTCTGGTTGGCCTGGTGTTGGGCGGCCTTAATCTTGGCCTGCAGGTGGGCCGGGGGGTGGAAGTACTTGCACTTCTCGCGGGAGCAGCGGCTCTTGATGTAGTCCATGCAGACGGTGACCGTGTTGTCGCTGGTGTCGATCATGGGGCTGTCGCTCGGGTGGGCAAAGCGGCAATCCGTCTCCCCACGAGCGCAGTTGCCCCGCTGGAACTCGCGGCAAACCTGGGAGCAGGAGAGTCGGGTGGGCGAACACACAGATAGACACACACACACACACACACACACACGTATGCATGCAAAAGGAGAAAACAAAGAAATACACACAGACACACACACAAACTGTGAATACTTTCAGTTTCAGTACATTTTGGGAAACATTAGTAACTCAGGCATCAAAATCTTTATAGTATTTGACATTTTGTTGTCAGACTGTTTTGAAAATGAGAATCTTGATACATATTCAAATACGGCATGGTAGGGACAACAAGCCTTAAGGCCTTTTTACACCAAGTACCACATTTTAGTACAAAAAACAAATAAAAAGATGTTAAAAGATACTACATGATATTGAAAGCAGGCAGAAGCAGGAAAGAAAAACAGTACAAACATATGAAGGGTATGCTGTTCTTCGTCTAACCCACAGCACAGGAGGTGGAGTGTTCAAAGGTATTCTGCTGCACCAGACTTGCACCAACCTTTTATTTTTAATACAGATGATAAATTAGTTTTGGACTTGGTGTGAAAAGGCCTTAACACCATGTAACTACACTGCAATGTGTGCAAAACCCAAATGATTGCAGAATCACTGAACCAGTCAGTGTTCAACTGTTCAGAGGCCTGATCATAATCACAGGGGGATCTGCTTTTGACTTGTGCTCTGGGACTGAGACATACAGAGTGTACACACACACACACACACACACACACACACACACACACGTGTCCACACACATGCTGGCTTTGTGTGGGAGTGTCTCAGAGGGATACTGTTTCATTAGAGCCAACTTCATTCAGTTGCTAAGTGATAGCACTCCTGGAGAAAAACACATACAGGCACACACCTACGCATCACCTCCAGGTCTTAGGGAGATTATTGTTTATCTTTATAAATGTAGTGGAAAAAAAAACCTCCCCTTTATGCACTCTTTCACAATCACCGAGCTATTCTCATTCAGAGCTGTTTGCCAGGGGGCAGATGGAGATGGCTGAAGTTGTTGTAATGTTCCCAGTCTAACTGTGGCCGTCTAGCAAGTACCAGTTTGTGTTGAGCAAATTCCAATTGAAATCACTCTCATCTCACACTATCTCTTCTTTTTTCAAATCATGTTTCTGATAAAAGCCTTAATCATTTCAGAAGGGGGTAATACAATCAGATGTTCCTTAACTTGTACTCGAGGACAATGCAGAGGTAAAGAGCCTGATAGTGTTGTTTTGTTGGTACTTGGTGGTAAAAACAATTACTGCAGTTTTCACCAGGCCTTTGAAATTGTGACACAATATGTTGCATGATGTGAGATTTCATTATTTGAATACAGTGAAACAATTTCAGTTTCTGTAAAAATCTGACTTTTTACAAACCTGATTTGTTTATTTGGGTTTATTCAAAGGCAACTTCAAAATGTATTTATTTAAGTTACGATGAAACAGATTGCTGAAAGGGCAAAAGGTCTTAGGCAGTATATACAACAAGTAGTAGCATTCAAAAAGTTAATTCAAAGGTTAAAGATGTGTTTTTTAACGCTGCTAAGAATTCCCATATCGCTGTATTTTATTTGTTGCCAACTTCTGTGATAACCAAGGATGTAGTCGGTACTTCATAGTGTTTTCTTTCCTGTACTCGCTGCACAGTATGTAGAGAATCTTTTCAGACGTTACACATGTATTTGTGATTATTATATCAACACCATAATACCTAGAGGTCGGCCTGTAAATGCTCTGAAGCCATAAATGATACTTATTAGCACCACGTAACTATTGCATCTCTTTCACATCCATAATCACAGTAAGATGTGACCATAATTATACTTCATGACCTCAAAGACAACATTAGCTATGATTAGCTGTCATGTGCGTCTTGTGTGAGAGAGGGAGGATGTGATTGGGTGGGTCACCTCCAGCTTGTCGGTACGCAGCAGTTTCTGGTTGGAGGAGGAGCCGCCGGTCATGGAGACGGGCGGGCTGCCGGGGACGATAACGGGGGTGCTGGGCAGGATGTCTGTGGGTACCAGGCCCATGCTGTGGGACATGGGAGTCAGGTAGGGTGTGTAGCTCAAACCTGCGCTGGAGCCCAGGCCCTGGCTGACTGGAAACGTCTGCTGTAGATGGAGAGAAAACACTTATTTGAATATTATGTCTTTGTTGTCGTGACTGCTCTTGAAGATATTCTGTCCTCTTTTCTTTTCTTGTTTTAGCTATTTTTGTAATTGTTTATTAAAATGCTAGACGGGGACGAAAGAAATGGTTGAATGGCAAAAATGTAAAATGATGGATGTAGAGAGGAAGTGATGGGTGAAAGAGAAGAGAAGTTAGAGGAAAGAGGCACAAGAGACAAATGAACAGAGGCGCAGCTGTGCAGAGTGGTGGGTGAGAAAGATGAGAGGTGAGTTGGGGAGAGGGGGTGACAGGTAGAGAGAGAGCCAGGGGAACAGAGAAGAATAGGTTTCAGAGAAAAAGTGGAGAGAGTGGAGGCGAGGGGAGGAGGAGGAGGGGAAGGGGGGGGGGGGTAGAAACAAGAGAAGAGTTTGAGTTTTTTTTAACCTCTATATATCCTGAGAAGATTTTGCTGAGCAAGCATGTTCTTTTTCAGCTACACCCAGCCTTTTACATTGATGCAGCTGAACATGTTCGCACCTGGCAGCTGCCCAGTGCAACCACAGTCTAGTGCTGACTGCAGAGCAACTCACAGAGAGTGGTTGGGTTGAGTTTTGTGCTTTGCTCAAGGGCATAACTACTGTGAGAACAAGTTCATGATCTTTCTAGTCTGACATGTGATCTGCACACAGGGTAATCTGAGAGGAAGGATAATAGTTAAGTATCTAAAAACCAGGCTGTATCAATAAGATAAGATAAAGCTGGTGACCATGAAGACCATATATTGGCATACAGGTCAAAATAATGTAGGCAACATTTTGCACCAACTTTCTAAGTAAATCAATTATATAAATGATGCTGTAAATTCCCACAGCGGTCAACACTGACCACAGGTTGCATGGTGGTGCCGGGGATCATGAACTGCATCTGTTGAGCCAACATGGCGGCTGCTGTCTTCTGCTGGATCAGGTTATTTCGCCCGTTGATCTCCAACTGGGTCTTCAGGTGAGCAGGTGGGTGGAGGTATTTGCAGTTCTCTCGCGTGCAACGGCCCTGAGCGGGAAAACAAAGTAGATGGAAGAGAGAGAGAGAGAGAGAGAGAGAGAGAGAAACAAGGTCATTAACAGTTTGAAAACTTCAAGTCTCTGATCAACAGAATGAAGTGAAAAGCAGCTATCTTTTGATAATAAACCTGACGATGAACAGGTTGTGTGTCTGCCTGAGGACGTGGCAGAAATGTGGGCATTGGTTTTGACACAGACTCCAAAACATCAAGTGCTTGAAGGCAGCATACATATTCATACTTGGAGAGTGTGAAACATTGTTTTCAATAGTGAGAGCTATGCATTGAGGAATGTTTGTGCTTATCCGGTGGGGGTAGCAGGTAGCTCTCGGCTCTGAGTAGAAACATTGTTATGAAAGATGATTACCAGTTTCTGACTTGCTAGCTTGTTAACCCTGGCAGGTCTTGGTCCTGCCTGCACCCTGGACACAAGGACTAGCCAGTATTGAGTGCAGACACGGAAATGAGGATCTGCAAACAAAGACTAGGGCTCTAGTTCTGATTCCAGCTATCTAGCCATCATGACTAAATCTCTGTAGCTTTTTGACAGACAGGTCATCCAGTATTCTCGGTGGAAATGTAAATGCAGGGTTGGCAGGGTCAGGCTTACAGAGAGACCCTGGTGGATGAAGGCAATTACACTGTCAACCCAGAGGCTAATGGCAAACACAATAATCCAATATGGATCCTCATTGCAGTGCTTATTGCGAGCAGAGTGGGTGGAAGAGAGGAGAGAGGTCAGGAGGGAGCAACATAGTGAAGGGTAGAATACAGTAGTGGGAAAAGAGATGGTGGGGAAGATGGAAAGTAAAGGTGAGGAAAAGGTGGTGGTGGTGGAAAAGATGTGGGCAGAGTATAGTGAAGGGTAGAAAGAGGAGTTAACAGGGAAGAGGCCAAGAAGACACAAGGAGAGGACATGACATGGCACGTCTTGGTGAATGTGAAGGAGGGCAGAGGGAAGTGAAGCTAAATTAGAATCAGAGGTCCAAACACACCCTTTACTCCATGACGTGAACGAGTCACAACAGCCGCACAATCATTTCTCTAATTTCCTCTCATAAGGAAATATGACAGCTCTGCGTAGTGTCCACACGGTGATGAGCTATGACTCAGTTTAATTACTCAAGTGCTGTACTCAAACACCAATTTAAGTCCTGAATCAAACATACAAAATAACAAGTGGCCAGAGAGAGTCACTGATTTGAGAAACTGGCGATGAAGTAGAGAGGATATATTGATAATGTATCACTATCCTGACATGACTGTCGTGTTTGAAAGAACTATTTTCCTGTCATAACAGGAAAAGCAGAGCTGGAATTAATAACTTCAATAATGGCTGCATTCATTTAGATGTGTCAGTTCCAAGGTCCTGGTATTGTGCATGCTGTCTGACTGGCATGGCTTACTGGGAAACATGATGGAACAGAGCCATTGTTAATGTTATTAATTACACCTGTGCGTTTTGCTTTGACAAATTTATTTTCTCACATTTTGTTTTTCTTTTTTAATGTTGTTCTAATGCATTTCTTTGTCTTATATAAAACACTTTGAATTGCCTGTATTTGACAGGGGCTATACAGATAATGTTGCCTTGCCCAGTTATGCTGTATTAGCTAATTTTAGCATCTGAAAACACCAAAATACCAATACCTGTACGTGGCCCTTGGACATCATCTCCATGCTACTTTTGTTTCTTTGTATGTGTTTTTATTCTGTGTAAATATGTTTAGAAAACACACACTATTGATATGGATGGTTATGGTAAAGAAATGTGATATTTGGTTTTGTGAGCCTGAGATCTGGAAAGAGCAAGAGAAAAAAAATCAATAAAATAATACATTATTCTTA
Source organism: Enoplosus armatus (assembly GCF_043641665.1). Classification (NCBI taxonomy): domain Eukaryota; kingdom Metazoa; phylum Chordata; class Actinopteri; order Centrarchiformes; family Enoplosidae; genus Enoplosus; species Enoplosus armatus. The sequence continues at coordinate 5,729,680 of NC_092203.1, forward strand.
TACTATTCTAAGTGCATAACTGGAACACATCCCATGGGTCTTGATGCAAATGAATAAAAGCACAATATGGATTGTTTCTGTTACCACAAAGACTTGAAAGCCCAGAGTGTCACTCACCATGCTGCAGGGATTTGAAGTAGCGACTCTACCTGTTCAAGGCTATATAGCCACACAGAGCTTTGCTTTTCTACATTAGATATGCAGTCAAACAGAGAGGAACTTTTAATCAAGCACAGCTCACGGTAGAAGCCTGGCTCCCAGTGTAAATAACCAGTAATCTTCAAGTCTCATCAAAGGAAAAACTAATAAAAACCTGGCTATCCTTTTCTTCCTGACAGATATTAAAGACACCCCACAGAGCATCAAACACACTGTTGGTATTGTTACAATTACTTTGCTTTCCACTGATTTCAAGCTGCCACAGAGAATATTAAGTCTGTCGACATTATGGGCTTCTTTGTCATTTTTATTTTCATGTTAATAAACGCACAAAGATCTGAATTAAGGTTTTGCCTGTCAGACAACAGGTTCACAGAGACCCCGGGGCAGCTCTGCGACGATGACAGTCATGAGTCAGATGGGAGTGACCTCCACACCCAGGTGTTAAAGCTGCGGCGAGCCACTGATACTCCTCCCTCCTCCACAGTTCACATGCACAAAATCACACCTGCCCACACATATGCATACTAAATCACACGATCACAACAAGCGCCGCCCACACACCCACCGGCACAGGCATACAAGCACACAGATAAACACACTGCTGCATACAAACACACAGTTCTGTTAAGCCCTGTCCAGACCAGAGGAATAACTTTAGCGCTGAACCCCACAACCAAAAACCTCAGAGGTGTCCGAACTAATTGGAGCCTTATGCACCACCACCGAGACTGGGAAAAGGAGTGTGTGCTCGTTCTGAATGTGTGTGTCTTGTGTATCTGCATCCACGAGAGAGAATGCGTAGGCAGGTGTAACAGTGCATGTGTGTGTGCAGGAGAAACTATGTGGGCGGGTGTGACTCTGTGTGTGTGTGTGTGAGAGAGGGAGCTGGTGCTGAAGCTGAGCTCTGGACGGCATCCCAAAACTGAGTCTGCAGGGAAGCACAGCATCACCATCGCACCCTACAGAGATCACAGACGGACACAAATAAAGCCGCGTGCACACAACACATGCAAACACACACCACCACTCCCTTTCAGTTATGTGGACTTACGGTGAAGCCATTAACTCCCATTTTGCTGCACATTCAGTTCATCTATAGCCTGTGAGTGACACATGCTTTTCGCAAATGCTCATCATTATTTCCCATTTAAAGTGATGAGGTAAATGGTGGCGAAGCTACTTGGGAGAGTGTTTCATTACGTACAAGTGCTGTCGCACTAAGTGCAGGCCTTGGACTCGTAAAACCGTCTCCTTTCATCCTGTCAAACTTTGTTTGAGAGCCCTTTCTCACTGATGCATTCATGATCTATCACGGCATTGTGCTTGGTCTTTGCATAAATTAGGTTTGATTTTTCTTCTGTCTTCCTTTTTGTCTAGTTTGGAGGTGGAGAAAGCAAATAAATTAAGTACCTTGGCTAGGGCTGTCATGGTAATGGAATTTCCAACACTATTTAGAAAAGACGGTGAAAAGAATTCAGTGCAGCATTCAATTACGTAAACATTCATTATTTGCAGTAAATTATTGAATGTGCGGACTGATGAAGAAGAATATCCATCTCCACCCATATCCACATATCTACAATGCTGTTTAAGGCAGGAATGATGACATCCTACTTAGTGTTTCGTCTTGTTTGTTGCAACTGCCAAACATTAAAGTTAGTATTGATGTTGCAGCTATCATTTTTGATTTATCTGGGTATAACCCAGTGAATTGGGGGAGAAAGGTTACTGTGGAAATAAGAGAGTTAATGCGTCAAAGGTTAGCGGGCGTTCAGGCTGTAAATAGCACTGCGTTAAAACAACACAAGGATCTATATTGGCTGGGGTATTTTGTTACCAAACTTCCACAATCAGCACTGCAACTATTATTGGAATGAATGGACGCCATCTTGAAACACCCAGTTTTCTTAATAGATCCACAGTTGCTGCAGACACAGATGAAAAGGTGAAATATGATCCAGGATGTCCGGTTTGAGTGATAGATGAGTTTGAAGATGCCAGATCAGACAAGGAAACACTAAACAGCGCTTTGTAATACTATGAAACAGAACTTTACAACTTTGGAAGGTTATTATTGTGACAATCATTTTATTCCTCTTAAATATTGTGAGGTTAAGAGTAAGCCCTTCACTTGCAATTCATTTTTAGACTCAGTGCTAATGTCGGTGTGAACATGGCCTTACTTTTAACATGTAAAAGTGTCACGTTCTGTACATCCAGTGTTATTCATGGTGTCTTTTTCTAGCTTAGATTCCTGGAAGTCTCAGTGCCTAATAGTGAAGAGGATATGGATTTGCTATAAATATGGTTAAAGGACATGAAAATGGCTGATATCCTTTGGGGGTATTAAAACATTAGGTTGCACACAAAAGAGGAGATCAGTTCGTTTAGAGGAATTTCAACTGAGGTCAGGTAGTCCAAGGCTATATTTTGGGCTAATCCTATCCTGGATAAGACACCCAGGCATTCACAGCTGTCAACAAGGAACAATGTTGATCAAAACGCACACACCCCCACACACATATTATGATGCATTCATTAAACTAAGGGAGGTGTTAATTTATTGGTACTGTGCACAGCAGTTAAAAAGCTTTCACCCACGTCACGTCTCTCTGATTAACTCCAAGTAAGGGTGAAAATCTAACATCTGCTTGATGGCAGAAGTAATCGCTTTAATAAAACATGGTAAGGCCAACTGCAAGAACTGCGTAGTGATGGCTATACATAGCAATTACAGTACATTTGAGTGTGCGATTAATACTAATGATCATCACTGAGGGGTCCAGGCTGCAGTTTGCCACACTTAGGGATTCAAAGCACATAGGATGAGGTAAGCTTTGTTGAAAGGCAGCACTGCATCACATCTAAAAAAGAGGAGTGTTTATGGCTCGTGGGTTAAGCAGTGAGGCGGTCCACCGACACGACGATGACGGTGCTGAAAAGCAGCATGCGTGGCTGATGACAATGCTGTGCCATCATCTGGTTTCAGACCTTTATCTTTTTGAGAGGGCGGCAGACACACGCAAACACACACACACACCCACACAGAGAGACACACACACTGTGTCTTCTGTCTAAGCCACCCACTCGGAGCAGAGCAGAAATCCATTCATCGCGGGCATTGCCTCCGAGCAGCCGTCTATGAAAAGGATCTTTGAAAGCACCAAGGCACCTCTGTGATTCACGCGCCAGCCGCCGGTGTGTAGCCATAGCTACACGGTGAAATTATACCTTTCAGCAGGGTCGCTCACATGGCAACCTCTCATTATATGCTGCACCGTTGCCCTTGTGTGTATGAAATGCTATGATCCGTGCTTTGGGATACACTAATAGCTGCTTTGATTCAGATTGGATAATTATCTCCTTGCGTCGCAATGAAAAAGGAACAACAATGAAGGGGAGATCAAAGATAAATTATCGGTTGTTTTCCCTTGAAATAGATCCGCTATCCAAGAGACGTTACTGCTGGCACGTTCTTGAAATCCCGACAGCCATCGCGAACAAGATAGCACTTATTGTTTGCCAAGTTTCGATACAGTAGTAATGTCAAGAAAAATGTGTTCCATATTAGGGTTGATCCAGGGGGGATGAAGGCCACTAATTTCATAAACAGATTAGGATTACACTGACTTAATCCATTGAGGCTCCTTCAATTGTTTTCAGTTCTTGCAATTAGGGCCCATTAATTACTTCTGGAAATCCATTCTGGCATCAATGGCACAAAGTTTTCCTTGAACACTGTCCAGAGGCTTTTATAGTGACATGTGATATTGACTGCTGGTATGTGAATGTAACCTTTTTCTGCTGATAAATGTCCGTTAGTCCATTAATGTTAGTCAATTAGTCCATCGACAGAAAATAATCAACAACCTTTTTCAAAATCAATCAGTCTTTTGAGTAATTAATGCAGAAAAATGACATATATTGGCTGTTTCCAGCCTCTCAATTGTGAGGATTTGATGCTTTTCTCTATTTGAAAATAGTTGAAAATATATGCAATTTGAGGTGTTGGTCAGCTAAAACGAGCAATTTGAAGAAACATTTTGATGGGCATTTTTCTCTGTTTTCTGATATTTGTAATAGATTAATTAAAAAAAACCAAATGAATCTTTAATGAAAATATGCTATTTTGTAACCCTAAACTGTTTATCCTTGTTGTAATGAGTGGCATCAAAAAGAAAGAAAACTAATTTTTTTCAGTATTCCACTGATCACGCTCCAAATCAGACATGGGCACACAATGTTCAGCTGACAAACCTTTAGCAAAGAGAGAGGGGGAGAGAAAAAACAAGGCAAACCTTTACCACAGTAAACACACTGTCATGAGAACAAAAAACACAAAAAGCCCAATTCACCCAAACACTGACAGAGTGCTGAGGAGGGTACAACATTTCCAACATTTCTCCTGCCCAAACACAACATAACCATCGTGCTACAACAGGGCTAAGCAGACTGCAGAAAAACACTTTCAGGGAAAACATTCATCCTCTGACCATATACATTGTGAACTGCCTGTGACCCACTTCCTTGTAGTAATTCTGTTCCCTCTAATAATGTTTTCAATGTCTGGATGTCTGGTTGTTTTTCCACTTTCCGCAGACGACATTTTAAGAATGAATATGTTAATAATGTTAACCAGACACAGACGGACAGGGAGTATGTCTCGTGTACCCTGTGAGAGCATGATTCAGGCTGTGATATTTCCTTTAAAGCATGAGCAATCTGACAGAAGGCAAAATCAAAAGCATTATTCCTATGATAAATACTACTGCAATTACAGCAATACATTAAAACAAGAGCCAATATTTAACTGCAACAACTCTTAGAACTAGCCCTGAGAAAGATAGGTAGCCCCCCAGATTATAACACATTTACAGGGAAAACTGGCCCAAATGGTCCATGAAGAACTGGCATTAGCGTCCCCTGCCTGGGCTTTATGCTGCCATCTTCATCAGTGGCAGAAACCCTTTCTCCGACCCCCCGCCTCCTTCATCAGCCCGGCTGAATGGTCAGAGTGATGACTGTTGTGTGTCTGTGGGTGGCACAGACACAGAGGGCCAGTCTTCCACCCCCTCTGCAGAATAGCGCTTCAGTTGTGCCCCCCCCCTTTCACCACTGTAACATTTGCATTTTGCCCTCAATGGGCGCTCTATCCTCGGGCCTGCTGGAGACAGAGAGTGGCCGCCTATAGACTGCAGCCGACAGAGGAGCTGTAAATGTCCTCGTAAAGGCGACTAGATTACATTCCTGTGGATCCAATCGCCCTTAATAAGGGATCTAGTGCTTATCCAAGATGGATACACTCGAAATGAGCCATTGCTTTTCTTTCCCCCATCAACACTTCAAACCCAGAAACAATATCGATGAATTAGTGCAGAATCTTGGGAATCTGGGATGTGTGTGTGTGCATGCGTTTCTCCATTAAGCCCCCCTTTCCTCCAGCAGCACAGAGAAGCTGGGGAGGCTTTATCCTCCTTTAGGCTTTTTACATATCGGAGCCCTCATGATGTCTTTCTGATGCTAACGCAGCGTTCAGTGACGTAATCAATGGCAGCGTGGCTGGCAGTATTGGCTGACTACAATGCAGAAAAAAAAACAATCAGGGAGGAGCTTAAAAGATGTAGGGTCAGCACAAGACAGAAAGTGGCTACTTGTGACGGCTGAACGCACCGTCAAGGCTGTGGAGGCCCCCCAAAGGTCAGAAAAATGGGCTGTGAAATGAGAGTGAAGCTGAAAAAACACAACAAATTCCTCAAAGGGAGAGACTTACAGTAAAATACCCACAGGTTTTGTTTCTAGTGATTTGGCTGGTACAGTAAATCTTTGGATGGCTGTGTCCTACAGAGAAACTACAACAAAGTCTTCTCCCTCCCCGTTTATCCGATTGTCCTTCTCAGCTTGAGAGGAGGAGGGCCGCTGTGAGAAACTGACACTAATTTTTCTGACATGAAGCCTGTGATATGTGTAATCCCCTTAGAGCATAGCTGAAGAACCTGTTGTATCGCCGCTGACCAGCGAAGGCAGGGGGGTGGACAGGCGCTTGCTCTTTGTCCTTGTCTCTCAATGTTTCCTCATATCTCTATCTTTTCTTTCTCCCTCAGCGCCTTGTCCTCGCCGTGTGGCATTTACATCCTGCCATGATGCGATGTCATTTGCATTGTTGATAAATATGCGAGGCACATGCTCATCCTTTGGCGGGGCGTTTTGTTTCCAGGTATTCCTATTTGAGGCTATAAATACCCAAATAAGAGCATCTCTTGGCTTGCAGGGACTACTGGAACTGATCCTGGAGTGATTGGTTCCAGGAAGTTTCAATCTTAACATTTCAGTTTGACCACAATTTGCTGCACGTTTTGCCTTTTTCTAGGGCGTGAATAAAGAAAAGAGTTTTTCTGCTTCTTCACAACGCCAGTCTTTCTTTCTCAGTTTGGCCCGAAAGAGTCTCTTTTCCAGGGGCACTAACAGCTGGTTATGGGTCAGCCTGTAACAGCTCACAAGGAAGCCACCTCTGTGAAAGCCCCCAGCTATAAGACACCAACAAGACAGGCACTACAGCAGAACCAGTGATCCTAGCACCCGGTAGAGTATCGAGGCACTGGATGCACATGGACAGGGCTTCCCTTCATCCTTTAAAAAACAGAGAATGCTCCCTCTTAAGGATCCTGTTTTGTTTTGGGGCTCTAATGGATCCGTTTGGACTAATGGATCTGTTTGAAGCAGTGAGGCTCCAGGACAGCAGGAAACACTGAAAATCCATTATGAAATGATAGCCAAAGGCTTTTTGCTTACATTTGGGCTGGTAATGGAGTACGTGAATCAATGGTAAACAGTGAAAAAGTCATTTAAATGTAAAACTGTAGAGGTATCCTGGCTCCCAAATCCTTTTCAGCTCTGATTGTGTTGTGATCAGGTATATTTGGCCTGGCTATTAGACTGCAGTACAATTAGTGGTAATGTGAGTGAATGCAAACAAGAAAGTACCCTTAGTGCAAAGGACAAAGACCAGGTAATTTAGAAACAATAGTCTGCTTTCTTTTTTCACACGCACGCACGCGTGCGCACACACACACACACACACACACGTACAGACGTAAGACTGTGTTGCCTCAGCAGTAATTAAGTGCCTTTGTTTCACCAGCTGTAATCCCACAAATGGAGGAGTTGTACTGCTGCTGACACGCCTGAGATTACCCAAGGAGAGAGAGAGGAGGAGAGCTAGAAGGAGATACACTCAGACAGGGGGAGAGTGGGATAAATAATGTTTACCCCAAAAGCAAACACTCCCACCTCCATGTGACATGTGTGATAAAGGCTGTCTGTGCTGATCATGTGTCCATGCCCGTCTTAAGCAACCGAACCGTGACCATTTATTTTAACCTACCACCATTTTGGCATTTCATCAGTCTTTCCTTTGGCTCACATTGTTTCCTTGCAAGTCATTGTGGTGACGCTTCGGAATAGTTGCCGTGTTGTGCATCAGCTGAAAATCACATGCTAGTTGTTGTCACTATGCAGCACTGGCTAGTGATCAGCTAGCTCACACTGCAGCTCAGGCGGTTCCAGGAGATGTGAAAGCTGTTTGTCTATACTCAAAGTGATAATTAGAGCCGTGCTATTTGTAAATGTTACACCAAGGCCATGATGTTAGCGTTGGTACTGAATACCAGGCTGATTGTACGTGAAAGAGAAGAGAGAGAAAGAACATGATTTATTCTTTACTATAGCCTCAATCAAAAAAACATTGAAAAGTCCACTGCAATCAATTGAGAGGGCACTCTAATGAGCCAGTATTCACTACGCTCTATGGTGGTTTTCTGTACTAGTGAACATAAATTGTCTGCAGAGTATGGATAGTATTCCTTTAAGAGCTGTGATATATACTTTGTGCAGGTTATGAAACAAGTTTTTGTTCATCTGTCACAGCGGTTGAAGGATTCCAACAAAGGCGCTTTCATGTAGTCGTGCAGTAGAAAAAAAAGGAACAGGCAATTTAAAAGTACCAGCCACAAATTAAGGTTATCAGGCCTGTGGTAACTACCCACGCTGGATTTGCATGTGTCGTCAGTTGTAACCGTTTTTTGGGGAGGTGATGGTCAAAGTGCGGCTGCAGCGGCACCGTTGTGAGGCACCTGCAGAGTCCAGTTCCCTGCTGCTAATCCAGCTGGAGGCTGGAGCCCTGCTTCAGTTAATCTGATCATCTGTGACCTGCTGAGACATGAAACCCACCCTCCAGAGCTCCTCTAATCTGTGCGCGCACACACACACACACATGCAAGAACACAGGCATGTAGTTGACAGGTACACACACAAACACTCATGCCTGCATGTGCTCACTCGCATCCACACAGCACATTTGAAGTGAAGCAACTGTCTCACATACACACTTCTACAAATACACACCCTCAAGAAAGGCTCAGCTATGACAATGCCACCTCTCAGTCTGTTGATAGGTGAGTCACAGCTAAAAGACTGAGGCATTAGCCTGCTTTTGACAAGCTGTCGTTTCCCTATGCTGAGAAGACAGATCTCGTCAGCTTTGCACTGATATGACAGCAGTCCTATAGCCGACTGGAACTTCAACTAGCCATGCCAATGAAAGATTTCATAGAAATAGGTTACATGATGTTGATGCCCTAGTTTGAGAAGAACTGTGCCACTGCCCCAAGAGGAAACAGCAGAAAGCCAGTAGGCCTTATTTCAATTTCCTAATTTTAAATTTGTTAATAGATACCTCAATTTCACTCTCGAGTGATCAAAGCTGCTACTACTCTGCCACGTCCTAAAAATAACACAAACCCGCTACAAATGCTAATAAGAGAAATTAAACAAACAATTTGAGAAAAAAAAAGGCTAGCCTACATCTTCTTTCCCCACTGACACTATTGATTGATTGTTGAGGAGTTGTGTAAATCCATAAAACAGATAAAGGAGGATAATGAGATGGAAGGGAGAGAGCAGATCTATTCATCAAAGCCTCTTTCTAACACACTCAGCAGATAGGGGCAGAAATGTTGCGTGGATGCTTACTCTCCAGTTTGGAGATTAAAGCTTTGGTTGCTGACAAAAAAAGTTGAGAGGCATAGTTTTATAATTCAAGCTACAGAGAAACTGGAGAGCCCAGTTCCTCCAGTAAGTATTCAGAAGCACACTAGTACTCCACTTATGAATCTTACCTTGTCTTTGATCATATTCGGGATATAATGCCTCAGTTATTAATAAACCTGTATCCATCATGAGAGAAACAAGTCATACTGACTAACTAATCACATACATCATACAGCAAAGACCTGGTAATAAATGGGAAACCACAAATGTCTATAGCTTTCAAACAGAGGCTTGTGCAATTTCATTTTGCTATATAATGCAACCAAAAGTGGAATAAGGTGCAGCATTGCCCGGATCGGCATGTTGTTTGTTGGTTGTGATGATGAGGCCTCTGAGGAAGCTCTCTCCTCTGGGCTGAGGAGACTCTAAGCCCACATGGAGATGATGAAAACAGTCCTCATAAGACTGGGAACACTGAGGTAGAGAGGGCTTACGAGTGCGTATGCTTGGTTAAAGTAATGAGTGCCCTTTGTTCAAAGAGATGAGATCAATAAACCAGGGTACAGTGACTCAAACAGCCTTTGAGCTGCAGCATGTTTTTTTATCTTAAAATCGTCAGATGCAGGTAAACATATTGATCTCACTATTCACCCATGTCATCACCCTGCTCTTTTTCCTGTTTTGTCAACGGTGAGCCATGGCTCTGTGGAGTCAATGAGTCAGAAAGAGAGGAAACGCAAACAGAATGGGATTAGAGAGTAGTTTTCAGTGGCAACATCTGTTTGTTTATCAACCATGAACTGCCTTTTTTGGTAAAAAAGAAAGCATGAATACATTGGTACCAGTACTGTGTGTGCTTGAGACATGCGATCATTAAACCTTGCAACAGCAAATGTGGTGCCAATTCATGCCCCCCACTGGTGCCACTTCTCTTTCCGTCTCATCCTCCCCTCCCTCCTTCAATCCCTCACCCACCATGGGTTCACCCTACTCTGTGACGGTGCGTGCTGCCAATTAGTGTCCCCCACCTGTCGCCGCAGGTCACTGGTGGAGGCATCTGCTGGGTGTGAAATTGGCCATCTCACTTTCGTCCATGAACTTTGCATGGCCCCCGTGTGCCCAAACACGCACACGCACACACACACACACAAACACACAGATATGCCGCGATGACCCAAAGTTGACCTTTATGGTATGGCCACCCTGTGTGGTAGGGGTGAGGGGAAAGGGTGGGATACAAATGATACCTCTAGCTTGCACTGGGTATTACAAGACTATCCCTACTAGAATAGTACACATTACCATGCATGTTTTGGGGTATCAAAAGATATTCAAAAGCTTTGACAGCTTGTATTCTTATTCTTTGTAGTCACGTCACCACATTCCCAGATCTCAGAAATAAACTTGGAGAGTACAATGTTATTATTCCCAAAGGAGTGACAAAAAAAACTACGGAAATAAGACTCAAGTAGCAATAAACTGGATTGAAGCTTTAATAATAGAAATCAAGTTTTATTGTTGTTGTGGGAATTTATACTGAGCTCAGCTGAACAAAAGAGGCATCAATAAAGCATCATTTAAGAACCAGAATCAAATCGGAATTAGCAGAGCGTGTGTTGGTATGAAAACACTTACAATACCCAGCTCTCCCTCTAACTAGACAGCTGTAAGCCTTTCATTCACTAATACAACAGTCATTTACACTGACTCCAAGACTTTCATCCTCATACCCCAATTTGGAGCAGCTATACTCCAGCCTATTAAACCTGATGTTTCTGAGGAAAGTTAGATTGGGCTTGAATAAATTGTCTACAGTAACCTGACTGGAATGGCAGGATTGCTTTGGGTAATCAGCCATTTTAGACCAAACAGAGGCACACCTACATTATTTTATCACTCTGATTCAATGCACATCCTCATTCTAATGAGGTAAATGAAGCTCTTCTTCATTATGTCGGGTGATGCAAATTCGAATTTAAAGCCAGTGTGCAGGACGAAAGCACCAGCTTCTAAGGTTTTGAGATGGTGGTCTCCATTCAGCTCATCACTATTTGCAGCACAGCATAGGGAGCATCTCACAAGAAATTATGGCAGGCTCTGCTTTTGCAGCGCAGTCCATCACTGCCAGTCGTCAACCCGAATGGGATATGAGTCAGAACGAGAACACTTTTAGGAGAAGGAGTTTGCACAGGGAACACTCCATTGTCACTTTAACATGCTTTTTTAGAAGGCAGGCCCATGTCAATCACTGTCAGCACAGTTTGTACTCCTCGCTTTATTAACGCAGAATAATTTTGATACTAACATACCAATACATAAGCTTAGACATTTCCTGCGCTGACACATCTTCACATGGGATTGGGATGTCATGCTAGGCCTGGTTCACAACAGCTTGTTTGACACAAACCCATAGTCATTTAGACAAAAAAGTGGAGGGAACCCATTCTGGTGTAGGGCCCCTAAAGATTGCATTTCTGTTGCCTCATTAGATGGAGCCAATTAAGAAGATCTCTGTCTCATTATAAAGGCTGGCCCCTGGGAGACAGCTGGGCCTGTCTGTCTAACTGTTTGTAGCTCCCGAGGTGTGTGTGTGTGTGTGTGAGAGAGAGAGAGAGAGAGAGGTGGAGGTGGTAAGCATCTTAGCCCCGTGTCTTTGTGAGTTTGTCCATTTTATAATCACAGGAAAATTAAAAGAAGCCTCGGGGAGCAGTCAACACATTTCCTGAGCAACGATTAATTTCTGTGTTTAATGTGGGCCACAGCAAACACCATATGCTTCAGTATACTGGCAATACAAGGAACATACTGTGGCTAGCTTTTCCTTTCCAGGAAAAAAAAACATAATATTGATTTTTTTTTTTCAAGCATGATATGCATTTTTAAATGAAATAATGTTGAAGATTCGGCTGAAGAAAGCAGACAAATAAATGCTACTCTCAGTAGGAATTATATTCTAGTCTGTCTCTGATGAGTGATGATGAAACTACATATCAATAATTAATGAGACCAATACTAAAGGTCACGCAGCAAGCCTTCTGCCTGACTCGCCATAGATCTGCCTTTAGCTTTACTGCAGAGGTGCTCACAACAGCAACGACTACTGCAGCAGTAAGGGAGTTTGAGTCCAGCTGGCTTTGAAATCACCAAATGTGAGGATGGCATTGATTCTGCAGTACTGATTTAAGTTGCTGGGGGTTTTTTACACACACACACAGAAAACTCTTTTTTGCAGAGAATCTAGTACTTTATCAGCACTGTGGGCAGCAGAGAGAGATGGAAAAAGAGGATGACTCAGAGGTAGTGGGTGGATTGAGACCAGGTGAGACACTGGTACAGCAGATGGGCAGATTTTCAGTGCTCAGTCTCTCCATCATGTTGCAGGCGGCTCATTGGGTGACGAACACCTACTATTCAATCTGACATGTCCGGCAGTAGTGCCATACATTTTCTGTTTTATAGAGAAGACATAATGGAGTTCAAGTTCAAAAGTAGAGCTCCATTATATGATATAACAAAGGCTGTGTATAAGCAGAGTGGTATAGAGAGTAGGCAGGTCGCCCTCCATATGTATGGCCTGAATCGCAATATAGGACTGCTGTGGTGTCTCCAAGCAATACAGCCTGAATACAAAGGGCAGGGATCTGTAACTACACCAATATTTTGACTCAAATGACATGAGTCACATTGATAATATTATTATTATTATTATCAATAGTAGTATGGAAGAAGCGTTAAAGTAATATGTTAGGTCTAACTCATGCCTGAGTTTGACACTCGTTTTCCTCTTTCTGATATTCACTTGATATTAGACACAAAACTGCCTATCTATTCTCAGTCATCTCCGTGTTTTTATTTTTAGTTTGGCTGCCCACATTAAAGGGCAACATTGTTCAACAAAATTCCCTGCTGCTAGCTTTGCTACCAAAAATGAGTCTAAAAATGGTAAACCAGCAGAAGCAACAGGACTCATAAAGCAGTTCAAAAGCAGGAAACAAGAAATATAGAACTGATTTTGTGGAGTCCACAAGTATTACAGTGGCACTGCATTTTACTCATTTCCTGTAACGTCTGATTATTCTTAGAATACTAGTGTCTAGAGTTGGCTTCATCCAGTTCTGCAGCTACACCCAGAGGGAGATAGTGAAATGTGGGGATCACAGCACTCTCTCTCTCTCACACACACACTGACACACAGATGTGGGTCAGAGCAGTGGCCCAATTAAAATGCCAGCATGTACCCTACTGTATCAACTTCTCTGATCAACAGTGGCGCAGTGCAATGCTGTAAGTCTGTAGCAACATTAATAACCTTTGTAAATATTTATCCCAAGTAAAATAAATGTATTCAAATTGACGACACGAACATGAAATGTTACATCACAGGACTATGAACCTAATTACCACACACACATGATTAACATATGTCCTGTCAAATAGACAACACTAACATGAAAATGTTACGTTTTGTGGTCTCCTTCACTACATAGTACTGACTGACTAACTGGACATGGGTCATGAGACTTGAACAGAGAGCTGATCTGACTTCCTCCTCCCTCCCTCCCTCTTATCTCTTCCTATCTTTGGAACTTTTTTTTCAGATCAGCTAGACTGGGGCGGTGGGGTGTAGGGGGTGAAATCACATCGATCAAATGAAATTTGGCATGGTTTGCACTGGGAAGACAGCGAGTGTGCGTGCATGTGTCTGCGTACGGGGAGGCCTGTTTAAGGAACGCTGTGGGGTGGGGGTCTCCTAGGGGCTCATCAAAGCATGCCGCGTCCACTGCAGCCCCACGTTAAGCTCAAGTCAGTGCCTCATTGTGTCTGTGTGAATGACCCTTGGGGAACACCAACTCCCGCTGCGCTGCATGCATTCCCCTCCGCATGTTTGCTCTGCCCAGGGTGTGGCCCGGTTCGAGAGGATTACGCTGAGGAATGCAGCCGAGCCCATCTTTTAAAACAAGAGAGGAGAGGGGGGGTTGAGGCCATGTGCATAAAGTTCATGTTCACTGAAGCTTCCTAAAGATCCCCAAAAAATGCAAATGCAATAAGCCCAGAGGGAGGAAGTTACAGTTAAGTCAGAGGAATCTCTTGGAAAAAACGTTGTAACCGTGTGTTTAAGTTTCACTGTCTGGACTGGTAGCTGTGGAGTAACAGATTAACTCAATGTCGCAGGCACTTTCCTACTGAACCTTAATAAAAATCTTTGATAATTGGTTGCTCTGGTTCCCTGCCTGGCTGACCTGTCACTTCCTCCTGCCTTGATTTCTTCACTCCTGCCTTTATCCTCTTAGCTATTCAAATATTAACACCTTCCCTTCTTTCCCAGTTCCCTCGCTTCTTTATTTACCTGTTTCAGCCATCCCACGCCCCCGAAAAACACTTCTGCTCTTTGGAAGCAGAGTCCGGATTAAGATGTTCTTACTAAGTGAGGGAAACCAGGGCACCTCACCCCCAGGGAGGACTGCGGCGAGTCTGCGACACAAATGAGAAAACCCTCCACACACCTGAAAGTAGCTTCTATTGTTTCTCCTGCTTCACAACTTTCTTTTTGAAAACCGCAACTTGACGAAACATGATAGCGCCAGGATGCACCAGACTATACCCCCCACCTCTCAGACTATTGAGGCTCAGTCAGGCGTGGAGGTCACCTGGAAAAAATTTACTGGTACAAAAAAGAAAAATGTGGGGAAGAAAATCTTCAGAACAGATCATGTTATCAGGCATCTGATCTGCTGTGTAAAGGCTTGAAGGCCTTGTGTTTTCCAAAGTAGACACCTTGACACAGCTAAAAATACTCTCTAGTATGTATGCGTGAAATACAATTTCTGCAGTATGGAAAAATAGGTGTTTAAATAACAATCTCTCCATGAGCTGCTTATTTTTAGTCTGCTTTATTTGAAATCTGCCTACATGTGTTATGTCATATTTGTGCAACGACAAGCAGTCAAAAACAAATTGAGACAAACGCTTTGGACATGAATAGTCTTTTACTGCAGAGGGAAGAAATATGACCCAGTCAGGACGGTCAGAGACAGCACTACAGAGAAAAAAGTGGAAAAGCAGAGAACTCAACAAAAGGCTACTGTCAGAGGCACAGCCAATGTGACATCATCACATGACTGGTGTGACTGCATTTACCCCGTTATGTAGGTATTCTCACTCATTTCCTACGGCCCCCTCCTCCCTGCTGCCACTTTGTCATGGTTTCCATGGTCACGGCGCAACAAGTATCAAAGAGCTTAAAGGAAATGGCTTCAACCATGACACATCGTTTGTGACACTGCTGGAGAAGCAGTGCTGCCTGTATTGATTATCTCTCACCTTCTGCAGTGAATGATGTTAAAGTAGGCCCAAATATGGATGATGTTTCAATCTCTCAAGGGAACAGATTTAGACTGTCAGAGTCCAGTCTGCTTGATTTTACTTGTGGTTCAAAACGATGTGCAGCAGCTACAGAAATACTGTTTTAATGGTGAGATATCAGTTATTACACATGAGCCTTCACAAACCTGAGCTGTGTTTGCTGAGCTATAGCGTCAATGCCATTTTGCTCTGCAAGCACAACTGTATGACATTTATCATGTCCTTTGTTTGATTAACTAATGGCGATGTGTCTTCACGTGTTTAAATCATCTACCTGTTGCAACACTGTTTAAACAACTACAATCTGACACATTTAAATGCCACATTGCGCAGCCACCAAACCTGTCTGCACATGTTTAGTTTTGATGGAATTTTCCTAATTCAAAAGATAAAGCAGAGACAAACCTCAAATGTGTGGGAAAGTCACAAAATAAACAGAATAACACTCTTGATTTGGATTATTCTGGATTTAAAGAGAAGAGCTGAACTGTGACACGCTCCATTAACATGTGTGAATAAAAAAAAAGTGTTGACATATCTGAACATTTCCCACTGCTATTCCTGTCAAATGTTCACGTCATGTCTCAATGGAAATGAATGATACCTGGTAAGATATATCATGTCTACCAACCAAATGTGAATACAGCTATAGTTGGACACAGATGAAGCAGTCTGTCCTATTTTGAGAGATGACAAATGTAGCATAGAGAGACTATTTCTGAAGCCCACAGTGTAGAGCAGGAGGACAAAAAATAATCCCCGAGACATTACACTATATATACACTATAGAAATGCTGCGAGCAACGCAGTGGAGTCGGGATGCTGCAAGCTTTATGACGGAGAAAGCAGGAGCAAAACTCGCAGGAATGATTCCTCGTCGTCATTCATCCAATGCAAAGCAGAAAATGCAAAACCATTTTTATTTCTGTCGCCGGTGTCTTCCCAGGTCATTACTCTGCTCCAGATGAATGGAACTTGTGCAAGTGGCCACTGTCTGGCTGCTCCCAAACCCCACAACACCTGTCCATATCCTTGGCGTCCGCCTTCACTGCCTGATCAGAAATCTGAAAGGCCTGGCTGTTCTCCAGGTCTCATCTATAAGGCTGGATGCACCCACAAGAGCAATAACTGAATTATACTTTCAAATGTCATTTATACCCAGCAAAATTATATGAGGCACTTATCTGTTCTCTATTGCTTGCCACGAGCAATGGCAGCAACCTTTCTGACTAGTCCCACTGCATTGTGTTTAAAATTAATAACAGCTTTTAAAATCTGCGTTGTAGAAGATGATTGCCAGTCAGAGACACCTATAATTTACTAAAGATTTACCTAAAATTTATCATCTACAATATATTTTTGTGCAGCCAAACAACTAATAAATCACAGGCCAAAAAAAATAATAAGCCTCGTGATTATGTGGCTCTGCTTGGCACAGTTTAAATACAAATTATATTACAACTTCTTGATCTCTGGATCAAGATTATAAATCATGTCAAAACACATCTAAAATAAACCTGGGTGCAAAGACAAGAAACAAATGATTGCATTTTGGCAATGGGCGACAAGATTTAGCAATAAGGGAGTTCAACCATCGAGCCATTGTCATCGCAGGAGTGTTTTTACCAACCAGACAAAACAACCAGAACAGTCAAATTCTCCACTGAGTTGGCATGCTTGCCTACCACTGCCTGACAAGTGCAACAACAGAGTTACACCTCCTACTCTACTCCTCTCCTGAGCCGTACCTTTCACGTGTTTATGAAAAGGGCCGCTCTGATCATTGGCCAAGTCGCGCCTGGCAGCACACAACCCTGGCATGATAACCCTATTGGACGAGAAGACCCAGGAAGACGATACGGGCGTAATGGAGTGGAAGTCAGCCTGCCGTGGAGCGAAACACATTTCCTAATGCATAATAAAGCATTCATTCTCTTAGCTGTCACGGGGAGAGTCTTTGTGAGAGAGAGGGGGCGAGTTGGAGTTTAAAGTACAGAGAATCCTGTATTCTCGTTTTGTCACTGGGCTGTATGGTGAAAAGAGGGGGAGGGAGAGAGGGAGAGAGAAAGAGAAAGAGATAGATCTGTCTATACATTTATACATGTAAAATGGATAATTTCACATCTGGCCGGGAACAACTGTTGAACAAGCAAGTGGAGGAAGGACTACTGTGCACCATGCTCGTCTGCCACCACGTAACACCGCCCACCAGGTTAGCCTTTCAACCAGTCACCTGTCGGAGGTGCCCATAGATTACATCAAGTCATCCCCACCCCCCAGTAGTGCTGGGTAGATAAGATGGACTCTGTTGCTTAACAGATGATGCTGACAACAGCTGTGAAATTGCCATGGTAATGTTCAAGAGGCTACCAAAGACCTCCTTCTCAAATCCATTAGAGGAGTGTCAGAACACTTCATGTCAGACGACAGGAAGATGACCCTTTTGTCCACTGTGGTCAAGTATCCCTTGCAGAGAGCATTTCTTATAGTGAGATACCTCATTCATGTTATCAGAGAACAAGGGTTACAGGATAAATAACTTCTAGGCTTTACAGCTGCCTCTGAGAGACATGAGTGCACACTGCAGGCACAGGCTTTTCCTTCATTCTGTACATTACAGTACAGATGATACATGAATTGCCAGTGGATTGCCTCAAAGCCAGTATGTTTTAGAGGAAACGTCATTGAGAATAGTGTAAATGAAAGGTGGCACTAGTGTAAGGTTGAGTGCTCCGGTCATTTAGTTTCCTCAGTCAGAGATGACTGGTTGGAGTTTTCAAGGGACAGCAAAATCATGTCATGTGCAGAGGATCCATGTCAGGCCTTCCCTTGCATGGTTCAGCAACAAATCGATCCTGATTTGAGTCAGCTGTTTGCTCATTAAACCACAACGGCATAACAGCTCGCAAGAACCTGGCAGCCGGGAAGGAATGTCACTCAATGACTGGCTGCAAGCAATAACCCAGCGAGCCTCAGCATGAGCTAAGACTTAGCCAAGAAAGCAGCTGATAGCACCATAAAGGCAGCTTGTTTTCATAGTGCCACATAAATAATTGACCATGAGAAACTTGTAATGAAGAGGGCTTTCACACACTCCAAAGACCTTAATAGATTTTATGTACGAAAAATTTGAAAGTGTGGAAAGTTTAACAATAGTTAAAGGAAAATGAAGACAGCTCTTTGCATTGTGTGAATGTAGTCTCCTTTGTCACTGACCTCGTCAACAACCTTGAAAAATGTGACATGCACTCTCTACTGCACTGCTGTATATGTGAAACGCAGCTACAGTTCACACTTAAAAAAGAAAAAAACTCCTCACAGTTCCAGTGTTCTGCTCTAGTTTCTTTGGCTATTTATCATTGTCACATCTGGTTTTTTTTGTTGTTTTTTTTCTCCCCACAGCATGAAAATAATGGGTTGCTCTTGAACGCAGTCATCTTATTTGCAGCATGTGGGGGCTTGTGTGAAGCAACCTTGTTATAATTGGGGAGACTTTCAAAGTGCCTTGTGTTAAGCTAATGTAGCACTATCTAACATTAAGAAAAAACAAACTGTGCAATAATTATTGAACATAACAAATATAACAAAGGGGTCAACAAATAAACTACAGGCCTAATTAATCAAATGTAGTCAATAATAACAATTATATCCATTTAAAATTGAGATTTTGGTCTCAAGTTAACAAAAAATAAGACTAGCCACATCTTGAAAATGCAATACTTATACATCTTCTTGGATCTGTGAGAACCAAACATTATAAAACAAGCTCTGGCTGTTTATGTTGTTGGTTGGTTGTGTGTGGCAGCTGACATGCACCCAGGAATAGAAGCCCCGGAATGACTTAAGGCGATCAGATGTTCACCCGCAAGTAAAGATGATGGACAAGGCATGGTAATATTAGAAGAACTTAACGTATAAAAACACACACACCCACACACACACACACACACACACACACACAAAATCTCACACACACACCTGTGGTGACGGTGAACATGACAACAGACCTCTCTGGCCTTTAGCTTCATAGGTCAGGCTGGTCTGCTAACTGCAGCGCAGCATGGAGACCTGACACACATGCTAATTTGAGTAGACAACCTACACCCACCGACCATTACGAACCACAAAGCTGTAACACTTTACGTCAGATGCTATATTGGTACTGCAGGGATGTAATCCAATTATTCATATTTGCTTTACATCCTGTGACAGTTCCATGAGGTTGTGTAAAGAGAAATAAATAAACCGGTAGAATCCATGATGATTTCTGCAGTGTTACCTGTATGCCAGGCATTCAAATTAACTTCTTCAAAAGGTCCAAATAGGTATATAGGTATAGATCTCTAGGGAAAAAAGGAATAGGGGTAGAGTAAAATTCTTAAAATCCCAACAGAATACAGCAGTTACCTACTGTATTTAAAAGTCCTTACCTTTAACGAGTCAAAGCAGGCAATCACCCTCCCATTCTCCACCTGACAGCTTTTGGGTGGGTGGGCAAATTTGCATTCCTCATCGCTGCGTGAACAAGTCCCTCTCTGAAACTGCCGGCACACTTCCAGGGTCAGCCATTTTGTGTCCCGTATCGAGGCAATGTTTAGAGCCATGTCAGCAGCACTGGCTGTGGAGCTGGGGTGGAGTGGAGCCACTTGGATTAAGGAGGAGGGTATCCTCTGAGGAGGTGTTTCAGAGTGTTCCAGTAAAAAAAATAAAACACACAACAACTAAAACTGATGGAACATGTAGCTATAAATGATCTGCTTCAGCTCAGCGGATGAGGTTTGTCCTTGCAGACAGGAAAGTGGAGGTAATGGACTGGCAAAGTCTCTGTGACTGGAGCATGGGACTGCGCTGCTGTTGTGAAGTTTGTCAGTCAAACAGCTAATTGTTCATCAATCAGTAAGTCTCAGGTGCAGACCTCTGACAAGGCAGAGGGGGCATGCTCAGAGCCAAGCTCTACTGGTTGTGCCAATGTCCCCAAAATGTCCTTTGTATAAGTGATGAAATCAGTGCAAGGGGGGATGTTGGGGAGCAAAAGGGGTGCTATTTTGAGATGCAATGGTTTGGGGCAACACAAAGTTTGTGGCTCTCTATTGTTTAAAAGTCTTCAGTACCTACTCTCTCTGAGTTTTGGCACCTTGGCCAGCAGTGCAGTCCACCTCTTCACCACTTGGGGTTCATTCACACTGAGCTCAGGTAAGGACAAATAAAAAGATCAGGGTTGTTTGTGGCTGAGCTATGTACTGTCACGACTGCAGAAGGAAAAATCTGGAGCTCTTCAGAAACATCCAGGGATCTTCTTCAGGAAGGAATGTTGTCTCACAAGGCACTTTCTGTCAGTGATCTGAAAAGGACAACAGAAAGAGACAGACAGAGAGAGACGTGAAACAAACAGTGAGGTTGTTTCAGAGTGACAAAATGGCTTGCTAAATATGATGGGCAACTCTTTATCTAACAGGCCTCAACAGGCGCTAACAGTGTTTGTGTATGCATGTCAATCTGAATTTGTGTGCATGTTGACCCAGATGGGTGCTAGCTCTAACGGGTACGGGGCTGCTGAACCAGAGAAAAGGCAGTTGTGAGGTTATTCAGAAGCCACTTGAGTTTAAGTCCCCCAATCACTGCCGTGTGCCATTGTACAGGGTGACTACAAGCCCACTAGGTCTCCAACATATTGCATACAAAGCGGTGAATGGCAAAAGCCTCTGTGCTATGAGACAGTGGACAAGAGCATCGAGTCATAGAAGAGATAGAAAAAAGCCCCAGGGTCCAACCCGCCCTGTAGAGCCATGCACGGCGGGATGGTGGAGCCAATAGAAAACCGCGCAGCGCAGCACTATTCCGGGCAGCCATCCAGCAGCCACAGAGGGGCCGAGACAGATGCATATGCCACTGCCAGACACGATTATGACGCTGCCCAGTGTCCTGCAATATTCACTGGTCTCCCACCGTCCAAATTAGATACCGGCTCATTGACAGCAGCCTGTCAATTTACATTCATGGGGGGAATGTGAGTGTGTGCTCCCTGCCTCGTCCTGTAAAGGCGCTGGTCCCTGTGTCTGTTTGTTGTCTAGGGATAGACGAGGAACAATTGATGGAGCAACAATCTGAGGAAGTTACCTTTAGCTTGAGAGTACAAAATCCATTACTACGCTACTGCGCAGGGAGCTCTTTTCTTGGCACATCTGGAAATGTTTTTCTGCTAACTGGGGGCAGGGAAAGGGGGCTGAGGACACCAGACTGAGGGAGGAGAAGGGTTGTAAAAAAAACCTATAGCTCTGGTTAAAAGATTCCCCCTTTACTGTTCTAACCATATCCATGGAAAACAGACAAGACCAGGAGCAAAATATGTTAAATACTGTGAGAACAGTATCTTAAACAACCTCTAAAGGCATATGACAAGCTCCACTTGGCGTTAATGAAGGCAAGTTGAGACTTGTACTCAAACCATCTATACTACTGTTAAAGGAAAGAAGAAATCCCTTCACAAATTCCCTTCATAGATAGAAACCCTGAGACAGTTGGCTGTACAGGTGTACAATCCTTCAGGTCTTGTCAGATTTGGGTTAAGCCCCATATTTTTGTGTAGACCTTAACATCATCCTTTGTCTTTGTCTGTTAGCTGATCTTGGTCTCTCTAATTAGAGACTTCTGAATTCTGTTTGTAGTTTTGTTTAAAGTCTGGTATATGAAAGAGAGAAAGTCAAAAAGACCATGAGGATGAGACCACCATATATCCAAAACGAAGACTTCCAGACTGTGCTTGATTTCTTTTTTTGCTGGTTACAAAGATAGGTAAATTCTCCTTATACAACTAGTAACAGAAAGATGCTTCCCTTTGAAACACTATACTGTTCCAAGCCTGAATCCAGACCATTGTCTAGCTAATCATATTGTCCCACTTTAGTGCTGATCATGTGAAATGAGATGAGAAGCTACCTCGCCCGATCGTACTGACGCCCAGGCTCCACTCTCCAAGGCAGGATTTAATTTCACACCATCTCCCCAGGGAGAGAGCCAATCGCTGCAGAAGAGAAAGTCAGGTAAGAATCATGTCAGATCTGACCTTTAACAATTAATCCCTTCTTATTTTTAGAAGCCATAAGAAGTCTGTGATCAAGCTAACCTACTTTGTCAGAATGTGTGAAGGGACGATGGTGCCATTTCCCTGTGAAAAATGACTTGGCCTCAAATGATGGAGCATTTTTATTTTTGTGGAGGAACAGCCCTGAAAGCGTTCATAAAATTGAGTAGGCAGACAGTGTGGACAAGGGTGGTTGGGGTCATCTGAAAAGCTCACAGGGGACTCAGCAGGCGACATTCAAACAATGTTTGTCATGAAAGATATTCAAAACAAAAGGGGAGGACTGAAGATGAAAAAGACCCTCATGTGGATAATGGCACAATAAAGATCATGCAGGAACATGACTGCAAGTCTGTTCCCATACTGTATTGTATGTTTGTGCAATTTGTCAAGGGAATTTAACTGCTGTCCAAGCACAATCCGCATTGAGACTAGGCTTAACTGCATAGACAACTGATTAAACAATTATAATTACAATTACAAATTACAATTTTGGTAATCAATTCAATCTTTCAGTGAATTATCAAAGTAAGAACACAAATTATATTATGACATCAATACTTTCTGTGTTTCTGCCAAGAAAAAAAAATCTTTAAAAAGTCAAGAGATTAGACTTATCAACAGTGAAAATAAGATGCAGATAAGTGTACTGCAAACTGAGGACATAACCATTTATAATTTGCAATGTGTTGCATGTGCTATACCAAACTAGCTTTAAAGAGACGGATGTGTAATAGTGAAATGATGCTGCCTTAGCATGTTTGCTGATGCTAGCCTGTGTTTAGCAGAGACAACAGAGCCCTCTTACAGTCTTTAAACATACCAAATCCCCTGCTGGAAAGCAAACTGTCATCCTGGGGGGAAACTGCTACCTTTGTCTTAACAACATCCCATCTTAAGAGCATGAGAAACTCAAACACAGTGGAATAAAAATGCTTTGCAGTAATGACTGCTTTGGAAAACTCTAGCTGGGCTCAGAGGCAGTGAATGCAGTTTTGGTTTAGTCTGGTTTAACGTGTCCTTGGACAGTGTGCCTCTGGCTTGGCTTAGGCTAGCTTAGCTTCTGCTAGTGCATTACACCTACAGTACATGCAGCCTGGCTTAGTTTACGCTGAGCTTAGCGGTTGTGCTTCAACCACAATGCTATTATATAAAGGGAGGGAAAGACAGATGGTCAGCAGGTAGGAAGGGACCACACAGCACCCAATGTTTTGACCTCAGAGATTAGCCCTCCTGTACACCTGCATGACTGAACCAGGTTCTGTTTCTGCAGTGTCCTTCCAGGGACAAAAATTTGAAGATTAACATGTAACAGAGATAGAGTCTGAGTCAAGGACTTGTCATGTTATTGTAATGAAATGGATGATAGTGTCATCCCTTATGTTTTCAGCTATTCAGGATCACATTTTAAACAAAACCTGAAGAGCCAATCCTGCACATCAGAGTATATCCCGTTTATCTTTAGTTCCTGAGTTCCTGCAAGGAGGCTTTGTCCCCTCTGTGTCCTCAGTACAAACAGTGGACAGATAGGGTGACCCGATAAAGCAGGGCAGTGATGTGAAGAAAAGCACCACAGTACTAGACTTTATGGATTACTGACGCTTACTAAGGCCAGCTGGCAGGGGCATTATCTTGGTCAGTCTGCTTAATTGAATGAGAGTCAGCGGGACTGGGGCGTCTCGAGTGAAAGTCATTGGCTTGACCTCTGAATACCATGCATGTAACCCATTAGTCTGGTATCTGTGCGCTCTGTCTGTGCAGCGCAGTTTATCTCAGCTGCTTGTATTTGTTCAGCAGAGACGATAAGCTACCTGGTTTCCATTGGTCATAAGCCTTGTGACAACGTTTACTGTGGCATCAGCCAGGTGTTGCCAGCAAAATAAAGCAGATATACAAATGACTGTGACAGACAAGCACATGAGCTGCGTACCTGAGTGGCTGCATTTCCATTTATTACCATTTTATGCTGGTTCTATGGTCATTTGCATGGCCAAGAGGAACAAGTGGTCAATGTTTTTCAAGGCTGTGGAGAGAGGGCCTCATTGTAGAGGGGAAATAGGAAAATGTTCACTTTCCAGTGAGTAATGGAAAATGAGTGAGTATAGCACAGGTTTTATCAAAATGTCCTCTATCCCTAACAAACCCAACTGAGCTTTCAGTGTGACATCATCAGCTTGTTGGCTTGCAAAATGTTCCTTTGCATCTTCCAGAGAGGATCAGAGCAGGGATATACCCTGCAGCCTAATTCGTATTTAATACTATGGATGTTATGATGCTTATGAAATTGTCTTTGGCATAAGCTACAGCTCCTTGAGTTCAATATCATCAAATACCATTAGCGATAAGGACGGGTGAGTGAGCTCAGCAGAGGCTATACCAGGACTAAGCTACTGTTCGGAGGCAACACAAGAAGCATTTCACAGAGTCAGCAGATAGGTGTGCCCCATATCATAATAGCCTTAGCTAAACCACAGTGACCCGAATGGCCCTGCTCATGATATGGGACTGGGCTTTTCTCTCTTGATCAGTGGCCCAGTTCGTAACACAGACCACATGATGTACCTTTTCCATCAGAGCGAGTGTTAGTATCTGGGATTGATATCAAACCTGACACTCAGTAAATGGACTTGTTTACTGTGCAAGTGTTCTTGTCTTTTCCCTGCTTAGCCATGGGACTCAGGCAAGTCATCAGCTAATTACAGTATAGTTGGCAGCCAGAGGTGAACACTGCTGTTCAGATAATCATGATGATTAACAGGATACCCAAGCTTACTTGATCTAAAAGTCTGTACCTACTGCAAGTTCCACTGACACTTAATATAGAATCAAGGATAGAAAATACGAGGTTAGATTAAAGCTCTTGTACATGGAATTATTAAGTGAAACACATCGAATGAATGGAAATCTTAAGCCTTCAAATTACAGCACTTGAAAACATAAGAGCTGGATGATTCAGCAATCTCACCCTCGTGTCACAGAGCAATCAGTCTCCTTCTTTCATGCAGAAGATGTCTGAAAAACCTACCAACTACTAAATCCTTTTAATACCATCGCGAGGTGCAATTTGCACGAGGGTCAATTCAGAGAAAGGCGATTTCTGGCTGACAGGGTCTTGCAGTTAGGTCTTGGTGCTTGTCTGAGACTGATCCCATTATTTTCTCAACAGGAAGGGCTGAACTGATGTTCCATTTTAGAAAACACCCACTTCCCCTTGATCCACTGCCAGACATTATGACACCACCCTGGCCTTTTCCATGCAGGCGATGATGTCCACAACTTGACCGCACCAGGGCCAGCGTCTAGCGCACAACTAAATCTAGATAGACAGTGGAAAGCTAGGGACACGTCAACCGTGCCCCATCTAACTCAAAAGGTTAATTATGATGTGGGCCTTATTAGAACTGTGAAGTTCCAGCTTATTCAGGCCATCACCTAATTGTGTCTACATACATAAATATATCAAAACATAAGACCCTGTTCTGAACAAACAATCTTTGTCCTTGTTACGTGAATCATTTGCACACACAAGAGTTACGAGAAAAACTTTGTGAGAACAACACAAAGGAAGCACTGACACGGCAGATGCCACACAACATGACAAGTTTTCCTCCAGAGTGAAAAATATGTAGCCCATGTGGCAAAAGAGAGCTCCTGACATTTGCACTGAGGAAGGGGCAAGTCAACTGCTGTGATAATGCCTCTCCCTCAGGAGTCAAAAGAGAAAGTCCATTATAGTGCTGAAAACTGCAATAAGGGTAGTTACTGCCTGGCTGCAAGCTCCCAGTGCTCCAGTGCATTTATCCCACACACTCTATTTCCTTCCCCTTTCTTCCCTCATTTCCAGCCTCGCACTCTTTCTCTCGCACAGATAAAACATTCCCTCTCCTCCCTCCCCACCCAGACTGGTATGCAGCACACTGCAGCAAACTCCCGAAAGAAATCTTTAAAAAAAAAAAAGAAAAAAGAAAAAAAGAAAAAGCCAGCCAATATGACGGTTCTTTCCCACCTCGTTTCACTGTGTCCCGTAGCTCTCTGCTGTGTGCCTCTGTCTGTCTGCTGTCCCGAACATAGGAGGCACCCGCTGCTTCTGTGACACTGAGCTTCAGTACAGCTCTCCCTTCAGCCTCAGCGACTGGAGTTAATGACCATGTGAACTGTTGTCATTCCTCGCGAGCTGCCGAGTGCTGCAGCCGGAGGTCCATGCCTAGACAGGGATTTTCTCTCGATGTCTCTCTCTCTCTCTCTCTCTCAGCCACGGAGCAAGCGAGCGAGGCAGGCAGGCAGGCAGGAAGCAGAAGAGTGTCTACTCCAACTATCTGGCTGAAACACTTCCAGCCAACCCCCCCCCCCCCACACACACACACCCCTAAAGCCAGCCTCTTCCTGCCCACCAGCCTGTGGCAAGGCCCTGCCCCTTAAGAGCTCCAGCCAATAGTAGGGCAGCTACTGTGAATCACAGCTTTCTGTGCCTCTCAATTGGAACAGAGTACACTAAGTGATGGGGCGAAAACTGTGCTTACAGTAACAACCTCTGAATGCTGATCTTAAAAGGTATTTCCCCAATTTCATGCCCTACTCAAGAGCTGTCACATTATTTATTCTTGGCCCATCCTACTCCTGGTGGTCAAATCAGCACCACCAGAATTGTTTTCTAATAGGAAACAAGCTCAACAATATAAAGTCTAGACTTGTTTCTCATACAACAAAGCAATACCAGTAAGCAATAATCAAAGAGTTGCTGCAGTCGCATAATGAAGATCAGCCCTGTCCTTGTCTATGTTCTATCATCACATTTAACACCATCCCCCCAGGAAACAAGAGCACTGCACCTCCTCCCCCTCATGACTTTCCTTTACCTCCTCTCAGCATCCGTCCTCTAAAGTCATCTACCCCACCATCCAGACACTCCTCTCCTCCCCTTCTCTTACACATCTCTTTTCTCTCTCCCTCCCGACCTCTCCTCATCCCTCACTGGTATGTTTTCCCCATTTCTCAAAGCTATCTTTCAAGCTCTATTTCATTTAATTCCTGAGTTTACCGGACTGGAAAATTGCACAGTAGTGAACATTTCTGTTATTGTTATTGCATTAGAATTTGCTTGGGAAAAAAAAATTGGTGGTGACTGTGATCTGTCTCCTCCCCCACCATTCCTCTCCCCTCCACCCAGCTGATGACATGCTGGTTGGCATCATATGAGCCGTGAAACCGGAGCGTCACAGAACTGATGAGTCAGAGATCCAGCTTCATGACTTTTCGATCCAGATTCAATAGAACAGCTGTACCGTCTGTCTCTCTGTGTCTCTGTCTCTCCCTGTGTCTGTCTCGCTCTCTCTCTCTCTCTCTCTGCCTCTGTCTCGTACAAAGGCTGTGAATGACGCGGCAGCCTGGGTGTTTCGTTGACATCGATGAGGCTAAACACGCTTTACAGTTCCATGATAAACAAACCTATTTACTGTCTGATTATCCTTTAATAGCTACATATAATCTGATGTTCCACAGGAAATAGATCTGTCAAATGTTTTTTGGGGAAATGGGTGTTGGAGGGATTCATCTCTCTCGTATGAAAAATTGTCTACCTCAGCAAATAGGTACTGAATACTGACGTCATCTTAAGCATAAGGGCACCTGTAATGAAATAACACAGCCATCACTCTGCCATTACATGAGGCACGAACAGGAAGGCGGGGGATATCAGCCTTTGTCAAAAGCAAAAGCGTCACCTTACACCTTCCATGAATGTAGTCTCACTATGCTATATCATGTAAACAGAGATTTGAGGAGCAGGAATGCTCATAGATGGCAACAACTGTATATTACTACAGGATGAAACTTGACTGGTATGTAAAGAACAAAAAACAACTCGATATGTTAAGATTCATCTAGAAAAACAACAGTTGTACAAGCCAGCCTGCTACACCATTACTGATGAAGCTTATCAATTTGTCATTTGGCAGCAACCAACTTCTCAATAACCACATTACTGAATAACTGTCAATAACTGTATAACAAGCCCTGCTTGTAGCTAATTTCCACCGGCAGCCTACCTCCTAAACAGATTTGTCCGACAGGAAAACAAACAAAAGCCTGGCAGACAAACAAGCTGAGCCACTTCCTTCCCACATGGTATCCCCTCCCCTCTTATTATCCCTGTCCTGTTTGACCCCAAATGGCTTGGCTCACTCACACACAACCAGATTCTGAGGCCCAAAGCGGCTTCATTTCTAAATACAAAAGGAGTATTCTGAAACAATGGCTAATTACAGCAAATGAAGATTGATGGGTTAAAACTGTGTTTGAAAATGCTCCCCAGCACAGAACATTGTATTCTGTTATTACTACTGGATAGTTCAACGACAGAGGAAAAAAAAAGCTGGGCTTAGAAATAGGGCACCGAAGACAGATCAATGAAAAGGCAGCTGTCTTTTTCTATTATTAGCCGTAATCAAATATCAAGCGGCTTCCTTCCGCTTGAAACCCATTCTGGTGAGTCTGTCACACACCAAGTCCACATGATGATTGAGAATAAACAAATGCCTAATGGATGCATCGGCAAGTGGTCAGCCAGTGTGTTTTGGAGCAAGTTCAAGGCTGTGCATTGAGACTGTGTTCAAAAACAAAGAGAGAAAAATACGATCAGAATCAACCAGGAAGTGCTGGTTTCACGACATTAAAATTCTTACTGGCACAAGGATAAATGTTTTATATTTTTGCAAAAATGTATCTGATGCTAATTTGACCCTATATAACGTTATTGACCAATTTTTCATACTGCTGATTATACCAAGCTCATTTCCAAACAATCATAGCACACTGTGGATTGCTATGTCTTACTCAAGTGTATCATTGCCGTAATAGCCTTAATGAACACAATATATTTCATACAAATAGCAAGCCAAAGGCTTTTTTCCATTGTTATACTGATAGCTCATTAGAACTCAATACCTGCCTCCTCTCTGCACCATGCTTCCATTTGGTGCAATTCTGTTCTGAGATGTGAATTTGTATTTTAAGAAGTACCAATTACTGTACATGACCTAGCTGCTAGCCCGATCACAACTTGTTAACCTCACCCAGGTGTGAAGGCGCTTGCTCAGCTAACCTGCAGTAGATTAAAATGTGCCTCCACTTACGTCTCATTAGAACTTCTTGTACACAGCAATTAAATCTAACAATCCATTAATCAAGGTGCCATTACATTTATTGTGTTTGTACATTTACATCTGAAAGTAATAGCATACAATAGTTAGTTCGTTGTAAACTGGAATATGGGTGCAACTAGTGACAATGACAACAACGTCATTGTTTAACACTGGTGACTGTCTAACATAGATGGTATCAACAATAAATGAATTATTATCAAACCTATCCCCGAGTGATTTCGTTATAGTCATTAGCTACTTCACTAATAGCATGTCCCAGAAAGCATTACATTGAACCGTGCAGGAGATACACACAGGCACCACTACGACGTAATGCATGCTGATTTAATCTGTTCTTATGAAGCTGCTTTCACTTGTTTTCATTAGCTATCTGGGCAGTGATTATGAGCTAGCATAGCAATCCAGACATCAGCGCATGATGTTTATGATAGTGGAGTAGCATCATTAGAATCATTTTTAGCCACCTCTACTGTCCAACAAGCCGCTATGTTCACCATAACGCCGTAACAAGTGTGTAAAAACAATGCCACAGCCAAAGGGCGCTAGCTGCTAAGCTAACTACCTGCAGCTTACCTGATGACGAACCTGTCACATCCAGCTGCACTTCAGCCGTCGCCGCCGCCGCCGCTTCTCGAGAGCGCTATTTCGGTTGGAACAGGACCCAATGTTCGGAACAGGACGGCAAAAATGTTCTTCGACTGAGACTTTTCTTTTTAGCAGCAAACTTTTTCCCTTTCGAAATATATTTCAGAGAAAGGCAGAAGTAAGCTATCACTCGCTACACGCTAGCTCGCTAACTACTTTTAAGGCTAGGATAGGAAGCAACAAGCGATTTTGACAGTTCGATGAAATGTTGAATGTGCCTCGCTAGGGGGAGTTAGTGCAAAGGTCGAAACATGAATAACGCATTTATTATAACTATTTGAGATATTATGAGCTGCAACTGAAACACAGGTGGTGCATAATTGTAATGCACTGGTACATGTTGATCAATTTAAACACGGACATGTAGTTCTATTCGATAAACAACACAATTCCCACCCTACAGTAGAGGTGGTACAGTCCAGAGGAACCAAGGGGAAAGGGAGGGGGGTGCTTGTTACCTAGGAAACAACAGTGAATCTCCCTGGGGAAAAAGATGTGGCCACTGATTTATGAACCAGTGCCTGTCTGTCTGTCAAAGTAGTCTGCCGTCGTCAAGATGGAAACATTAAAAACATGTGACAAAACCTACTGCAATTAATTCTGTGAGATACTGTGTTAATCCCCATAAATACACACTTTTATTTGACGAAGTAACCTTTTCAGATAATTATTGAAAATGTATATGTATTTTTTTTTATCATTTTAATTTATTTATTTATTGATTTGGCTAAAATTATTTTCCTGATTAGACATCTAGATTTCTGTTGTGACAACCTAAATCAGCCATTATGCAAAGGATATGTCTTGTTCTTATAACATAACGTGATATAGATGGTGATGTCTTGACCTGTTAAATGTTGTTATTACTATTTCAAACTTGTCCAAACCAAAATAAATCTAGCAGAAAAAATGACAGCATGAAAGCCATTTCATTTGATTTTTCAGCTGATCATAGACTCTAAATCAGCACATCGTCACCACTTGATGCTTTGCAGAGGAGCACACACGTCCCCAGCATTTTGCAGCCTAATTGCATACAGCTGGCTGGATTTAGCAGTCTGTGACACACAGAGACCCGTTGTCAGCAAGAAGCGCAACGAGTCAACAAGGAGCAAGTCACAAATATCCCCGGAATGAGCAGAGAGGCACAAATTTAGCCCCACTGACTGCTGCCCACGCCATGTGCTGCCTATTGAGCACATGAACAATGAACATAGCCATCACAGACTGCTCTGTCAGGGCCAAGGCCTGCTTCAGTGGAATGCTACTGGGAATTAAGGCATCACAGTTTGTCAGGACACAGGCCTTTGGCAGTGTCAGGGATGAAGACGTTATTAGTCGGCAATGGATTGACGTTAACTGTAATGTTTCATAAAGAAAACAACAGTTGTCTGAAGCACAGGAATTTATGGGTTCAATTTAACATTTATCATGTTGAAATTCAAAGACAGAGAATCTATCTGGGGTCAGACTGGTGACATATGTTACCGCCTTGTGTGTCAGACTCGCAGCATAATTCATCATGTGACACTTGACATGCATCACACTGGAGGCAAGTTCAAGTTTACTAAACATTATCTCAGGCAGACCGACAGTAAAGGTCTCTTTATTTTTGCTTTTAATGCTGATGTTGTCCCAGGCTGCTCATGTTCTTTTCAGCATTTAATTGAAAAATGTCAGAGCCATTATTCATTTTTTTTATCTGTCCATATGGCATGTTTTTCATCCGAGTATAGAGAGTGGAAAACTAAAATACAACACATTCAAAGCAGCACCACTATGGGAGAAAACAGTATTTTCAAGATGTAAGTGATTATGAAAAACTGCTCACATGGGTCAAGCTCATCCCCCCAAGGCCTAACGTATTGATCTCAATGCAGAGGAGGCATTTGCAAAAACGCTGCTGCCGGCATACTTCTCTAAAAGTCCCTGAACGCCCACACACTTACAAGCAAGCGCACAAGCACACACTGGGCTCACACACTAAAAAACACACACATACATACAGTACACGCTGCAAAAAAATATCAATTTAACAAGACAGTTGTTTGAGGTTGATGCACCGAGGTAGGCGTAGGGTTGAAACATTTGTCTCATTTTTTTCCTCCCTGTTTTATACAAGACGAAGCCATTTAGTCTGAAGACAGTGTTTTGAGTGTGAGCAGCATTCTTTTGGGCATCATTTTTAAAAGGTTTATCTGGAAACAGGTGGCATTATTTTGAAGGACAGATAGATCCCTCTTCTTCTGCAAAGACAACATCACTGGATTCATAACAACTCTTAAAAACAAGTTGATTTATATACAGAACAAACACACCTCAACAGCAACGTTAAGAAGAAAAGGCCATTTACACATTCAAGCACAAACTGCATTTCAAACATTCACACACGAGCAAAGAAAAGCGAACCAAAGCAGATGTCTGTGTGTGCGCTGTGCTCATTAATGAGTTTTGACTCTGCATTTGTTGCAGTAGGAGTCTGTAGAGTGGACCTCGGGATCAACTGAGGGGGTGTCAGGCAGAAAAACAACCGCAGTATCTACAGAAAACCACTGTTACTCAAACACAGAATGAAGAGATCACAGTAGGAAACAGTTTTCCCCCGCAGACAGAAGACAGTAAACACACACTCAGACAGGCAACTACATGAACACATATACACATACACACACTAGGGCCAAAGCTCTGACTCTGAGGTCCTTCTGCACACACACATGCACACCCACACGCACACCTACACACAAGTGGGCAAAGCTCTCACGTCAAGGACAGTATTGATCTTGGAAATCTCTGCACACTAAATGAGAACGCACCTGATTATGAAAGCTTTTAACCCAAATGCTTAATGCAGCGCAGGTTTAATGGAAAGAGCTTATGGCTGACACAAAGCTCAGCAGAGGGAGTGAATGTGTGTGTTTGTGTGTGTGTGTTTGTGTGTGTGCACCTTCATTGTGGTTCAATTTGATTGATTGTAGGGAGACCACCTGGGCATTTTACTCCCACTATGACTTTGATGAGCATTTTACTAATCACAAGGCCTAAGTAATGATGGATTGAAGACGGTCCCACTGTCATTAAACAAACTGATCCCCAAATGCGTGCACACGGCACCGGGAGAGCTTATTCACAACGCTGAGAGGATCCATTTTGAGACAGACTCATTTGTCCGCTGAGGAAAGACTAGTTATAGCATCGCCATAAATCATGTGCTGCAGCTGTATGTTCATAATGCTTCATCCATTCCTGCAGGATTCATTTCAGCATAAAGGAAGATACTGTAAAATCTATATTGAATCATATGTGAGTCGATTCAAAAGAAACGGAAACATCTGACTCTCTACAGACGTGCTGCAATCGTTTAATAATTTGTCTGTTGTTCAGATATAAGAATTTCCACTCAGTCTGTGTCAGATCCTTTACTTAAGTACAATGTGTAAATACTTCATTATAATAAAAGTATGTCAGTATTATCAGCTTGTGAGATGTGGTTGAAAGTAGTGGAAAAGCTGGTAAGTTAACCTTGAGTTAAAGGGATAGATAGAAATCCATTAGCTTAGCTTAGCATAAAGACTGGAAACAGGGGGAAACAGTTAGCCGGGCTCTGTTCAAAGGTAACAAATTCCACCTACCAGCACCTCTGAAGCTAACTTATTAACATGGTATATGTTGTTCGTTTAATCCATACAAAAACCAAACCTTAGTTAGACTGATAGATTGAACAGTGGCTCATATTTAAAACGTCAACCCTGGCACGTAGATCCATAAAATATACCGATGATAGATGCTCCTTTTGTGTGAGTTTATGACCAAAATATAGTGTGTAGATTATAGGAAAGACATACATTAGCCAGTGTTTTGGAAATGTGTGTTCCAGTCTGTAGAAGCAGACTGTTGTTAACCAAGGGCCTAAGATAAAGTGTCAGAACTAGGTATAATGGAGTACTATTAATCCTTTGTTTGGACTACTTTTTCAATTAGATACCTCCCTTGCAAACTCACAGGAATAATGAAAGATAATATCAAAATACTTCATCATTATTCAGCCCAACAGAATTAGGATTTCATTTTTACTACAACCGTCTCGTGTTTTAAGTATTTCATAATTGTAAGATCCCGTCCCACAGCAGCAGAGTACATCTAATAATGAATGGTGGCATTTCAGACAAGAAAACAGACTGGCAGTAATTGTGAGAGATGAAAATCTTGGAAATGTCAGGAGAAATGGCATATTACCATGACAACACAGCTATTGTCTTGTCAAGGTTGTGGTGCGTGGAGTTCATCGGCAACGTAAAAGAGACTCTGACTGTTGTTCTCCATCAGGAATTTCAAATAAATCGTCTATTTTCCACAAGCCATTATTCACCACTAAAATTGAATTTACTTGTTCCCTGAAATTGCGCGACCGACAATCAATGTGGCGTCATCAGCAACCCCCCCCCCCCCCCCACAGTCCAAAGTGCTTCCAAATACAGTAAAGGAATTTATATTATTCATGAGCTCCTGGTTCACACAAGGTCAGCAGCTCGGTCCAGACTCCTTAATGGCTGAACCGCCCTTCATCACGGCCGAACCCGCCCTGTGATCCCGACTTGGCAGTCACTTAGCCCAAAGGATTGAGACTCCTTTGAAATATTCAATAATGCATTAAGGATCAGAGAGAAGTCAGCTAATTATGTTCACACACACACACACACACACACACACACACACACACACACACACACTCGCTCTCTGTTTCTCTCTCACACACACAAACACTCATAAACACAGAGTGAATTAGGAGGTAGTAATTAAGTACTTTGCACTCTGACAAGCTGATGTGTGGATGGATTTTGCCTGTGATGACATGTTATTCTGTTTCTGTATATGTGAAGGATGTTGGAGGCAACAATGAGACAAAATGTTGGTGTGCATGTGTTTTTCTCAGTGTAAGAGACAATAATAACCTATCTCAAGGCGACCCATCAGCTTGAAATATTAATGCAGCTGGCTGCTGCAGCAGGTTACAAGGACACTTCCAATGCCTCATAGAAGAGCAGGCAACCCCCTCCATTAGCGAAGAGATGCTGACCTCCTAGACTGTGTAACAAACCATGGACGCCCCGCCTCTGTCTAGGTCTGGCCCTGGTTACGTCTTTCTGTCTCGTTCTGTAATAGGAATTTTCCATTTTAATACAAGAATTTACATCTTTTTAAGCATGCGTGATGAAAGATTCACATGAATATAGTGTTAGAAAGGGACTAAATTGGAACATTTTCCATTTTCCAATTTCATCCGTTTTGAAGCTAATGGTACGTTCAGGTGGTCTGCAACAAATTTCTCAATGTACACATAACACACTGTCACGCATACACACAAACACAGTCCTGCCATTCACATGCACAACAATTCCCCGGTCAATGTAACACTTCACTGTTCGCTTCCTTTATCTATACCACTGTAATTCTCTTGTGTGAGTGTCATCTTTTATGTCAACGTTTTGTACTTTTCACATTGTTATTTCACTGTACAAAATTAAATAAAAAAATTTAAAATAAACAACAAGTTGCACTGAAATCAGGGCTGAATTGGCCCACTAGGGGCCTCGGGGAAAAAATTAGCTGTAGGTCCCTGTTGACCCTCTATTTCTCCCACTCCCTGTATACATTTTAGTTTATAATTAGTTTTTGGTTCATATAATAAAACAACTTTGAGTTAATTAAATCACTAAGAACTAATTACCACAAGGTAACCCTGGAGCCCTCTCGGCCCCTGAGAATCAGGGGGCCTTGAGCAGCCTGCTTGCCCAATTGATAATCCAGTGTTTAAATTCCCTCAAATCACAAGCACATAACTGAGATCATTCGTCTGATCTTACTACATTTTAAAACAAGATCACAAAGTGAGGATTTTGAAAATGATCAGTGACCTTAAATTGAGACACTTTTCAGTGAAGTCTGGCTTGGAAAGCAGCTTCTAAAAAGATGATGACATGATGTAGATAACAGTGACATGGAGGCCTCAGAAACAACAATACAGTGATTATGTGAGCTGAGAAGAGCAAGAGATACACACACACACACGGTCACACTCACTTCATTCTTATTTCCTGATATTCACATCTACTCGCTCTGCTTTCTGCACTCCGTCCTGCTCAGCGGATCAAACAGGAATTCACACATTCATTCTGCTGCTAAATGAATCACGCAGGCCATATTTTCTCTGTAATTATCGATTTCTAAGTGGCCTTGCAAGCATCATCAGTCAGAGCCTCCTTCAAGTACAGCAATTATCATATTACTGTAACCATGGTGATTTATTTGCTGTGTGATTTGCAGTGGAAATGTATTTATGGATGAGAGTGGGCGGAGGATCAGTGAGTGTGTGCTTGTGCCCGAGCGGTGTGCCAGTGGCTAAATCAATTAAGTACCTTGCCAGCACACCCTTGCGCGTGCACACACACACATGCACATGCCTTGACCTCCGAACTATCAGCACAGTTCTGACTAAAACCCAGATCAGATACAGTCATGTAAGGCCCGCCAACGCAGAATATAATATGCTGAAAAATAATAATATGTTGCTATTTCCAGATAATTTATTGGGAAGTAAAGGTTAAGTTGGTTCTTTCTGCCAATAAAAGCATCTCTAGCTCAGAGATATGCAAATACGCATGTATTAAAAATCCTCTGACTTAATTATTCTGCTAAATTGTCTATTTTTATTCTATTAAGTGTTCAGCAGTGTATCAGTATTACTAAAGCTGACACCCATTGAAGTTGCTGAACTCCAATAATGGTTTGACTGCGCCATCTAGTGGAGTAGTGCCGTAAACTGCACCTGTAAGTTTAGTTGACACCTTTTTGAGAGTTCATGTAAATGCAAATTAATGTCACATATTTACAAGAGCTTTATGGTCCAACGTATATTGACTGCTCTGGGAAGTGAAAAGTAAAGCTTTTTCATTTATTAATACAATGATTGCAGGTATTCCATTTGTTTTAATGTAAGGTTGTATGACAGAGAGGTTACACATACGCTCCACACTGAAGTCAACCAGAGAAAAGCTGATTAACACGTAGATATACTATTGTACCTCAACAACCGAATCTACATCAAGCAATTGCACGGTCAAACTCAGTAGCATCTTTCATTAGACTGATGGCATCATCAGGGTTATTTTTTCTAACTTTGGAAAGCTCCCTCTAGAGCCACAGAAGATAACATACAGATGTGTTGTACTGCTCATGATGAGTAAACTAAATGTGCTCTAATCTGAATCTTAGCTTTCACTCCTGCAAAGCCTCTGTCCACCATCTGAATGAACTTGACACCCAGGGGCCCTGAAAGCCATAAAAAGGGACACATAGAAGCATAGCTAACAAAAGCACAAACATTAAACAACATGAGCCCTCTCTAACCCAGGCACCCCATCCATTTCATCACATGTCCTACCCTAGACCTCCACACGAGTGCAGCATAGCAAAGGGAATGGCCTCCATCTCACACAGTCATAGTGAAACACGTCATTCACTGACACATACACGACTAGCAGCACAATAATGGATAGATGGATCTAACTTGCATACAGGCAATAGAGAAAATGACAGGCACAGTGACAGGTAAGAAAAGAAAAACAGTTGCTTCATGGGGACATGTGACTTGCAGGAGGTCTACTCTGCATCATGCTTGGAGGTCAAAAGACGCTGGTGTGGTTTTCAAAAATATATACTTATTCTGTTTGTTTGTATACTATTTAGACAAAAGTTGGATCTCCACACACTCCACTTGGATCAGGTTAAAAAAATCTCCTCATATCCTTCCAAAGACTTTTTCTGCCTTTGATTGATCATGCCTGACAAGCCATGTGAATGTCCCTTTAAGTAGTTTATTGACTTCTATTTGCTGCAGGTGGCAATGTTGCTCTGCAGGAGAGCTGAACTACACACTGTCGGCTATTGCCTCCCTTTGGTGAGTTTTATTTGGTTTCTTTTGATGAATGGAAAAAACCTGTAGAATAGAGACTTTCTGGAGGCACACATCATCAAAGGGTAACAGCCATTATTTTTGACAAATTGGTCTCACCCTGTGTAGACTAGAAATCATGTCAGTAGAATGGCAGTTATTATCCAACAGAGATGTAGGAATTTAGCATGATGTAGCATATACATTTCTTATTTTGCATTATTTATAAGTCCAGAATCTTGTTTTTAGATAAACTAAATCCAATACACAAAAACATTATAAATCCATAATAGCGAGATCTAGGTTCTTGAAATATGGGCTACAGATAAAACTAGGCTCTTCTGTTCACAGCAGCTACAGGTGCCAAAACAGACATGGGTGTGATATAGGAAGGCAATGGTGTGGAGACGAGTAACGGCAAATATATCTCGCAAACAGGTTTAAAGGCTGACAACGTGGAAAATCCTGTTTTCTTTTCTTCCCTCCTAACCCCCGGAAATTTCTGCAGCGCCGCGGATTTATCAACTGCTGAAAGATATAGGCCCAGGCCCGAAGATAAGCAGGAAAGAGGGATCATGTATGGACGGTGTGGCGGGACGCATATGTCTCACGCACATGGAGGGAAACGACTCTCCGGGGGATTGAAAACCAGGAGGATGGATTGGAGAGAAAAACAGGATTCTGTCTCTGTATGAGGCGAAGGCAAACCAAAATAGAGGTGCTGACGGCTTCCTCCAGCCAGACCCGGTGGGAGCGCTTATCCAGTTTTGCAGTGTGAGATAAGAAGGGCATTTATTTATTCAGGTTGATAGCTCTGGTGCACTTTGAATGATAAAGGAAGGTGTTTGTGTGTGCCGTGTGTTCATCCACTTTCAGTGTGCCAATCAGGATTAAAGGTCGTGGTCTGTAGGACAAATATGTGTATATTAGAATCCACAAATGAGAGGTGTGAGTTTCTTCATTTCTCTGATCCCTTTTGTCTGCGGCCTTGTTCCTCCTTCGTGCACCTGAGAGCTGCGGTCAAACATTGTTCAGCACATTCCTGTTAAAGCACATAAAAAACAGCAGAAGAAAAAAAAAGTCCACATCAAACACGAAGGCCAGAATATTTTGAACCATTGTCTACTGAAAAAACCCCACATCTAAAGCGGGAATAAACGGAAGGGGGGCCTTTTGTTGTGGTTATCCTCCCGGTGGTTAAAAGGAAGGTGTTGGGTTCACTATGGGATGGATCTGATGTTATTTCAGTCAGAGATGACATCTGTTCTACAGTAAGTCACATCCGCGTTAACTTCCCTGGTGCAGATGCTTCCCAGCATGGTGATTTATTTATCTCGTACCGTGGGTGTTTGGGCCGGAGAGGCTGTTGGCACAGCTGATGGGGATCCATGGGAACGCAGGCCTCCAAGAAATACTTTATTTTCATTTTGGGAGCTGTTGCACTTGGCTCATGTGGCACATCTACAGAAGAATGCTGCTTTGGAACAACACAACTTTAAGAAAAGGTTTCAGTGAATAAATCCTTCCTGAGCTCTTTCTATTTTGCAATCTTTGGCTCTGAAAGGTCATCCAGAGGTAGCACATTGACATCCTGAGGTCTGCATGCAGGCTGCGGTGTCATATTTTAAGGCCAAAGTTTGTAATCCTGCTTATTGAAACAAATCAATGGATTACAAGCTTTTTAAAAGCTTTTTTCATGAAGACTGGCTCAGATTCGTTCTCCTTTCTAATGCATTAGTCCCACACCAAGTAACACATTCTATTATAGCTACATGTAAATAGGCAACCCCTACCTTTTCCTGTTTATTACTTTGCAATGATTTATTTAACACCTACATGACGGGCTGGGCAATATGGCTGAAGTCAGAATCGCAATATTAAAGGGAACCTCTGCCAATTTTACACATAAAGGTCACTCACTAAAGGTGAAAACAGCCGTATAATGTCATCTGTGGCTTTGGAGGAGCTTTGCAAATCTGTGAAAATAACACTGATCTTACCTCAAGGTCCACTTTTTGCCCCCAGAACTCTCAACTGCATCACATGGTCTTCATCAGCAGATTTGGAGCTTGAAGATGTTTCAGAAAAAGCCAGCAAGTGGACTTCAGTTGATATTTTTTGTCAGACTACTATTTCCAAGACTGAGCTTTCATGTTTATGATTTTGGTTGCATTATGTGTAAATGTAGGAGGGAGAAGGATCCAAACTAGCGGCTAAAAGTCGGAATATCTCGGCCTTTGTCGCATACATTTTCACCATTTTACCCTTGTGAGTCAGACAACTTTTTGGAAGTGTTCAAATCATCACAATATGCTCTATCTATCACAATCTGTTGTGATTTTGTACTCAAGATGTAAAAAAGGAGGCTGGGAACCAAACAAAGGTCCGTCTGTTAGCTCCATAGGTGGCCACATGAGACCCTTACAACTTGGATGAAAAACAAATCTCACAATAGCATCAAGTGGAAAACAGTGGAGATCAGAGGGAGCATGACAGCCCCCATTGGGGATGTTTAGGGATGGAGTCGGGGGGGGGGGGTGAAGGTGTGGCTCTGCAGGTCAAGCCACCGCTTTCCTCTCTCCTCCTCTGGGAGGGACGCCAGTGTCTGTTACAACAGGAAGAGACTGAAGGTCAAAGCCCAGACCTATTGTCTTCCTGCCTGTGTGGCAGACGCCTGTCTATCTCACTTTACTATCTCTGTCTACAACACACACTTACACACACCTCAACGTATGGGGTGGAGAAGAGAAAGACAGGTAACTAGACACTAAAAGGTAGTGATGTATAGATACAAAAGTTCTTCATTGGTAACTTTATTGACTTTAATGAGGATGTCTTTCCGGGACTGTACCTGAATCTAACTTACAGGACTGCTTGTCAATTTTGATAATGTTAAATGTGAAATATAAGCAACATATGTGCTTGAATATGATTAAACGATATTGAAACACAGATGACAGAGCAACAGTTCCATGGGCAAACAGGAACTTATTTGACTGAAAGCCAGCAGGGGTTGGTGGCTGACAGTCAGACAAGCAGACAGATCTACAGCCCAACAGTCGCCATCACTCCTCAATCTATTATCTCGCCCCAATAAAGCCCTCAGCAGTACAACTTCATGGGCATTTCCTCCCTGTGAAAGACGCACGTGGGTGATAAGATAAGCTGCAGAAAATAAAGACATGGCAAAAGCGAGGCCTCTTTTAGCTTCTCCAGCCAAACAATCCAAACGTCTATTTTAGCAGATAACGTAGCGCAGACAGACTGCCCCACCCCTGAAACCTCCGAGACACACACTCGTCCCTTTGTGCCCCGATAAAGGAGACCGCTGGATGCATGTAATCAGCATATTATTGATAGTCTTAATGAGAAAGGCTCTGAGTCACTGAAGCCATTAGCCAGGATAAAAGAGGCTTAATTGTTTTGTGTGTGCGCGTGTGGGTGCACGTGTGGTGCTTTACGGCGTGCACATGTGCCTGGGCTAAGACCAGGCTAATTAAATCCATTTCCTTCGTTAGCAACTTTTTTTTCTCCCTTAATTAAGAGGGTTAATTATGGGCCTGGACAGAGGCTGCGTGCATGTTTGTGTGCACGTGCCTCCTCTAGACCAGATCCAGATGTAATATTGGAATCTGTACAGGTGTATAATAACACAATGGGCATCCACGGCTTAAATTAAACAGCGTTTGATATTTATTTGAATTCAAAGGAGTGAATGTTTTATGTCAGATAGTATCTCTAGTAAATTATAGAGTTGCCTTGAGTTTCAAAGGCTCGGAGTAATAACACAGCGGCATCTCTTTGATAATGATCACCTGTGTCTGTTTGTTGGGGGAAAATAGCATGTAAATCCTCTCTCCAGTTGAAAATAACTGCCGTTTTCTTGTCTCGAGGAGGAACCCACATGTTGTGGTTTCTTGTCAAAAGCATCAACCAGCAAGTCTGGTGTTAATGCCGATTTCTGTCATCACCACCCGTGTGTGATACAGGTGGACGTCTGCAGCATACCAATGGTGTGGAACAATATTCCCAAGCACGCTCTATGCAGCAATAATATTGTTATGGCTGCCAGACATGAGAGGACTCTCCCTGCCTGCCACTGGACACACACCATTACTTTTGATGGCCCGCCTGCGTGTGTGTGCATGAGAGTAAAGGCGCATGTGTGCTCTGTGTGTGTGCCCTCAGGGTCACACATCCTGTTGGGGAAAATGGCTGATTCAGGAGTCTCTGCCATTTTGCTTGTCAACTTGGGTCCATGCCGCCATAACCGTTAGACATCTGTGGGCGGGCGACAGTCACTCAGTATGATGATGATGATGATGATGATGTTGATGATCATCCTCTGCGGCCATAACAACACAATAACACCTTTTACACTCTCTTGACTCCTCTTAAAGCTGCAGGTGAGTTTTGTTTGTAAAAAAAAAACCCCAACACACTTGTCTTAGCAGCCTGCTTACCAAAGTCAGGGTGTAAAGAAAACAAGCATCACCCCTCCAGAAAGATATCAAATTGTGCTGGGAATGTTTTTGGTGCACATTAAGCAGGAGTGTAGAGAGGATTTGGCCGGCTGCGCTGACAAGAAGTGATACGCCTGTTCCCTCAGTATGCTTTAGTGTACACAAGTCAGTCTGGTTGTTGTTAACCATCATTAACTTTTACTGGTTCTGTGTTTTTTGGTGCCATCTCTTCAAATGCTTGCCTCTGACTGAGACTTCCAATATGTGAAATTAGCATATAAGCTAGCTTGTAGCTTTAAAGCTGCAGCTTTTTATAGTAACAGTGGGTCAAATAACTATGTGTAATGTGAAAGCGGTTACTAGTGACAAACCCACAGAGAATTATCAGCTCTACAGGGCGTTTTAGCAGCTTTCAGCTCATTGTTTTGGTTTTACTGCTTGCAACTTTAAAGTTTTGGTTCCACTGTTCTTGTCAACATTGGGTCCAGCCACCACAGCAGGCAGCTGTTTTCAGACTGTACACTACGCCGCCCTGCACCACCAGCTGACAGACAAAGTTAGCAACTTGTGGTTAGCATAGTGGAGCACTTAGCAGCTAAAAACCCATATTTCTCTCAGGAGTTTGTGGAGAGCAAAACAGAGCCAAAAGAAAGTGCATATTGGACTTACATTTATCAGGTGGCCATGAAACAAGACTC
This sequence comes from Enoplosus armatus, assembly GCF_043641665.1. Taxonomy (NCBI): domain Eukaryota; kingdom Metazoa; phylum Chordata; class Actinopteri; order Centrarchiformes; family Enoplosidae; genus Enoplosus; species Enoplosus armatus. The sequence goes on from NC_092203.1 coordinate 5,773,245, forward strand.
CAAATGAATGCTAATGTTGCTCCCTGGCTGCTAGATGAGTAAACTTTCTTTATAAGGTGACAGTATGTCAATGTTGTCTTTATAGCTTGTTCTGCTGCCCCAAAGTGGCCAAAATAATCAATTAATGCAGTCAAATGTGTTTAGTGGGTGTTGAGAAAATCATGCTTCCTCATCAGTAAAGCATTTTAACAGCTGATCATTTCATTTCATTGTTCTCGTCTCTTTGTTCCTCTCTATAAGATCCTTTCCCCACATCCTCAATGCTTCCTTTTAGGGAGAGGCTTGTGGGTGCGTGTCTATCGCTGTGTCTCTGAGTGTGCACGCTTGTCGCTGTCATGCGTCCTGCTGGTGCATCGTTAGGTATGGCTTTTTATTAGCCCCTGGTGTGTTGGAGATGGAGGGGGGGGGGGTCAGCATCGCTCCAGCAGTAAACTAGCGCAGCCATCAGCCCTGCACACGGGAACAAACACCCCATTAAACCAAGGCCTTCACATATTACTGTAATAAAAGCCCCTGCTCTCGCCTTTATGGGCTTTTTAATTATGTCTATTCGTCTTCCTGGGCTTGTGAGCAACAGTTCATGATGAGCCCCATTTCACGAATACGCCACCACTGGCAGAAAGCTGGAGGGGGCGAATTAAAGGGAAAAGCCGAAAATGGCCTGAAGCTAAAATATGACTATTGTTACTGAGATGGTATTTTATATTTTACCTCACAGCATGGAGCCAATAGCGCTGCTTTTCATTTCTTTTCCTTTTTTTTTTTTTTTTGACGGTTTTCTTTATTCTAAATGTGGATTGGTACAAAGATGGAAAAATCTCACGCAGTTCCGGTGAATTACATGGCAGCTTAGTTGTAATGGTGTGTATTAAATTATCTCCCCGAGATCAGGCCAATGGCTGGACTAGCTGCAGGCTCCCTAAAAATTAACCACACAAATCATCCATGCATGAATTAAACATAAAGGCCGGCACTTTGGGTCAATTCATAGCTTGCACACTCGCCTTTTGTCTTTGTACAGTATTTGTATATTCACACTATGTGTACATAAAGGTCGCTCACCGGCCACCCCCACCTGGACCCCATTTAAAATGTTCTGGACACGCCCCTGCACATTATGAAAACCATAACCATAACCATATTCAGCAAGACATTCATTTCTTGCCTCATGCATCAAAAACAGTGCAAAAACCCTGCCTGGTATTAAAGCTAGCTGATTGATAGAGCAATATACAGTCCCTCATTGTGTACACAGCATACATTTTATGGCCAGGTTGTTTTCTGCAAGGCTGGACACTACAGCCTAACCCCTTTTAACCCTGGCAAGTTTATAACACTTGACCTGGAGTACAGTGCAGAGGCACCTGAGCCACATACTGCACAGAAGCAACCAAGTAAAGCCGTGTCCTGCAGAGAAATACTGTAAGTTTAACACTAAAAACAATTCTCAAAAGCAGAAAAACTGTCAGATTAATGTGTGCTTGTTTCTTGAGATTTAAGGATGGTGAAAAACAGAAAAAACAAACCCATGTTCCTCTGTCTCGGCTCAAGAGAAAGAAAAAGTTAAAATAAGACTTGGTGATAAATATTTTATTGTCTTAAATCAGGTACACACAGCATGTCCAGTTGGCTTGCGTAGTCTACTGCAAATGACGGCCCCCATGAAAATTAGCAACACCACAGCCAGCGCTGCACCCACTCCACACAGGAGGGCTATTGGGGAATAGGAGGCTGAGGAGGAAGGATGAAGACAAACATTATCGGCTCCATTAGTTACAACACTTAGCATTAGTGATTAAGAGACGAGAGCAGAAAAGGTGAATTTGTATGCATTTTCCAGTTAGGTTGTTATACGTGTGAAAACCACTTCACCTGCTCGAGTCACTTCCTGAGTTTGGAGCAGAGAGGCCGGCTCTGGAAAAAGCTCAGCCAGCTCAGTCAGCTCCTCTTGCAGGATGTTCTCCTCCAGTAGGATGGGGCCCAGAGCGGCCGTCCCCTCCCAGTGCACCTCTGGAGGAAGCCCTGCAAGTCCAATATTGGGAGGATTGAGGGGGGGAAAAAAAACAAATCTACTTTGCACATTTAACCAGCTGATTCAACCATTCACGCTACGACTGATTGGTTGGACAATTAAAAGAGATTAGCTCAGAATCAATCCTCCAAAGATGCACAAACAGCATGTGTGCCAAGTGAAAGCAAGTTAGCTTGTCTAAATATGGGTGGAAGCTCTGCTTGTCTGTTAGTCTGTGGCTGATTATAGTTCACTCCTTGTTGCTAGCAATGATTCTGGTTCATTTCTAATATGAGTGGGTGAGGCTTGCTACTTTAGAACCTTTTGTGATATCTTTCTACTGAAACATTGCATATGTGGATGCTTTGTTATGACAACGCTGGAGATGGTATCAGAATTCCTCCCCTGGGCCAGTGTCAAGTGTTCAGGATTCATCGGAGTGTAATGTAGTGTTGCGTCCGTAAACTGTACCAGCATCTGCTGCAAGACTTCTTGTCTGTCTCCGCTTGCTGCAGCTGGTCTCACAGCAGCTACACACCTTATTGTCTCCACCTGATGCCACCCATCTGTCCAGAGCCAAAAATCTATTCTGTTACAGAGGCTGAATAAATCTCTTTATAGCATTAGAGTCATGGTAATGTGGAAAAGGGGTGAATGTCTGTGTGTATAAAATAAACAGAAACAGAAACTCATTTGTTATGTTTCACTGAATTATCTCTGGAACTGACCTGTTCGCTTCAGTTAAGAATGAACACGCTTTGTGTTGCGAGTCGATGGGAACGGAGACTCTTGTTGCTCTCAGATGACACGTGATGTAGAGCTGTGAGGAAGTTACAGGACAGTAAAAGACACTGATATTCAGTATGCGCAGTATTAAACGTGGATTACTGCTAATCAAAATATTGCACCCCCACTAATTAAAATCCTTCCAAGATGTTCTCATTGGTAGACCCAACATGTGTGCTATTGAAACTTGCAACATTTGCACACGCATGTTTTTTTTGGAATTGCTCAGACGTTGGCATTTACGGGAGAAATACAGTATCCTGAAATCTGAGATCTTGAGAGTTGAAACCGCTCACACCAGATTCAATTCTGCTGCTTTTGGTGTGAAAACTTATAATATATAGTGTATAACTTGGTGTCGTATGTCACATTGTTTGTTGATACTGGCTTTCATTTATAGCTCAGCGCCGTCCTGGCCTGACCTTTTTATAGTTGCTGAGTTTAATGTTACCTGAGAGGGCTATTCATTTCCTCAGCTGGAAAGTATTTGAGGTAAGCACAGATAGCAACATGAGAGTGTTATGGCCTTCAAACAACACCTACTAAATGTATACATTATGTGCCAACTTAGCATGTAAGAGACTAACAGAACAGCTGAAAATAAATGCTAAAGTGACACCTTGGCTGGCGCAAGTTAGCTCGTCACATCGAGACACACCTCCCTGCAGCTCGAACAGAAAATGGAAGCAAACGCAGGGGAGAAAAAAAAAAGGGCCTGAAAAGTCAAATGTCTGACTATATGATACATGATCAGTGCTTCTTAACTGTATAAACACATCTCGCACTAGCTGTACTTACTGAATTCCTGTGATCTTGGAGGAACCTGAAGGCTTTCAGCTGGAAATGAAGTTTATCCTCCTGGCTCCTCTGCATGAAGTAAGACCTGGCTCCTGTCAGCTTAGCATCAGTTAAACACCTTATATGGCAACATACAGGCACAGGATTCATAAACACAGAAATGGAGGGCCATTCCAACTCCTCACAGGACAACAAGTGCTCTTAATAGGTACAGTATGATATGCAACTGTATCCTTCAAATCTAAATCGTGAGTATTATGACTTGCTGACTTCTTTTAGACAAATAAAACCACCTGAATGTTTATATTTGGCATCAGATTCTGGCTTGTTCACATGAACTGTGCAGCTTCTCACCACCGCTTCTCACCCGTGGTTGTTGACAAAGGGGTATCTGGGTTGAGAGTTGGGGTCGGGGTTCATGGTGGCCACGCAGCTGTCCACATAGACCCTCTGCGGAACATGGTGACCCTGGAGGACCGCCGCCTCGATGTGCATCACATCACTCAGGAAGTAGACACTGGAAGGCCTCTGTGACTGCCAGTCCTCTAATCAAATACAGAAGAAGAGAAATATAATATATAAGTGTAATATAAGTAATGCCGGGGCCACCAATCTGATTAGATCAAACTGAAATAATGCCCGGGGGGGAGAGCGGGTCAGTGCAGCAGCAGGTACTGTAACAATTAGAGAAAAGTTCTTTAAAAGAAGTAATAAATGAATTACAGATGTAGCATCATCATTAACCTGGATAAGAAACAGATGAGGGTCTGTGCCGGCAAAAACTAGTTTAAAACTTTCATAATTTCCTTTATACAGACATGCACATTTTACAATAAGTAAATCACAGGAGAGAGTTCTGTGAGGCTGACTTTTAAGATGAATCACAATTTGCTGCCGTCACTATCTGCAGCTTGGAATTAATTAGAAAACATAATCAGCTGCTTATTGATCACTGTATTGTGTGAGTGACCCCGTTGGGTCAGCTGCAGCCTACAAGGCATGTAATTTCAGCTCATCACCATGCATCAAAAAGTTTCACTCCTGTTTATCAAGACACTGTTTAGCATCTTTAAACAGACACAGCGAAGTCTGCAAAGGCCTTGAGTGATTGCAATTACACCCGTCGCAGGGGAAATTAGCCAAACCGTCTGGCGCAAATCAAAGTTTTGACTGCAGAACAACATCAGCTCTAAGTTTGTCGGTTCTTTTTCTGATGTGGCCCCACCTGTCATGAGACGCAGGGAGAAGTGCAGCTGCTGCTCTGCCAACATGTTGGAGGCGAACGGCTTCCAGGTAGGCCTCACGGCGTGGCTGCTCACGTAATGCCTCCTGTGAGGACAATTACAGGAAGGACGGGCATGTCACTGGAGAGAGAAGCTCATCGAGGAGGGAGGATGTGAACCTCACTCACAAGGAAAGACAGGAGGAGAGAGACAGGTAAACATGATGACAACAGGGTTAAAGTCAAGACTTTAAAGACCTTTTTAATACCAATAACCGGCAGAGATGATATGGCCTAGAATTGTTTTTTATTTTATCACTTTTTTTCAGTACTTCCCTAATGATTCCATGGTTTTTGCCCATATGAGACAATGAACCTCCTACAGTAGCTGCTGTAGCTAGCAGCAGTGGTGACAGTAGTGGCTACAGGTCTGATGGTGCTCACTGCTCAACAGCCTGCAACAACACACTGAAACATTTTAGAAGTAACGTTGCTGCCTATGGCAAGCAAGGACAAATATCTAAGACCTTTGTAAATAAAGTTACTTTTTGTGGAAAGTGAATTCCATGCTTTGTAAGACTAACACCTGCAGATGTCCTGAATAATCTGTGTAACAGCAGGGAGAGAATTGGAGGGGGAAAATGCCGAATAATGAGGCTTTACCTTCGATAGTGGCATTCAATTACCACCTCAGCAGGGTTGGTCTTTAAAATGAAGGTGTTGCCAATGGGTGTTGGGGAATACGTCAGAGAAAAGGAGTAGATGAGGGCCTCTTCAGTCATCTGAGGGAAACACAAAGCAGCTACAGCGACTTCAAAACACACAAGAGTGGACGGACACTACAGGAGGCAGAAAGCCACACACCGTCATTGTGCTGCCGCAGCCCTGTAACTCCGTCTGGAACTGTAGGATGCTGTCAGCGGCGTCTCGTGCAGCGCAGCCTCCTAAGGTCAGATCACTTGCACGGATCAACTGACCGTTTCCTAAGAACAAAGAGGAAAGCACAGCTTAAAACCAGGACCATTAGCCGAAGCCATTTCTTTTCCTGGTCCAGTCAATAACACTCACGGCAAAGAGGAGGTTCAGCCACAGGACAAATAAAAAGGTTTCTTAATGTATCACTGTAAAGTCAGCATTTGAGCTCCGAATGGCCATGCAGAAATCTGCTTCTCGGAGTGAAGAAATACGGAAACGTAATATTGATCGCCGAGTCCATCGTCTGTGCCATTTACAGTAATCAGCACTGAGTGTCCCATCTTCACCGCTCCATTCAATTTCCAAATTCGGGCCTCTAACCTGGCCATCAGAGCAGGAGGCATGTTAAATGGGCCTGTGCCGATGCCACTGTGGACAAACCCCCCACCCCCCCCCCGAACGATCAATTCAAACAAGTAACCGGCAGCCATTACCTAAGAAGTTCTGCTTGACCTCGATGGTGACCTCTCCTTCGCCACAGCGCACTGCCACGCTGGCAGCTGGCACAGGCACCCGCTGCTCAAACACCAGCATCAGCACCTACAATATCACTCACGTTTAATGACACTGATCTTAAAATGGTGCAGAAGTTCTACAAAGGTTGTTAAAGTACCTTTGATTCCTGCTTGACAGGTGGGTTCAGATCTGGGCCTCTAATGGGCAACTTTAACAACTCTTGAGCTTGGACAGTTTCCCTCAGCTCCAGCTGCTCTGAGGTCAGCTTTCTGCCCTCCGATCTCTGCAGGTTTTGAAGAGTTTGCGTCAGCTCCACAAGAGGCTGGAGTGGTTTGTGTTTGGCGACAGCTGGGTTCCTGAGCCGGAAGCTCCTGAGCCGGTAGCTGACGGGAGGATGGACGGGATCGCTGTGCTCCGTCCGGTTTGACTGATGATCTGCTGTCTGCGGTGATCTTGGCAGCTGTAGGCTTGTTGTCACTTGCTGTTGTGGGATTTGGTTCAGGGTCTCATTGGTGCTAAAGTTAAACCAGTTCTGTGTGGCAGCACAAAGATCTGCACCTGAGAGGAGAAGCACAAACCCTAACAAAGCCGCCTCTCTGAACCCCATCACAACTTATCACACAAAACCCCTGAGTTGTTGGGTGTTTTCAGAGAGCTCTGCTGCTTTTGTCTTTTGACCAAAACCAAGTTGTGGGAACTTGGCTCCGGCTCCACCTACTTCTAATGACTTGATTGGAATCCAGCCTGGAGGATTCACTGTGAAGCTTTCCTTTCCGCTCCTCCTTTCCACTAAATAGACCTGCAGATTAGATGATAGCTGCCTGGCTGTGCACTCCAAAGGTCACATTTACAGCCAGTTTAGTCAGCTTCAACCCTGTGATTATGTCAAAGAGTCATTTCATAAAGAAATTATTTAATGAAAGTAATCATGTGTGCACTTCTAGTGATGAAAACCACGAAAAGACATGAAATATTGTGCGTTCTCTAAATTTTTTAAAGGCGAATCGTGATGGTAATGAAGACTTTTAGAAACAGAAACAATCGTGACCCTAACAGTGAGTGGCGTTCACTGCCCCCACGAGGCAAATCAATCAACGTTCTCAGGGAGTTGGAACCCCGGGTTCTTCTTTTAGCTGCGTGGTCTTGAATGTCAAGGCGATGCGGTCAGCAGTCGGCAGAGTTCAGCCCGAGCTGCTCATAAAGCTGAGATTTATGATCATCCTCTGCGAGACTGTGTGTGTATGTGAAATGAGACAGGAAGCAGGGGGCGTGTCTTGAACCTGTACCAGCGAGCCTGTCAATCACATGTTGACATATGTAAATCTTGCAGAGGTGAGACATTCAGTAACGACAGCACAGCGATGCTTTAGGGTCTGTTTAAACTCTTAAACTCTTTTTTTCGCTACAAAAATTCGACTTAAATTTCTTTAAATTTAGAAAGAAAAGTTTTCTACACTATATGAGATTATACTGTGGATTCTAGACGTGCTTGTTCTGGCACTGGAGTTACAGTATTTGACAGCTCTATTACATCAAATGTAAATACTCTAGATGTTACGTGCATCTTTTTATACACTTTTTATAATTCAGTATGATATAATTGTATGTAGCTAGATATACTTTATTGTTATCAACAATGTATTTGTTGGGGACTATTTTCAGCCACAGATTAATACACATTTGGTGCTTTTGAGTATTTACAGCAGCAGGACAGTGGATGTGGGATTAACTCAAAATAAACTAGTGTGTGTGTCCCTGATAATAAAGGAACATGTGACTGCAACAGTGTGGCTCATTGATGTGTTTTAATAGTTTTCGGACAACAATGGCGCTCCATGGCACAGAGGAATACGATATATCAGCGTTTGGCTAACAGTTGTTATTCATTTCATTAATTCATTGTTAGCTTCAGTCTTTTCGTGGGATTTGTTGACAATAAGATAAATATAAATATTGGCAGCCTTATTCTATAAAAAGATCCAGACAGACGTCTCTAAAGTAAATCAACATTTCTCATCATCCACAGCCATCCTTTTCCCAGTAAGAACATATGGATAAAAAAAAAAAATAATAATAAGATTTAATTTAAAGAAACTCCCGTTCTAAATGCTAAATGACTTTAAATCACTTCCCCCTGATACAGACACACTAATCCAGGCTGACCTACAGGAATACATTATAGCTCTTCCTCTCTGTCAGGTTCTCCCTGCAGACTCCCCAACAGAGAGGCTGCTATTGTCAGGAACTGGCTTTTATCTTTTGCTGATCAGCGGCAAAACAAAGAGAGGAGGTGTGTGTGTGTGTGTGTGTGTGTGTTAGTTCAGGGGGCTGGAGTGAAATCAGTCCATCCCTGCCAGTCAGGCCCCCTCTGCTGCCGATCTCTAACTTGGTTAGCTGCCTCTAATTTGGCCCCCGGAGGGCCCTAATGTGGCCCCCGTGGGGGCTTCTGAAAGGGGCCTGGCAGCTTCTACCTCTACACGCACACACACACACACACACACACACACTGCTGCCACTCCCATCAGCTTCTGTTTCCAATAATCCTGGTGCGTTTTGAGACAAGGGCAGGATGATGCAGGTAAATAGGCCGATCCTCTATTTAGACAATAAACACACACACATCCAACTTCTACCAGATGGAAAATCGTCAACCAGGATGGCACACCGACGCCGCAGATGCTCAGTGACAGTAACACACACATATGTACACACACGCGTCCCTTGTCACGTTCTGCTGACAGCACAAAGTCATGGAAACAGCTCGATTTGGCCGGCGCCGCACTGCAGCATACGGATAACGGTTATGGAGGCTCATTAAAAACATGTAGTGGGAGATGGATTAGTTATAGCCTGCTGTTGTGGTGGGCGAGCAGCGTTCAAGATCAGCGAATTTTCTATGCGTTTTGTCAGCGAATAGATTTGCGTGGGACAGGGAGATATTTCTGAGGGAAATTTTGCCTTCCAACATGTACTGGCATGTGTTTTCAGGCGCTGGCATCAGTTGTGGTGCCACTGCTTAAAACTATCAAGCAAATGTGTGCATCTGTCAAGAGGGTGAAGCAGGAGATGAAAAAGGGAGAATAGGTGTGAGAAGGAAAGAAGGAAGGAGTCGCAGTATGAGGGGGAAGGGAAGAGAGAGTGAAAACAAAGAAGGGAAAGGAGAAAAATATGGTTGGGGTCAGTGAACCTCGGGGTGAGGGATAACAGACAGCAGCCCGGCTGGTGCTCGGCCCGTCCCGGTGGGAGCAACATGAAATAACAGCACGCTGAGATCTGATTCACGGCCCGTCAGAGGCCATTTCCAACACGTCTGCACACATTCTGTGTCCACACACACGGGAACATGCACAAACACACACAAGCACGCCTAGGCACAGGCACTAGCCCATATACAAAGGAGACACACACAAACACACATGCAGAGAGCTAATGGACTGTTATTAAAGACATGCATCACACCACGTCACCTACCGACCACACACAAAGCCACGCACACATCTGCACATCGCTTCCACACACTCCAGTGGGATAATGATCTCCCGGCAGTGCAATAACAGTTGATGTATCATTTAGCAAAAAAGCCGCGGTGACACGGCGAGGCCACAATGACACAAACACACTCCTGCTCCAGTGGCGGGCTTTGACATCAGCCAAATAACACTCTCTCCTCACACGCCGACCTCATTTTTATCACAACATCCATGACATTTCTCATGAGGGGATCGACGTCTCGCTCAATAGCCCGCCAACCGCCTTTGTCGTGGTATAAAGGTCTTCAGCGTGGGTTGATTGACAGGTGTCATCGCCCCCCCCTCTACAGGAACAATGCAGCGGTTGGAGAATGGGGAGCTGACCTTTAACCTCCTACTGCCCTACATCATGGGCCCCAAAGTCTCTGTCAAGTATTGATGTTTCCCTCTGATTCTTTTCAGCGGCTCTTTGGTACGAACGAAGGGAACTGAGTCGAACTTTTTATCGTTGTGCCAAAATTTCAAAGGCAACTTTATTTATATAACACATTTCATACAGAGGGGAAATTTAAAGTAGTAAATTCACTGACAAAGCAGAGGGATATGGCGTCACCTTGAGTAATGTTTGAATCTGATCCACATCTTGATGCTCCACTTGGAAGATTAACTTCTATTGTGCTATAACGTCTACTTAACGCTGCATAAATCTGTAATACTAATCTAATATACAGCCACTTGTTATCACATGAATTGAGTTCTTTACTTCAAGTCACGGTGCGGTCAGGTAGGAGACTTTTGAAATGAGCATTTTAATGATGGAGAATAAATAGATATAATTATAATAAAAAAAAATATATATAATATTAGAATGGAAGAATTTTTTAACAAGGCAATTTAACTTTTTTGTGGAAAACCATGTTGAGATCATATGTTTTTATACTTTCTGACACTTTTCCTGTGAATCCTTTTCCTCTGAGTTACCATGCAGCATAATCCTCTCTATTACCTCCTCACAGCTCCGATCTGTGTTATAAATAGCATTATTTTCAAACTGCATTTTTTTTGTTGCCTTTGGAATTTATTGCAACAGCAGCGAAGCTGACTATACTCCATGAGGGAGAAAGCTACTTCTTTTCAGATCTCCACTGTGATGCCTTTTCAGAATATGAAGTATGAAATGCTAAATGTGTGTATGACGGGCATCTCAGCACACATCAACCTCTTCTGGGTGGAGTTTCTCCACTTCAACATGCCTGTTCTATAATAAGATGTCTGAATTCTGCCTCTATATGACCTGTGGGTTCCTCTCTGTTAAAAGCAGGAGATGGCAGGAAACAAATGATCGGAGCACATTAACATACCATATGGCGGGCGCTTTTAACCAAAGTGCTTTACAGTGCCACTTTGAACGTGGGTGGCCCCGTTGGGAATCATACACTAACAGTGCCAGTGCCATGCTCCACTCGGGACCTCATTGACATTGTTTTATTCTAGTGTTTATATGCTCACAGTTTTAAAATGATAGCTGGGGCTGCTGTCGTAGAAAAGGACATAAATGGTGTGTTTGAGGGTAACGTGAAAACCTGTCTTCCTTACATGGGCACATAATACGTGTGCACAGTCACACAAATAAAAGTCTCGCGGCCCCCGCTTCTCTCTCCTCGCTTGAATCTTTCTCAGTTATGCTGCAATTCAAGCCTTTTGTTTAATAAACAATTTGTCAGTGATGTATTGAACGCCAGCTCTAATTTGATTGTCTGTGAAATGTGTATGGAGGTGGCTGCCTGCTCTCTGTCTCTCTCTCTCTCTCTGTCTGCAGAACCAACCATGATATTCTACCCTTTCTTTCCCCTGCAGGTGTGTGTGTTTGTGTGCTCGCCGTGTGGTACGTGAGTGCACGTGCATGTCTATGTGTGCAGGGATGAGGATGGAGGAACAATCCTTAAGGGTTTGCAATTACATCTAAACGGCATAATCGGACATGATGGATGGCTATTGTCTTTCCATGATGTCTAGACCTCAGCTCCACCAGTGCAACAAGGTTACAGGAGAGGGGGAAATGATGAAAGATTTAATAGTTTTGTTCTGCTTTGCTCTGACCCAACTCCCCCTTTTTTCCTTTAAAGTCCTCCTCTGGTGACCTCGCCAACATTTGAACATTTTCATCGCAGACAAATTGGCTAGTTTTCTTGGTAAAATGGGCTAAATAACTTAATTCTGCCATTTTACAGCAAATCGGGACAGATTTAAAGGCGGAATTGAATGTCTTGTTTTTCTTTGTTTTGTGGATAAAACCTCTTTCTTAACTCTAGACAGGAAATAGTGCAAGAATTGACTTTGTGTGGCAAGCGTATAAAATATTAACCAGGCTAATTTGGATATCAAAAGCTTGAAAAAGACAATGCTGGGCTTCAATGACCTCCTGCATATCTTGCTGTGATTTCTTGAACTTGTTTTCATCAATAGGTGGCACTGTGGGACCAAAAGTTCCCGCACAGTCCTTGCTTGAGGCTGCAGCAGCTTAGAGAAGAACAAACCCAAAGTACAACCCAGTAAGTGCAGGGTGATGGGGGAAAATGAGTGTTGTTCTGCTTCTTGAAGTTCGGCTCTTCCTCATCCCTGCTTAGCGCTCTTCGGCACAAAGCCGGAGGAGACAGAACGGCACGGTTTATTCCAAACCACAGCAGCCCAGCGAGTGAACGCCTCGAAGATGCCAAAAGGATCAGTTTAGGATCTGAGGTAAGGAGTTAAATGGACAGAATAATTGGGAGATTTTCTCTGGCGCAAAGGTTCCTGCAATTACCGTGAACAATTGCATCCTTTGACGCACCAGGTGCTATAAGTGAAATGAGAGCAGTTACAATATTAGACAGTGATTATGCATGAAAAACATTCATCTGTGCGAGTAGACAGAACTCGTCTGTGCTGTCAACAAGCTGAGAGGTAAATAAAAAGAGAGAGGTCGCTTTGTTAGCCGTACCTCGCAATTACCCGGATGGCCTGCGTGTGTGTGTGTGTGTGTGGCAAAAAGTGAAAAGCTGCGGTGGGAAAAGCAGCTGGTACATGTGACGAGAGGTTGTCAGATGTTGAAAAAAGACGACAACTTCCTTACAGAGGCGACGAATGAGGTCAGTCAGGAGCTGTCGCCACTCGTGTTGTCACCGACGAAGAAGAGAGGAAGGAGAGATGTGATGGAAACAGCAACAACCGCACTCTTGTGCTTCCTTGCTTCCTGTCAAATGAATCTTTGATTGTGCTTGTTCATCTTGGCACTGTGACATCACCAAGCTGGCAACAGCGCCCAGCTTTCCCATGAGAGCCTCATTACCCACAATCCCAGAGGTTGACTAGGATGTTGTCATCACCTGAAACGCCACCATTTCTCTCTCTCTATCTCTCTCCATCTCCTCCTTGTCTTTCCGCTCCGCTGATCAGGCGGGCGAAGCTGTCGCTCGGGAGCATCACACAGATGTTCGGCAAGGAAAAAAAAACCCAACAACAAACAACTCAAAAATAGACATGATCCCCGGTAGAAATACACATTTCATGTCCTGGGTGAGGCTATTGTTGTTGTCACTGCTGATGTGTAAAACAGAGAAGAGATGAAGGCATGTCTCGCCAGAGTCCGGCTCTTATCGTCGTCTGATCAACAGGCCTCTCGTGCAGCTGAGCCCGCCTCACACGACTTGAAATGAGCTCTAAATCTGAGCCTCTGAACTTGCTATGAATGCTTCCCTACCTGCAGGCTGGCCATTCCCATCACAGCCCTTTGATCAGATCTATATTTTGCCAGACACGACCGTCATCCACTTGATTTACCGGCTGCAGAGACGAGAAAGACTTGTGCGAGGCAGTGTGTAGATGGGAAAGAGGCGGCCTCGAGGTGTTCATTTCTGCCACTGTGGCAGCTGAGGTCAACAAAGGCGCTGCAAGGAGGAAGTTGTCCTCGGGCAATTGTAGTAGCCATGTGGAAAAGCATTATGGCATACGTGCACCAACATTTCACACAGTTACACTTCTCTCCCCCGCTGTCTGACCAGCTGATATTCCTTGTATTTATCTTAAAGGTCCCTTCCTGGCATTAAAAACTAGCAGCTCCGCCTGTGCAGCCAGCATTAAAATGCAAACACCCACGCCAATATGATCATTGACAACACGGCAGAAACAAACGACTTTGTGAAATAGCCGCTGGCAGAGAAATCATTCTTGCCCTAATGTCGGCAGCTCGCAGGTCTGACAGTGAAAAACAGAGCGGAGAGGAAAAGTAGTTTCACCCCCCCTCGACTCTCCCTGTGACATTCGGAGAGATATTTACCTTGTAAAGATCTTGACATTTCGCTGCACGCTCTAATAACATCCTGAAATATGAATAAGAGTGCAGAGAGTGGAGAGGAGCCCCGCAGAGCTTTTGTTAACAGGTATTGATTGAAACTGAGGGGGAAGGAAGGAAGGAAGGAGCAGGGGGGCCACGGGGAGCCACTCTTTACTGATCATCTGTTAACCTTGTCAGAAGATCTCAGCCTCTACCTCGAACCGGCCGGGGGCACCCGTAGTGGTCATCAGAGAGTCTGTGATTTCCTTATCAAAGCAGAAATCCAGCCTGAAGCATAATTCACATGTTGGTCAGAAGATGTTGGACAGCTGAATCGATATTAGGATGCAGCGGTGATGAGATTGCTGCGAAGAGGCTGATGGCGTTCTCATCTGCACAGGTCAACCACTTAAAGGCAGTTTGAACTGATTCTTTAAACAACAAGGGACTCATTACCGCAACACAAAAAGACTCCTCATGCTTATATAAGAACTTTATATTGACACCATGAGACTTGTTTTGTAATTATCCCCCATGCGGGGTCTTATCAGCAGTCGTTTTATATTGTGGTGATTTGACACACACTTTGATTATAGGTTCTCACTGTAAATCTGTCTTCAAAGCAAACCAAGTGGCCTCGTTACAGAACAACATTTTGAACTGAGCTGAATTTAAATGACTTGAGTTTATCAGAGAGCCAGACGCCTCTGAGGCAGGCGGCACTTTCTGAAGGCATCAAGAGGTCAAACCAGGAGCTGACAGATCTTTGTTTGACGAGGAATTTATTTACCGCTGTTTTCATACATTGTGCATTAGGACTAAACAGTTTCAAGTGACGGCCTCCTCCGCTCTAGAACAGAACAAATGCTAGCGGCTTCGTGAGGCTGTACTGAATGAACTTTCAAAACAGAGTTTGCAGGTACGAACTTAAATGCACAAGGTGACAGGTATAAACTGCATTTGAGTGTCATGCTCAAGGACACTTCAGTGGGGCAGGTTCCTGCTGCAGCTTTGAGTGCAGGGCTTTAACTAAGACACGCTGCAGCCCAACAGTCAAATCTTTATGATTGCTGTGATCAAGAAGAACCTCAGGGAATTCCAAATGAGTGCATACATTACTGTATTTTATTCAAAACCTCCAGGAGCCCAAGATGAGTGCATACATTAATATATTTTATTTTAATGACGTGTAATTTGTTGCACACAGTAGCTCCAGCTAATTTCCCCTTCCATGATACTAAAAAGCAGTTTAAGGTAATTACAAGAGATTGTTTTTAATGGAAGATAAATGGCTTACTGCGGGCTGCAGCTGAATCAATACTTTACTACAGTTTGAAACTGTGCTGCATCATTTGCCGAAATTACCACCATTGATTGGTTGCCATCAGTCATTTTAATTTAATTTTAAATGACTGTAAGGAAGGATGTAAAACTGACAGGGACATTTCTTTGTTTGACAGAATATCGCTTTTCCTCCGAAGGATATTGGAGAGGAGCAACAGAAAAACAAAGTAAATCTCCACCCTGAAGCGATACTGAATAAACCCGAGTAATGACTGAGCTTCAGTTTTGCTTGATTCACTGTAATGTAATGACGACGATGTTTGTTTTTCCTGTTTTCTTTGAAGTCCTGTCAAGTTTGATTTGCTATACTGCAGTCGAGTGTGTCAAAAAACGGCCTTAATTAACAGATGAGTCCGCTCAACTGAGCAATTTCTGCATAGCTCATTATCTGTCAGAAGTTTCAGCTTACAGGCCAAAATCTGTACGAGTGGGACGGTCGGGTATAAGGTCACACACTCAAGTCAAATGCTGTGCTAATGAGCTTGGATCATGCCATTGACCACCCACGCGCTGTTGACTCTCAAGCGCTTATTGATTTTCCTGCTCGGACAACATGTTCCCCCTCTGACCACTCGACGACCTCCCATACTCTTTTTTTCTTGATCGTTCTCTTATCTTTTAATGTTTTCACCGGCCTTTTTCTCTCTCTGTTTCTCTGTTTTTGGAGGGACTATATGTTCCCAGTGGAGGACACATTACCAAAAACTCTCAGGTAGCGGCATGGCATGGTTCGGTGGAAAGTTCTGGGTTCAATGACTCATGCTGAAGGATTTCTTATGTAATTATGTCAAAGGCCTATCTCAAAAATGTGGCGAATATTTGTAGTTGCCTAAATGTCACCAAACGTTAAAGTGCCTAAACCCGGTTGTTATTCTATCTGTTATTAGTTTGTAAGACCACAGCACAGCAAACAGGAGGGTGGATGGTGGACTCCAGGTAAATGTTTATGTCGCTCCACGTCTGCCGGCTGCAGCCTTAACTTACACTTTCCTAAACCTTAAGAACGAGCAGGGATGTAGTCGTGTAGTCCTCATTAGGATTTTATCTACTTTTATGGCACTTAGTTGTGTATGTTTTCATTTTTTACAATACATGTATAATCTTATAAAAGATATATGTAGACACAGGGGCTGCAAACTAGCTGAGGTCGTATCCTATACTTTTTTATATATAAAATATATAAAAACAACAATATAAATTGTAAATACAACTTAAACTTGCTGGCATATAACTTTGTCAACTCGCTGATATCATGATGTCACCCGTCACTGGGCCTTGTGGATGTGTGTGTGTGTGTGTTTATGTGTGTTGCTGTGACAGCCTGATTTACAGGCCATTGGTGTGTTTAATGGAGCCGATGAAGCAATGATCGCTCATCCAATCCTTTCTCGCCTTCTACCCTTTCTGCCTGGGCCTGATACTACCAAGCCATCTCTTAACACATACACACACACACACACACACACACACACACACACACACACACACACAACATCTATGTGATGCAAGAAGGTGGTCACACATATACCCCAATGTCTACCCACACACACACACACACACACACACAAATCCTGCTTTATAGGGGATAATCCAATGACAGCCAATTTGCTGGAGGGATATACTTTTTTTTATTCCATTCTTTATTTATCCATCGCTTCTGCTTTTACAAGGCAATTTGTTAGGTGGCCAGCTGGAGGAGGGAAGTATTAACCTAGACTTCCATTACCATGCCTCTCTTCCTACTCTCCCCCATGCCTTGCTTCCCCTCACCCGCTCATCCTTTTAAGATTAAGCCAGCCCTCCCAAAAAGAGGGGGTCCAGTGTAATCATGAAAGTGTCACATTTCAGCTGAGAGAAGAGGGAACGGTGGCTTCAGGGTCACTCTAAAATTCTCTACTCTTCACTCTGACTTTTATTCTTTTTCTCTCTCCTCCACCTCGTCCACCCACCCACGCTCTCTCCATCCCTCCTTCCTGTTCCTTCTTTATTTATTTCAATCTGTATCACTCCTGTTTGCCCCCCTCGTATATTCTCTTGATTTTGTCCTCTCTTTCTTTCCATCTTCTTCCTCCATCCCTCTCCAGTCTCGTTATGCCTCTGTCCCTCTCTCTCTCTCTCTCTCTCTCTCTCTCTCCCTCTCTCTGACAGTGGTTCAATAAGCAGTGCCTCCAGAGTGGTCTTGCCCAGTCAGTGGCCAATTACCCAGTCACACTGCCTGTCCTCTGGGATGGACAGGATTAGCAGGATCTGTCGTCTGACCAGACACACACACACATACGCACACACTCGGGCTTGGACACCTGTCACTTAGACATGGACAGACAACCTGCGGGTTCTTTTTTGTCCGTGTTTTTAAAAAAAAAAATCTTTAAAGAAGCTCAGGCTCCACCATCTTTTCCTGCAACAGGCAATTTGACAGGCCAGTGAAGAGCAGCACAGAGAGGCTGTGGAGAGGACGAAATGTATGCTGTCTAAAATGCATAAAAGCACAGTACAAGCTCCACTGGTGCAGGTGGTCAGTGTGTGGTGTGCTAACCACTAGAGCAACACTGAGGGATCAGACCTCACCTGGAGCAGGTTTTTTGCTTAGGGGCAGCCAGCTCAGGGCAACTTGGATTTGCAACTTGTTGGCCACAGCAGCCACAGGAACTTAATGTCACTCACTTCTACCCCCCCCCCCCCCCCAACATATATCTTGAAATGTGCTGTTAATGTTACTGTTACTTTGCTTCATGCTTCACGCTATTTCTGAGCAGGAATTAATAGGAAAGGAGCAGAAATCCCTGTTGTTTAAAGCATCGGTGCAACCAAGTGTCAAAAAAGTAATATATTCTGGGCTGTAACTCCACAAATATCAATGCGTTCATAATGCTCCATCCTTATTACAAACTCTAACCTGTGTATTCTTAAATATAAGTACAAGTAAAAGCTGCAGTGCAACATATTTATATTAAATGTCATTGAGCATTAGAGCCAGCAGGGAAATTAGTGGTGATCTGCCTTTGATTTCACACAGACAGTGAACAAAAGCAGCCTTCTCATTTCCATCTGACGACTGTGAATTTTTGTCAGCTAGCAAATCAGTGTCGCTGTAATACGAGGAAACCTTAATGCGCCCAAACGAGAGCTCTGAATGACACAGGAGGCTCTTCCAGCTCTGGTTTGTCATTAGCGTTCACTGTGCCGCCGACACTCACCCACACTGCCAAAACTTTCCAGATGGAACTCGCACGTTAGAGTTCACTTTCGGCACGTGCTCTGATGTAGACCTAATTGGAGTGTATTGGGATCATTTGACAGTAATTACTGGGGGTGTACTTATGTGAAGAAAGTATACTGGAGTGAACTTCCTGTACCAAATGTTTAAAACTGTTCAAAAATTACATCTGTGGATAACACATTAGAGGTAAGTAGTAGGTTTGTTTGTTTTTCTTGAACTGGCCCTTTAAAAGTACTTTATTACTGTTTGTTTAATGGATGACAACTGTAGGAGATTTGTCCATAGAAAGTGCTGTATCTCAACTTTATCTAAAAGGAGACTGCTTCTTTAAATAATAACCCATGCCTCTGTGGTTGATACAATACCTGAACTGTAAATCACAAGCCCATTCTTCATCACAGATACAATCATTGTCCTGACTGCGGTATGAACCGGAGCTTTAACCAGGGCTTGCACATTATTCATGTGCCTAAACCTTCCCAAAAATAACACTTGTGTGATTATTGTAATGTTTAGTTTCCAGCAGAGAAGAACTGCCAGCTCAGCTGCGGCTTAACCTCTTCAGCCCACACAGATCCACCGGTGGGTCCGTCGTTCAAGCACGTGGTGAGCAGCCAAGCTTTCTTCAAACCCGCTGAACTTCATTTTGAATTCTAGTCAAGATCCTGAAGCTTCCAAAGATACCATGTCAAGCTGAATTACAGTGAAACGTGAGTACAATGACACAAGACATGTAGAATTTTCACTTTTGGCAGCCATGTGCACGTAGGTCTCCTGGGTTTGAATGTTTCACTAGCCTTTTTGTGATATGCAGCACATACAGGACATGTTTTTCTTTTTTTACCTTTGAAGGGAAACAGAAGACTATTTTCAATCCAGAGCCAAAAGCCTGTCAAGCTTGTGCAGAGCTGGAAACATGGCTGATGACTTCCCGTCTCCCTGAGGTCAAGGTCAGAGTCAGATTTGTCCTCTTTGGAAATTCATGGTTTTTAACTTTGTGGCACCACTTCGGTCTCGAGTGAAATATCTCAACTACTGAATGGATTGCCATGAACTTTTGTGCTCACATCCATGGCCCCCACAGGATGTCTCCTCCTGACTTTGGTAATCTCAGAATTTCCACTTATCCAGTTAAATTTTTCAACATATGCTATAAACATTTTGTACGAAGTTCATGGTTCTCAAAGGATGAATCCTAATGACTTTGGTGATCTTCTGACTTTTGCTTTGGCACAACCATGAGGTTAACATTAGTGTAATTTGTGTTTCGTGATAATTAACAAATATTAGCATGCTAACATGCTAAAATAAGATGGTGAACATCATAAGAATTATACCTGCTACATTAGCATTATAGCATTGTCATTACAACCATATTTGCATGCTGATGTTAACATTTAGCTCAAAGTACAACCTCATAGAGCTGCGAGCGTGGCTGTACACTCTTTATATTCATAGTTTTGGCCGTCATTTCTGTTGGATATCATAACCTTTTACTCACCACGTTTTTGCTCACTAACTGTAAATCTTTCTGATTCGAAGACACAAAGATGTCAAAATGCAGAAACTGTTCAGAGGTTTGTCTCTCCTTCCTTTCTCTGTCTGCCCTCCCAGAATGAAGCAACCCAAATGTCTGAGTCACTCAGTCGCCTCCAAACCTTCCAGGATTTTTTCTTTCTCCCCCCTCTGCGAGTGTTCGCTGACACGGTGGGAAATGAGGCTGGAAATGATCTGAGGAAGAGCCGGATTCCTTCCTCTGTTTCAAAATCCCTCCGTGGGCCCTTTTGAACTCGCCCGCGTCCAAGGCCGGCTTATCCAGCCACTTCAAAGACGCTGGAGACCGCGTGTTACATCAGGGCGGTGGTGACCACTGACTCGCTCCCTACACGAGTGGAAACAGAGAGGAATGTCCTCTAATCTCAGCCCTGCAGAGAGAGGCTTTCAAGTAAAGGCCTGGCGTTTTCCCTCCCTGGTTAGGGGGAAAAAATACTTGCAGGGTTTCCAGCAGGTAAGTGGCATCCCGCCTTTTGTCGCCTCAAGGATCCTATAGAGGTCTTACAAATCCCTAAGGTTCACCTAACTCCGGCGGAGTTGTCATGGGATTTATTTTTGTGTGTGTTGGGTGAAATCCACTTTCAGCTTGGTTTCAAGAACTTGGTGTATTTTTCTGTAAAAGCATTATCACACTCTGAAGCGGTCTGAATTTTATTTCCAATGTACCTTCTGAATCAAATGAATTTAAAGTTAATTGCTCCCATCTCAGGGAGCTACACAATGGCTGAAGGATATTAAGCAGGCAGAAAGACGGGATCAATATAGCTATTTCTACTATTATGGGATTTAAAGTGTACTTTTACCGAAGTCCTCACTTTAAAAATCACTCTGTCATCGAGTGAAAAAGGCACAACAGACATATCTGACAACCTCTCATCTATAATCAGTTTATTGCTCACAAGGGAAAAAAAGCAGGGCTCCTCACAGCAGCGAATGGGAGCCAAACTGCCTCAAAATTACTATCATTCCCTACCTCTCCTCCAGAAAAGCTCTTTTTGATATTGACTGAATCAAAGAGGCGTCTCTGAGTAATTAAGTGAATTATGGTTCGGCGGAATTGTAGACTTGGTTGAGGAACTTTGCTGTATGGATTCCTCCCTAATTACAAAGGAGAGCTGGACAGAAATAGCTCTTCCTTTCATCCTCAACCTTGGTGTAGTCTAGATGAAGCAGCTGTAAGCCTGGACTTAGCCCCGCGATCGACCTGAGAGCCGAGACAGCGCGGGTTTATTTCCATGCTCTGACTGTGTTACTCGATCCATATTTATACTATTCCTTGGGAAAGTGTAGTCTGGATTTAGCAAGATGAGAAAAAAAAAGATACAAGACAGTATATTGTTGAATTAATGGGGATACATGGGCCTGGGATTAGAGACTTGACTTTGGGAAAAGAAGCAGGTCTGTACTTGGGATTTTTCATATTTCATTTATTTGGTTTTTAAATTTTATTTCCCAATATGATGATCTAAATGTTGTTTCAAAGCCCTCTCCACGCTGCTGAGAACAAAATTCTGGTGGAGGGATACTGAATCCTTTATTCACATTTCTGTCGACTGAAATAGGGTCACATTTAATGCAATGAGCCCAAAACTACTGGAATCACCCAATGAATCCACTTGAAATCATTAGGAGATGTCTCCATGAATGAATCTGAATAGTTGCAAATCTGCAAAACACTTTTTTTCCCCTGCTCATAGCAACTAAATCATTTTTATGGTTTAGGTTAAGATCGTGGCCTTGGTTAAATACTGAAAAAGTCAACAGTGACTTGAAGCGCAAGACAGGACTTGTTTCCTTTTTTAATATTTGACCAAGATCTTTTCCTGTCTGTACCACATTTTTAAATTAAAACAGATTCGGCTCTGAAAAGAAGGTCCAGGATGAGATTGTTGTAATCAAAAATTGTCTCAAGATATTAACACACCCATTTAATGTTTTATTCGGCACAATTTCACTTTTAAGTTGAATCACTATGTTCATTCTGGATTCACCTCTGCTCCGTTAAATAAGGTTCACAGTGTATGAGCCTTTTAGCCATTAAATTGTACTTTCCCCAGAATCAGGAAAATGCTGTATGTAAATCACCCGCCCCCCCCCAAAAAAAAGCAGGGCGCCAATCAACTACTGTGGTCGCCTTGGCAACGGTTATCCCTAATCAAATGGCGGAGCAGCTAGCTATGTAGCTGCTGCTGGGTGGTGTCTGTCAAAACCACACAGTCATTACCTGTACCCTCGTCCCTTTGTATCACAGGCAATCACAGTCTATTCACAGTCTGCAGAAAGCAGGGCGCCTTTTCTCTCCCAGAAAGTGATCGAGCCGCGATTTTGAAAGAAACGCAGTGTGGCGCTTTCCCCGTGACAAGTTCAGACCACTTTCTTCTCCTTCCACATCCACCTTGTCATTGATCGGGGCTCCTTCCACCACACCGAGCGCCTCCACCTCTATAGAATCAGGCCCAGTGAAGGGTCAAGTGAATATCACCCTCTGTCTCGCAATCATGCACTGAGTCTGCCCAGTAATGACGGGAGAGACGCTCTCATCACCAAAATGTTCACTTATGGAGGAAGATTCAGATTAAGGGCATTTGGGTTAAAAAGAGTTTCATCACTCCACACTGTGCTCGCTGAAGGGACACAAAAGTCATTTCTCCACTCCCTGATCCTCCATCTTTCCCCAAAAGTACGAGGCAGTGCAAAAGTTCCAATAACGTGTCTAACAGGGTGATGGAGCTCAATTTTTTCGACCGAGACACTTTTTCTCACTGTGTCATTTCTGCCTTGTTGAACTGCTCCTCTCTCCGACACTTCTAACTATTTTTCAGTCGCCAGCACAGCCTGAGCTTTGGTCGGCATGATGGGAGCGTCTTGTGGATGCTCAAAGCCAGGCTTTTTTCCAGCCCGTGTCTGCATGCAAATCAAAGTTGGATCAATCTGGGATTGTCTGATGAACTAATTATGCAGTAATTGTTCTGGTCTAGACCACTGAGCCATTGTACGAGAGCGGCTCTTTGTGTCTTTCCAGTGCTGATTGAGGATGATAATTGGGTTTTTTGATTGGCAGAGGGGCAATTTTGATCTCTCTTTTCTTCTTTTCCCCTGCACATGTACATGCAATAACACACACACACACACACCCTCCTTCCTTCCCACGCTATCTTCCCATCAAACCCACCCTTTATTCATCCACTATTGAATGCCCCAGACGAATCCATCTTGCGAGCCAAACTGTAAGCTGGTATGGAAACCTTTAAACAGGTTACCAAGGGTTAAGTGATGAGGCAGGACCGCTATGCATTTGCAATTAGGCATTTGCATAACTTAATTGAGTGTGTTTGGTCGATGGATTGTCATTAGTCCTTCCATCTCCGCCGGCACATGCAGGGAAGAGTTGCGATGACGGCGCCCTCGCATACCTATGCATGCACAGAGACAACACAGCAGCACTTTGTTCTTCTCAATATGAACCCAGTCATAATCACCATTACCCAGAATCCCCACACTTTGACCCGAGGGGGGGGGGGGGGTCGTGTCCCTTTGAAGCCAGGTCAGCCAAAACAAACGCCTGACCCTGCTGGAAAGGTAATGATACCCTGTAATGAGGTCGTGTTATTACAGTAAAGCCTTCCTCAACTTTTTGACTCTTTGACCTTTGAGGCCACAACCAATCAGATGGCCCCTCCTGCTTGTAATTTAACCCAGGTTGTTTGCTTGCTTGAAGCCTTTTATCATGGGCTAACAGGCCAGGTTTAAAGGGTAAGTTCACCCAAATCACAAAAATACACGCTCCATGTACTGTACCTGTGTGGTAATGTAGCCATACATACTGTCTCCACAGCTAGATACCTCACATGGTAAGCTTGGATGAGCTTTAAAAGCAGAAACCAAGCACCAACCTCCGGGTCTGAGAAGTGAAGCCAATGTGGAATTGCATTAAACCTGCATTCTTTCTAGTGGGCAGCAGGGGGCGACTCCACTGGTTGCAAAAAGAAATCTTTAAAGAAAAACTTTATGGTCTCAATCACTAGTTTCAAGTCTTCTTCAATACAGCATGATGTTCATTTTGTAAATTATGGTGCCAGGATAGCGGCGTTAGGTTGTACTAAAAGACACTCTTGGAGTCGGCTGGTCATTTTTTCTGATAAGTACATTTACAAGCTAACTTAGCAGCTACTTTGCATGGTGTAGCCAGGAGGCAGGTGCAGTCAGGTTGCTGGTGTAGGTGGGCATGCATGTTGTCTTCGGGATCCCCAGCTCCACCCTCTCGTCCAACTATGGTCACTTCTGGTTCCAGAAAAACAAGATGGCGACAGCCTAAATGCCAGTCCACAAACCAATGGGTGACATCACTGTCTATGGCAGCAACACATAAACTACGGTATGTAATCCTGGTTGCACAGTAGATGACCGTGGAGACAAATGGTGATAAACGATGAGACTGGGATGGTGCCTTCAGCAAATAGAAATGTGCTCATGGTCAAATTACCGCGTTGAACAAGCACAGAAGAAAAGTTCATGAGGCGGAGCCGTGTAGATGAGCCACAGGATGTCAGTCAGATTGAAAAGAATGACATCACTGGAACATTTAGGAGCTGCAGACAGAGGAAAAGGTGCCATTTTAGACTATCTAGATATGTAGCCTCACCACGCTGCCCCCTCTGCTCTGCTCTCTCTTTCGTTTCCCCTCCTGTAAGCACTTAAGTCTCACCCGGCGCCCCCTCCCCACTTCACCTTTCCCAACCATTGCCTCTGCCTTGTTTGCTTTTGTTGCAAATGTAGCCCCCCATAATTGTCCAAATCGATGTTTAGCAGCCTCTCTCGCTGTGATTAGGCGGAAAATGAGGTTATGCGGCAGTTGCCATGGTTTCAAGGCAGCGGATTTCTAAAAAAGATCTCCTGCGAAGCCAGAGACTGACATGGTATAATGAACTTAAATTAAAGCAACTTTTGTCTCAATGTAGATTTTAATTACCCGGCGATTGTCTCCGACAGAAGGAAACGAGGAGAAAAAAAGAGAAGAAAGCGGAGTGAGAACAAGCGAGGGGGTGAAAGAACGGGTGGAAAACAGGGTTTATGTGCCAGAGCGCTAATTTGATCCATTAAGGGGTGTGTGTGTGTGTGTGAGAGAGAGAGGGAGTGTGTGATGTGCTACCTGCCTAGTGAATATATAAAGTCTCATTCTCACCCATCAAGGAGCATGGTGCAAAGGGCGAGAGTCGTGTCTTGTTAAACTCCAGTCTTCAGCTGAGAAAAATCTAATTAGTCTAATTAGGCGTGTGCAACAGTCAAAGATGGGATGACTTCCCCTTTGTGGCTTCCTCGCTGAGAGAAGTGAGAAAATATGCTCCTCCCTTGAAAAGAGCGTGAAAATATGTGCAGACGCGTTGATGTAATCGACAAATCCACATTCTGCCTCTGACTGCGATCGACTGTAGCCTGATTTCCTTTTTCTTCACCTGCTCTATGATCTTTTATGCCGCTGATGACATAATAACTCATCCCATGGTTCCTTTCCAATGGAGCTGCTCCAAAAAGTCAATGATTAACAGAAAACCTCACTCATCCGCTTGCGTAACAAGATACATTCAGCCAGTCAGTCCTCTGGCACTCCGACAACAGCTTTCCTGGAGTGTTTCGATCAAAGAAAAGGATGCGTTTCTTCAAATAAATGCATGTCATTCAACTGCCAAGGGTTTTGTGTCCTCGCTCCAAAAATGTCACACACACGCGCACACACACACACACACACACACAGCAGATAGATCACAGACGTTTCCAATGTGTTGAGAGGGATGGTGACATGCAACTGAACATCATTTTGACATTTTGGGAATCTAGCTAGGGCTCTTATTTTGAAGTTTTCAATGTTTGCAATGGCAGAATAGGACTTCCTGGTTTAACAGCATTCCAAAGACTCAAAAGAATTTATTACAAAGAAGAAAATATGAGCTACAATGCACATTTTGTTAGGTTCCTGTCTTTCTATGGACTTTCCAAACATTTCACGTGGAATTGAACTCCACAAAATAAAACCCTGATAAGTGTTTCTCTATTGTCTGCCTTTATCTCACACAGGAGGTCCCTCTGCATAAAAGGTGGAAGTTCTATGTGGGAAGGTTTTATAAGATATCCAGTTGGATGTTTCCAAGAGCTACATGCAGTAAGTCATGCAGCGTAAACTTGGACTGAAAGGATGAACTCTTACATGTTTTATTGTAAATGTCAGAAGAAGAAGAGCAACTCATACAAATCAAATGGATGAAATACGCCATATAAAATATCCACATGTAAGATAAAGTAAGGCACCTAGTGCACAAGGAGTTACACATAGGCCAGCTGAAGACCAAGTTGAAACACTTCAGGCACAATTCCTGAGGATTAAGGTAAAGAGGATACAAATTAAGTCCTGAAATGCATTTAACACCCCACTAATGATATCAAATGGTGTAAGACTCTTCCTTTTAAAGCCCGTACGATAGTGTTCTGTGTTAAACATTGTGCACAGCAGTGCTCTCCAGACTGGTTAAACACTCAGCTGAACTGAGCTTGACCCGGCACTGAGCCCTGATTTTGGCCACGAGTTCTGCCGACCGGGGTTAACACTGAAAGCAGAGTATTTCCTGGGTCACTTGTCCAATATGAAAGGGGTCAAAGAGATCGCTGCCAGCAGGCTGCAGACAAACTCCTCTGACCGTGAGGACAGGAGTGATTATACTGTATCTACTCAAACTGTGTACGCCTGTCTGCATTGTCTGTAGCTGTAACAATATACCCATACATTCACCATGTGGGTTTATAGGTGTCGAGAACATCAAAGAGTCCAACTTCCTCTTACATTTACAATCCTGTAAACTTCTCAGTTCACTCCTTTATGCTGTACCTGCAGTCTTTTTTTTTTAAATCCATAAGGACGTGGACTGCCAGCAGTGCTTCACAAAGATCCTCCTAAATTGTAGAAGTTTAAGCTCCAAAGTACAATATGCACCTCTGTGTGTCCATAGATCATAGCGCCTGGTGATAGCTGTTTTCCTTTGAATAACTGTGATAATTCCAGACAACAATTCGGGTAACTTTGGCAACACTTGTAATTCACAGGCGAGCGCCTTCAGCTATTCGATTGGAGCTTTTCAGCAGTCACACACAAAAGAAATGCAATTTTGCAGCATGAATATTATACCTGAGGTCTGAAATGAAATCCTCGTGCTGAATGAAAGTCATATTTTGTGATTGCGAACACTATCTCTCCTGCCCTGCTTGCGCACACACACACACACACACACACACACACTCACTCACACTCATGGAGAGCGAGGGCAGGTTTTTATGAGTAATCCTTGCAACTGATTCAGGGCCTGTAATTGTAAGCAGCGCAGCAGGAAGTGAAGCAAGTCTCAGCTATTGACCGGCTTCAGTCTCACACTGAGCTAAAACACAGGGGTGGTGGCACTGCTGCTGAGAACATGTCAATTTTGCTCTTTAGAAAAGGGGCACTGCTTGAAGACTGAAAGCAAATCAACACGGCTATCGACCCAGACAACCCAACCCTGTAAATTGCACTCAGAGAGACGAACAAAACAACAAAAACCATCACTGGGCTTTTATTGACGGCCAACACTTTGGCTTGCACGCCTTACTTCCAGACGAGGATAAGATTGAAAGGACTCAAAAGAAAGGCTTGATAGACCGTTCGAACACATACAGTATGCACTTTGTAACAGCGTTGTTGCTCAGAGATGACTGTAAACCTTTTTCAATTCTGATGAACAACAGCAACAAACTCTTTTACTCTCTGCCCTGCTTTTGCAACACCTATTGCTCAACACCACCACAGGTGGAGGCTTAGTAAAGCGCATACCGCTCTATTAATAGAGGAAGTGACATCACAGAGTCATCAATCGACAGCGGTAATGTTGTGCAAACAGAATTGTCGTCAAACTTGTCTGCTCTCAGGTCAGACAGCAGCTCCTTTCCTTCCTCATGTGGGAATAGATAGAATCAAACTCTCCCTGCCTGTGTGTTACAACACTCACCATTTCTGACACTGACACATGTTCTTTTCACATGCAACAACATGAACACAGACTGAGGCCTCTGTCATGTCATATTGTTTTTCTCTAACATAAACTCAACTGGGAACTGTGCAGATAGGTAGGAGACACCTTGAACAAACAGAAAAGCTTCTCTATGCAGCAATCCCGCATGTGGTCTTTTGAGAAATGTACCGCATGGCTACAGTATGTACAACTTCTTTGCAATAACAGCATTTTAAAACATATCTATGATATTCTAAACTCAGTGTGCTTTCTATGAACATCAGACAACATCGACCAGGAGTCAGTCATTACCATGACCTATACTGAACTCTACTACACAGGTCAGAAGGCTGTGTGATATGGTCAAGAGTTTTGAATATTGTTCTGAGATGAGACTTTGCTTTGCCTGGATCAGGGAACAAAAACAAAACAATAAAACAGTTTGTGCCACAATCATACAAAAAGTGCATGGGTGCATCAGAATAACCCTGATTGCAATAAAAGTGCAGTGTGTTCTTGTGTGTCTACAAAGCACTGCAGAGGCACTCCATTCACAATCAAGACAACATCATCCAAAAATCTCTCCACACCTGCTGTTACAAAGACTACACTTAGGTCAGAGAAGTGTGCAGTTTTCTGCTGCCACTTTACATGATTTCTGGGTAATGAAGTCCTCCAAACTTTCAAAAATTTCAACCAGCAATCTCTCATCGCCACTTACAGCAGCCGGAGTGCAAAGTTGCCAAGTGGAGCTCTGAGAACCTGGAACAGGCCAACAGGTGAATTTGGAAAGTTAAAGAGCGCCGATTTCTTATCCAACAACAACAACAACTGAGCGAGAGTCTTAACAATAGGGACAAAGGCAAGGCAGGGTGTCCTCCTTGAATAAAGAAAAACTGATCCTCTCTCAAATAAAACACTAACACCACACAGCCTTATGTCTAATTTCCCCAGCTCACAGGGTTTTAATGTTGTATGGAAACACACATGTTCCTCTGCTGACTGAGTATGAGTGCAGCCAAGTGCTGGCAACAACAAAGTCGCAGCAACTGATGAGTCAGCAGCTGCCATAATCACACTGGGGGAACATAACCAGCATCATAAACTCTCAGCGGATCTGCAAACACTGCGTTAAACCAGGTATGAAATGATGTTTTCTCCTAAAAACCAGAGCCCAGGGATAATGGACGAAGGACGCAGTCACTGTAGGATTTGATAATTAGAGATCATCTCTTTCTTTCCATCTCTCTATTTGCTCTCTGTCCTCACTCCTTGCACCCCCCCCCCCCCCCCCCCCATGCTCACCTTGTTTATTGGGGACGATAGGAGTGAGATGAAACAAGAGGCAAAGAGGGCTGTCAGCCCGTCATTGTTCCGAACATTTCGGATGAATTACAGTGGCAGTGGAAATAATTGCTTGTCCCAATTATGAATCCATCTGCCATGGTGGCTTTCTGATTTGATGGGGAGGAAATTCCCGAGAGCAATACCAAACAATGCGAGGGAATAAGGCACGGGAGCGTGTCAGCGGCCATTAATATCCATAAAGGCAATTTCACAACACACCTAATGACACAAAATGACAGACAATAACGGTTAGGTAATTATTATGTGTGATGTGTGTGTGAGTAGAGGTGTGGTGGTCTGTGTGTGTGTGCAGGGGGATTAGTGTAGGGAAGGAGTTTCACTAATGCATTTCTCTGCAAATTCATGTGGACAGTTTACCTAATAGTCCTTCTGTCTGTCCTATATAATAATATGACTCTACAGGAGCATGTAGACACACATGATATAACTTAAAGTGTTAAAAGTAAAAGTAAGCCTCCTCCATATGGATGAGAATGACCACCGTCAATGTCAAACTATGACCTATTAAAAATTATTTATATAATGTAATAATAATAATAATAATAATATATGTATTTTCCAAGTCAGTGAATTAAAAAAGATTCAAATTTGCACTGATTCCACACAACTTGTATTCCCATTTTTATATGTAAAATTACGTTTATCTAAAATATAAAAATATACAACCATCAATACTGACTGAGGGAACATAGGAAAAAGCAGGTACAAAAAAAAAGTCTTTTAGTTTCATTTAATGAAAAATGTCGAACATTTGTTTCTATTTAAACTATATGAAACATATAAAACTTTTGAAACTGCTTTCAATACGAATATAAATAATATCGCTTTAATTACATACATTAATAAAGCAGTTCACTTAAATACAGTATTATTGGAGTGGTGCAGTGGGAATGTAATTTCCTGGAGTACCAGAGTCGCTGTGATTTCTTCCGGGTTCCTCGCTCACTTTGTATTGATTGGGTGTATCAGCCGACAGCTCAACATGACAGAAACTCACTCTCCGCGGCTGTAGTTTCTGCCTTTCTCCAACTTATATGACGGCTTGGCTGAAAAGAAGATGTCACCCGAGGTTTCTCACACCAGCGTCGCTCGGTAAAGGCGGGCAGTGACTTCACCGTGATTTCATCCTGACCCGAGACACCTGTAGCTCCGGTTTCGACGGACAGGTGCCACTTTCTTCGTCTCAAACAGGGAGCAGCTCCGGGGCGAGAGACAACCGAAACTTGGATTCATTTCTACACTATTTAATAAAAAGAAACATTTGAACTTACGGCTAATATGAAAGTTACAGTAACGTTCAGGGACACCGCAGTTGTGGTTCCCTGTAAAGTTGGATGGACCGTCCGAGATTTAATCGACCAAGCCACGCGGAGATACCACAGGATTTTGGAGCAGGTAAAGCCGCCTAAAACCGTCGCTTATACTTTCAGGTCCTCGGCAGTAATTGTGCCCACAGAAAATGTTGTTTCATTCCGCTCATGCTTGACATTTTGTGTTGGAGTTAGCTCCCATAACCTGGCTGAGGTGTGTGTCACGTGACTATGCTGTAGCTATGATTATCACAACATTGGAGATAGCTACTAGTGAAAATGAGACAGAAGAAGTCATATTCTTTGCATTGAGCCAATGATTCATTTTGTTTGTTTGTTTATTTTGTTGTTTTTGTCTGTTGAGTTTGGTTTACTGAACTTGTCAAGCAAGTACAAGTATCATCATTCAGTTTGAGTTGTTTTGTTGTTGCTGACTTATGCTGTGGCAGGAGAGGCTACAAGTGGGAAGCCTTCAACTCTTCATCGTAACATCCTCATACAGCTTCTCCTTGTGGCGGCTCTCACTGAAAAAACAACAATAAAACTTATTTTGCTGAAACCTCCTTTTATCGAAGGATGAATCCACCTTAAACATTTAAAAGGTGACACACACAACACACAGCTAATTGTAATGTGTTTTATTTATGGTTCTACTTTCTTTTGGTGCTGCAGAGACATAAGTGGTAAACTTAACGGTTCAGTTAATATAAGACCAATGGCAGAAAATAGACCAACTTGCCTCAATAGACCAGAATGCAATGCAGCTACAGGACATTTTGGATTATGGGAAAGGGGTGTGACTGCCACATGTGGAGAAACCAAAACTCAACATATCATCAGAAAATATCCCCTGGCATGCACTGAACATCCCAAACCTAACTGATAATAACTAATGGTGTAATAAGACTTAAGGAA
Organism: Enoplosus armatus; assembly: GCF_043641665.1. Classification (NCBI taxonomy): domain Eukaryota; kingdom Metazoa; phylum Chordata; class Actinopteri; order Centrarchiformes; family Enoplosidae; genus Enoplosus; species Enoplosus armatus. The sequence goes on from NC_092203.1 coordinate 5,805,016, forward strand.
CCACTGGTGTAGTTTTCCTGTGTTGTTTTGAATGTCCCTCGTATACACAAAGATACAAACCCCCAGCTTTCTGCTCCCTGAGGTTGCAATCACTTGAACATAAATCATTCTGCCGAACTGACCTTTTTATTAATCAGCAGCTTTGTGTGTGCATGCTGTCCCAGCATGATAGGGTGCTGATGTGTGTTTCGTCTCTGTGTGGATGTAAATGGCGCTGGCTGCGGCTTCGGCTGTCTACCTGTACAATGGCTCCCTGTTAAAGCCCTGGTATCTCCGCGGGCAGGTGGAAGTTTACTGTTTGATGTCCTCAATGTGGCCGCAGTCAGGGATGTGCGCCGCGGACAGGAGGCTTTGTCCTGTGAGTGATTGGGGATTAGGATTGGTGACAGGCCCCCGGTCTTATCGGTTGGCTGGTCCCTCTCTGCAGCCCGCCCACGCACCCTCCCCCTCGGCGAGGCGAGAGGCTGGCATGTGGAGATGCGAGAGGCCGTGGAAGCAGGGATGGAAGGACCGATTGGGTGGCTGGATGGCTGGATGGATTGCTTCCACTCAGTGAAGGAGCACGCACAAACACCTAGATGGCCACACACACACACACACACACACATAGAGGAGCTCATCTTGCTCGGTGTCCCCTGAGCCGTCATGTCTGTGCTTCGCTGACAGCCACAACCATGCCCACTCCGCCCAGCGGCCCCTGTTGATTCTCAGCGAGTCACGCTGCGGTGCACAAGCTGAAGAAGGCTAAATGTGAGTGTGTGATTAGAATGCACCGGGCCCCTGATTGCTTCTCACAGAGCATGTTAATTAGGAGCCGCTGCTAGACGCTGACTCAGCAGTCTGTTGCCTTCTCCTAACAGAGGCAGATCATCATGAGGACAGTCCAGCTCTGTAGCTGCCAGAGAGGACCGAATAGATGTGACCGGATGAGCTGGCTGCTCCTGCCAGCAGAGTCCACTTAGCGCCCACGTTAACCGCACATTTCTCCACTCTCCGGCCTCACCGCTGACAGCAGGGACAGTGTCAAAAACCTGGGTTTAATCACTGAGGGTGTGTGTGTGTGTGTGTTGGTTTGTAGCGTGTGCATTGCGAACAGGATCCTGCAAAGTCTCACTGAGCATTGCAGTAATGGCATGCACTGTAGACCTTCTTAATTAGCAGTTTGTTTTAATGTGATCTCAGCTGTGACTCTGTACGTGTTCAGCAGCTTTCATCTCTGCTGTTGAGAAAACAGTTCTGTTAACCCACAGAGCCTCTAACAAACTGCACACAGAACATTGCTGCTCGTTATACAGTGCGATTTGTAAAATATCAGTGTACGTGCTGTCGTGATGGTGATAAAAGATTTCCCCATATAGTTTCCACACATTGTTCAATCACTGCTATTGTGGCGTGTGATTATGGAAGTACAAGCTTGTGGGAGTTGTGTAAAGATTTGCACCTAAGGTGTTAAGATTTACATGTTACAGTCGATATATTTGTTTCTTTTCAAATTAAATCTTAACTTGCCTCCAACTGTCATCCATCCTTAATCTCTTCTAGGGCTGCGAACAACTATTTTCACGTTTTTCAATTAGATGTTTAGTCTATAAAATGCCATCAGTATTTCCCAAACTGATGTCTGAAATGACTTGTTGTATCCAACTGACTGTACAAAATCGGAAGATTTTAAACAGCAAATTGTCACGCTTGAGCCACTGGAACCGGCAGGAGTGAAGAGTCTCAATAACAGCTGACTGACCTTTGTTTTTCTCGATCACTGTATTAGTATAGGACTATAGCCTGGGGGACCAGCATGGAGACTGTGGGTGTTGTGAGTTCTCAGGGGAGACAGCCCAGGCACTGTAGCTGTCTCTCTCCGTGTCATGGTTAGTCTGTGCAGGTTCGGTTCAGATTACAGCCCCTATACCTGTGTCTGTGCTGACACCTGACAGCTCACTAAACAAGCTGAAAACACTTTGCTCTCCCTCTCAAGTATGTAGGAGTGAGAGGAGTTGTCCAGTGTGCGTTGGTATGTGCGTAAAACTCAGGTATGCAAAAGGCATTATTAAAGTTTAATGTAACTGTTCAAACCTGCTTCTCTTCCTTAGGTTGTTTGTGTCATTGGATTGCGGATATCGTGTTAACTCTGTCAATCCCTGAAGGAAAATGCTCCCCCAGTTCAAGTAACTGTAGCTACAGAGCAACATCCTGAGGCTAGAAGGTGTTCACTGTTTAGCTGAAGGGCACTGTAGCAGGACAGATGCCCGCTGGCATGTGACTTTAAACTTTGATATCCCAGACATCACGGCAGTACAAAGCAGTGATGAAGCATGTGATTCTGTATCAGTTTTCAGTTACAGAGACGTCTGTTTTTCTGTCGTTGTGCCACCCTACCAGCTTTTTCAGGAGAAAATAAAATAGATCAAATTTGTCATTCATCTTTAAAAGCAATTTGAGCATTTATAAGCAGTATATAAACAATAAATAAATGGTTCATAAACAGCAGTAATTTTGATATTTTGAAATTACAAGTCCTTCAAGTCCCTCTGTAAATAACTGATCATCTAAGTAAAATAAAGAAAAATAACTTTAACTGTAATAAAGCATGTATTAAGGCATTATACTGTACACATAACAGTGCCTTATCAACCATTTGTTATATACCACTTCTGATATTTTACTGCTTCTAAATGCTGAATGCGGACGGTTAAAGTAAAGTGTCACCATTTGACTACATGGGGTAAGTTTGGCCCTTGATTACAGCAGAATGGAGGCAAAGGTCAAGCTGTCTCCATTCTGGCTGTCTTCTTCCTTCAGAGCGAAAGCTCTTTACAGCTTTCCTTTTTCCGTCCTCTCACTCGCACCGACGGATCCGACTCGAAGACACCTCCTTATTGACACGTTCATTAAAGACCTTTTCTTTTTTGTCACGGCTAAATCCACACCGTCTTCCTGCATGTGTGTAATTACACATTCTTCTGAGGATCAAAGTGTGAAATAGCACCCCCAAAACCACCACCACCACCACCACCGCTGCAGCCTCACTGAATTTAGCTTCACTAATCGCCCCAGCACTCCACCGCTCTCGACTGGTGTCGTGTTTGCTCACCAGAGAGGGGGGTGGGGGGTGGGGTGTAGAGAGAGATATATCGCTTTAAATGGTGGGGGACTTAATGGTGTAATTTGCAGGGAATTTACTCCTCTAACTGTCACGGTAATTCTCCTCCGCTGTTGACTGACTGACTCCCGACTCCTTTTGTTTTTTTATTTCATGGGAAGAGTTCAGGATACAAAGGGGAATTACCAGGGATTGACAATGAGGGACTTCAGAAGAGTTTTTTTTACCCCCCTCTCTCCTCTCTATAGATCACTTTCCCTCTGAAGTGTCATACATTCATCCCTTTTCATCACCAGGTAGAAAGAGAGGGAAGTGTGTTTCCTCGAGCCTTGTGTTTTGGCTGAGGAAACGGAAGCACAAGTACGCCAGGTGTGTTTAAGCACGGCCTGCAGAGGTGATGCTAATTAACACTAAGGCATTGTTGTGCTCTAATCCACTGATGGGGATTAACCCCTTGCCCCGAAAATCACACTTATTTCATTTAGACGTGTGTCTTAATGCTGGTGATGTCAGTGCAAAAGAGCCAATTACCGTCTTTCCTTGCCTTTGCTGTTGCTGTCTTACACACACACTCTCTCACACACATATAAACAGTATCAGCGAGAGGCAGAAGAATGCCGGCAGTCGTTCAGGTTGGAGCGGTTTTTCTGGCGAGGTGTAAATGCTTTTGCCCTGACGTGTCTGCTACAGCTGTATACTCCGCTGGTTTCAACATCTCCATCCCACATGTGCTGCCCGATAGTAAACATTCTCAAATAAAACTCAACCAATTGTGAAGTTATATATGTCTGTATTGGCAATTATTAGTTAACTTAATGTCCAACTTAACTCATCAAATGAAGTTGTTTAGACACATTATTCCCAGCATGCATTTTATTTGGGTTAGAATTCTAAACTTCTGAATTTGAGTTTTGAACTTTTGAACCATCAGGCTAGTTGTCTGACTTTTTACATCCAGTATGTGTCTCAGGTCAGTCACACTGTCTTCTTTCTGTGACAAGTGAAAGCAATAATGAACATAATTAATAACAATCTTTACTTAAGGTCCACTTGCTAGATTCCTCCTGTGAGTTACTATGTAAGTTATTCTGTATAATGAAGATCCGTAGTCTTTCTTTGTGAGGCCTCACTCATATTCTTATGTTGGTACAACTATTTTTCACAGTGACAGACTTCTCTGGGCTCTGGATCATCGGATTGCATGCCTGTTTGCATATCACACAATGCTGTTGCAAACTGCGATGTATTTTTGTACGCTAGTTGTTGTTGCAGATTGCTCTGCTCGCTCCATCTCTCACAGCTCTGGCGCTGGTATTATGGGCACTTCTGAAGAAAGGGAGGTTCTGGCTTTATTCCTGTGATTGAAATCCCAGGCTCTCCCAGCCATTTGTTTTAAGAGAATGGACTTGGCCCATTGTGAAAGGCAGACACCCTCTTTTTTTTGTGTGTGTGTGCCCTGTAATTCACATTCGGATGCAGCGGAGCAAGAACGAGCCCATTCACGACGGGGCTCAGTGATACAGCAGAAGCCGCTCGCTGGGTCTCAGCCAAACTCATTCCAGCCTCCGGGGCTTATAGCCTATAGCTGTTAATTTGGCTGGTAATGTAGTCTTGTGTTGCTCTTGACAGATTGCTTATTGGTATGGGCAGTTCCTAATGGGCCATTTTTTACTGCACACATTGTTAGGAACGATAAGGCTCGTCAAGATTTCTTTTCTTAGTCTAGAAATTACGTTTAATAGAAAAAATAGCAGATATTTATTTAACAAGACTAAATTTAAACCATCCAGGAGGTCGGGATTACATTCTGTTTCACTTTGTATTCATAATTTACGCAATTCATCCTCCGCCTCGTCTGAAATGGTCCACAGATGCACTTTCTCTTGGAGATCTGCATCACCACAATAAACTCTGTGTACTGGTCACAAAAAGGGGAAGATGCTATTGTTCGTGTACTTCTCTGTTCATTTTGTTGTGTAAATAGCACACAGATTTCAGATTGCAGCTTAGTCAAAAGTCCTTGTTCCCTTTGTCAATGGATGGAGCGCCAGGCTCGGAGTAGTTCCTGCTCTGTGGGGTGTGTTCACTCTGACCTCTGTCTTCATGGTGACAGTGAAACCGGCCTGGAATGTGCCCACCACTGTTCCCCACAGACCAGTGAAACTGGAAAAGTTTTCCTCTCCTCCCCCACCTCATTCTGCTGTACAAACTGTACTGTGTAAACCCAGTGTTGTGCATGTACAGTGTAATGTAGGTCATCTGTTCCTACTGTACCTGCCAAACAAACTGGGAAGCCTGCTGTTGTGTCTGGATATACACATGCTTCTTTTGTTGACTGACTGTCAGTATTGGTTTACATTTGTTGCTGTGGAATTCATAGTGGAATAAAATGGCCAAGTTGAGTTTTACTGTACTTTACACACTAAAATCTTCAAACAAAGGTCTGTAAAAGACAGAAAAGTTTGAAATTAAAAATGTGCAGAAGCCTGAGTGAATTACGTAAATCAAGTATTTCATGATACTGTATGTTTGTAGTAGGAGTGGAGGTATGCCTACTTAATCACACTAAAGCAAAAATCACCTTCCATCAGGATGCCAACAACTAGCAGGATGTTAAAGGACAGATACCTCAATATAAACAGTATAGGAAAATGTTGTTTTTTTTTTACTGTTTGTTCCAGGTCATCAAAATAGTGTAAATTTAAGAAAGAAGCAAATGTGGGGTGTAGATCTTTCTAAAACCTATGGTTATTATAAAATAATCTTACAGGGGAAAATGCTGCCAGACTTCCCCAATAGAGAAGAATCTTTAGCACATGGCCAGTGTTGGGGTGGGCCTTGTTACTGTACAGTGTACACACAACCGGGATGTCTTCTTCATTTGGCCAGGCAGCCTATGGCAGTTATTGTAAGCATTGCTCTACAAATGTAGCTATTGTATCTCATGAAACGGCTTATATGCCTCCCATACTTTGAATATATGGTATGTATAGTTGTTGGCTTTGTTCCCTCTATTGCACTGCAGTGGCTGCTAGTTAGCCCCCTCTGGACATTTTATGTTTATAGAACCTTTTGTGAAAAATGTCTTTTCATTGTTCAGCTTGTTTATTTTGGTGACATTATGGTTGCCTCACGTTCTAATTAATTACAGTATGACAGTTAAAGATTCTGTACATCTGAACTAGACTGTAAGCTGATTGGTTGAAACTCCCACTCAGATGCTATTCGCAGTTTAATTGTGCAGGATTCTAACAATTGATTTCAATTAGGGATTATGAGTCAATTTAGGTTCAGTTTATAGTCTAGCCCTAATGTGAATTTCTAATTTTTGCTTACTGGTGTCTTTGTGTCCAGCATGGAGGGAGGGCAGTGAAGACCCACCACCTGGAGTACATTGAAGGAGGGATCCTGGACATGGACGACCTGCTGAGTGATCTAGTGGAAGACAGAGACAAGGTGAGGATGAGTCGATGCACAGGGTGTATGTATGGTGTGCTGTGCCTTGTTATATTTCTGCATTTGGTTCATCTAGGCTCCCAGTGGTTTGTCCTGTCCTTGTTCTTGTCCCCCCTTCAGCACATAGACATGTTGACATTTGATAGACAGCGGTCCCTCATGGTTGGACAGCTTAGCATAACAAAATGAGCCTTGATGCGAATGGCAAGCTATTTCTTGATTGTTCTTACCTGGTGAGAGGTACAGTAAATTACAGCAGAGAATCCGTCATCCTTAGCCGTGCTTAGAGTCTGGTAGTGGATTTATTTTGACTCTCTTCGTAAAGTCTCCAGCCTGGCAGGATGACAGGATGTCCAATAAACAAGGTATTTGTAAATCCAAACCTTGGTTAGCTTGTCACTGGTTGTTTGGAGTCTAAACCAGCGAAACACCAAATCTGACAAAATGAGTTTTTCTGCTATGGTTCTGACCAAAGAAAACAAACTCTGATTGGATTTGTTGGCATCTTCATTCGCTGCATAAGAGCTTGGTAAGGAAGTGGACGTATTTCCTCCTCTCCTCTTCCCTTCGCTCCTTCCCTGCCGTTCTTCAGAAAGCGAAGAAATAGGAGTGGTGACGGTGCCGTGTGATTTAGCTGTCATGTTCATTTTTACTGAGACAGATGAAAGGACGCCATTTCAGATTTAAAACAAATCAGCCATGTGAAGAGGGAAGTTCTCTGAAACAGCAGTGATGCAACTTCACAGAATTGGGTTGGGAGTTGAAGTTCACTGCATTTTATACACACACACACACACACACACACACACACACAAACAGACAGTGGCCCAATTTCTATAAAGAGCAAATTTCATTCCTCTTGCTAATTTCCCATAATGCATTCCTAAGATGTGCTAATAAACTGCCCGACATCCATATTCATAAGCCCTGGGCCCAGACGAATGATGAATTATCAACACTTAGTCAGCAAGAAGGCCAAATTAAATGGAAATGGAATATTCAGCCGACCCTGTACCACGCAATAACAATTGGTGTTTTAAGCTGCATTAACAATAGTGTGTGTGTGTGTGTGTGTGTGCGCGTTTATGCACTGTGTCATGTGCATGTAGGACTGCAAGTTTGGCAAAATACTCTTTGTGAAAAAGGGGACACAATTAAATAATAGATGTGTAAACTCAGTGGGAATCTTCAACGGAGGAAAAAGAAAAAAAGTTTTTGCAATCACAGAGAACAGAGGCTTCATTTTCTGGGAGGATGGAATTGTAATCATAAGATCTGCGTCTTATTTGTGCATAAGAGAGTGAGTCATAGATTTTAATGACTCATTTCCCAACCTAAACCTGCTTTCTCTCAGCACCCGAGTCAGAGTGATGATGGAAGTGTCACAGATCAAATCCCGCTCCAGCATTTGATCAAATTCTTTCACTAACAAGTTACCCTGACGTCGGCTCTCTTTTCCTAGCTGTGGTTCTTTCTGTGATTACAGGCTCTGCTGAGCAAACGCTTCACTAGAACCTGCACCGTGCAGGAACTGTCCTATTTACCTTTTGTTTCTTAACTCTCTCAGCTTTCACCCAATTCTCCAAACGCCCTCCCCGCTTTCATCTCACTTCTCATTTTATCCTTTTGTTTTTGCTGCTGATGAAAAGATAGCAGACGGAATAGGACGAGCGCACGTGATTTTCATAAAGTGCCAGTCATCCGACTTATCTCCGGGCCCCCAAACAGTGTCGGCTCTCATAGATTAATGAGCTGTGCCTGGCATTCTTGATTAGTCTGACTTCCTTTTGTTTGTCTACGTTTGTATTACCTCGCCGCCGCCAACAGATTCTATCTTTAGTGCTTCTCTTTTTTGTTCTGTTATTGTGGCCGACGCTGTTTCACCATCAATCATACAGAAGTGGTCCCATTGTGAGGGCCCTCCACCGCACAGCATGGGCCCTGTGTTAGCCACGGATGCTAATGAGAGATAATGGTAAGCTATTTGTACGCCTAGTGGTTAGCTTAGCCGCAAGTCCAGACCTCTTTATCTGGACCAGCCCCCGACCATTATTCAACACACACACTCACGCACACACATATCTGCTGTCCCTACCGCCTGCGCCGAACCACAGGCAGGCGTGTAGTGTAGCATGTTAGCATTAGCGTGTACGGAAGGAGCGCCACTGGTGGTTGATGAGGGCGGAGATGAGGGGGCGGCTGTGATTTGATTACAGTTCTGCCCCCTGCATCTGTAACATGCGCGCACACACGTACACACCAACACGCACACACACTCAGTTCATTAGCACCCCATCTCGAGACACCGGCCACCAGCCTCCTCATGAATATTAATATCAATCTGATGAATGTGAAGAAGGCCATGGGGTGTTGGCTTAGGTGTGACCACATATACACAGTACACACTCACAGACACAAAAGACCACAGTATAAAGAGCGCACTGCAGGTCTTGGTTCAGTCAATTATACTCTGAATCTCTCCTCCTCTTTGACCCTTTACTGTGGGTGTGTTATGTGTGCCCTGCAGCTTTCAGATGACAGTTGGAGGCATGGCGGTTAGAATCATTGACCTGTCAGAAACCTCACTACTTTGTTAATGGTGGCAGACGTAAGAGCTTTTCCGTCTCTTCCTCTTTTGTCACGCCGTTTTGGTCAAATGGCTGCAGTTTACTAGTTAACCTGCTTTATCCTCTTTATCCTCTATCAGTCCGTCTCTGCTTTTTTCACGCGCATCATGGACTATGTGGTTGTAGGGTCGGGCAACATGAGGATAGGGTCATGAGACGATAGAAAATTGTCAACCGTCATTGGAAATATTGGATCGGCTGGATTTTTGCGTCCGTGTGATGAAGTATTTGGAATTCAATCTGCCAAAAATTTCCATCTGTTGTTTGACTTTTACCTTCCTTTCCTTTCCTCTTTCCCCATCTCACCCCCGCTCCTCCATCCCCTCCCTCTCCCTATTTTCAAAAGCTGTTATTAACAGATGTAGTGCTTTACCTCTACACATTCGCCTCTTTACCGCTTCCAGAACTGTCATTCTCTCCCCTTCACAGTCCTTTGGGATCCTACATTAGCCGCAGCCATTACTCCCATATGTCTCCGCGGCACACAGGAGCTGTCAGGCAGGCTGTCCAATGCCAGCATGCCATTAACATACTAGCTGTACACTAGGTCCCCCCCCCACATATATGCCATATTATACATGGCTGCTGCTGTTTCCTGTGTTCATTGGAGAGACTTTGTTGTGTAGTGAACAGAGTTTTTGCTTCAGAATGCTGCATAGTGACATAAATGAAACGAAATGCTTCATTAGGAGACCTTCTCATTGTTCCTCTCCTTCAGCCACATGCAGCTGAAATTTGAATGTTCAACATGTGTGAGTGTCCTCTCTTGTCACGCCGATCTCCTCCAGAATTGGAATTAAACTCAGGGAGCATAACGTCTCCTCATAAGTGGACTGTCACTCCTCATTCCATGTGCACAGACACACATATACATTACTCCGCACGGGCCTCGTTTTCGAGGGGGGAAAAAACACATAAAAATCTCAACCTTACATCCCATGTAGCCAAACGAGAAATCTAATTTCATGGGAAATTTAATGTAAAAAAAAAAAATGGAATGATTTCCTCCATCTCTCTTTAATTAGCCCTTTTTAATCACTGCGCCTACAAGGCAGCCGTGAACCTCCTGTGCAGTCTCTGGTTGCTGGAATGTAAATGGTAAGGGTGCATATCCCAGCTGATCTCCATCTGAAATGTCAAAGCTTGATTACGAGGCCATCTCCCATCACCCATCTCTTCGGCTTGCATGTCACAGTGGAGGACGCAGTGCTGGAAAAATGAATCGCTTGCATGGAAATGTGTCATGATATTTACAGTAGGTCTGTGGTCATGAGCATCTTTCATATCCTTTAAAGAGAAAATGACACCTCTTTGAATAATGGCCTGATTTAATTGGACACCATGTAAGAAAACCACACTTCATTTTGCAAATTGAACAGATGTGCATGAATAGTGTGCATGAATAGTGTACATACATGTTCAATAATGAACAAAGTTATGATTTCTACAAATTAGAAGAGTTGTAAAAATGTAGCTGTATAGTTTCACACTTCTGGTACTGCATATGTGTGATATTGATAAAACCAATTAAGTAAATTGGAAAGTCTTGAAAAAATGACAAGGTGCTGAGCATCTTTGATGTAGCCTGAGTACTATTTTTGAAAACATGAATGAAAAAGATATGATTTATCTGAACATGAAAGTAAAGAGTGGGGCTCTGTTACACTCATGCATTGTTTCCCTGTGAATCCTTTGTGATTAAGAAGGCAATCTGAATCCAGCACAGGAATGGCGGACTCCGCCACTACCAATAAAAACTACTTTATAGAGAAGTAATTACTGACTGTCAATATATTGGCTGACTATTGCAGACAAAATGGCAACCATAAATAGCATCAAAAAAGGGGCTTGATTTCATGAAAATCTTAAGGATTATAACTGTAACTCACAAGCTCACAAGCTTATGGGCGACACAAGACTCATTCCTAAAAAACATGTTAATCTTTCTTAAACTAAGGTATTAAAAAAAGGGAACAGAAAGAAGGAAATGCATTCCACATGCAAACATTGCATTAGGTAAGAAACACTGAATCTAAACGTAACTGTCAAGTATACATAACAGCCATTTACAGACTAAATGTGGACATACAACAGTGAAGCCCAGTCTTGAGCATCACATCTCAAAACTCACAATGAAATGAAATAATGCTGCTGTAGATGTTATTTCCACCCGTTCCAGGAGAACTCTCTTGTAAGTAATGTCGGCTGATTTGCCTGAAGTCATTTATTACATGTCAGGTGTCAGCCCTTCTGACAGGCGACAATAAGGCATTACTTAAAACGTGCTAGCCCGCTGGAGAAAAAGTTTAGTGAATGGGACGTGATTGCGAGGCGCAGACGTGCTGATTAGCCTTTGACGCTCCGTGACATCTCGCTCCCTCACCTCCATTCCCCTCATTCACCGCTGCGGCAAGCCGCGTTTGATTGGCATCTGAATAGTCGCATAACTCTGCACTGCCTGAATGGCCAGTGATGAGCTGGAGCACAAGGTTCAAGTGTACTGATTAGAAAATGCCAATGCAAGGAAAGGCAAGGTGAGTTTATTTGTATAGCACATTCCAAACACAAAGGCAATGCAAAGTGCTTTACATAATGCATTAGAAACATAAGGAAAAGAAAGAAAAACAGCATTATATGCAAATTAATAGAATAGACATAAAAAAGTTCAGAACAGACATTTTTGAGCTGAATTTAAAGTTGGTGAGAGGCCAAGAGGATTCATGTGGTAAGAGATACGTACTTCATAGAGAGATTTTTTTGTTATATTTCAAATGTCAAACAGCTACCAGCCTAATCATAATCTATATTTCTTCATATTGTAATCATGGTCCATACCTCCTTACCTGTGACGATGGAGTGCGTTCAAACCACGTCTGTCTGACACATTTGAATATTAATTAGAAATCTTGCTTGGATTCTGAACATGCCTGGCATATATTAAATGGATCTGCTGTAGTTCACCTGTAGCCAGTCATTATGTTCCTTCTGTTGTCTGCTTAATTGATTTTTATTCTTGCCTTTTTTTCCAAAAAGGACATTTATTTCCTAAGGTTTGCCATCACCGTCGAAGCCTAGAGGCTCCAGACGTGTGGCGCAATCTAGACTTGATTGTCTGAAACTAAATTGCATAATGGAAAAAGGGAATTTTAAATGTTAGGTTCAGTTTTTCAGTCCTGGCTCTGGTATTCTCATTATGTGAAATCCTATTTCTAAATAATGTTTGTCCATTTTGCAAGACTGCTGTGTTATATTTCCAATGTGGATTTGTGTCCCATGAATCTGATGACTTTAGACTTGACTTGATACTTGATGAAGGTCATGTAGACCAAGAAGTTGTGAATAATACAAGAAAGTTTTTTCACTTTGTTATGCTGCCTTCTGACATAATGACTTGCTAATGACTTGAAACGTGAAGTTGAGGACTTGGGACTTGACATGGGATTTCATAGCCGTGACTTGCAAAACAATGACCTTCGTAGTCACAGTTTCATTGTTTAGATAGCGGCAGGATGCTTCAGTATAAACTTCATACAGATAAGATTTGTTAGAGAGCTATTGAATTGGATGAACATAAGAGGGGTTGCTGTTGCTTTGTCCACACCTTGTATTTATTATGCATTCTCCTGAACTTCAGTGATACATTAATATATTCAAATCTCCAGTAAACATACAGTATATGATGTTGATGTTGCATGATATATATCTTTATGAATACAGTTAGATTATCTCTGTGTCAGCCTGCAGATCAGATCAGACTGGAGCGGGTGAATGTTTTGCCCGGCGGGATTCGGTCACTTGAGCTGATTTGATCATATCTCATCAGCCTCGACCTTGATTCAACCCCCCCCCCCCCCCCCCCCCATCTGAGCACCACAACTGCTCTTCATCTGATTATATTCAATTAACAATACCCCCTACACACACTCACACACAAACACACACATTCTCCAAACCCTGTTTGATTGTAATTACGATGCGAGAACTCAAGGAAGGCTTAAGGAGAAATAATTCTTGCTGTGCCCGTCTGCTTTTCATTTAACTGCATGCACGTTGAGTTTTCTCATAAAGTTGCACTTTGGAATTTTAATTCCTTTAGATGATCCATAGCTCTACCTTTTGACTTTGAATGATGGCACCTCTCCAAAGTGATTTGTCAGTTCACTGAAGCAAAAGACTGGGATTCAGTTAGGATGAGGCCTGTTTCTGTTTTCTTTGCGTAGGTGTGTGTGACTTATAGAGGCTACGCTAGGTCATCACACCCTCAGATCTTGTCCTTTGGTGCCCCTCCTTCTGTTAATCACACAGACTCTGTGTTGCCCTCTGTGTCACCATCACACCACCCATTAGCTCCTAATGGAGTGAGACGGTCAGGGTGTAACCTGACCTGCCTGCGCCTGCAGTGGTCTTGCAGGAGGAACCTTGGGGAGGTTACGACACGTGCACATAATCAGTGTGGTAGGAGAGGATGAGGGATGAGGAGGAAGAGGCCTGTGTCATGGTCTGTGTTTCAGATTATGTGTGTAGTCCAGTGCTGCAGCTGTACACGCCAACACCAGAATAATTTACAATATGAGTTTTACTTAGAAAAACAGTCACATTACAATTCCGTTTCAGTCACATTGATATTGTTGTGAAGCTGCAGCTTGTGTTGTGTTTGTTGTTAGTATTAGCGTCATCAGTTAGCAGTGATTTTGGCACTGCAGCCTGCAGAGGAGCTAATCACATCCAGCTAATGATCTATTATAGATCAACTTGTTTACAGCAAATCTACTCTCTGACCTAACCAGCCTCACGCCATCTGTTTTCCGAGATGACATTGCCCCAAACTAGTGTATATGTGTGTGTGTGTGTGTGTGTGTGTTTGTTGTCTGAGGGTGTGTGAAAGCGTGGTGTGTTTTCCCTCTGCTCACTGAGTCTCCGCTCACTCCCAACTGCTAATAACTCAAATCAGCAGAAAGTCACACTCCCGGACGTGTGTGCGCGCGTGCGTATGTGTGCATCAGTGTGTACTTTCACTGCAACTAGAGGATAAATGCTTGTAATACTGAATCCAACTCATTTAGGTTAAGTATTTAATGATTTCTGTTGCAATTACACAGCTGAAACCACATCTGTGTCCATTGTTTTGTGCACACGCAAACAAACTTACATGCACAAACACACTATTATTGTTGTTATTCATTTTTCCTGCCTCTCATGCTCATCACCTAACTGATTGGCCTAATGAATGGAGCTCTGTGGACGGTAATGTGTCTGAATAGGCCACTCGAATCATTAGCCAAGCCTACGTCTGACATGGAGGGACATATGGAAAGGAGGAGTGATTGTAGAGTTTAGACTCTTTCTCTTTGGAAATGAATCTACGACTAAATCTACTCTTAGAAAAGCAAATTGAATGATAGTACTCTCTCTAAAATACAATAACACATGAACTGTCAGAGGCACAAAATGATTGATCAATGATTCAGTATATAAAATCAGAAAATCAGTCAAGGAGCTCTCAATTGGTTCCTTATGTTGTCAGTAAAAGTTTACTGATTGTATACTATAATTTTGTTTAATGTTTCCTATCCTCTTTGTTTATTTAATAAAATACATTTTTATATTAGCAATGGATGACATTGTGAAAGGAGTTGCTCGTCGTGCCGGAAAATTATTATTATTAAATTGTTATTGCAGGTTTCATTTAAATTTTTTAGTTGAGTTTTTTGTGTCATTGATGTTTATTTTGTGGAGTTTGTAATTTCCCTGTGTTTAAGTTTAAGCAACGATTTGTATCTGTAGTAAATTATTACTATTACAATATTATAAACCTGATGAAAACCAGCTACTACAGAAGAAGAGGAAAGAAAATTGTTGACGATTAATTTTCTAATGGATTAATCAGCTAATTGCTTCAGCACTAAATAAGTGTCTATTTTGCATTGATTGCTAATGAGAAGCTGAAATACTGAGTTAATGAGTTGAATGTCCTTCATTAAATTGCTCTATAAGATTATAAGATTACACTCAGAGTAGTTCTACTGTACTGTGTATTTTCAACTTGTTACTGAAAAGGTAACCATGTAGTGGCAGCTTTAGCCCCCCTGGATGATGCTATCAGGGGGTGTTTTTGTAACATGTAATGCAGCACAACTCCTACTTTGCCCCTCCAGGCTTTGATGTCGAGTCAATAACTATCTAATAAGGTGTGTTGGTAGAAACACATATGTTGATAGGTGTAAGAAAAATCTGCAGGTGAGGCTTTTTTCTGTCTCCCAAACACCGTCAGGCTGTGAGTGATGCTGGCTCTCCATGGCAACCGCAAGTACTGAATGTCAGTAATATATAGTTCATATATACAGCATGTTTACCCCTAAAGAAGTAATCAGACCTTAAACATACCATCAACAATCAAAGGAGAAATTGCACTTTTAGGTCACAGAGACACTCGGATAGAAAGAATTTACATCATGGCTGCGGTGGAAAACTAGTAAATTATTTATAATTTAATGAATAATAATAATGAAAAGTACAGATTTTCCTTTTAAACCATCCTTAACATCACTTCAAAGCTCTGTCCGCACAAAGAGGAAGGCGACAGGCAAGAAGAAAGAGGTGACGTATGGTATGAAAGTCTAATGTCAAGGGAGGGCAGATGGAGAGAGAAGAGGAGGAGGAGGAGGAGGAGGAGGGAGGGGCAGCCTGTGGAGGAGAGAGCCACAGGTGAGAGGGCACTAGCCTCGCAGCTCTGAGTTAATCACTCCTTCTATTTCTCTGTCAGATCCCGGGAGGAAGGAGGGAGGGAGGGAGGGGGGAGGAGGAGGAGGAGGAGGAGGAGGAGTAGGGGGGAGGTTGGAGGGAGCAGCTGGCCCTGCGACGGCCACAGGGAACAGAAAGCTGATTATTAGGCTCTGGTTCTGGGTTTTGGGGAAGAGAGCTGGAACATGTGTGTGATTTGGTCCTGTGTTAGAGTCTATATGAGAATGTGTGTTTGTGTGTGTGTTTATGCACGTTTATGAGAAAGAGGTTAGGGCTTTCTGTGTGCCAAGGGAGTACACGTTCCTGTGCATGTTTGTGAGTGAAAGTGTGAATGTGTGCGTGTGTGTTAGTGTGTCATGTCCACAGCTGCGGAACAGGACCAGTGTAACCACCACTGATGTGTTTGCACTACGGGAATGATGAACGAGCCGGTTTGATATTTGTGTTGCCGGTCTGAGAAATATGAGGCCTGGAGCTCCCCTGTCACCCACATCCCGCGCTCCTTCTCTCCCCTCATTTCCCCCTCCCTCCTCCTCCTCCTCCTCCTCCCTCCTTATATCTCTCGGCCTCTCGGGCATGTGTGATTTATGAAGAGTTTTCCCTCTCCCTTTATGAGTGTGCATAAATAATAATGTGACTTGTCGCCGTGCATAGCCGGCACTGCAATACCTCAGCTGGTGGCTCGCTTTGTGTATGTGTGTGTGTTTATGCGTGTGTGCACTCTCAGTTGGCCCACACATGCTCCATCACTGTGGCTGATGCGACAGATGTGTGTGTGTGTGTGTGTGTGTGTGTGTGTGTGTGTGTGAGTGAGAGAGAGAGATAACGCAACCCAAGAACCTTTTTACCTTTTTGGCAGTGTGCCTGAACAATAAGCTGCTAATAATGCAGGTGGACACATTTTTCTTCTCTCCAAAACCTTTGCCCAAGCTTTATTTTTGTTTCTTGTGTGCGTGTGGCCATTCGTCGATGTAGGTGGACTAGTTTTTTTCCCTCTGAATATATACCTCTTTTCTTGGGAAAACTAGGATTTCTCGACATAATTGAGGTTTGATTTCAAACACAGAACTGTCGACAATCATAGATCATATACTATACAATCTTTGAGGTGCCATTTATACAGAATTGTTTGATGCTCACAATATCAGAATTTTGTCTCCTTATTTATGCACTCGATGCTTCACCTGTTAAATGTTGCTCTGCACTGGTTTGTCAATAGAGGTCTGCATGTCTCATTGAGCCACTTTTAACCAGCTGGATTTGCGTTCTACTTTAAATACTTACCAGGTACCAGGATTCAAATTTCCAGAATGCAACCATAAGTTGGACATGTGTTATTTACAATATATGTTGTATTGCCCCTGATCCAAATCTTGATCCAAGTCCTGATATAATGAGGATTTGCCAATAGTCCGATTCCAATATTTTGAATCATTATCATTTAGTTTGTTCTTTGCTGCATAATGCGACTTAACTTTTATACATAAATGTATGTCTGCCTTAAAGGTAGTATAGCAATTTTGATGTGTATTCTTATCATATTTGATATCTATTCTATAGTTCAGTCAGTTGTATAAACATGTGCGTGTCATTGAATGGTTTGAAAAGCCATTAAAAAGTTGGTCACATAAAAGCAATCTTGGTTTGACACAGCTGGAAAGGACTGTGTAACCTGCATCCCAGATTTCCCCAGATGATATCCTTTAATATTTTGACTAGTGTCCTACAGTACTTTGAATTCTATCTAGGGAGAGAGGAGTGTCAGTGATCAATGTGTGTTTCTCTCTGTGTGAAATAAGTTAATGTTTCAGTGATCCATTATGTATTGAAATGGGGTTGGAATATTTTTTAAACTACAGCAGAGTTGAGTCAACTTCCTGACACTGAACAGCGTTTTTATTTTTCCGGCTGCGATTCTTCCAGTTTTCTATTTTTACTTTGTGGAAGTATTGTGAGATCTGGGTCATCACTTGCTAAATTTGCATGAATGCAAATGCTTAGACCGCTGCACCAGCAGACTGAGGAATTTACTTTGGTGTGTTAGTGTTTGGATCAGTCTGTCAGAAGCATCAAAGGGACGTTATGTTCAATGTGGAAGCACTAGCTGCTATTTGGAACTGCTGGCACCTCTTCAAACAGAAAGAAAGAAACATTTAGAGGTTCAAGTAGTGATGTGTCTGTATATGATTCATTATTTTGAGAGAGTCCCTTACCACAGGCTTGACAAGTTGGATTGTACGTCTGTTTGTGTGCTTCAGTTCATGAGTGGGAGACGGTGTATATCCCTTCACCCGCCTTTGTGTCTTTGTGGTTGCTTCTCTAATCTTACACACTGCCTATGTGAATCTGTGTGTGTGTGTGTGTGTGTGTGTGCCGGCCCAGAGCCAGGTGTGTGTGTTCCTGAGAGGTAATCCCCCACATCTGGTAGTGTGTTGTATAGATTCAGGCTGGAATAGAGGCAGGATTAGCCCTGCTCTCACCGGTAATACAACCAATTTTCTACTTGTTTAAATAACACAGGCCAAGCATTCCTCTGATGGCCCCTACAGTGCCCTGGAAACGTGTGTATATATATATGTGTGTTGCTGTTGGGTGCGTATACAGTATGTGAATCCTTGAACATGGATTAGTTTTTGGTCCATGCTTGAGTGCATGTAAGTATATCTTTGTGTGTGGTGTTTGTGTGTATACTGAATAGGTGCATCCCTGCGTATTGCCATTGCCAAGCACAGCCATTTACAATCTATTGTAAGATGTCCATTTCAATATTGATGCCTATATAATAGCTTAGGAAACATGTTTTGACTTTTTTTTTTTTTAATTATTGTGTGAAATGCAAAGCTTTTTCTAAATAAAATATGCCTGACTTTAATAAAATAAATAGTAAAATAGAAATGTAAAAGGCATGTTAACTCAAAGAAGGTACATGTACTGTACAATGGTGTAAATATCTTCAACCTGAACATCGCTGCTCTTCATACAGAAGAGTATCACTAATTACTATTAACTGTGAGTCGACTGATTGATTGATTGCCATTACTCACACGATGCCACGGATATCAAGAGGCAAATTTCCGCTCAGTCAGGGTGAGACACTTCACCTCTCTGTACCTGTGCGCTGTCAATATTCATCACGCTTTACAGCCACGGAGAAAGCCATTCTCTACACATCATGTCGGCTCTTAGTTGAACGGCATCTAATTCTTACACGGAGGGGACATTTACACTTCTGTATGTGAACACTCGACTTTCCAGCCTCTTCACACCTCAGACGCTTGAAATTCAGAGAATGAAAAACAACACCAGATGCACAAATGCGCTGTTAGGAGCCATACAGTATGTTTTTTTCATTGCTGAATTCTTTGAGCTATGGTGCGATCAGAAACATATACACCAAGTTAGATCGTCAGGTATTGAAGGCCTTCATTTTCTGCAGTCGAGTCAAGACACTGAGAGGTTTGTTCCCTATGATTCAGATTTTAGTGCTTGAAAAAGCAAATGTCTAAAATGGTCTTTGTAAACCTGTACTTTGGAAAATGTGTGTGTCTGTGTGAATCAGAAGCTCTGTGTGTGTGTGTGTGTGTGTGAGATGATTGGGTTACCATACTACTGTCAGGATGCTGCGCGCTCCTTCTGAATTATGCATCTCTCGTTCAAAGAAAGAATGAAGAATAGCGTGAGAGGGAGAAAACGGAGAAGAGCGGGGGGGCAGTCGTAAGATAAATGACAACAGCACAAAAGCAGAGCATCTCAATAGACTGGTACCACACACACACACACACACACACACACACAAACACACACAGAAGTGCTAGACAGCGATGAGAGAGGGGAAGAAAAATGGGTTGATTAGTACCAGCGAATGAAATAGGGAAGTGTGTATGTTTGTTTGTGAGGTTGTGTGTGTGTTGCTGATGCTTATGTAAAGGCTAGAGGCTTGAGTGCAACCAGCATGCAGTAGTGTTTGACTAAAGCAAGGTGGCACTGTTCATCCTCCAACTGTGAAAAGTGTGTGTCTGAGATTGTGCCCACATATTGTCTATTTGTGTTTTTGTGGTGTGTATTTCTAAATAATGTCATTATACAGTACGTGAACATCCCGGACTGCGTATGTATATATGTATGTGTGTGTATTTTCTCCCCCTGTGTGTCCCATACAGGACGTGCTGCGTTCGGCTAATTAATTCTTAGCAAGTACATCAATTATTAAAAACGGTTCCATCTGTGAGTTGCAACATGTAAACAGTAGATGGTGTTTGCAACAGCTGGGATAATCTCATATCCTGGTTATAAAAAATTCAAAAATGATCACCACAATGCATGCAAACTCAGCATCTGATTGGCACTGTGTGAAAGCAATCTCAGTAATAGTGATCATAATAAGGTGTAAGGTTATTGATCACAGCAAAGAAATCCTGTTTCCTCTCCGGGGAGGTGAAAGGTCAGGCTTGGCTACAGCACAGCAGCCTGGGAGCTGGTTGGGAGTCAGTGTCCCGCACAAGGTCGCCTCAGCAGGGTGGAGGGTTGCTGTATGGCTTTACACCACCCTGCTGCCTGTAAAGAGCTATTTTAATAATCTCAATAGCAATATCTTGCTTTACCTCAGGGATAAAAACTGCTGTTGATATGCTACCACTATAGTATGTAAACAATGACTTGATCCTGTATTTCATTTAGTTGTGTGATGGTGTGTTTTGCCTGATACCCTCAGATAGCAGACCCTTTTTAGCATGCGATCAGTGGAATAGACCTTGTTTCACGGCAGGTATCAGCTGTTACATCAACAATGTAGTCAGTTCTTGTTGCCAGAGAATATTCTTCTATTTTCATAATTGTGCATTGATGCTCAACAAATCTGTTGGGAAAAATCATAGATACTGATTTCTTTAGCGACATTAGCCTCAGTAGACCAGTCATAAGACGCTGTTTGCAGTTTTGCATGTGGATCAGAACTCCCTTTGTTTTTTAGATGGAAAATATCATGCTCTCTTGATTTCACTGTGCTACTTGTCATTATTCTCTCAACCTACATGTACCGACAAGTTCACTCCTCTTCTCAAAGGGCTGTTGACATGCGTTCTTGGAAATGTAGTTTCCCTCCATTTCAGTCATTTAAATCTACTCTGGCAAAGTAGGAAGTCATTTGATGTCAAGTAGGTAAAACAAAAAGAAAACCACACGGCACAACTTGATACGATCTGAATAACGGCATCAGTTTATCAAAATAAAGCAAAATAATAATGTGTTGAAGTATTATAGGATGTGTGTGCATTTGTCTGCCGTACGCCGCATGTATTGCAACATCTTATAACTCTATGCCCTAGGCAGTGTATATGGGCGAGAATCCACACAGACACAGTGTTTATCTCCCTCTGCTTCATACGTGTTACTATATATGGCTTTCATGTATGTCATGATAATCGCTTTGCCTCTGCAACACACACACACACAGTCCTCTCAGCTAGTCTGGTCACACGCTGCATTGTGATTTACAGACGATCATAACATGACAATATAAAGGGTACAGCCATTTGTATTTGGCACGGGTATCAGCGTGTGTTTGTGAGTGGGCGTGTTTGTGTGTGTTATGGAAATGAGACAAAAAGGGGTCACATTATTCAGCAGTGGTTGACATGCAGGCTCCCCAGGTCCATATCAATATCCCCTCTCAGACGCAGCAGGAAAAATAAGGCGATTTGTTTCCTGGAATACTAATCACAGTCAGGAGGGACGGAGAGAAACCTGCGTGTTAAGTAAACACACTGTGAACCAGTCAAGGTGTTGTTCTTCATCCTGGGGCTCAGGGTCCTCCACAAGAGCATGTTGGTGCTGGATTTGAAGGACAGAATTTGAAACTGCTCTCTTTTGAAAAATAGGCTTTTCCCAAGTTTCCTTTCCCAGTATTTCACAATATTAATGACCGTAGTCCCTTCGTTGACTAACGGCTGACTGATTGCTTGAATATAATCTGTAATGAGATGTCCAAAACCAGCTTCTTTAGTAGTACATTAAGCAAAGCTATTCCCTGACAACAGGGGACAAATCTTACAATATTAGGGTCAGTTAACTGAAATGAGACAGTGTTTTCTATCTTATCATTAGTAATAAATAATCATGCAGATAGATTTAGTTTTAGTTTGTTAAACTGTGGAAACTTTTTTTTTCTTCACTTTGTACCATTTATTTCTTTGGTGGAGCTTTATTGGCTGCTTTGGATTCAAACTCCTCCTTGTCAGAAAGTGACTGTTTGCTCATGTAATGGAATCAGTGAACGTTTGCCATCAGCATTTTAACACGCTGGCACTTTTCCTCACCTCACTTTGACCCTCTTCAGCACCCATCAGCTGTCGGCTACAGTATGTTGGCACCCTGTTAGTCCGTTTAACAATTATCAGTTTGATTTTCCATTTAAAGAATCAGTTTTGTTTAATAATTAGTGTTTTTTATTTGTCAGGATTCAGGTGTACTCCCTTTTGGATTGAATGATGGGATAGGGTGAAGATAAAGGTTATGAATCAAGACAGAAATACAGTGCATCAGAAGGTCCACTTTTCTATACTTCAGCTTGTTCCAAATGAAGCAATACATGATTCATCTTGTTGATACTTTGGGCTTGATTGAGTGATGAGTGGAAGCAGCAGGGCGGCCCTCATCAGCATCACTCCCTGCCTGTGTCAGCCATAAAAAATAAACTCCCCGGAAAAGCAAATCATCATCACCCGTCCGCACATTAAAAGAAGTTGTTGTTCAAAACGAATAAATCGTTTTTGAGGGTAGCTCATCACCGTGTCTCGTCGGCATGCGCACACATCACATTAGGCTCTGAGACTTTGCCTTTGATTGATGCTGTCAGCGAGTTTGGAGAAAGAGACGGAGGCTTGGGAGGGAGGAAGATAAGGGGAGGAAGAGGAAAGCAGATAAAGAAGAGAGAAAGAGCTCAAGAAGCATCCATCAAGCGGTGCAATCAGATTGTTTTCCTGGTGTTCGGTCTTTTCTTTTCTTCTTCTCTGCATCTGCCAGACCCTCAATTCCCCATCTTTTCTTTCACTCACTCACTCACTCACTGTCTAATGCTCACACACGCACACACACACACACACACACACACACACACACACACACACACACACACACACATGAATGCAGTAGATGAATCTCCTTTGCATGGCGTCGGCCAGGTGTCACGAGGATATTGAATCACAGGAGGTTGAGGTGAGAGGCGGCATCACAGCGTGATGGATGATACATATTTCGCTGCCTCCTCCGTACTTATTTTTTACACACACACACACACACACACACACACACACACACACACACACACACAGCGTCCGTGCTCCTTTTGTTGTTAATTGACGTCCTCCAATCATCTGTTGTTTTATTTCCATCCCTCGTTCCATTGCGGTTATTGCTTTTCATTAAGTGGTCATTTCCTTCGCCTCCACCGTCTAATGAGAGCGTCACGCCGTCACGCGCCCATTTATCAAGCTACGTAGCTGCGATGGCACGGCCCTGCAGTCAACACACACACACACATTCCCCTTCACTCTATCTGCCATCATGTCCCTGTCTCAATTAGGATTGTTTGTCGTTCCTCTGCCCTCCATCCCCTGTTCATTTGGCCGCCCCCGTCTCTTCCCGCCGTCTCATTGTGGCAGCCGTGTCATTGTGTTTGACAGCTTCTCATTCTCGTGTCAGATCTCATTTGACTGCTAATTTCATACATACACACCTTGCCTCGCCTTGTCGTGTGTGTGTTAACTCCTCTGAACCGGCCTCTGCAGAATCAGATTTCTTTCCCTTTGTTCTAAAAGAAGAAAGTTATTGTGTTGCTGAAGTGGCATCTGCTGGTGTGTTATGCACTGTAAGAGGTTTGAGAGCGAATGCGCTGTGAATCCAGCTCTGTTTGTTTGCCTGGCACACACACACACACACACACACATCTGCACACTTGGCAGAACGAAGCAGGTTGCATCCCCACTGTTGGCAAGATAAATCGCATAAAAGCCTCACTGTGATCATGGCACAGTGGAGACACTATATAACCTGGCTGCCTGTTTCCAGCTTGTTCATATGCCAGAAATCTCATTGTTTAGACTGTCACGCTTATCTTGAGGAAAGCTTGTTCGTTTCAGATCGTGTGCACATTATGTTTAATATTTTCGGATATATTTAGGACACGGTTTGACTCTGTGTGTGTGTGTGTGTGTGTGTGTGTGTGTGTGTGTCTCTTCCAGCTGGTGGCGGTGTTCAACGAAGTCCAGGGCGAGAGGACAGACAGCCCCAGAGAGAGCATGTCCAACGGGCACTCCAGTGCCGCCCCCAGCCCTGAACCCTTCCTCTACTATCCTCACCTGCAGTACCAGGAGCCAATCACAGGAGAGATTGAAGTCAACGAGGCCAGCCTCAAAGCCAGTATGTCAGATCTGCTGTAGATGTTGTCCAGTGCATTTTGTTTTTTAATTTTCAGACCAAGGTTTCAGCTTCATCTCATGAAAATACATTTATCACTCAATTGAAGCAGATTTTAAATGATTAGAATAGTAATATATAATATGTGTGTAGAATAAGTTTCTTGGATGATGAACCAAGGCAATGCTCAATCAACACTTTGACAAGTTTTGTGCATGTGAGAAAGTGTATCGTGGTGAGACAGCAGGAAGTGTGTGTGAGAGAGAGAGAGAGAGAGAGTCAGAAAGCACACTTATGGAACAGCTGTAAGATGAACCTACTGCCTGTAACATGATGGCGTGTGAAAACAGATGCGGTGTTGACGCAGCGTTCTCTCCTGCTGTCTTCACTTAACGTTCTTTACTTAGTTTGTTCTCATTTTCACACGTTGCTCAGACTGAGAGCCACAAAGGCAGCGCTGCAGGGTATTTTATATGTGTGTGTGTGTGTGTGTCTTATACTAAAATGTAATAGGAAATAGGCTAAGCGCTGCTGCCTCCAAAGGACTATTTACACGACTGAGAGAGACTTAGCCATGTACCACTACTCACCTCTGTCCTGCCACTACTTTATATAACATGATGAACATGATATTAATAAGAGCCACGCTGCTCCTTTATTTTGTCTTTGTCATGTCTTTATCCCTTCTATACTGACTAAAGCTTCCCTCTGTGCACCATGAACGTGATGGATATACTCCGATTCTGCTTCTGAAAAGTCTTCTGAAATCTTGATGAATTAATGCTTAACTCATTATGTCGTTGTAATTTTATGGTCTGATCAAGCCTATCTAGGCCTGATATTAACATAGTGAGTGTGCAACTCTCACAGCCACGCTTATTTTAAACGCCACTTTACGTCACCATCTCTCTGATATAGAGACAGCTGAGCCGTGGGGGTGTGGTGAGACCTCAGGTAAGACAGCGAGCAGACAGACAGGTTAGAGAAGAAAGTGATGACGAATGATGAAAATTAGAAAAGTTGACCCTGATCAAAGATGACAGCTAACTTGGTTGGAGAATATCATAAGAATTGTGTCTCTCGCTGAATGCTAAAGAAACAGTAAATGTCAGAATGTG
Organism: Enoplosus armatus; assembly: GCF_043641665.1. Taxonomy (NCBI): domain Eukaryota; kingdom Metazoa; phylum Chordata; class Actinopteri; order Centrarchiformes; family Enoplosidae; genus Enoplosus; species Enoplosus armatus. The sequence goes on from NC_092203.1 coordinate 5,830,470, forward strand.
CTGATTTATAAATTGTGCCGATTGTCTAACCCTAATACCTGATTTAGGGAAACCTGATAGGTCTGCTAGAAACATTTATGAATAGCCAGTTGAACAGTCTGTTTTTTGCCATTCTCTGATTCTTTTACTCCCTTTGGTATTTAGCTGTTGCCCTTATCCAGAGCGATTTTTATCTGAGTGCAACAGCAGAAAAGCTTGAAATTCCAATGTCAAGCAGTTAAGTGTGTGTAGAGATATAACAAATGTTCCCTTGTCCTTAAAACCATCATGTTTTGTAGAGAAGCGTTGCAGTAATGAATTATGTTTTATCTGCTTTGTCTGCTTGACTCCTGCAGGGTAGGTCTGTGTTTGCTTGTGCAGTCAGAAGTTAGGGTCAGTTAAAAAGAAAAAAAAGAGGTTGTCAGCGGCTCAGTCAGTTGGCCATGGTCACTTCCACAGGGCGGATATGAAAAGGTAAGTGAGGATGACAGTTTGACAAACAGTGTATGATACAGAAATACAGCTTTTAAATGAGCAAAGAATGTCATCTTTACATTTTATTTTTTTGCAGTCAGGAAATAAAGTGAACAAGTTACTGGGTCATGGTGCATCTCCAGAGGGAAACATCATCACAAGACTAGTCAGTCAGACGCCTAAGGGAGCCTCTGGGGAAATGTGTGCTCTGTTTGGGCTCACAGTCTGTTTTGGCTATATATACATTTTACTGTAAATAATCTAGAGCATGATTTCTGTCTGTACATGCCATTCTTTTCTGTTTCAGTGCCTTGTATTGGTTAATTTTTAAATGATGAGAGACAAAGGGAAAGATAAAGGATTAAATGAGCCTGGGTGTGATTTAACAGGGGTCTGTCTAATCACTGGGCCACCCTGTCACCCCTTTCATTTTCCTCTCTCCATCTGTTGGCTATAGAAAAACAGTGTGACCCTCCCCATACACACATATTCACACACCTGCCCTTTGCCATCCCTCTCCCTCTGCCCGCTTTTGCCCTATGCCCCATTATCTGCCCCCCTCCCCACTCCATGGTCATGTCTTGCCTACTCTCCTATTCAGCTTCAACCACCTGCCGTCCAGCTCTCCACCCGGCCCTCTAGACCCTGACCCATCACCCCCCACCCCCACCCGATACATTCTCTATCCCCACCCTGCCATTCTGCCCTGCTCTTCCTGTCTCTGCATGGCTTCCAGCTCTAACTAGATTAGCACTGTAGCCTGTTAGCATGCAAAGGTCCAGCCGAGCGTGAATGGACTAATTCCAGGCCCCCCCCCCCCCCCACTCTGTCTTTAACCCAGTGGGACCTCCTCCTGCCCCCACCCTCAAACCTGCTCTCCAGCCCTGTTGAACCCTGACTAACTTAGTTATGACGTGACCCTGTGACGCCCCTCATATAGAGGCAGCTTTGCACGCACACACACACACACACACACACACACACACACACACACACAATTTAACAAAACCCCAGCATGCAAGTTAAACAGCCCAACACACACCTAAAACCGGTCACCCATGTGTCTAATGGCATTCCTAAGTGGCCCAACTTATCCTGCAAATGACAATATATGGCATGTCAAGCTAAGACATGTAGTGACCTTTCCATAAGCCTCGAAATCAAGGGAGTGAAAAACCGTTCAAAGGGTTAAACAAGATTAGATAAAAGCAATACAGGCTGACCGAACATTGTACTGCAGCTGTCGTGTGTGTCTTAACACTTAAACTGGGTTATTGTTGTCAACATTAGCGTAAACATAACCATATAGCTGTATTACTGTGGCTATTTCAGAACTTTATTCTGCTCGTACCAAAAAAAGTCCTGGCTAACTAAATGCAGTGATTCTAGCAGCTGTTGGATAATAAGAAGCGTCACATAGGCTATAGCTTCCAGACATTAACCCTTTCATCAACAAATCATGTGAACTGGGGTTACTAGGAGCATCAGGTCACTGCAAACCACGTGAATGCTTTAATCACACTATTACCTAAATGTGATTATTCACAATAACCTGGTTATAGTGTGAATGTAATCGCACTGAGTGGTGGTGGACAGGACAAGAAGTAATTCAGTAATCAGTCAGGCATCAAAGTGTTTGTGTGTCCGGTTGGGCTGCTTGTTTGAACAGGGTGATTGGACTTCACACTGCTCCAATGGGATGATTAGACCTGCATTGATCTGCTGCTACACGGACACACACACACACACACACACACACACACTTCTAGGAAGAGAGTCCTTATCGCATCATCCCATGAGCAGCCTGAGCTGGGCTGCTCTATCGATTGAGAGAGAAATAAGACCACCCTGGCCTGTGGCATGAAAACACACACACACACACACACACACGCACACAAATATAGGAACACACAGAAGCTCTGTCACTGTCCATAATAAATGTGTATATGTAGTACACACACTCACATGCAAACTCAAAGGCAAACAAAGACACACACACTGATTAACATGCCTACCCAGAAACACACACACACACACACACACACACACACACACACAGAGTCAGACAGAAACATGATGCATCCTTGCTTTCATCCTGCCCTGGCAGTGAACTAGCACTGCGGCGTTACAGAACTTTCACAGAACCGAAAACAAGGAGGAAATTCTTAAAATAAATCTCTGTGTTCCCAGAATTGCATAAGCAGCCTAGTTTAAGCAGAGAGCCGCAGATGGAGAGTGGAAGGCAGATAAACACAGAACTGGCAAAGTTCACAGGGCCTCTTCAGGTCTCTCCAATTACACAAATCTCAACGGAAAGATAAGACCGGAACATAACTTGGGTGTGTTTCAACGTGTTACCATTTGTTTTTCTGGCCTTGAAGTGGTCACTGAGATGAGTTTGGCGGGTGAAGTCTGTTTAAAGGGTACCTTGTGGTTGTGGCTGTACAGCTCCGTCAAATTAGCAAACCTAAAATACATCCAAAAGTTTTAGTGCTTCCACCTCCTCTCCACCCTTTTGGCAGGCAGGAGACTGCATGTTAAAGGCAGAAAATGTCTGTGATCTTAAAATAAAAAAGAAATGTTGCTCACATTGCACAGAGGCCATGAATGATGTTCAGCTCCTGAGGGCTACAGATGCCACGCTGCTGCTTTAAGACCAAGTCTCTCTTCATAACTTCCACAAAGGGTTTTGACTTCATTTGCAAGACCTCTTTTAGATCAGAAACAATTTGATCAAATAGTGGTTTTAGATTCAATAATTCAATTAACTCAATAACACTGGGGAACAATTTGAAAAAAAAATTCTGTTGAGTTAGATTTTTATGCTGATTAAAACTAAAATTGGCATGCTGATTCCAAAATTGCAGTCAGTTTTTTTTCTAGCACGTCAAGTTTTTTCTCCACAGCTTACCCTCCAGATAAGCAAAATTCCACTGATTAGCTGTAGTAAGACTTGCCAGCTGATGACGATTGGACTCATCTACAGCTACGTGGCAACTTGTTTGTGCAGTCACAATTGAGACAGTGCGGTGAGAGGTGTGTGCAGCTCCCAATAGGTCAGTACTATCACACACATATCTGTTAAGTACAGTATTTTTCATAGTTTTTAAGAAAACGGGGATCCTATAGTTCAAAAACTTGACGTGATAGAGAAAAACTGAGATCAGTTTTGGATTCCGCACCCAAAAATTAGTTAAAAACAGCTGTCAGCCTTAACTCAACAAAAATTGTGTTCCCCAGTGTAATCATTTTTAGTCAATGATTTCTTCACTGAAGATGTCTAATATTTTCATTTTTAATTTTAATTGTAATTTTTAATCCAAAAATCACCTTCCATCTGTAATAGAAATGTTTCTAATGACTGTGTTTTCATAAGTAGTAACTTGACCTTAAGGTTGCAAACAAACAATTAGAAGAAGTACCAAACCCACTAACTAACTAACTAGTTAAACTTCCACCAGTTCAGTCAACTTTGATTAGTAAACGCTCTGATGCAATCTTGTTTATGTCCATCCAAATGGTGGCTGACCTCAGAGAGTTACAACTGTCACTCTAATCAATATCTCTGACCCTCTGTGGCACCACTTGACCCCTCCAGAGGTCAATGCAGGTCAGAGGTCAAAGCGAGTGACCCTCAGGTTCCTTCACATGGCCAGGCTCCGGGGCTTTAAGTGGGCGGAGGATTGATGGAGGCAGATTTGACTCCGATGGATAAATGGAGGTGGATTTATGGGCCTGACCGCTGTGTAATGGACCCTGACTGTGACCATGGAGCGGCCTTGGTCACTTCACAAAGTCGCATCATTGACATTGTGGTGAAGTATATGTGTGTGTGTGTGTGTGTGTGTGTGTGTGTGTGTGTGTGTGGTGTCTTGACTTGAGGCTATTTGTGGAGCTCATTTTGAAAATCCATTATAGCCACTTTGGAAATAAGTTGTTCCTTACACTTCATCATTCAGTATCTTCAAAATCTACAGGATCCAGTCTTAACAGGGGCTATTATTTAGTCCAGCTGGCCTTGCAGTAGTGAAGGCATTTTGGTACTTAATGTACCTGTTGTCCTTGCAGTTTGATTTAATGTTGTGCAATTCATCATTGTGCAAGAGTATGTCAACTATTTCCCATATGGTGGGAAAGTTCTTCAGTATTACCTTAGCAGACCTGGCTCAAAACAAATGTACAAGTGTGCATGTGTTAGCATTTACCTTTTAAAACCTGATACATGCTTGCTGTTCAGTGTACATGTGTGTATCTGTCTTTATCTGCATTCACTTCCCTTAAATGTACAAGACAGGTGGGTACAGGAGGGACAGCAAAGAACCATTCATTAAGTTTTACTGCTCTCTATTCATGGCCCCTTTAAACTTGTAAACTTTTGCATGTGCTGGTCTGTAAAGAAGTAGAAATAGTGCTTTCTGACCCCGTCCATGTTTTCTTCTCTCCGCACGTTTATGACTTGGACTCAAAGCCTCGGCATAAACGCAAATTTGTCGCTTCAGTTTAAACATTTTAAACTTGCCTGATTGCGTCCTCGACTCAATTTGTGCAACCTAGAGCGAATTTGTGAACGTATCCACTTGCGGCTGTGACTTTTGACTATATATGCGATCCTGCTGCCTCTAAAATTCACTTTTCCAAAAGACTCATTTAATAACTGTGAAAAGTATCTGCAGCGTTTGACCTATTTCAGATGCACACAAGATTAATAGATAATCAGATGGAGAAATCAGAAGCCATTGATATGTTGGAGCGCTGTCTGATGTGTTTTTCTGATTATTTTTGATGCCAGCTCTGAAAAGACCCCCCCCCCCCCAGATGTTTCTGTGTTCAAATCAAAGCACATTTCATTATTGCAAATCATATTGTTTTGCCTAACATTTCTACATGAGGTCATCTTTTCAAAATCAGATTAGACCACATTCTGTTCTGAAACTGGAAGCTGGTGAAAAACCAAAAGAAGACTTGAGCCTTAATTTAAAGATAGAGTCAGCATTGTGTCTTTAAACTTGCACTGTTAGTAGAAGTTGAAAGAAAGTGTGGAACACAGACAGATGGAGGCTTGAGACTGGGACTGGCAGCTAGTCCAGCAGAGAATATCTGCTCATTTATGATGATTAATAAAAATGATTAGAGAAACCTGAACACAACCTCAGATGACTGAACATGTGGAGATTGTTTGAGCCATAAAGGATATTTGTGTGTGTGTGTCTGGAATGGTTGGAATCGCCATTTTTCATCTGTCTGCAATCACACACACACACACACACACACACACACTGAGACCCCTGCCAGTTCCTTCTTCCCTACTTGTTCCCCTCCTCTGCTCTCTCTATTCTGACCACGTTAGACCAGGACCCTGTCACTGACCCTCCAAAGAGAGATTGATTACAGGAAAGAAGAGAATTTTGTTTGCCTTCCCTTTCTGTGTCTCTCAGTTTTCGAGGTTTTCTCCCTCCCTCGCTGTCACTATCTCTCAGCTCGCTCCTTCCCTTTTTGTTTATCTCACACACCCTCCCCTCCTTTTTTCTCCCCTGTCTTTATTTTCTCCTCTGTCGAGTTAAATTTGAAAACACCCTGCAATAGGTTGTACATCTACAAATACCAGTCGGCTCCCTTTGGGTTGGATATTAAAAGCAAGAGGTAGCACAAAGGTCCAAAGTAGATTCTTTTGAATTGTTTTATTATAGATTCAGACCTGCCCATGTTACCTCTCTCTCTCCCAGCTCCTTTGGGCTGCGGGGAAGGGTTGTGGTAAGTGTGTGTGTGTGTGTGTGTGTGTGTGTGTGTGTGTTTGGGAGCATGGAGGCAACAGTTGGTCATATGATAATGTACACTGTGGGTGTGGGCCTTGGGTGTACTGCTGAAAGGGTTGGGTGGTTGTTGGTTCACTCTAAAAGGTTTGTGAGCCATCTTAAAAATAATTTCAGCCCTTTTTCATCATCCAGGAACAGATTTATTTGTATTAGATGTTATTTTCTAAACGCTTGTGTCCCTCATCTGTGTCCATCCCCTTCACAAGTTCCATTAGCTTTGCTCAGTTTCCTTTGTTTCATCTTCAGGTGCCAATAGGCGCCCTATATTTTCATTTTTCGAGTGCTTTGGTGTCAAATGCTTTTGGAGAGCTCAGAGTCTCAGGGGTCAGTCTAAACCCACTGAGCCTCCCTGATGCTCAGTTCAACAAGATGCAGGCCAGCTGCTTAGTGTGAAAGTTGCCAAAAGATGGAATAAACTACTTCCTTCTTCTCCCACTTCCCTTTTTTCTTTCCACTGATGATCAGTGAGTTTGGAGTTTGGGAAATCTGACAATAATATAACATAATGTCTTTGCAGCAGTTTGTCAAATATAAGACATTACACTGTCATGCCAGCAAATGATGCAAGTGAACATCTGTCTCACTTCCTGCATCCCCATTTTTCTCCACCCAGACACACCTCTGTTGGTGAGGAGCAGCAGTGACTCGGCCTTGGCCCCTCCCCATGAGATGACAGCCACACCCCCACCCGATGACCATAGTAACGGGTCTCCTGAACCGGTAAGCATAGTGTCACAGTGGCATAAAAATGACAGCTTTTATTGTGTGCGGGAGTAGGAGAAAAACTAAAAAAAGCTAAAGGTCCTAATACTGTAAATCAGCCATCTTTAGGTAAAGTGGTAGATTCATTGTATTCCTGTCTTTGTTATTTGAAGGAGAACCTATTTAATTGCTATTTAAGGAGGGAAGAGAAAGGACAAAACATGCAATCTCCAGCAGCTAAACTAGAATATAAAAAGAAAGCAAATAAATAACGGAGAGATGAACATATTACATTTCCCATTATGTCCCTGGTGTGTGCCATTGCCTCAATGAAGACAGAGAAACCCAGTGAATATCCCTCTCGTGGTCCAGCTCCGCGCCCCAGGCTGCACTTTGAAAGGGTCGGCTTTTCAAGTGCTTTCCTTCTTTTCCAAACAGGCCACCATTAAGGAGGACTTTGTTTGCTGCCTTTTCTTGTCCCTCTGTGGGCAACTGAGTGTGTGTGGTGGGCAGGATGGAGGCTGTGTGAGGTCACAGTGATATGTGTGTGTTAGGGGAACTCAGGTAGAGAGAGGGAGTCCTGTTGTTTACCCCCGCCGTGGTCCACACAGCAGTGACTAAGCAGAACCCAGGCATCAGCGGGCGGCGAGTAAACACAATGACAAAGCCCATATTTCCTGTCCAAAAAGCGTCAGGCCTCATACGCTTCAAACAGCACAGCTGGACCAGAGCGAACAGGCTCATTATGGAGGATTTAAACTATTTACAAAAATCTACATCTCTCTGCTGCCTGACAGATGAAGTCCTGCTTCAGACCTCAGCAGCCTGAGTCAAAGCCAGACAGTTGCTCCTCAGCTCACTGGAGATGATGCATTACCTACTACCACAATTTTAACACCTAGGACAAGATCATTTGTCATAATGCTAATTAATTGCAATAATTAAAAATGATCATTAACATTTGAATTTGTCCAATACTTTGGTTTATGACCAAATACCTGCAGAACTAATGATATTCACATGAGCCTCAGCTGTAGTACTTGTGTTTCGATAGCATTTAGCTCAAGTACAGCCACAGCAGCGACCATGGCCGTAGACTCTTTGCTTTGTTAATGTATTAATAAAGAGATTTGTTAGTTAATTAGTCCCTGAATTGATTTTGTTTTGGTGACAGGATCCATCTGTACAGGTGTTTTTTTCCCAGCATTCTGGATCCATGTTGTATCAGGTAGCATTATAATGGTATTCAGTTACTTTGGCATTTAGGAAAGTGCAAATACCCTGACACAGACAGAAATGATAGTTTCATGTACAGGTGGTCAATGTGTGCAGAGCGATTAAGCTCAGAAGGGGAAGGTACATTTATGTGGCTCACAGTAACAAAAACTCAGGTTTACCAATGGGTTTTAGCTGTAGAACAACTTTTACAGATCACTCTTGTAGTATATAGTCAGAATTATTAATGTGCATGTAAATGCAATGAATGGTATCAATGCTCACATGCAAAGCTCATGAATCAGATTTTTGAAATGATCATGGAATCCTTTAGTTGAAGGACTACAATCTCCCGTACCTGTTGAGGAAACTCACCACCCCTCCGATCCACATTAACTGGATAATGTTAAAAAGCTGTCATCCAACTGGTCTGAAAAGTTGACACTGTGGAGGTACAAGGTTTTTAGCAGTGATGGAGTAGAGTCAGGTACACGTTTAAGCCGCTATGTGAACTGTCAAAGTGCTTTTGCCAGACATCATGAACTTAAACTCTTGCAATGTAAAAACCAATGATCAGTAAGTGCTAATTGTTGTCTGTTTACAAGTACAGTAATCTGTTAATTGAACAATCTGTTCAAGACTCAGTTCCAGACTGTATAATCCACATATGGCACAGACAGACAAAGAATACTTGTTGCCTTGTAAGTGTGTGAGTGTCCGTGCGTGTGTGTGTTTGTGTGTGTGAAAGGCTCGGAGGCCGTCACAGCTCTTGGGCATATTGAGTCCTGGGCCTGATGGACTTCCATAGATCAATACACTATCACTTCATCCTCACTCATCCACTGTACCACTCCTCTGCAGACCTCCCCCATATCTGCACACACTCACTTACTCATACACACACACAGACACTTGAACACTTACAAGTAACGCACGCACACACATACGCACACACACACACACACGCACACACACTTCTGTCCCTCTTTGTCTTGGAGGAGGTATTGAAAGCTAGATAAAGTGTAATTAAGGCTGATACAGTGATAAATATGTGCCCTGCCCCTTTAATTGATTTTACTGCCTGCTATGGTGAAGGCCAAGGTTGGCCCACTTCTCTCTGTCTTTGATTCACATGCAGTCTGTGCGCAAATCTCTCTTTTTCTTTCTCTCTTTTTTTAAAAGAGCTAATGAAACTGGCAAAGGCTGAGCTAAAGGCTGCTAAACATGCAGTTGGCCCTTTAATTGATTTGGACTTCCTGCCATGTACGAAGCTAATAAACGAGACGTTTAATGTTACCCACTAACAGCACTAACTGGTGAATTTCTTTTCTTTTTCTTTTGCACCTCCTCTCACCTCCATCACTCTCCTTTTCCTAATCCTCGTTATGTTTCTTCATCCGCTCTTTCTCCCCTGCTCCCTCGTTCTGCCTCCCACATTTTTGGCTGATTTTCAGCACCTCGGGATGCAATGATGCAATACATGTTAACACAGCAGAAAGTCGGACTTTAATACGTTACACTCTGTCCGGCGTTCATTCAGCCATGATGTAAAAAGCTGACACCTTAACTAGCTCAACTAAATTTTGTTTTTCTGTGTCTGTCTGTACCGTGTGTGTTTCTCATGCTAGCAGCTGGATGCTGTGTGTATGTGTGTGTGTGTGTACGTCCCTTGAGGATTGTACTGCATTCACATATGTGACCACTGAAGTCAGTTGATGTGATGGATATGACGAGGGTCAAAGTGCACTGGCTAGTACACTGAAGCTGTGATCCTGCAGTGTATATACATACAAACACTCTTTCTTACACACGCTATTTCTCAAGCGCCTGACGTGTAGCAGATGACTCCAGCACTCTGAGGAAATACACAACAGAAACACACACCTCATTACTCATCCATCTGACAACAACCACACACGCACACTAACGCACTCGCACACAAACACCTCATCTCTCATATGTCTGCACACCGCCCTGTCACTCACACACACCTCAGACTACAAACAGCACCCAAAACACAATAACAGAGCAGACAACCTGTTAGTTGTGCTTAGACGGCTTTCCAGACAAGTTTCACATATTATTTGAGCGTTCATCTTGGGACAACAGAGCCTGCCACATTTAAATTCAGTGAAGAAAACTGATATAAAATAAAACAATTACAAACTACAACTTCTGAAGAAAATCGAAATGTGCTGACTTTACTAAAGAAAACTGCATTTGAAATGGCTTAAATGCCCCACAATTTTGATTCTTTGGAGCTTTAAAACTGCATTCATCTGGGAGTCATTGCAATTGTAAGTTGTAACTTAAGATAAAGTAGCAGCTAAAGTGAAAGTTGAAGTGTAAACCCACTGTACAGTGTTGAAAATGTGTAAGTGTTCAAAGGAGTTTAAAGTGTCAGCAGAATTGCAAGTGCTGAAAGAAGTTATTGTCACTTCAAGTGTGAGTTCAAGAAGTTGACGTCGTCACACTGGTAGAGCTGGGTATTTTCTGACACTAGAGACAATACAGTACTTGAATTTTAGTACACAAAAATCCTTTGAAGACCTGGTTTTTCTATTAAAATTAAAATGTTCTATTTTTTAATATAGCAAAAGAAGCGAAAGTTCTCAAATGTTACATGTTGTTTAAATACAAGCAGTCACAGAACTTTGCCTAAATACATGGCAACATTTAGATTTAAAATCAGGAACCATCTGATCAAATGATTAGAATTACAATAGTAGTTGTAACTGGGTTGAAGAATGCATCACCGAAACTGAACATTTTGAAATGTGTAGTTTATAGGTATATGTATGTGGAAGTTAGAGTGAATGAAAGCATCCATAATAATGATAATAATTTCATAAAATCATCGTAAAGATATAAATGAAGAAAAGTGTAAGAGTGTGGTTTGTGTGAGCAAATCGCATCTATTCAGTGTTGAAAATGTGATCTACTGTTTGTGATCATTCTAAGGTTATGGATTCACCATTACAGACATAAAGGAAGTAATCTCGCATAGTTGGAGGGATGGGAATGGCACTAACGTTTCTCCTTTGTGTGTTGAGATACGAGCAGTGAGCGGGGCGAGCTGATTGGCTGAGCCCCAGCAGGGTGCCCAAAGAGGAAAGCTGCTGTTTTTATGTCTAGATAAACAGGAGTGCTCTCAATCAGGGATTAGACTCACACTGGGCATTATGGTGTGATCCCTTCATTTTAGAGCATTAAAGAAAGGCAGGTTTGTGTGTGTGTGTGTGTGTGTGTGTGTGTGTGTGTGTGTGTGTGTGTGTGTGTGTGTGTGTGTACATCCCCACATGCCATTTCTTATATAATACATGTGCAGACATACAAGGGTTTTCATGTTATTGTATTGTAGTTTCATAGTACGATTCCTGTAAAACTGGATGTACAACACGTGCAAATGTGTTTATGATGAGTGGATACATGTGTTCACCTGCTGTCCTGCCAACCTTGTGTTCCCCAATGTGTCAGTACCTTACTCTGTGCTGAGGATGTGTGTGTGTGTGTGTGTGTGTGTGTGTGTACTGTGGGAGGAGAAGCCTGTATGTGTGTGTTAGCTAATGGCGTTGCAGGAAGATGCACAACAACAATGGAGCCTCCAGCTCGTCTTTCTGCCCCCGCACACACACAGGCGCTCTATTGTGGGGTAATCTCACACTGCCCAGATAAGTGGGTCACTATTTGTACAGGCGTGTGTGTGTATTCAGAAAAACACCATTTTTATATTTGCAGCTCTGCAGAGTTGATATGTGTAGGTAATATTTGCAGGAATTGTATGCATGGGTGTGTGTGTGTGTGTTCTAAAGCATATATTTACTCTGTGTGTGACAGAAGGTCCACCGGGGAGTGGGGTGTGGTGGGGACGTTGCTAAGGAGCGGGCTGGTGGGCGGGAGCTTTTTAGCCATTAGTACTGGTGACACAATGAAAGTGACAAGGCAGAAGGACCTAATTGCACCCTTCTTGTCTTTAGTGATTTGGGGCAATTCCTCTCTCCCACTCCTCGAGTGTGTTTGAGCGCCTCGCAACAGTTTGATGCTGCCGTTTTCTTTCTGTCTTCCCACGTTTCTCTCTCCCTCTTCCTTTTTATTCGTTTCCCCCCGGGGTTGTTGATTTTGCCGACTTAAAAATAGAGCCTTGCCTGACACAGGGCAGTGATGGAGGGAGGGGGGAGGGAGAGGTAGACGGATAGAAATATACATAGAGTGAAGGAAGGACAGCGGCGCGTGGTGGGGAGCTCAGCGTCCGGCGGTCGTTCTCTCGTCGCCGTCTGCAAAGGTGATTGATGGCGGCGTTAGATTGTTTTGCTAATTGGCGACGGGCCTCCTCGTATTCGCCGACTGGCTACTGTTTAGTGTGTGTGTGTGTGTGTGTGTGTGTGTGTGTGTGTGTGTGTGTGTAAATGGAGACACTATTAATTTGTCACTGTAGCTATTATCATCATGTTGACTGAATGGGTCTGTTTGTGTGTGTGTTTTTTTTTTTACAGGAAATCAGCCATATACTGAAAGGAGCTTTGGAGCGACTGCACACAGGCGACGACCCCCCTGCCAAGATGAGCCAAGTTAACTTCAGGTAAGAGTGTATGTGCAGGTGTGTGTCTGTTTATTTATGAAAGTCCTAGTGGCAGCAGACGGGGCATACTGTAGCTGGGTACGGTGCAGTGATGGAGACTAGGATTAACACTCCAGTCTTTGTTTGACAGGCTGACACTCACTGGATTAAACAGTCTCGTGGGTATGTGTGTGTCCATACATGTTGGGTGGGCTCTTATCTGTACGTGCTGGACCAGAGGTGAGTTTTGAACAGGAGCTGGAGGGAAGTTCCTCCACCCCTTTCACTCCTCTGAGTAGCCACCATGAGAAGTGTTTATTTTAATTATTGTGAAAGCTGTCTGCGTGACGACAAGGCACTTATTGAAAGTGCTTTACCGTAAGACATGTAGACTAAAGCAACACAATCAATGACATACAAGAATACAAGAATACAAGAATACATACATGAATACAAGTCAAGAAAATAAAATACTGTAGCATGAAGAAGGTTTCCAAAAGATTTAAATGCAACCCAAAATTCAGTTTAAAGCAGTTGTGAACAGCTTTGTTTTTGGTCTAGATGAGGCAAGGTGAGGGACATTAACATGTTAAGTAGTAGGGCTGCACCTAATGATTTTCATTATTGATTAATATCTTGATTTTTCTTTTGATTAATCGAACTCTGTCGGTCCCACTGGGACGCCCGTGTCCCTCCCACTGTTTGCTTGAGGCTCACACGTGAACCGATTGGTGTATCTTGCTGTCTCTATGTATGCTATTATATTCACCTGTCTTAATTATTGCATATGATACTGTTGTATTGACATCCAAGGTGTTGACCTTTGACCCCTAAGTCAGAACGGTTAGTGACATGGTTAGACTTGAGAAAAAAGCATCAGAGTCAAAGTTACTTTGAGAAAAGGTTTGTTGTTGTACTTCATTGATTAATTTGCTTATGAGCAGATAAATGGATGATGTACAAAAATGTCATTTAGTCTATGAAATGTCAGAAAATAGTGGAAGATTTTCATTTAAATGTATAAGATGCAGCCATTTAAACAATCAATCAATCAATTAACAAATTGCTTTTAATACTCAATTAGTTTCCGTCAACTACTTAATTAACTATCAGTTAGTAAGTAGTAAAGAGGTGAGTATTATAAAGAGTACTGTGCTTCTTTGTGTATCAACAGCATCAAATAGAAGTCAGTTGCTCCAGCAGCACCACTGGCTGACCTGTCACTTGTCAAGAGTGCGTGTGTGTGTGTGTGTGTGTGTGTGTGCGTGCGTGTGTGTGTGTGCACATGTGTGTACAGGTGAGTGAGCGTACTGTACGTGGGTGTTCACAGACATCTCACCATGGCAACTTTAACCTTTGTTTTTGGGCACGTCACTCTGAGACCTCTGGCATGATGGGAGTTTTATCTTCATTTATCCAGGCTGTCAGTCATGTAGTAACTATGGCAACAATTAACCGCTGCATCACAACCCTTCACCTGTCTCTTCCAACAAGAGTAAAAGATAATTCAGCTACATCCTCGGCAGCTGACCGATTTTCCGATTCAAAGATTGTTCTTTTAAAAAGAACAGGAAGAGTCTTGGCTGGACGTGACAGATGGTGATTTTTCAGCGTTTTAAAGTGCAGCGGTGTCTTGACAGCGCTGTGATACAATGGAGGCACGGCTCTCACAGATAGTTTGCCATGGTAACAGATGGTTGGCAGTTGAAGAAGCCACGGTGAGCGAGCGAGGGCGCATTTTCAGCTAGTCCCGGCTGCGAGTTTGTTAGGCACTCAGCCTCCGTTGATGTAGAGGAAGTCAACCAAGAGTGGGAGCTCCATCTGTCTCACTCCTCGTTGCTCTTTTCATCCGTCCCACTGTCCCTCGCCTCTCTCCCTCTCTCCCCCTCTCTCCCGCCAGTGGATTAAGTGTGTTTGTGTCAGTGGGATGCTAAAATAGGTGAGCGCAGCTATTCTGCATATTAGCGTGCAGCGCTAACAAGCTACGGCTGCCTCTGATGAGCTTGTTTGTGCCGCCGTTTGTTTTTTATATGAATGTAAATGGGCTGAAGCTGTGTGTGTGTGTGTGTGTGTGTGTGTGTGTTTGTGCGCCTCACACACTGTGTGAATACATATACATCATTCAGGACTAGCTTTGTACCTGAGTGTGTGTATCCTGTCCTGGTCTGATTGTTTACCATCATTGAAAGTAAATTCAAAGAGTGTGTGTGTGTGTGTGTGTGTGTGTGTGTGTGTGTGTGTGTGTAATCCCTGGGTTGTGCAATTTAGATGTAACTGTGTTCTCTAATAGATGTAAATGTGATGCATGTGTGTATCTGTGAATTCAATTTAGAGGAATGTGACTGATGGTGTTTGTGAGCATGCAATAGATGTAGCAATAAGAATGCAAATTGGATGTGTGTGTACAGTACGTGTGTGACCCTGGCAGAGGTTAACAAGAGCAGGGTGACAGTGACAGAGGAGTGTGTTCTAATGATCCCAGCTACTCCTTGGGCTTGTGCATGTGTACGAAACACATAAACCTTGATCTTCACCGCCTTTGTTCTCAGACTTTCTTTCTTTTTGCATTGTAGCTTTGTTAAAGCTATGCAGGGAAAACAACACCTTCATGTTCTTGGCCTCCACCTGAGATCGCTCTTTTTTGGACCGTCTCACATGTTGTTCAGAGAAAAGATGACAATACCAACAATGTCTTAGATGAGATCTGAAAATGCAAGAATGAGAAGTATTCTTCTGAGGACATGGCAGGACTTTTTCTCAACTTGTCTCAGGATGCAGTGGCTGGTTCTGATGTAGTACACTGGAATTCTGCTCAACTGCAACAGATCACTCACAGTGACACATGGCTGTCAGCCATATGCATTGTCACACAGGGAGGTGGCCCGGGTGCTTATCCAGGCTCCGGTCTGCAACCCCCTCCTTGCAAAAGCCCCTTAGCTGCCACCACACCTCTTCTACTCCACACTGTTTGTTTGCGAGGGATGCTGTTACAGTTTCTGATGATATTTAGTTCTTGTTTCTATGGAATTTGAATGCACTTATTGTAAGCAGGATAAAATCATCAGCTAAATGAACTGCATTATTCTGTGTTTAAGTAATAATTTCTTTGGTTTAGCTGAATTCTTTTTCTATAAAGTTGAACTTTCACTTCTTATTTGGAAGTTTGCAGAAATGAGTTTCAGTATTTTTCATCAAGGCAAAATGAGGCCGACATCTGTCTACCGCCTTCTACTGTGCAATCAAAAGAAATACTTTTGATTTAGGAAAACCTTTTGATTTTTCTTGGAAAAGTTTGAGACGTTTTCTTACTCCTTGCAGGTGTTCACTTAACTATCTGAAGTCATAGCTTTTATCAACAGCTTATTCTGAAGTTCTCATTGCTCATGATATGGACATTATATTCATTATATATTTATCTGGTAGATGTTTTTTACCTGCAATTGTCCCTCAGGAGCAATTAGGGTTTCAGTGTCAAGGACACTTTAATATGTAGACATGTAGACCAACCATAGAATTACTGGCCAACCTGCTTTAGGTGGAAATAATGAGAAATAAATGGCCAAATATTGCTGTAAATGCAGACTGAATGGTGCATCTTCACCAGACGAGACTGTATAGCTGTACAAAGAGGTAGATTACTGCTTCAGTGATTACAGAAAGGATCCGTGTATGCTTTTGTAGTATTAAACATACAGACGGAGATTGTCGTCTCCTGTGATCTTCCTCTACCATGCCCCCATCATGCAGGTCCCCTCTCTTAGCCCCCCAGTTTCAAAAGCAGCCCCCTTCCCCTCTATCTTTAGTAGTATTGTCCTTGTTTATCAGCTGTTAAAAGCCACAGTTCAGGGCTCTGCAGAGATTATTAGAGAAGCTCATTCTGTTTCATCTCTATCTGCCCCTCTATCTGTCTTTCTCTTTTATCTCCTGCTCTCTTCTTTTGTCCACCGGCTAGATTGGGTTGTTGAGAAGCAGGTAGATAAAGGGTGAAGTAGCCACCTGCGTCCCAGTCTCACACACACACACACACACACACACACACACATGTTTTTCTGATGTTTGGCAGGACTACCTGTAAGTTAATTTGTATCCCTATCTGTGTAGCCTGAAGGAAAATGCAAATGGATTTTGAAGAGCTTACACAGAAGTTGTGTGTGTGTGTGGCTGTTGATACATTAAGGCTAATGTATCAGTGTATTTATGATTGTGTGCAGTACATTATGTACATCCTCATCTTCAATATCTTTAAAGATGTCTCTGTGTGTGTTTATTTGATGGTTAGTGTGTATTTTGTTGACAGCACCATGACAAAGACAGTGGAGTTTCCAGGTGACTGGGGACCCCTGGGTATCCATGTGGTCCCCTACTGCTCCTCTCTCAGTGGACGGTAAGCAAACACCCACACAGATGCACACATATTGCGCAAATACAGCTACACACTCTCCTCCCACCTCATCCCCTCGTAATCAATCAGACATTCATAAGGAAAGGCAGATGGCAATGTTGACTCATACAAATGCATGAAAAAAGTCAAGCGTTGGCATGTAATCATATATGTGTTTACCTTCCATGAATTCATATTCTCTCTGCTCTCTGTGTGATGCAAGGACCCTGGGCCTCCACATTAAAGGCATCGAAGAAAACAGCCGCGCCAAGAGAGAGAATATCTTCCAGGAGGACGAGTGTATCGTCCAAATCAACAACACACCACTCCAGGACAAGACCTTCGCACAGTAAGTGTGCCGGAGAGTGGGGGAGCTGGAGGGTGTGTGTGTGTGTTTGTCTGCAATTAAGTTTCATGGATATGACCACCAACACAGAGAACAAGGTCTAAACAAGGAGATTCTAACGAGTGGCGTAGGAGTTCGATAGCATGTTACGAATCTGATTATCAAATCTAAATCCTCTTGAATCCCTTATTAATCCAGTTAGCTTTCAACATTTGTAAGTATTTAAGATATAAATAACTAAAACTCTATTCTATCTATTCACCTTCTGTTGGCTGAGAAGGCACAAACGCTACAGTTTGAAGTGGCGGCCAAACCCTCTCTTGTTCAGGAACTCCAGTATAACCACAGTCTGATTTGCTGGACACAGAGCAAGTGCCTCAGTGGTGGTAATGAGGGAATAGCGAGCACTGCTCAGATTTATCCTGCCAAGTCTGGATCCACAAGTCTGCTTTTCTTACCTTTAAGCCACCAAATGAATCATTGTTAATTGTTTTCTTCATTGCTAATTAATTAATCCACAATGTGTAAATACAACCTAGATTTGAAATGAGCAGCATAAGATATGAAGATAAGAGGCTGTATTTTTCTGTACCTTATTTTTCCCTCCGCTTCAGAACTATTAAATTGACAAGCTTAAAATCTCAATATGATATGCATGAAAGTTTAACTGGAACATTCTGACTCATGACATT
This sequence comes from Enoplosus armatus, assembly GCF_043641665.1. Taxonomy (NCBI): domain Eukaryota; kingdom Metazoa; phylum Chordata; class Actinopteri; order Centrarchiformes; family Enoplosidae; genus Enoplosus; species Enoplosus armatus. The sequence continues at coordinate 5,848,630 of NC_092203.1, forward strand.
GACGGGACGCAATCAGCTGGAGCATTTCATCAGAGAAGAAACACCAGTCTGTTGGCCCTTTTGAACTGCAAAAACACACAGTCCACTCATGAATGTCGAGTGGTGTTTCTTTCACTAACAAAACTGAGTACAAATTATAGCTTGTAGAGCGCATATAATCTCAACTAAAGCTAAATTTAATGTCGGCATTTTAGCAAATTACTTAGTTGCAACAGCGGTCATCATCAGCTTAAAATGAGAGGCCTGCTACGTGAATGTTTTGTACATTCATTTCAATCATGTGCTACTAAAAAATGGAGCGTAGCAATCCAGATATTTGCCGACCTGGACCGGACCCAAAACGGAACTAACTATCGAAACCAATCCTAGACATGTGTGTGTGCATTTCTTTATGTGTCAGGGATGTGATTAGGAACTAAAACAAAAGCACAAAAAGCAGAAAAATAACATTTTCTTTGTTTGTGTGTGTGTACTCCCACTCACCCTGCTACCATTGTAGCGATACCTCACCTGTCACTCAGTGTGCTTCCTCTATCAGCCAAAGACAAATCCTTCTCATTCTCTGCCTTTTCTTATCTCACCGCCACATCTACTCTCACAGAAGAGTGTAAGTGCATGTGTCTCTTTCCTTCTCAGCACACACACCTACAGCCTCGCGTCCCCATTCTTTCTCTATTTTCTCCGTCCTCTCTGTGGTGGAGCTGAATAGGTCCATTTAACTGCATCCCACTGTGTTGTCTGTGTTGCGTGAATGTTGTGCTGATAGTAGTCTATTAACGCTGCAATAGGAGCCTGCTGCAAGGTGTCCCCCATCTGATAGGGACCACAGTATCCCAAACCAGCTGGAAGAGCCACTCCGTGCTTGATCCAAGTTGAAATACAGCTCCATTAACAACGCAGTCACCCTCCTTGTTCTGTGCTCTCCAACTGTCTGTGTTAGGTTAGAGTGATCATGGCTTCAGTCAGATGTCTTTCTCTGAGTTTCTCACTCTCAGTCACATATATCAAAGACAAAAATGTGAATATTGCTAATTTCCTCAATTTCTGTCCTCAGGTCACAGGAAGTGTTCCGCCAGGCCATGAGCTCCTCCTCAGTGCGCCTGGAGGTCCTCCCCGCGGCCAGCAAGCCGCGCTATGAGAAGAGCCTGATAGGTCAGCTTTTCACTGTGGATGGCAAAGACCCCTCTGCCAAAACAAAGAGTCCGATGGTGGTCCGCGCTAAAACCGACTCCCTACCAGGACCCAAACAAGATATCAAACAGAGCACTAAACTAGAAGTGAGGCGACCAGACGCGCGTGCCAAGACCCCAGAGCCAACTGCGATAATCCCAAGACCAGTGGAGCTCCAGCCTGGGCATGGCTCCTTGGAGAGAGTCTCTCCCTCACTTCCAGCCAGGGCAGCGAGCTCCTCCCCGACACCAAGGACCCGCAGCCAGAGCCCCCTAGCCAGTAAGAGCCCTGTCATGCCCGGCCTGGCCAACCTTACCAACAGGAAGGGTGGCAAGAAATTGAAAATTGACCTGAAGAAAGGTAAATGTGCAGCTGAATTCCCACTTCATTCTCTTTTGTATCAGTAATTCCTGATTATTGGGTAAAAATTAAAGGGAACACATCAAGATTAATTTACTCCTCATGGGAAGCACCACAAGGAGGTTTAACAGGTCTGGATGCTAATTCCTCACCAGCACATGGATTTTTTTGAATTATTGATTTTCTCAGATTTCAGGCAAGGAAGCAGTCCTAGATACAGCTCTGGGCCACTGAACGCAATTTTAGTCCACACTGAAAGTAACATTCCATTGTGAGGATATTTTTCATGTTTTATCTTGCGGGATAACCTTACATACCCAGACTGAATCAGTCTGGCTTCCCAGTCGCCTTATCTCTTATCCCTCTAAAACACATCAGTGCTGGAGCACCGATATGTCGATAGCACAGTAATAGGTTTGTAGGACTGTGAATAGGCTCTGTTCTAGCAACCTGTAGTGTTATGAGGCATTGAAAGGATAGCTGTAATTGGGCTACATGCACACAGCCACACACACACACACACACACACACACTCACTACAGGTACCCAGAAGATACCCAGATGAAAGGATAGAAGAAATTGGGCTCCACACTCTCCAGCGCCAGCTCAAAGCCCCATTCACCGTTTTATTGTTAGTTTCTTTCTGTTCCCAGCACCTTTTCATCCCTCCCATTTTCTTCTCCTTTTCCCTCCATCCCTCTTTTGTTTGATTTTTTCCCCCCTGTCTCCCTTTATCCCTTTCACTTGATGCAAGATCAGAGCAGAGGATATTATGGGGTCTCTAACACCCTCTCCCTTGGCAACAGGCTCTTTCTCCCCATGATTGACAGGCGGCGAGGTTTAGGTGCGCTAATGTAGGGCAGGCAGAGGCTTAGCTTGGAGACCAGATAGCATCGCTCACCGCCTTTAGTATGCCACGCTGGCTTTGCTCTCCCTGCACACACACACATACAGACACACACACACCGAGCGTGGCACATTTCACTCATGGCTTGGGGCTTGTGAGGCCGTGAAAAAAGGGAGAGGGTGGAGGCTCTGGGCGTTGATGGCTCATGCGTGTGTGTGGCCTAAGAAACACACACACACACACACACACACACACACACACACACACACACTTGTAAATGTATACACACAGATAAACGTAGGCTCACACCCACAAGGAAAATCTTTGTGGAAATCACATTGCATCCCCAGGGAGGGAAGCTAGAGAAGGGAATAATATCTCTCCAGCTCTTCTCTCTCTCTCTCTCTCTCTCTCTCTCTCTCTCTCTCTCTCTCTCTCTCTCTCTCTCTCTCTCTCTCTCTCTCTCTCTCTCTCTCTCCCCCACCTTCCTTCCATCTCTCTTTCCCCCTCCTCCGTCCTCCCCCACCTTCCTTCCATCTTCTCCCTCTACTTCCCTTCATCAGCCACCGTTCGGCCTGCTCACACGTGAAATTAAAGGCAGAGTCTGTCTAATCCGGCTAGGAGAGAAGCCTTCTCCCGGCGGCTCAGAGGCTGAGCCAGGCAGCAAACTCCCAGAGGAAAACAGGCACTTAAACAGTAGTTAATGTGGAGGAAGATGCTAAAACCGCAGGCTGGGTTCAGTGTTCAGGAGAGGATGAGAGACGGAAAACTGTGGAGAGTGGAGAAGGATCAAGAAAGGAGAAAGGTGACAGAGTAGGATGACAAGAGGGAAAAGTCAATTAAAACAAATTTAGAAAGTCATAAAATTCATAATCAAGTCAAATCTTGCTTGCAGGGAAATTGGTGTCTCTTAATGCATGCTGTGACGCAGACCACTTTGTTCCCGCAGGCGCTGAGGGTCTGGGCTTCACCGTGGTAACCCGGGACTCCTCGGCCCACGGGCCAGGGCCAATCCTGGTGAAGAACATCCTGCCACGTGGCGCAGCAGTCAAAGATGGCCGCCTGCAACCTGGAGACCTCATCCTGGAGGTAAGGCAGACATCAGCTTGTTGAAAACCAACAGCCATGTAAAGCCTCTGAACAGGAGCAGCATCATCAGCAGTAGCAGGAGCTCTGTGGCACACCTGCTGGTGGAACTGAGTTATTGCATTTTACTGAGGAAATGTCCACATTTTAGGATGATCTTATCCAGAATTACACATCATAATAAATATACATTTCTAGATCGCATAAATAGTCCCTTTGAAAGTTGTGGTGGAGGCAGAAATCTCAAAGAATAAATCTCACACAAATCTCACATCTCAGATAAATAAAACAAATCATTATGAGTATGTGAGAAAATATGTCGTTTCTTTTGTATTTTGAGGTGAAATGATTCTCAAAACACAAAAGCATCTCTGTCTGATCTGCCACAAGTGTAGTTCGATACGTGTTAGTGGAGCACTGCCAGTGGATAATACACTTCACTTTAATCTACTCCGGTGTGTGTGTGTGTGTGTGTGTGTGTGTGTGTGTGTTTTCTCTTTTGTTGTGTGTGTGTAGGTGAACGGAGTAGACATGGCAGGCCGTAGCCAGGAGGAGCTCGTGGCCATGCTGCGCAGCACCAAGCAGGGAGAGAGTGTGTGTGTGGTGGTGGCGCGTCAGGAGGACATCTTCCTGCCTCGGGAACTGGTAAGAGAGTGTGAAGACACAAAAACACAGCATCCATGTCCTTACGCAGCCTGCTGAACCTCCACACAGTGTCCCCTCTCTCTTCTTCTTTGGTCTGTCAGTCATTTCTGCTGTCCTTGTTCAGCATTTGTCTTCCCTGGTGGTCTCTTCAACCCCCTCTCTCTTTTTTTCCCCTTCGCATTGTGTCATTTCTTCCTTTTTCTCTTTCAAAGGAGCAAACCTCTTTATGTCGATGCCCTTTTGCCTACAAACGCCACACACGGATGCACACACAGACACACCCAGAGCACGCTCCGGCCTTCCTGTCCCACTCTAGTTTGTTGACATAGCGATGTCGGAGGAAGTCACACACACAAGCCACGCCGGCCCCGCAGGAAGCGTGTGAGCGTGTCCGCGCATGTTGACACGCCGTGGGTGTTAAGTGACCGCTTACCTGCAGCGGCTGACGTGGGATCAGAGGTCAGCGCCAGTGCTGTGAAACTGACACAGTCTGACTGTGCCTCACAGGGGACGTTTTATCAATAAACACACCCTTTTAAACACATATACACACAGCCAGGTGGCCCCATGAAAGTCACCCGCTCTCTGTAAATGATGTTTTCGCTCGTGCGCTTCTCCTCTCTCCCCTCTGTCCTCTGCGGTTATTCTGAATATTCCCGTTCGTTACTTCAAAGAGCTCTGAGAAAGACGCGCAGGGCTTTGTAGTGACTGATGCATATTCACACCTTGAGTGGCTGCGCACACACTCTTCCACACAAACTCCTAAACACCTAGTCCTTGATAAAAACTTGAACACCAGTGCTCTCTCATACACACACATGCGTGCACAGACGAACACATCACACAGTCTTTAAACAGCCAAGTTACTGCTTCCGAAAATAGTTTGCCCTCATTAATGGTCCAGCAGTCTTGGCATAACAAGTGCACTTTGAAGAGCCTCTCCAGTCTTCATCTAACACTTGCTTGTATTTGTGCATTAGAGACTTAAAGAGGGAAGAGGAGGGGAGGGGGGGGGGTGGCAGAATGAGAGAGAGCTTTCACTCCTGTCTCTGTCGAGACTGTTGAAGTTGTTGGTGCCCCGTGAGATCTGGCCCTTATCTCCAGCACAGTCCTCCACCTCAAAGACGGTTTGATGTCCCCTAAGCACACACACACACAGACACACACACACACACACACACACACACACACACACACAGGCACTCTAGAGGTTTCAGCGTCATTGAATTTAGATGTGCAGACCCTCAGAAAGCAAACGATTACATAAACACACAGATGCAGAAACTGCCACAGAGAAGAAGTACATCATTAAAAGTAGCCAAATGAGCACATGCAAACACACACACACACACACACACACACACACACACACACACACACACACACACTAGGCAACAAGCACACCCAACAGAAGAAAGATGTGGCTACACGACTGCTTCTACAGTAAACACATTCCCACCTCTCCAAAATCTACACCCTGCTGCAAAATCCAAACCAAGAAGGAATCTTTCTCTGTCTTCCCTCTTTCTCCTCCCTCGCCAGTTTTAATTGCTCCACTCTTTCTCCCGCTGCTCTCAAGTAGTAAATTGTTGTGGAAATTTATGTGTAGCACTAGGAAGGAGCGCCTCGCAACGATTCGGTCGGACAAAAGATGTAATGATGATGGAGACGCATTAAGTCGACGTGGCCATCTGCCTCTCCCATCGACGGAAAATGTTTGTGTGTAGGTGTCTATCTGCATGCCTGTGTGCGTGCCTGACTTAGTGTGGGCGCTCATGAATATTTATTAATGTTTTAGGGGCTGTAATATCTTGTAAAAACTGCCTTTGTGTATCCACAGAACTATGGTGATATTTGTTAAAGATAACTATCGGATGCAGATCAGCAGTTCATTATCGCAGTTTTACATTCAGGAGCTGCTGAGATTAATTGGCTGAATTACAATTCTTTGTTTTCCTTGAGTAAGTAGGGGTTGTTTACCTACTTTATTCCTGACTGTGCCTGCAGGTGGTGCAGCAGTAAAGACCCCTGCCTCTATTCTATGGTTTAATCCTCAAAAGGCCTCTCCTGTGTCTCACCTATCCAGCGTTTCTATAAATGCTTATTACGTTTTTTGGCCCATGTACCACCTACAAAAATCTTGAAAACAGGTTAAGATGTGGTTAACACAGCTCTATTGGATAAACCTGATTACTTGGTCATAATTTTTACACACACACACACACACACACACACACACACACACACGGGTATGGGCATGACAAAGAATTCAGGGAAGGTATCAGTCACAGCCATATAGAGGGATGAAAAGAAAGATCATTACTCACAGTGGTGTGTCCAAAATAATTAAATCCAACGTCTGACTAAACCTGAAACTGACACCAAAATAAATAACTCTAAGGAAGTTGGCTCTCTCAGCTGAACAGTAGACTATTTGTAAAATTCAGACACATTTGCACTGTAAGGAAAAAGTGTGTGCTCCCACTACTGATCCCGCTCTCACAGCTTTGTTACTCCAACAAAAAATGAAAAGAAAACAACCTCTGCGGGCTACAGCATCTTATGTCACTATTAGACTTAAAAATATGCCAGTTTTGGCTTAAATCATGGCAGTTGGAAGGGGAGAAATCTCATTGTTGGTGTGTAAACAGGGCTTTTACAGAGACCCATATCCTGTTTTAGCCTCCTACTCATGTGCATGTAAAGTGATCAATGGGTTTGAGCGCTCCTGTCCCTAAAAGATCTTACAACATACAACTCCAAATTCTGCTCGTAACATTTAGCAACTGTTGCTCATTAAGAGCTATTTATTATGCGATTAGAAAAGTCAGGGCATCACCAAAGTTATTAAAATTCATCCTGAGGGGGACATGAATGTGTGTACCAAATTTCATGACGATCCATCCAAAATTAGTCTGGATATTTCAGTCGGGACCAAAGCGGTGGAACGACCGACCAGCCAACATTACCATCCCTAGAGCTCTGCAGCTAGCATGGCTAAAAATAAGTGATGAAGGAGGGAATCTACAACCACTGACGGCTACATGTGCTGCACTGATATCAGCAGAAATACTCTCAGAAATGCACAGTAATGCTTGACTGAGGGACACAGGAAGATTAGAGATCAGCTCAGTTCAACAACAGGGTTCAATGTTTTGCCAAAGGACACTTCAGCAGAGCAGCTACTTGCTGACACAGCAGTTTGAAGGCAGGTCATCTGGTTAAAAGGCTAGTTTCTGTCCTCACTGCACCACCCTGCTGCCAAACTACAAGATTTATATTCTCTGCTCCAACATTCATACTGTCTTTTTTTTTCTCCCTTGCACAAGTAAAGTCGACTTTTAGAGGAACTAGCTGAACTGCTGATTGATTAGTTTCAATAGAGAAGACATTGATGTTTCATGAGCTGCGTGTGGTTCTGTGAAAGCACTTGGCAGTGCTGGGAGGCATACTGGTCTCTTTCAGTCAAAAGACCAACTATAAAGCCTGTGAATTAGCCTCATTATTAGGATACAAAAGGACGATGATTCTCTACCCCGTCTCCTGTACTCTCACACACTCTCTAAGTAATTAAAAAGTGATAACTAATCACAGTTTCATTCCTGTCAGCGTTTCTGCGTCTCCAACGCTCAGCGCTCTCATTATTTCGCGGGGCTTCGTTTTGTTTCAGGGCGGAGATTAGAGACATGCTTTGTGATGTGGAGAGGTTTTTTTGGGCGGGTGGGTGTTTCGGCAGGAGCGTGATATGTGTGTCTGCAGCAGAATTATGAGTTTGCCAAGGACAGGATGCGGAGGTCACTCTGCACATGGTTGACCCTCAGTTGCCAGCAAGCCTAGGCCAGTTCACAGGAAAAGGGGGTCGTCAGGCAGAAAGTGACTTTGCTGTGTTGTTGTCTCCTCAGTCAGCTTGTCCTCCTGTCTGTCTTTTTTTTTATTTGTCGTCCATCCCGCTCTTCCTCTCCATCCTTTTTCTCTTTCTGTCAGTCTGTTTTAGAGCTGAAGCTTTCACTTCTTGGCTTTTCATTATTATCCTCCCTCCTCCTCCAACATCCCCGAATTATCCCTCAATCAGTCATTTTGCCTTCCTTTCTCTTCGTTGTGAGGTAAAGGTGTAAAGCGGCAAAGAGGCAGACATTAAGGCGATTAATTGGCAGCTCCATCGTCGCCGCCGAGCGCGGCGAGATCTCATCTTAATTGAATGTCGCTCTCACCGCTAATCCCACCGCTTTGAAACTCCCCATTTAGAAATCCTCAGCGACAAAAGGCTCTGTGTGTAATCGCTGTGTATCACCCCCTCCTCACCACCCACCCTGGGGTAAGAAAAAGCTCCTTTTTGTCTCCCCATTTGGGTGTTGAAGAGGGTGGTCTCTCTCCTGGCTAAAAGCTTGTTAAAGAGCCATTGCTGAGGGCTAACAGCGGAGGGAGGAGGGGTCGCAGAGCGGAGCCAAGGGGTCTCAGCCACCCTGGGGACGCAATCTGCCCCCAAGGAAAGGGCATTAAAGGGGATATTGGAGTGTGTGAGTGTGTCTGTCTGCATTTGGACCTCCACTGAGATCCTGTTGGTTGTGTAAATGGATTGAAATCAGCAGTGAGGTACAACAGATAAACATGTTCACTTTGTGCAACTTCACGTTTTCTTAACTTTCCAGTATGTTGGTTTCTTCCCAGAGCCTTCAGAGCCTGCTGCGCTCTGAGTTGGCCACCTTCACCTTGTGTGTTATTGCAGCTAGATCACAGAGGTATTTAAAACCTCCCAGGTTGCCATCTAAGTCCTCTCAAGTGTCTCTCAAGCAGGAAGTAGCGGATTGTCTTTGTAATTCCTCTGGTTTCGAGTAACAGCACTCTGAAATGCCTTGTTGATAAAAATAAGCCCTGACTGAAAGTCATGTATTATACTGAAATAGAAACTAGATTCCATGACTTTTGACGGCAGCGCTTTGCTTGATTTATCTTGTTATCGTCATATCCATAACTGAATATGAGTAGAGAATGATATGCAACCAAGGTTCCTGGTCAGACCAGAACCAGGAACATCCCGGTACACGGTCAGCACCTCAACCTATAGGCCACCAGGGTGCCCCATAGGTGTTTTATATGTTCATTCATTTATAAGGTTTCCTATGTCTATAAACCCGTCCAAACCTTAATCATAGTTGTGGAAATCAGTAATTTGAATCATTTTTGTGAAGGTTGTATATGCTTTGTACGGTACCGACAAATGATGTCGCCTTGTATCTCGTATCTGTCGGGCTCTAATTAATAGGCTCTCAGCCGTCATCTATTTTAAATCCAAAGTGAAAGCAGTGACTGGATCAGTGTGTTACAGTTCCTCAGGATTTTCTCTACTCTGATGCAGACGACCTTCCAGGTTTGGCTCTCTTACCTTTACTCGGGTTGAGAGCTCTGACTCACACGTTGGAAGTGAGTATCCCTCCCGGCTTTAAGGCTTTAACAGGCTGTTGTTTTAATTAAGCACCTAGACGAAGCGGCACAGAGCAGTGCTGACAGAGGGAGACAGAATCTAGGGGCTGGAGGATCATAGCGCGGTTGAGAGTGAGCTCCTATAGTCATGAATTTTGCAAAATTACACTGGAGGCCATGTTTGACTCCCACATCCTTCAACATTGTGGCATGATGAGAGAGGAAATGTGAACATGGATTCCTGATTCAGTGGCAGGCAAGGTGCCTGATGTAAGGCTCCCGCAATCCTGGTACGGGTACTCAGATCTTTAAAGCTGTGACAACTGGTATGGCGGATATAATGTATATGCATATTCCTTCAAAATCCACTTTGACATTTTCTTACTTCGAGTGGCTGCTGTCCTGAATTTGAATGAGCTACCTTTTAGTCTCAACCAGAGCAAAGAAGAGCAGAAAACAAAGATGTGGGAACATTTGCACACACACACCCTCTTAACCTTCCATCTCTCCTCTTTAAAGAAAAATAAGGCTTGGGAGTGAAGTGTTGTTGAGGCGCCTCCCCTCCGCAGGCCCTCTTCCCCTGGGTGACTGAACCTGGCATGTTTTTCCCGCTCTCCATTTTGCCATCCTCTAATGACAGACATTTTCCTTTTCTCTTCTGTTGCCTTTTGTCCCCCCCCCCTCATATCTTATTTTCAGAGCAATGCCGCCGCCACGGTCATTTTCTTCACATTAAATAGCAGTGGGTGAGTTGGGTGGGTGGGTGAAAGATGAAGAGAGAGACCTGTAGAAAGTAGAGATGGAACGGGAGTCTGGGGAGAAAGAGAAATTGAGAAAGAGGGAGAGGAGAGGCGGGGGAGGGAGAAACGTACAGTAAGATTGAGAGATTAGGATGAAATGTAAAGAGTGAGGAGGGGGAGTGTGAACGAGAGTAGCGGGTGTACCTCAGGGATGGGTTATTACTTTTAAATGCTCCTCTGCGCCTCCATCCTCTTCCCTCCTCCCCCCTCTTCTTTCCTCCCCCTTCCTCCCCCACTGTGCTCCAGGAGGAGGTATGAAAAGGTTATTATGTTTCCTTTAGAAATGGCTCGCTCTCCGTCTGTGCCTTTCATCTCCAAATGGAATAACCTCTCTACAGTAGCTTTCTTCTTTTTCTCACTACACCTTCATCTCTCTTTCCAGTACACAGCACCTGCTCCTCTCCTCCTTTTTTCCTTTCTCTTACTCTGTTTCTTTTTTCTTCCCCCGCAGCCTTCTTCCATCTGACTCTTTAATCCGTTTCTCTTCTCACTCCGTTTTTTTTCTTCTGGTTTCTGGTGTTGAGTATAATCAGTGTGGTGCACGTGGAGCATGCATTATCAGTCAGTGCATTAGATGTGGTGTTGCTGCCTCAATCGTCAGCGATCATACACAGCAGTTATTATGTAAAGAAGGTATTAGGTGTGTGTATGAACAGGCTTTACCTGTCTAGAATGTAGCTTTTTACATAACATTTCAAGAGAAGTCTGAACTTGGGTAAAAGTCTTAAATACTTAATACTTAATACTTCTTTTTCTGTCTGTCAGAAAGGTGAAGAGGGTGGCAGTCTGCTGTTGGAGGACGGCAGGGAGCAGCTGATGTACGAGATCCCCCTCAATGAATCGGGTTCGGCCGGCCTTGGGGTCAGCCTGAAGGGCAACAAGTCCAGAGAGACCGGAGAGGACCTGGGCATCTTCATTAAGTCCATCATCCATGGAGGGGCCGCTTACAAGGTAGAGGATCCTCATCTGCGGGGCCTTTAGCAGCCACTTTTTGGAGGCCTCCTGCATCCCTCTGTGTAAAAAAACAAACAAAAAATGTAGATAAAATATGTCACAACCTGTTTAAAAGGAGAAAAATATACATGGTATGGCCCTTTAATGCAAAAATGCCACAGCAGTTACTGCTTGACACCAAAGATGAAATGGTGTCCTTAAAATCTGTAAAAATACATCAAACATGACGAACATGAAACATTGCAGGAGCATTTTGAGAGCCACACTGAGTTTCTTCTGACTTTATCTAATCAGGGGTTCTTTGAATTATTGTTTTATCCAGAGCCACCACTCCAACCAGGACCTGTTTTTGTGTTTGAAGCTTAGGAGTGTTTTTGATCTTTTTGTTTTTCTTCTTTTTCCCCACCTCATTGTATTTGTCCGCACTCTTTCCCCTTCTCTATGATGTCTTTCTCCTTTGTTTCCTCTCATCTCCTCTTCCTTTGCGCTTCTCGCCTCTTCATCTCATTTCCTGTCTTTCTCCGAGGCCACAACCCCTCCCTCTGCTCGCCTCCCCTAGACCTTTTGACTCCCATTGACCCCGAGTGGCCTCGTCACGTCAGCGCTGCAGCCGCCTTATCTATATCACTCAGTGCTCACTTCAAGTTGTGAGTGCATCTGGAAAAGAGAAACATCCCGTTTCAGCACTTTGGAGATTCCTCCACTTGGCCTCAATATCTGCCCCCCCCTCACATGTCACAACTCCGCGCGCTCCTCGTCGCTGCTCCCAGATCTGCGCTGCGCGATGAGGAGGCACAGAGATGAGTGTGGCGTTGCAGATAAACGGCTGGTTTGGGATCGGCGCGGCCAGACAGCGGCTCCCCGAAGTGCCTTCAGAAGTAGTTTTCCGACAGCTGCCGACGCGGATAGCGCTCCGACAGAATGGCCTCGTAAGATCTCCGGCTGGCTGCGAAACAGGTTTCTGGGACAAGATACCACATAACAGGAAGAAAGACATGAAGGAGGAGAGACGGACAGTAGCGAGGGAGGGAGGAAGCCCATTGAAAGAAGACAGCGAGTGAACGAGTGCGAGAAGGGAGGGAATCTAAGAGGGAAGAAATGAGCGGTATCGAACAATAGAGAAATGTAAAGAGGCGGAATAAGAGGAGAAAAAGAAGATTGAAAAGTGGAGACACTCAGCAGGAACACAATACATAAGGGGGTGTGTGTGTCTGTGTGTGTCTGTGTGTGTGTCTCCTCTTCAATGTTGATGCATGCTAATGAAAAGCAGCTAAGGGGCCTGATGAGACTTTTGCAGTGCCAGACCAGTACAGAGGAGGGAACCCGGGCGTCCCCTGAGTCTGACACACACACACACACACACACACATGAACACACGCAGACACATCACACACACAATCACACAGCAGGGCAAAAAAAAAAGAGGGAGGAGACGAGGAAGAGTCATGGAGAGATCTAACCTATTTCCATTAAAGAGTTTTGGCTGCTGTCGCGGCCCGGGGCCTCAATTATATCAAAAAAATCTTCTTTGACTTTATCCCTGATCCTGTCATACGATCATTTCAAAGAGGACGCCAAAGAAAACAAATTAAAATTACATGTAGCATGCTGCCGCTGCTTACATGGAGAATGAAGATATTAATAGGCAATATCACAGACACCCGCTGATTTCGGCACAAGCATCAATTTTTGATGAAATCCCTGGATTTGATGCGGGCGTGTGTGTGTGTGTGTGTGTCTGTGTCTGTGTGTGTGCGCATGCTTGTGTGGTGCCATCCCAGTCTGCATTTGGGGTCAGCCCGGGCGGTGCCTTGTTAATGAGATGGGGTCAAAGGGCAGGGCTGACCATAATGGGCCGATCATGACACACACACACACACACACACACACACACACACACACACACACACACACACACACACAAAGAGTCTTTAGTGTGTTTGTGTGTCTCAAAGTATCTTCATCTTTATTGTCCTTTTTTTTTTTGCTCTCTGCATTGCTTTCCTCATTTAACCCCCCCCCTTCTCTCTCTCTCTTTAACTCTCTCTCTTTAAATCTCTCTCTCTCTTTCTCTCTCTCTCTTCCTCACTCATCTTCTCTCTCTCCCTCTCTCTCTCTCTCTCTCCCTCCCTCCAGGGCACTATTCTGTGTTGCCTCTATGAGAGGCTGCTATTTAAAACACTTAGAAGTGATTTAGTGCCCACAGAGGCTATTCCATTAGCTGCTCTATGTATTTATCATGGCTCTCCCACTCAGTAGATTGCTAACTCCACAATTTTCTTGCCTTCCCCCTTCTTCCATTTTCTACTCTACTTTCTCTCTCTCTCTCTCGCGCACACACACACACACACACACACACACACACACACACACACACACACACACACACACACTCATTTCACACCTCTCCCAATTTCTGTTCTTCTTTATTCTCCTCTCTTAAAACTTTATTAGTGACCAGCCATGTGTTTTTTTTATGTAAGATTTGCGCTCTGTTCTCTCTTTAATATAATTATATAATTAATAATTATAATTATTAATATTATTTTTTATACACTATCACAAGTGATGTGAAAAAAAAGAAGTTCTTCAAAATATTGTTTTTGCTGCATTTCCCGTGCAACTAGTTTAGATCAAATTTAATTGAAATGTTGCCTTTATTTTGAAAATCTCATCAGTTTGGTACTTCTACCAGTAACTCATAGTTGTAGCAAATTCTCCTCATGCTGACTTTAGGTGGTTTGTTCTTTAATTGAAATAACGTCACGGCCATCCTCTCCCAACAGGACGGTCGCTTGAGCGTAAACGACCAGATGATCGCAGTAAACGGTGAGTCGCTGCTCGGACGCTCCAACCACGCTGCCATGGAGACGCTGAGACGTTCCATGTCGTCAGAGGGAAACACTAGGGGCACCATCCAGCTCGTAGTGCTCCGACCGCCCGGACAGGTACAGCAGATATAACCTACTTTAAACATTTGTGGAATATCATGGATTTCTGAGTGGTGTATTCCCTGCAGGCAAAGTTGTATGTGTGTATTAGTGTATTTTACAACATGTCTTACATTTTGTTGGAGGATTTCAAGCTCGCTGAATTGGAAATCAGACTCTTGCTATTTGTAAAAACAACATTAACATAAGGGAATGACATTTTGAGGTCATGGAAGTGTTCAAGCATCATTTTGGAAAGTCTGGGAAAAGGCAGGGAGGTTTACAGTACATCAGTGTGTTGGCAGGAACCATGGCAGCTATATCTTCTTACAGTTCTGCAGAAATCAATTGAAATAGTAAAATAGTACCTTGTTAATAACATCAAAATGCAATGTTCAAATTCAAAGTGCAGCAAAGTGTCGTCTTAACTTGAGAAATCTTCCCTGTTAATATGAAATATTTCTGTTATTTACTCCAGTTCCCTCCTTTTGAAGGAGGATATTCGGTGAATATCGGCCGCATGTTAAAAATTTTAGATTCCCCGAGTTTGGTTAGAGGAATTTGGTTACATGAAACATTTAAAGATGCTCATGCATTATGAAATCTTTTGCACAGCCTGGTATGTTCAAAGATCATTCATAAGTAGCTGCCAGAGTTTTGACAGAAAAATCAATGACACACATCATCCACATTAGGATCATTTCTCTCCCCCATTATGATAATTCAAGGCTCACAGTAAAGATGCTCTACTGGACACACTGTAAGCAGATGACCTACATGCGTGTCGGCAATATGAAATCAGGGTGAAGCACTTTATCATCTCTCTACAAACCTAATTTAGCTGATTTTAGAGTGATATAGATGGTGTTGCTTTTTTTCTTTTCCCAGTATTCAAAGACACCTCAGTCCGTTTACCCAGTTCATGCCTCAATGTAAACACAGCTGGATAAGAATAATGAAAACATTGAAATAAAGGCTCCCTTTGTAACAGTGACTGTCATGCTGGATGAGTGTTAAGTTTTATTCTCTGTCAGTTTTCCTGGATGAGTAGGAGATTTTACAGTTTTATGATTAAGTTCTTTATCATGGAGAAGCGGTTAACAGTTCTGTTTCTTATTCCAGAGCCCTTTGATAAGTCATGTGGCTGTTAACTGACACAAGAATGGCTGTTGTAAAGGAAGACAACACTCAGGAAACAACAGAACAGTCTTATATCCAAGACAGTTTATTTGTTTCTTTTCCTTTTTCTCCAAAATCTTTTTCTACAGATGGGCAGTGCCAACCCTGCACCAAGCTCGGCTACAAATGGGTCCGCCACCCATCAATCGAACACCCAAACTGGCTCCAGCAATCAGGTACGAGCGGGTGACGCCTTCCACCAGCAGCAGCCGCCCCCGCCTCGCCGCTCCTCGTCCCTCCTCCCCACACTGAGGAGGCGAGCGTCAGAGCCACTGCCCCACAGCCACAGGCAGCGTTACACACAGAGGCCAGGGGAGACGCACACCAGATACACTTATGGTTTCAGCCAAAGGGAGAGGTGTAGCGGTTACGCATTCGGCTTCACACAAAGGAATATTGAGTACAGTGATGATGAGGCGGGGTATGCTCAAAATGATGTATACAGGCCAGCTACGAGGTACGAGTTTGGTTTTGTCCCTCACAGCCAGACACTGACCGGCTTCAACAGACCCACAGAGGGAAACTTTAACAGGGAAAGCTATGATTATGGATACACACATGGACACGCACGTAGCCGACCGCTTGCAGACATGCAGCGCCACGCTGCGCTCGATAACACACACCGTCACACATTCAATGACGCTCAGGGCAACACACGTGGCCGCAAGTCCAGGCACGCATGCAGCCGCACACTGGACGCCATCCAGGGTAGCAGTTACACTGAAAACATCAGAGCGATGGCAGGGCAGATGTACGGAGACCCCCCCACACACAGCAGGATACCCACCCCCAGTCTGAACAGAAACACACACAGGTCTGCAGACAGATACTTAGACACACACTCGCACAACTACGCGCACAACCAGGCTCTCACCAGACACCACCACCTCCGGTTCTCTGGTGGACTCTGACACAGTATGTGTGTGTGCATGTGTGTGTGTGAGAGTGTACATGCAGGCTACAATGCAAAAGGGGTGCAAGTGACATCTGGGCGTCGAACAAGAACGTCGAATAAGAACATTATTGAGCTCTTGCAGGTGGTTCAAAGAGCGCATTTGTAATCATAAAATAGAAAAATGAGGAAAAACCAAAAGACTCAATTAAATTAATGCACAAAGTAATTTATGCACTTAATATATAAAAATGCTTAAGAATTAAATCCCTGTAAAATCATGAATGGTTCCTATGTTATATTTTTAATGAAATTATGAAGAAAATGTCACTTTTTCCTCTTTAGCACCAAATCCTTGATGTGTAAATACAGTAAGTTTTTAGTGATCAATGATGTGGAAGCATATTAATTTGGTTGAAAGCTTTTCCCTTCGCCAACACCACTAACTGTCACAGCATTAACGTTCAGCTCTCTTTAAAATATTACCCATAAACTCAGCGAAATACTAAATTCTTCACTGTGTACAGCCTCTTTTCTGTCACATTGGTTTTAACTCACTAAACTTAGTTGCAACTCTGATTATATTTTCATAGTTTCTCTTCAAACAACTGGCTTGTCTGTAAAGTCTTAATCTACTCTTTCCTGTTTTGTCTTTTTGTATAAAGTTTTATATTAACTTTTCCTTTTTATTTTCCATTTATTTTTTTAAGGGAATGTACTCTTGCTTTTCTGTCTCACCTGCCTGTTTCTCCTCTGTTAAATAAAGCTAATCTGAAGCCTCCTGCATGCCTGTCTGTTTGTTTCTGTGTTGGGTTTTCAGCAGCTGCCTTCTCCTTTGCTCCTCTCCCTTTGTATTAAATGATGTTTGGGTCCCTGTTCCCTCTGTTTTGGCCTTCTGTGCACTCTTCTTTTTTTCTGCATTTTCTTTATCCTTTGTCACTCACTCCAAGTAGAAACCAGGATGTTTCATAAGGAAACATTAAGTTAAGTCACAAGTCATTCTTTGAACCTAAATGTTCCAAATTTGTAAATGAATACTCACACCAAGAGTCACACATTCACTGCCATATAGGGTATAATGAACACATTTCAGGAACACCTAATGAAACCTGACACAAGAGAAGAGTAAGTATTCATGAATGCTCCACGTAGCTGTGAACACACTCCTTTTCAGATGTGATAAATGTGATAAAAATCAGACTGCATGGAATGTGTTAACCTTTGCTTATTTTTACCTCGTTCTCTTTTGTGTGTTATAGTGCTGTTGTTAAAAAAAACAGTTTGCATAAATGTCCCCCCAAAAAAATTTATTCCCTGGTGGTAAATGTGTGAGCAACATTAGAATCACAAAGTCACACAAGAACGCTTGAAAAGCCGCACAAATTCCCGGATGGACAGACTGATGAAGATATCAAGCACGACAGATGGTGAAAAATTGCTGTTTTTTTTAGTTAAGTCTGTCTGTTCAGCTCCATGTTGAACCATGACTGATTACTTCAAAAGCTTATAAAGATGTTTCACGCAGTTAAAGCAGATGCGTAGGGATAATGTGTGTGTGAGGGAGGGTTAGTGGGTTGACTACCATTGACCTGCCCATTGTGGCATTTACATCTCATCTACACCATACTCCCATCAGTGTGCATGTGTGTGTGTTAGTCATGCAAGCCTGCGGATAAATGCTATCAAACCCAGTTCAAAGTTCAGTATATATCTGCACAGTCCTTCTCCTGTCGTCACTAAACAGCCAGTCTGGTGACATCGTGGGGCAGCGTGGTAAAACAAACGCTCCCTAAAGCAAAACTCCCTGAGCCCCTCAGCGTCCCTCCTCTCTTTCACTGTCTCTGTCTGGAGCTCGTTTTCCATTAGGAGATCCATCATGTCAGTCGTTTTCCATCAAAGTATTTTTTATCCATGCTAGAGGTGTGGCTGTCGGGATGTCAGTCAGTTTGTCTGCTAATTAGCAAATGCTAGAATGCTAACATACTAAACTGATGGTAAACACGCTAAACATTATACATGCTAAACATGTGTCATTGTGAGCATGTTAGCATGCTGAAGTTAGCATTTCGCAGCCTCACAGAGCGTATTGCCAGGCCGTAGACTCTTAGTCTTGTGTAGAAATGACATAATGCTGCTCCCATGCTGATTGGTGTATTTAGATATTGGTTTGTTAATGTCAACCGATATCAACCAATCCTTGAAAGAAAGATTTCTTAAATCAGATAGACAGGATTTTCTTTTCTTTTTGCAGACAAGAAGCCTTTTCATTCGCTTGTACAGGGGATCGAAAGTCACATCTTAATTTTGGCAAACGTTTTAAAAACATTTTCACAGACTTTGCTGAGATGACAGCTTGTCTCTCTCTGTCTTCATTTTCTCACTCTTGGTCATACTGGAAGATTTTTGACTGCAACAAATAACATCCCTCATAATACAGCAGAAAGATCAATAGTTAAACTATGGGAGACTCATGCACAGCAAAGAGATATACATGATATTAGAAACAGACGTTGAAAAAAACAACAACAATTTTCTGTTTCCTTTCTTTTGCTCTCCATCCCGAGCTGAGTGATATGTGGGTGGGAAGGGTGACACAGTAGGGTGAGGCAGGGCTAAGCCTCTCAGAAGCCTATTGTATGCAGCTGTAGGTTGGGGCTGGCTGGATAGATGGACCCCCCCACCCCCCCCGTTCACGTATTGTTGTGGGATTAAGATATCTGACTGCCTGTCTGACTGCTTCAAAAGCCTGGGGCGAGTCGTCAGTTTGTGGAGGCTGAGGGATGCATGGATGCATGGATGGATGGAGGGATGGATGGATGGATGGATGGATGGATGGATGGATGGATGGAGGGAGGGCTATGCTGTGATTCATGTGTCACTGGCACATGCAGAAGAGCTGTCAGAACTTTGTGTGCAAATGCATCCGACGCACATATATGAGCTCAAAGTGATTGACAGCCATGATGTAGTGACATATTAACATGTATGGTAGCTACTAATGATACCCCAGGGACTCCATGACATTGTGAATACACCCCACCCAAAGCTTTGATATGACGAAGATATTGGAACACCTTTCATTATTGTACACTGTGTCTAAGGATGATTTTTTTGTCATGCTTAAATAAGTGTATGTGTGTCTGTTTTTGCTCATTGTGTGTGTGTGTGTGTGTGTGTGTGTGTGTGTGTGTGTGTGTGTGTGTGTGTGTGTGTGTGTGTGTGTGTGTGTGTGTGTGTGTGTGTGTGTGTGTGTGTGTGTGTGACAGCTGTAGCTCCCATCGCTTTGACCAGAAAAGGCTTCTTTCATCCTCCACCAGCACCGGCACCAACACTCCTAGTCCCTATCTCCATCTGTGGGGTGGGGGTCCTTTGTAGTGCTGGATGGCAGTTCGATAACATGTCTGTCAGTGCTCTGAGGATTATCTTAATTACTGTGTTTCCAATTGTGCACATGAAGAGAATCACCATTTTTTTGAACAGTGTTGAAACCAGTTTTCAAAAGGACTGCCAAAGGCGTATCAATATATTTATATATATATATATATATATATATACATCCTTTCCTTGTAATCATTTTATTCATGTAACACACATTCCACTATAAGAAATCTTCTTCTTTCTTGACGAAAGATTTCATATCTTAAAATTGTCAACTTCCTCTAACGAAGGTAAAAAACCCAAGATATTCAGGTACAGTGCTGTATGTACAATGGCTGACTTGAGACCTTGTTCCTCCTATAAGAGCATTCTCCTACTAAATGTCTGGCTGTCATTAAGTGAAAGGAACTTTTTTGTCCGAATGGATGACAAATTTCTCTCTCAATTATGATCAACTTGACTATTTTGTGGTATTTTATTCATCACCCATGTCTATTCAAAATCCTCAGAGGATTGTTCTAAATCTGCTCCTGTTTCCTCAAAGCTCTGTTCCCGTATCACCATCTGAGGTGAATCATAATTGATTGGATGCGAGATGTGACTATAATACTACAAATTTAATGTAAAATCCTCCTTTTTTGTAGAGTAGACGTATGTTGCACTAAACTGCAATTGCTCTCTCCCCAAGAAAAGTCAAGATTGACTTTTTTTGCTTTCATCAGACGTGAATCTACCTGTAATATTAATGCAGAACAGATCCAGGATACATAATGAAAATCTTTGATAGTGGCTAATACAGTACTGTAGATAAGACAGTTTTCCGTTGATGTGTAGCAGCCACACATCAACTATTTCCCCTGAAATATTGCGATACAAGACGCCCTTCCCTTTGAAGTCCACTTGCAGTCTCGACGGTTAATTCTTATAGTCAGTTGTTTCTTTGTGACACCAGAGAAGATGAATAAACACATGTGATGCATTAAAGTGCAGCATGACTTGCTGTGAGTCCCCTGAATTCGATTTCCCTCCGTGGGTCCATGTCGTGCTGATGATACAGAATGACAAGGACCAAAAATGTCCAATGAATGAGTTCCTTGTCACTCCACATGACTTATGTTCACAGCTCTAAAGCCAGTGTGAACACAACAAGTAGGAAACAACTTGCCTAATATGCCAGAAAAGTGCAGTGGACAAAATTGGCTGATATGTGATAAACAAAAGAAATAAAAAGACATTAGTCCAATCCCGCTGGGTAATAAAATAAATATCTTCTGATGCATGAGGCAACATCATCAATTTTTCATAAATGACATTTTTGGCTTGGATTCGTCCCAGATCTTTGCATATGAGCCCTTAATAACCATTTTCATGTTCTCTCTTCTTTGTTGACAGGAGCCTTGGGGCCACAATGCATACCAGGGGCCCTCAGGACCCTCTAGACATCCAAACACAGAGCCCACCATGAACGGGGCAAGTCACGCTCCGATGGCGACCAACAACTACGCATACAGCAACTCTGGAAGCGGTGAGCACACACACGACAAATCACTATTTGTCCATTTGAACCGTCAGATAGTCAACATTAGGGTTGATTAGGGTTGGAGTGTTTATGTGCTCCTGTTATCTGCGACTGAGTGTGTACACAGTGTGTTTGTGCTTATATACGTGTGTGTTTGCCATCACTGCACAGCATGACACCCAGCCAAGGCTCCTGATGTTGTTGTGGGGCTCTTTTTCATGCCATTGTAGCAGCATCTTATAGCACTGCATTACCAAATTGTCCAAGCTCCGTCTTTATATCTCTTTTCACTCTCTGCCCTGCATATTTATAGCGGGAGAAAGGGAAGTCATTAACTATGTTTTTCCAAACGCGACGCTTGCTTTTCATGTGCAGAAGATCTGACCTTGGAATCATTACGCTGATGAAACGGCTTCTAAGTGAGCCAGATTAGCATACAGGGTATTGTGCGGCATGTGTGCTGTCGTGTTAAAAAAGACTAACAAACTGTTTTAAATTCATTCTTTATCTCTCTTCTTTGTCTCCCCCTCCCTCACCCCCTGGGATGCTGGAGATGCTTTTCTCGCTGAGACTCTGTCAGCTCTCCATCAGACTGGAGTGGCAGTACAGTTACACATATTTTGTGTGTGTGTTTGGGGGGGTTCAACAAAAAGGCTTTACAGTGGGGAAAAGATGCGCTCCCGGGGTTTACAGTTTATGGAAATGTTGTCTGAAGAGTTGCAAGGAAGTTGGAACGCAGCTTTTGTATGGAAATGATTATTTTGTGTGTGTTTTGCTTGAATGTGGATTGTGTGTTTTGTGTGTGTGTTTTTTTAATGTAAAGCGAATGCTTTCGAAATGTCTGACCTTGCTAAGCTCTGTATTGACAGTATTGATCCTCACATGAAGGACACACTGGTTTTCATTATGTCTAGTGTTTAAATATCCCTCTTTATGCAGCGTCTTGTCACAACTGATTACTGTAGATAATGAACAATATCTAGAAATATAAAACATTTAAGACCGGATATCAAAGTGTACACATGTGTTCAGTATTCATGTCCCTTTTATTGCCTTAAGGACTGACAATAGAGTCAGTGCAGGAAGCTTTACTTTTGATATTGTAGCCAGCAAAATCAAGGTAAAAGCTAAAAAAACAAAATAAAAAAAATGAAAATGTGTTAAAATTAACAAAAAAGTAAACACCTTGTCTGTGTTCCAAGTTTTCTTTGATTCCACACTGATGAACAAAATCCGTGTTTTTCTTGCCCGCTGGATTGTTGTGTTTCTCCTCAGCTCCGTATCCTGCTGCGACCGCCAATGGCAGCTACGGTCACTACGGCAACAGCGATGAGGAGTTGGAGGATGGCTTCCCCCCGCCACCCTCCCCCGGCGCTGTGGAGGAAATGAATAGAGACTTGCCACTGACTCCCCCACGCCACAGGTACCCAGACATAACACACACACACACAGAATACAGTACACTGCACCATCAGCTCTCTATGAAACTACACACAGGGCCAGAGTTATTATATTCTAATTACACTCTTAATATGGGCCGCTGTGTTATGAGATAAAGAAGAGCCATTACACTAAATATTACAACTCACATATGCATTATTTAGACTATATAGGCTCTAATTGCAATAGCCTATTTGCATTATGCATAAGTAATTATGGTGATAGCATAATAGAATAAATTCTGTAGGAGTTTGAAGGCTTAGAAAGAGCTATGATACTCCCTGTTAGCATCCTGCTGCACAGCCTGCTATCAACAGCAGCACTCTACACAACAGTGTTTTCTGTTTTTAAACCTTTTTTAACTTCACTTCCAAACAGTTGATTTCATGAGGTTTTAAACATACAGTGTCATCAGTGGGGGTGGGGGGGGGGGGGGTAAAAACGTCTGAAAAATAATCTGAAAACCCTGTGACGGAGACTGTGTTGTTTAGGTAGTACTACTACACTGGCCTCTTTAGTGTGGCAACTTGGCTCTGAAGAATCCTCATCCCCAGTGTAACAGCATCATATGAACTGTAAAACACACCCCATTCAGTTAGTGTGGTCACTGAATGAGTTGTTTACATAAAAGTAAGGGTGTCTTTTGCAAGATTCTGTCAACAGTCTTCTGTTTGAAAATCTGCAGTGTGTGTGTGTGTGTGTGTGTGTGTGTGTGTGTGTGTGTGTGTGTGTGTGTGTGTGTGTAGTACTATCTCATGTGGTCAGAATCTGGCATCAATATACTTGTTTCCCTGTAAGTTTAATGGAGACAGTTCATGCTATTGTTGTACTGAATCATGCCATCTGGAGTGGAGGAAATGATCTGATGTCTGTTCATTTACTCTTCCTTGTTTGGTGGATGTAACCAACAGGTCACTGGCTGCACCGGTTCAAGAGTCAATATTGATCAATTGATTTATAGATGCTAAGTGATTGTGACTGTTGTTTTGCAGCGAGTTTCAGAAGCCCCCCCACATAGCTGCAGATTTCTATGCAGACAGCCAACTGGCCAATGACGTGAACAACACACCTCGCAACAGAGCGTCCAAGAGCATGGACCTTGGTGAGTGCGCGCACACACACACACACACACACACACACACATACACACCCTTCATCAATGAAGGAAGCAGTTATTTTCACCAGTATACGATTGAGTGTATGTTGTCTCAACCTTCACAAACCAGCCCAACATACGAGTCTAATTATGGACCCAGACTACACACACACACACACACACGCAACCACAACAGCGATCACATGCTTCTTATCAGTACACTTCTTTGTTGTGATACGTAGCCCTCCCCTATTATCCCCGGCCCGAGGGGATTTGACCCCCTGAACTCATAAACCCAGGGGCTTTCCAACAAACTGGATGAACACGTCGTCTGGTGTGTGTCTGTGTGTGTCCTTTCCATTTGTGTGTGAATGAAAGGCGTGAGGTTTCCAGTCTCATGGCTTGCTCTGTGTGTGTGTGGTAGGCAAGAAAGAAGGGGCTTATTTCCTCGTATTAACCCCTGATGACCCCTCCTCTCCTCTTTTTCTGTCTCTCTCTCCAATCTTTCATCTTTCTTTATCTCTTTTCTCTTTTTGATACTTTTCTTCAATTTTCTTGTCACCCCTGGCTATTGGGACATGGTCAGTGCTCTCTTTTTATTTCTATTTCCCAGCATTCCCTCCATCTTTGTTTATTTCTTTATTTTTTCCTTTCTGCACTTTTCTTTCTCAACTGAAAGCCGATGAGTTCATTGCTCTTGCTCTCCTCCATCTATCTCTCTTTTTTCTCGGCCGCTCTCTGATTTCCAATCGCGGTTCATTAGGTTCAGTGGATTGGCTTTCTTCCTGCAGCACACGCCTCTGCCACCCAAGCTGATTGGCTTTCATTATGGACAAGGGTGGTCTGCACACGCGGCCGCGCACACACAAACACACGCTCTCTCTGCTCTATCCCACTGAGGACCCACTCCAATACCCGCCGCTATCTGTCTCCCCTCTCTGGCTTCTATCTCCATCTCTGGCCATCCCCCATTTCAATCTGTTTTTTTCTTCTTTTTTTGTGTTGTCTCTCTGCTTCTATTCATCTCTCCAAAGTGCTCCTGGGCTGAAACAAGGTAGTTAGCAGAGCTCTGTGTGTGTGTGTATGTGAGTGTGTACATGTGTAAAGATGGCAGCAGCTCTGAACACATACAGGACCTCAGATGCTGACCCTGTCTGCACATTTTGTATTTAAAGAGCCAAATGCCCCCCCCCCATGAGAGTTTCCCACATGTCAGTCTGTGCGGTCACATGTACGCAAGCTTTAGCCGCACCACAGGGCAGATTAGCTTTTATTAAACACCACTTGACAGATAGAGGTGAGCTTCTTTTATTGACCCTGGATGCCTTAGCAAATAGTCTGTTGACTCAGAGCTTCCACTGACACAGAGAAATCCTGACACACACCGCCCGCCTGCGCCGTGATGAATAGTCGAGTCACTGCTGCTATAGCTGTGCTGAATTTTCTCACCAAAGTGATGTGGATCCTAGAATGATGAATCAGTTTTGTCTGCTGTTCCACAAGTGCCTCAAAGCACCAGAAGATGGGTTTTCACTCTCATTTGCATTCTTTTGCAACTATAACTATTTATAAAAATAAAACACTGTCATGGATAACTTATTCAAGAAAATCTGACAGTAAGTCTGCAAGTAGAGTTTCAGTTTCAGTTTCTGAGCGAGCAATAATGGAAACTAATGCATTTATTAGTCTAAAAAGCTGTGGTCTGCTTTGGAAAATAGTCTGTAGGGATTGGCTTTAAGATGCTCAAAGTGCATTGAAACATCAGACCTTTTAGGGGATTTGTAGCCTATGGACTCCACTTTAGTGTATAGTTACTCAGGCTGAATTAAATAAATTCAACTGACAGAGAACTTTATAAAACTTAAGTGGAGTCATTGAATATAAGGAAGCAGCCCTACCTGGCATCCACTGGAACTTCATGCCATTCACACTCTGACCCTTCCTCACCTTGAAAACGCTGCTTCTAATGCGTCGTTCTGTCGAGTTTCACCACTTCTCATTTGATTTGGCGACACCCGAGGTTACCGTGGTGACAGCAAACACTTGTTGAGCAGTTACTTCAGTCTGTCGCCTGAAACTTCTTCATCTGACAGCTAACCATGGCTGCTCCATCTTGTTCCATTACTCCCTGATCCACTGTCCAAAAAATACAGCGTAGTGCTAACCAATGCGACAAATGCATTGTGTTTCCTGTGGCTTCTTCACAATAAAAGCCACCCTGTTTTTTTTCGCCAGTTGATTGGTTGATTGTTGTTAATGTGAAGCAGCCATTTGCATTAGCAGTAACTTAATACAGCTCTGATACAGACTCCGCTAAACTACTATATGGAGAGATAATTACTGAATGTAAATGCAATGAAGGGCTATTGCAGAAACATTTCTGACCACAAATAGTTTCAAAAATGGGGTTTGATTTCATAAAGATCTCAAGGAAATTACTCAAATTATAACTTCAAGTGGTGTCTGAAATATCAAGCCTCGCATGAACGAAGGAACTAAGAAAATAATGGAAAAAAGTAACGAAGGGGCCATCAAAGTTTGACTTTTCCTTGGACAAATAGGTATTTTATTAGACGTCATTATGCCAGGTTTTAAACAATCCGCTCAGTGTGTCAGAAGTATTCTGTGTGCAATAGACGTACAGTATGGATCCATAAAAGAGCAAATGGGGACCATAGTCCAGGCTTTCATACTGTCAGAGGCCAAGAGGTCAAATGTGGATGTGAAGCAAAACCCATGAAAACAGATCCAACAGTTCCAGCGCGCACACACACACAAACACACACACACACACACACACACACACACACACACACACACAGCTCGACTGACTCTCTGTCTCATTATCTCTCTGTCTCTCTCCCAGTTGTTGGCTGTGTCGGTTTCACCACATCTCTCTACCTCTCTTCATCCATCTCTCTCTGTCTCTGAATCCCACTTTTTTCCCTCACCCTGTCTTCCCTTTACCTCAACTTTCTTGCAACTTTTCGTCTTGTTTTTGATGCTCCCTGTCTGTCTGTCTCTTACACTTAGTCCTACACGTTCTCTCCTTCAGGTGCTCCTCCTCTCTTTCTTTGTCAGTTTTTTATTTTCTCGTTCTAACCTGCAGCTATCCTGCCCTACCTCACTTCCAAATACATGATATGCTTAACAATATACAGTGATACCATGCTTCTGCAGATCTGTATAAATACACTGTCATTATGTAGTTATAACATACATATATAACACAATAAGGTAGCTGACTGGAGGTTAAAAGAGGGTTTGTACATTTTTAGTATTCCACTGTGGCAGGAGGACACACATTCTGGCTGCTGGCCATGCAGACTTTTATCTTTATTCCACAGAAAAGGAAGCTTTTCATTATCTAGCGGGGTCATGTAGCCTGGAAAAGTTTTTTTTCCGAACTTTGAAAGTATTGAGTTTAAAATGTATTTTATCTGGCACATGTGCACAAGAAAGGTATTTCTATTTATATGTCTTGGTTGGCTACAGATGTTTCTTTGCAGGGTTTTATGAAGCGACCTCCTTTGATTTCAGGTTTGCTCTCACTGATTGAGTTTCTTTTTAAAACCTCAGTTTTTCTGACACACCCTATCACCCTGCATCTGTCCCTTCTTGCTCCGTTTCCCCACTGTGTTTCACTTTTTTGTCTCCTCTCTTCCTCTGTCCCTTCAATATTCTCCCTTTCTCTCATTTTCTCTCTCCCTCACCCATCTGTCCGCCGGGAAAATTGACCTCATAAAAAATGAAAAGGATTATTTAAGAGAAATAGCAGCGTAATGAAAACCTATTATTGTATCCCATGGCGCCCCGCCTGTGGTGGCTGCTGCTGGCCGACCGCAATCCTGTTTAGTTAGATTAGGTGGTGGTGGTGGTGGTTGTGGGGGGGTGTTGTTGGGGCTTTCTTCATGTTTTCTTTCACCTCCCTTTATTATTTCCCTCATTGTCTCACCTCTATCTGTTCTCATTTTCTCTCACAATCACAATATCTCTCTTTCTTCTGGTTTTCTTATATTTCTGCTTCTTTTTCATTTCCTCTTTCATTCTGTCTCATTTTGTCCCACACTCGTCCTCCTCTGTCTTATACTTCTGCAGCATGTGCCAGCACCAGCAGATACCATAATAACCATTTACAAAGCTGCTGTATTTCAGTTTGTGTGGCACGTCATAATACGAGCTATTTACTGTGTGTTCCAGTGGCTGACGAGAGCAACATGGGATCACTGGTCGGCCAGAGAAATGGTAAGAGTTTGATATAATCACACATGCATACTCGCAAACAAAAAACACTCCCTTTTCTCCTTTCCTCTCCTTTATTGTCTCCCTCAGTGTAACAGTTAAGTCCATCCACACACAAGAATAAATTAACCTGCTGTGTGAAGATTCTCATTTTCTCTGTTTTATTCTTATCTATTCTCAGACATTTCTTTATTCCTCACTCTCCTTTGCCCCTCCCGCCCCTCCCCTCCCCCGGCTGACAAAGTTGAGTTGTGAAGCACTTAGTGTCTGAGCTCTCGCTGCTTTATAGCCGTCCAGGTCAGCGGGCTCACAGTGCTCAATCCTCACCCAGCTGACAGCAGCCGCATTGCTTCTGCTTCAGCTGTTCCTCCGCACTCAGTTCTGCCTTGTTTTATTTGAAAAAAGTCTGGTTAAAGGTAGAATATAAAGTCAGTTTTACTGTTTTCATTTTACAGAGTGACATTACACAGTAGTGGTTCAAGCTACATCTTGTTCACTTCCAGGAATTGAAGCACTTTACATTGTGCAGGAACTGCTGTTTGTTTCACACATGTACCTTGTTACGCAACCTCGACGGCAATTGAACAGGTCAGTCTCATGACCCGAGTCACTTTTACACAAAAGCCCTGATGACAAACTGACCTACTAACATTTCCTTAACACTTCAGAATTGAGTGCCGTCAGACTAATGGAAATGCCACAGCAGCACAAGGTTAAACACACAGAGAGGGATTAAATGCACATCTTGTATGCCTCATTAAGAGCACTGTAATATTATCACTACATTTCTCTAAATGTTATGCACAAAGAAAAAAATCTGTTTAATAAACCACAAAACACAGTGAATGAGCGGAATTTAAGTAGTTGAGGAGAGTAAATATCCAGCAAAATGCTTTACTTACATGTGAGCAGAATCTCACCTTAACGTCTTGTCAGACATTATAAAACAGGCAGCAGAATTAGCATCTAATAGCATTAAATGATGAAATTGATGAGACCATTTATTAGGGGGTTCACTGTGGGATGGGAGGGGGGATCGAGCATCCGTCACGCTCACAATAATCAGTAAATAAGGCTTCAACAGCAAAATACGTGTTAATATCCATCAGCGATGCAGCCTGTGAGAACACTCTTATTACTTGCCATCATCACTTTGTAACTCACCGCTGTTCTCCAGCAATGCCCCCTCTAGTGCACCAGGAATTAAATGTTGTGTATTCCATGTTTGAAAAGGGCTTTAAAGTATGTCTTCTTCCTAAATTCAAAACAGAAAATTCATAGAAAAAGGCATCACGTATGTCTTGATTATGCTGGTTATGTTTTTTGTATATTATTAAATGTGAGAAATAACGGACTATAGCAAAGCCTGTAAGTGGGAGTGTGACATTGAGGAAATAGACAAAAATGTAACATTGGTTGCACAGTTATTGTGGCTTGAACACACCAGTTCCAGGGCTGTGTGCAGGAACAGTTTGTGCTGTGATGGGAGCAGATAGGGCAGCAGTGAGTCAGATGTAACTGCTCCAGCGTCGCTTCCAAAGCTGGAAGACTTGGTCTGTGGTTGTTCTGGACATCTCCGGTATGAATATAAATCAGTGTTGCTGACATAGAGCGTGCATGCTCTGTTGACCACCTCTAGTTGGGCTGCAGAAGTCATGATTTTAATTGTGTGGAGTTCAGCAGTGTAGATACATCCCATGTAGAACACCCACTGTTTTTTTAATATGGCAACAAGGCTTGTGTAAGAAAAGAATCATGACCAGCATTTTAGTTCTGACGCTGGGAGAGAGGCCTGGCTTCTTTTCTGCCTTTGTGTCTCTGTTACACACACACACACACACACACACACACACAAACACACACACTCTCTCACACACACACACACACACACACACACACACTCACACGTACACCGATCTCTTAAATCCACCTGCAGCAACCAACTAAGCCTGTTGCCGGTGGAATACAAATGGCCCGAGCACCATTTCTGACCTCAAATCCCCCACACTCAGCATTCCCACAAGTGGCTTTGCCTCCGCCCTCTTCTCCCTGATACACCCCCCCCCCCATCTGTCTCCTCTCCAGCTATGATTTTCCTGGAATTTCTGATCAGCTTCCATAACCCTCAAGGCCCATGATAAATAAAGCGATCCATTTCTCCACTGCAGCATTCCTTTCTTCTTGTTTCTTTTTTCATCTCTGCCGTTGACGTCTTAGCTAATGCGTATTGACAGGGCTTTTGCGTGTTTTTCATTTTTGCTGACGCAGTGTATTTTCATAGCTTCCTGCGCTATACCCCACCCTGCACCCTCCCACCACCCCACCCTCCTTCCTAAATGGCCTCAGTGTTTCTTTATGGGCTTTGACATATTTCATTAGGCGGATGGTCTTAAGAGGCCTGCCTGGCTTCTTTAATCTGGCTAAAACCCTTTTTCTCTCTGGCTAGAGCCGCTGCGAGGAGCGCTTCACTCCTCTAACTCTCTCTCTCTTTCCTCCGGCTCCATCTTTCTCTCTGTCACTTACTCATGCTGTCCCTCTCTCTCTCTCTCTCTCTCTCTCTCTATCTTCTCTCTTGATTCTCCAGTCTTAGGAGTCTCCATCTTCAATAGAGCTTTTAGTTTTTTCCCCCCTTTTTTTCGCTTTCATCTTTGCTACCACTCTCGTTCTTTCCCGCTTCTTCCCAATCGCTTCTCTCTTGATTATTCTCTGTCTCCTGCTCTTTGTCGCCAGGCTCATCCCCATTTTTAGTATCCTCTCAATCCCAAACCTTCATCTCTCTTTCTTCTCCTCTCTCCCTCCTTCTCTCCTACATCCGATTCTCTCTTTATGATCACTTCTATTCTTTTTCTCTCAACATGCTTATCCTTTTTTACTCACTCTGTTATCTTTAGTCCTCTCTCTCTCTCTCTCTCTCTCTCTCTCTCTCTCTCTCTCTCTCTCTCTCTCTCTCTCTCTCCATCCTCTGCAGCTGTATCTGTTCCAGCCTTATGTGATTATGGTGAACATGCTCCAGTCTCTGAGTTTCCTCTACCAAGTCAGACCCGGCCCAGCATCTCCTCGTGCCTCTGTGTGTTTTGGGAGAGTGTGTGTGTGTGTGTGTGGGGGCGCGTGTGTGTGAACACCCCACAGACAGCCAGAAGACTAATGGACAGATATCCCTTCATTCATCCTTCCATTTTTCTCCCTAAGAGTCTAACATCTCCCCTGGCAGCAGGCTGCCCTCTTACAACACACCTGGGAACTCATCCAGCACACACACACACACACACTATATGCATGCACACAAGCATTGGGGCTGTGCAGAGGGTTTGTACTGCAATACTGCATCTCAGCCTCATGCACATCTACTTGCGGTTGCTTGTGGTGTGTTCTGCTTTTGCTGCTATGAGTTTTTATGTGTTTTCAGTCTTTTGTATGTTTCTTTCCACGTGTGTGTTTTCTGATAATTGTTTGAATATGGCGTCCAGTTTTTGTCCGGATGGTTCGTGCTGCCTAGCTAACGGCTAACCCTGCAGCACAGCCACCTGTGCCATCGCTTTGTGCGCCCATTAGTCCCCATTGTTTCTTCTCTGCACAATAAGACTTTAAATCCAGCCGGCGTCCTGCCTGCGCTGAAGCCTCTGCTTTGTTTTCACACTCTTTGTTTGGGTGCTGCGTAACTCTGCCTCTCTCTCGCTGTCATTCGCTTCTTACCTCGCTCCATCTCCTTCTCTCTCTCTCTCTTTCTGTTTTTCCCTCCCTCCCTTTGCTCTTTACATCCGGCGTGTCGTTGTATTTAAGTTGAAAGTCACCATGTTGCACCGATTTGAATTGATTGATCATTCTGTGCCTGTAAGGACCATCTGTGTGTGTGTGTGTGTGTGTGTGTGTGTGTGTGTGTATTTTTCTTGTTATCTATTCTTATCAGGACCAATTCTGCTTGTTACAGTTTGTCATGTTATCCTGTGTAGCTTCTCATAGTGGAAGACAACCAATTCTGCACCGACAATAAATCTTTCACATCTGATGCGGATAGGTTTTCCACATGTCAGTTTTGGACCAGGTCCCAAAGTTTCTAAGCATATAAATCTCTAATTTGCCTCATGCAGAATATGATGATTGACATGTCCTCAGTCAGTTAAGTCACGGCAGGACCACAGCGACCATGAAAGTCATAAATGTCATGCATTCTGATTGCTGTGTTCAGGTCAGGCAGATGGTGTAGTAGTCAATGAAGGTGCTTACAAGTATAGCATTATGCAGGTATGTCTGCGTGTTTGTGTGTGCATCTGAATTTATACACAGTTCTCCCTCAATGCACAAGCACTTTAAACCGCCACGTGTTTACAAATGGCATGTGTCCCACTCCACACAGTTCACTCCAACCCTCATCCATACTCTGCCAACCCCCCGCGCTGCTGTAATCCAGCAGAGGTAAGCAGTAATTATGAAATGGCCTTTTAAGTCCCCTCCAGTTATTAAAGCCATTCATCTAGTTGGAGGCTGAATACATATGTCCCCATTCTCTCATACATCTAAACAGCTAAACCCAATTACTGCCAGAGTAGCGCCTCCATCCAGCTTCATCCTCTGCCTCTGATATAGTTGAGTGCACTCAAATAGTGACGGAGGGGTGCTTAATGATTGGACAGGTCTTTAATTGGAGTGGAGTTTTGATTGGCCATAACATGAATTGGATTTGCTTTTACTGGCTTTACAGTTGTCTGAAGTGATTTGAAGTCAGGTTTGTCATATGATAAGAAAATAGATAGAACTTGAAGACAGCATTAATGACATTCTGTTTCCACACTGCTGTACCAAAACATTATTCACTTTGTAAAGGATAAGGCTGGCAATACTCTATCTTTTTTTCATTTTCAACAAATCCCATGAAAACGAGTTCATTGTTGGTTCATTGATGCCACTACCAAGTATTGCCTGTGTAGCCAAAGCCTGATATATCTTATTAAAAACTATTTAAAACACATCAATGAGCCACACTGTTGCACTGGGTGACATGTTTCTTTGTCACCATGCCCATGGGCACTGTAGTTTATTTTGAGTCAATCCCACGTGCACCGTCCTGGTGCTGTAAACACGTACTAGTGCAGTCAAATGTGTATTAATCTGCAGCTGAAAATAGTCCCTAATAAATGCACTGTTTACTCATGTTTGAGTAGTGTTTGCTAACAACTTGGCCTTTTAAAAAAATGAAACTACGTTACATATGTGACCCATTCTTAAAGATTTACATCTTCAGGAGGAACCAAGGGGCTCTGGGCTGAGTGGAAAGTTTTGAGAGATGGACTAGCGCAGTTTCAGTTTTTTCACAAGATTTTTTGTCAAGAAGAGAAAAATGCCAGATATATGCCTCATGCCACTCATCCTTTTCACTCTTTAGACCTCTCACATGTTGTCATAGGTTTGCTCCAGTAAAGCTTTAAAAGCCTGTGTTCAGTGCATTTAAGGTGAAGCAATGAAGACGAGTGTCATTGGAGACCTTTGTGTGTTGTGTCCATTTCTTTGTGTAGTTTAAAGAACTTAAATCCATTCATAAACATTTATTGAGATGAGATTGTTAATGACTGTTGTAATGCAACATTTTTAACGCTCCTATTGAATTCGATAACTTTTATTGAAACAGTGTAACACAGGAAGGGCCCTTTCTGTCCCTTGTAACAGTGTGTTTAATGCTTCTGTTGGATTAAATTCAGTAGCCTTTATTGAGAAGGGTGACACTGAGAGCAGGCTTTCTTTTCCAGGGTTAGGGTTAGGGTGTATGTGTCATGTGTTTTTATAGAAGAGTGCGGGTGAGGGCCTGTTTTACTGGTCTCCAGAAAAACGGCTCCGGGTTTTATTGGCCGGCCATGAGATTGGATACTAGATGGAGAAGTGTGTGTGTGGGTCTGTGTCTTACATGTGTGTTTTTATAAGCATATCTGTGAGACCTGTCGTAATTCTCGCGTGTGTGTCTGTGCTCTCTGTACCCCGCTTTAAAAAGCTATGGCCAGGAGCAACAAGCCCCTTTTTTCACTGTTGGCTGAAGTGTCTCCTTGGCAACTCACTGTCACCCCTCTCTCACACACAAACACACACCTTCTCTGTACCACCACCGCCGTTTTGATGGAGGGGGCACTTTCTTGTAACCGTGGCAACCTTTCAGCCAGTCTGCTGCGAAGCCGCTTGCTGTGGAGAACATTGTAGTCCAGTTGATAGGTAAGTGTTAAGACCCTGCTGAGACACTGTGGGAGGGTTCAGCAGTGTGCCAGGGTTTATAGTGGCATGCGTGTAAGTGTGTGTGTGCTTGTTTGTATGTTGTGACTGGAAATTTAATATAAATAAGACAATATCCCGTTTAATTGTTTGGTGTTAGCCCCCCAGTTGATTGGATAGTGTGGTAGTGCAGTGTGTGTTTGTGTGCATACGTCTGAGTGGTGTATTAAATGTGTACTGCACAGAGTTTGTATGGCAAAGCCTGTAATTTGGACGTTTCTGAGTTCATTTATTCTTGTGTTCATTGAGTGAAATAATTACAGAGTTGTGTGCAGACAACTTTTATTCAGAAGTGTTTGTGCCAGCTGTGGGAAAACACAGGGACATTTTAGAGTTACATAACCCCATGACATAAAAGTACAGAGCAGGTTCTATCAGTATGCCTCAGTGACAGGTTGCAGGTGTGTCACACTCACTTTTAAGGTACAAAGCAGCATCATGGAGTGGTGTTAGTCCTTGCAGGGCCTGACAGCGCAGCAGAACCCCAAGGCTACGTTCCAGGCGAAGACTTCACTGCTGTCTGCTCAACACAGACATGTCATACATATCACACTGACAAGTGTGTGGGTGAGGCATGTGTGCAGGTGGATATTGGCATGTGCATGTCATTGAGCATGCATCTACAGTATGCAAGCAGGTGTGTGGATGTCGGTGCATTTGTGGACACTTGAGAGTTGTCAGGTTGGCAGGTTCTTTCTTTTTTGTATTAAGAATGTTCTTGCACTGCATTTCCCAGAAGTCACTTGTCTATCAAAAGTTGAATAAGTATTGTTTTATAGTAAGTATTTTTTCCTGCTGTAAGTTGCTGTTTGAGAGATTTCTTTTAAAGCAACATTATGCAACTATTTTACCTTAAAATAACAGCTTCAAAGTCATTTAGATGGTTCACTGACTTGGAATCATTCTCACAAAAGAACTTCAAATAAAATGGAGGGAAAAGCTGATTGTCATGATCAGCGACTTCCCAAATCTCTACAATATTAACTCAAACAAGCTACTTGGGCTTGAACAAGAAAAACAACGCTTGGAAACTCATAGAGAAACGACTTTGTCACGTTCCCATATAATGGCAACAGGAGAAAATAACTGAAAATAAATTGCTGTGGAAAAGAAGCTGGTCAGAGGCGCTCGTCAGAGCTGTAGGAAAATCTAGAAGGCTTTGTTGTTGAAATTGGGAACAAAACACCACACAATAGCAGCTGAATACATCAAATATACAGCCATAATCCAAAAGTACTGGTTGAAAATGCTGAATGTATTATCAGATTTCTTCAAAGAGTAATCTTTAGCTTCACTCAATGGACTTTTTAAGCTCCATAATTGGATGTTTCTGACTGAAATGCACCTTGGGAGTTGTACTTGTCTTCTCTCCTGAAGTTTATATGAAGCTTATATGAAGCTTGTACTTTTTTAAAAACTTTTTTTTTTAATCAAAGAACAGATATTTTCTCAGACAGTTAATCATCTTTTGTACTGATGATTCAACCAGGAGTTTTATGTCCATCCAAGCCTTTGAATGGCTCCAGCTGCCATCGCCTAACATACTTAGTTCGGAAACCTTGACACCCGCAAGAACTCCTCCCACGCCGCTCGCTATTAGAGTGGGATGAAAAGTAGCAAAAACAGGAGATGAAAAGGTGACATTATTGCTTCATCTTGGATGGAGGAGTGTTACAGCTGTGAAGGGCATTGCCATCGCCCTGGCCTGTTTGGCTGTTGGGCTGTTTGTCAAATATGTGCACCAGCTTGAATCAGTGGCAATCAGGCAGACATGATGCGAACGGATCCGTGAGAGCATCTGCTGGCACAGCGGGCAGCGATATGTGATAAACGCTGATTTCACCCTCCATTGGATCGAGCTGGCGATGATAGCCACCTCTCCCTCGCTCATCCATCCTATTAAACCCTCATTATTCATTTACCTCCAGCCTCAACCGCCTGACATGCATGGAATGAGTGCTCTCACTGCCCCACACACAAACACACACACACACACACACACACACATAGACACACTAGCAAAAGTGAATTGTGCTCATATTCTCCTATTTCATCTAAGGCGGTCAAGGACACACACCGTTATCTCATACAGGCACTATCATGACTTTTTTTTCTGTCTTGGACCAAAATGTTCACATTTTGTACTATACACACACACACACACACACACACACACACATGCCCACGCACTCAGACACACACAGTCTCTCTGTGTATAGTACAGCAGTGCGCTGGCAAGGAGCTTAATTCTATCAGGCTGCGAGCTGGACAGCCGTAATTACATTTGTGACACAAATCCTGCCTCTCAAATTGAGCGTTTTATTCCTGAGCGCTCCCCCCTCTCTATTTATAACCCCTTATTCCCCATAAATCCCACTTCCTCACAGAAAGTCAATTTAGGACTTAAAAGGCAGCAACGCTCCGCTTACTTTTCCCCCCTCCTTCGACTCTATCGCCGCCTCAGTTTCACTTCCCCTTTTCCCCGCTCTACTTCGGAGCTTTGAAGCCTCTGAAATGACAAAAAAAAACGTCTTAAGCAGTGAGTGCCATGATGCGAGAAAGTCATCCCTACAGGAAAGTTTCAGAAAGGAAAAAAAAACGCTGCTTGCAACCTGTCTATAACTTCTTTGAAGAGTACTTGTCACTGTTGCCTTGTGATACACAACTCTGATGGGTTGGTGTGTAGACTAGTTGCTTTTCTGAGTTGGAAAGGTGTTTCCTTCACCACTCTTGGGTCACCTGTCCTTCAGTTTCTCACACACAGCGTGTAGGATTGGCTCCACTTTGGCATGACATTTACTCTCTTTTCTCCTTTGTCTCATTTTCCCCGTTTTTTTTTCCTTACAGCTCTGCTTTTCCTCAAATCTTCCCTTTTCCCGGCGCCTCCTCCCCTGCTCTCTCCGATCCCCTGCTGAATCAGCTGTGGCCTTCATCGCTTTCCGTCTCCCCTTTCTTCCTCTCTCGAGTTGGAGGCCATACCTGAGTACAGTATGATGGCAGTTCATTTATTCCGCCTCTCTCTTGCTTATGCATGAGCCTGTCAGTTCCCATAGTGCTGCTCCTCACCTGTCCCTGTACTGCTCCACCTCATTCATCGTGTCTTTTCCCTCCTTTATGTTTCTCCTATAGGACTCTGACTTTCTCCCAATTTCTGTCAAGCCTGTTTTTCACCCTCTCTCCTCTGCTCTCCTCTACCTCACTCTTCATCTTCATACAGTAGTTTTATATTTCTGGGTTTTAACCTATTTGAGCTTCATTCCAAAAAGCTATATCTATTAGGGAGAAAGTGTGTGAGCTGATGCTGATTGCTCAGGTTCAAATCAGGTGCACTGTAGTTTGAAAGGCTGACTCAATCTACATCTTGGTCAGAAAAGCAGTAACATCTAATTTCAAAGTAGTAAGTTGTGTTGGATGAGAGCGTTGAGCTTGATCGGAGTCTCATAAATATTTGAGAGTGTTTTGAAAACATCTTTGCAATAGTTTTCAAGAGATGGGTAAAATACAGTACTAATCTGGCACAAATGGACAAAGTATGGGCTCATTCCAGTGCACCCTCCCATAACTCATCTGAAATATCTTGTCCCAGCTCCTTCTCCGCCTCCTGCAGTTCTTATATATACGGATCTTAACCTCTGCTGCATCTCAGGGAGCATTAAGGGTTAAGGAAGTTGAATGCAGATGCTCTTTGAATAAGGAAATGTTACGATAGGACATGAGTATCAGTTTGTAATGTTGTATAATGTTTTGTAAGCAGTGGGGTACATTTTGCTAAAAGCTTATGATCTCAGTACCCAGAATCACTTTAACACTTCAGATCATTCTGTCTCATTTTATCAGTGGCAGCATATCTCATTTTGGAGCCAAATTCTCTCCTCCTCCATCAACCAGGCTTCTTTATTTTCCCTGCCCTCCCTCTCATCCTCTGTTTAACATCCGTCCACCTCATCGCTCACAGTCTCTTTTGTCTCTCAGAGCCTTCAGCTGGTGGAGCGCTGGGCCCGACTCTGGGCCTCTGGAAGTCCAGCTCCCTGGAGAGCCTCCAGTCTGCTGTGTCGGAGGCCAAGCAGAGTCGCGTCCAAGCCCAGGTCCCCTTTCACCGCCCGCGGCCACACGTCGTCCGGGGACGGGGATGCAACCAGAGTTTCCGCATCGCCATCGACAAGTCCTACGATGGGCCTTCTGAAGATGGTAAGACTTCTCATCAGCCTCTTAAAAACAGGAATAGCAGAAATGTAAAACTGTGAACTGCTCCTGCCAACAAGGAGGAGACACGACAAACTGTCTCCTTTAAAGAATGTTCCTTTTTAAAGTATGACTGTCACTGTTGCTATGATATAAGATTCTTTCCTAGACGTTGTATTCATTTTAAATTAGACACTACACTGCAAATGCACATCCCTTAGGCTTTATAACATGCTGGCACTCAAGAAGAGCCAGAGGCCTGCCAAGGGACAGTGCTCAGCCTAAGTACCTTAATGAAATGCTACATGATTTTATCCACTCAGCAATTTAAGAAGAGCAACTTTATATCTTACAGCAGCATATTTTTAATGCTCTACCTTGTGAACCCACAGACATGTTGGATGTGTGTGTGTGTGATTGCTGAGGAAATGATCCTCCATGTTAGCTGAAATGAAAGTTCATCCAGAATGTTGACTAATGATGATTAAAAAAAAACACTGTGTGAAAAATTACCTGTCTAGAGTTGGGTGAGAAGTCAGACTTTGATACAAGTAACTTTAGTTTTCCATCTTTCTGTGTTCTTTAAATCAAACATTTAACCCAAAATAAGGATCATTTTAACTTCTATTAGACCCACTTATGTTTTCTCTGGGGTGGGCTTTTTCTGGAGGTGAAAATTCAACATAGGCAGGTGGATGTGACTGCTGGTAGAACTCATCCAGGTGTCGAGACTTGCCTTTGGCCAGCCCCCTGCACTGGCAGAAAGGCTGCCTAATAGAAGACTAACTAGCTTACTGAACAGATGTCTCAACTGCACAGTGGCATGTACACGCATAACGAATGAAATGATGAATGTAATACATTTAATTGCATTTATGAGTATGTATTCCAGCTGTGTCTGCACATCTACCCTCACACCTAATCTTGCGATCCTTGCACCCTCAGATGACGACCTGTCAGAGCAGAGCTCCGGTCATGAAACGCCCGTCAGCAGCTCCTCTCGACATGGCCTGGACACAGAGGACGGGAAAAAGAAGAAGAAAACCAAAGGGAAGAAGAAGGAGAAAAAGAGCAAAGGGAAGAAGAAAGCAGATGATTCTGTGGAGGATCTGGAGAAGAAGACCAAAAAGAAAGGATTCGGCCTCTTAAGGTAGGAGACCTGAATGTTCTTTAATACTTTAACCTCCCTGAAAGTCATCAGTCGTCAGTCAGTAATGTCACACATTTAGGTTTCTACTTTAAACTACACTTCGTGGGTTTTGAAAATTCTAGCATCAAGGTGACTCTTTGTGATTGGTTAGTCGATGATAAATTAAGCAAAGCAGCTCCAAATATCATGCCAGTACATCGATTCTCTAAACTGAAAAGGTCACTTTCTTAGAAAGACAAATGTGAGCTAAAACTGAGCAGGTAATGAGGCTTATGTTTCATCACTACTCCAAAACGCCAAGGTCTTTCTGGAGCACCAACAAAACTGAACTCTGATTGCTTTTATTTTTTTATTCTGAACTTATTTTCAGAGATGAATTTGA
Organism: Enoplosus armatus; assembly: GCF_043641665.1. Lineage (NCBI taxonomy): Eukaryota > Metazoa > Chordata > Actinopteri > Centrarchiformes > Enoplosidae > Enoplosus > Enoplosus armatus. Next base: position 5,888,555 of record NC_092203.1, read on the forward strand.
ACTGTTGGTTATTTTACTTTTCTATTTTGGTGTTTTGAGATTGTTCAGGTTGGGTCCAGCTGGTTTTAGATCACATTTAGAACCACGTTAGCATTTTTGTAGCAGTTCAAAATATCAGAAGTATCCCTCCTTTAAACAGCAGAATTTAGGTTTTATGTCGAAATCGATGTAAAACAGCTGCACCCTGTCCTACTTTCCCCTGGTTAAGTTTCAACAAATTACACACTGAACACAGCAGGATTATGGGATATTGGATTATTGGATATGAACACAACCTTGCCGGTAATGGAGGGTATCCATTATCTCTCAATCCAAGTAAAGTCCCACCGACACAGTACCAACCCAAACCGCTTGTCACCCCTTTATCAACGTGTCCCCATCGTGATTGTGGTGCTCCAATCCTCCAACAGCAATCCTTATCTATTGGCAGTGACACGGTGTGGTCAGTGTATCACTGCACTTCCAACACTTGAGATTCAATTAGGCTGTGGCGAGAGATAGCGCAGGCTGAGCGTTGGCCTACAGATGGCAGATAAGAATCCAATCGGCCACAGTGTCAAGGCCAGTAATGGAAGAGATGTTCACATGGTTAGGCTGCTAGTGGAGAGCAGGACGGGGACGAGAAAGGGCAAGATGAAGGACACACACAGAGAACCAGAGTTACATACAGGAACACATGTGTCAGAAAGGTTGCATTTGAGTGTAAACCTAAAATCCAGGTCACCTGGCGCTTGATTTCCCCAGTGAAATGCACTCATCTTTGTCTTGTGGCATCTTAGATAGTTTCATTTATTACACACATCAAGCTTCTGCTGTTCCTCTGCAGCACAAACAGGCAAATATGTAGAGGCTGACACTGCTAGCTGTGTGACAGATTGTGTTTATATGTTTGGAAGGAAATCTCTGCATCTACACTCTACAAGCATACAGTACCATTTCCTCATTTCTCTGTTTATATATGTTGGAGCTGGGATTTACGTTTCTCTCCTCCTTCTTTTTATACTCTCTCTCTCTCTACCCCCCCTCTCTATGCGGGTCATGCCTACACTGATTGATTGTGAAAGGGTTACTTACTTGTGCGATGATCAAAGAAACTTAATTTAACAGTTGTCTTTATTAGGCCTGCCCTCCTAAAGATTGATGAGTCAGTCAAGGAGCCGCCAATTTCAGCACCAGGCTTTTTTATTTCTGGGTCATTGTGCACATAGTGGCACAGCATAACAGCACAGTGGGCTAACGTCATTTTGTCTGAAAATGATCTCACATCACACTCTGCACACTTTCTGACACAAATGTGAATGTTGTTCCTTCTATGCATGTGGTTGCATAGACACAGGCACACACCTTCTCCTCCTTCTCAGTGCAAGCTCACTGCCTTTTGAATTGGCAACAATAGCCAGAAACACTCAAAACCAGCCCTCTGTTCAATCCAAGCACAGACGCTGAGTGCTTCTCTAACTCAACAATAGACCTGAGCCTTTTAAAAAGCTTCCAGATTGTTGCACCACACGCTAGCCTTTCTCTCCCTGGCCTTTATCTGGCCGACTTGATCGTTATTGAACTTGAAATATGACTTAATTAGCTGGAGTATTGCGCGGTTCAATCTAATTGCAGCTCTCAAATGTTATTTTACTCCAATGGCAGCATTAGGAAAAGGGCAAATTATAAACATATGACCTCAATTTACCTCTGCAATGAAAGTGTGCGCAACAGAAGCTAGCACAACAAATATGGGAAGTTGGCCCTGTCCTTTCAGCGGCCATAAATATTTAGTTTAGCTGCGCCAGTATGTGGAGAACAAGTTGTTTTTGGCGGCAGTACGCTGCAAACAGCTGGGTATAAGGTGACCTCTGGAGATCACGTTTGTTGTGGGAACATTTGTTTTTTGCTAAATATATTTGTGAGCCTCTTTATATGAAGCAAACTCAAAAATGCATCAATGTGAGTTCTCAAAGATGTAAATACTTTCTGAGCATCCATGTTTTCAGCGAACAATCGTGTAAGAGCTGTTGGTTGTTGGATATTTCATTTTGGGAATGATGTTTTTGGTGAATTAGTCAGTCAGTTTGGCTGTGCTGTTATTTCCCTCTGCACGTGCTCCTGTTGGTCTAGAGTCAGATTGTGGTTTCTCCTCTTTTTCATCACCAGGCTCTCAAAAGCCCCCGTTCGCATCTTGTCTCCCTGATTGCTAAATAAGCCAAGACAAATGGCAGTGCCCTTCAGACCTTCCCCAGTAGAGGTTGACTGCTTGTCTTGTCTGTATTCAGCAGACAGCAGTCAAGTCTTCGCCTGGAACGTAGCCTCGGGGGCCGTGCCAATGACAGACCACAGAAAGGCTAACACTGGGACTCAGGCTGCTCTGTTTTCTCTCGGTACCGCTGCCACATCCGCATACTCCTGTAGAACAGAGAGCATCACCTGGTCAGGGGTTTCAAATGTCTTTATCAAACAAGGATATTTACATTACACTCTCCGATTTTGATAAAACCTTTGCCAACAATATTATTTTATCCACAAAGTAAAGGCTAGAGTTCCCTGTGCTCTGTACCACAAAGTGATATTTTTACAAGTTTCTCATGCTTGGGAAGTTGAGCACAGCTTATGCTTGAGCTTGTCTTGTTTTTGTGCGGGGATTAGACATATTATGGTTTGATCCAACATGACTTAATCAGGAGGTCAGGGCTTGAAGGATATAGCTTGTGACTAACATCCTCTTGATTGTGTCACCAAGTGAGTGTCACTCCCAAGTGACATTCGCCGTGCCTCTGAATGGTGAAGCTGTGTGTATATTTGCGCTGTTTATCTGCTCGAGTGTGTGCCACCAATCACTGGGTGTGTCATAGCTCAACTGCCCCACCAGCCCTGCTGGGTACTGACACATGCCGTCTGTCCCTACGCCCCGTCAGTCACTCAGTCAGTCAGGATCAATGTTCAGCTGTCGCTATCAGCACAGGTCCCACTGTGACAGCACACCAATACACCCCTCCACCACCACCAATTTAAGGGACATGGAAGCCGGCGTCCCTGATCCGCTGTTTACAAATCCACATACAACACGATATATCCTCTCTCCCACTTCTCTGTTTGCAGCACTGGAGAAATCCGACAGGGAAGCAAGCCAATTAGCGCCGTCCGTTCCGCTCTTATCCTATCGCAGAGCAGCAGGATGTGCAGGGTTGAGAGGTAGTCACTGGTGGGCTGTACTCTACAGAACCAAAGCCTTGTTGTCAAACTGGAGGGGCCCGCTGCAAGATGATTTCTGATGGATTACTGCTGTTATTGTGCATTGCTCATCCCCTTTCCATGAGCTCTTGCTCCCTTCCTCTTTTAGTTTCATGATGAGCCCCCTCTCTTCAGCCTGTCCTGAAATGTCTTTGCTTCCTTTCTTTTTGTGTCCTCCGTAACTTCTCACACATCTTTAATCTATACTTGTTTCTTTCCCAATTCATCTCTATTTCCTTGAATGAACTATTGCTATAACCAGGCTACATTAGACAAATGAGCTCTCACGTCCCGCTTGAATTCACACATGATTTTTCAACAATTAATTGTGCTAATAGGAGCTCCGTGAGGTCCCAGAGACATCCTGCTAATTAAAGGCATGTTGTACCTCGGATTTTGTCTTTGTGAAGTTTCTGTCGTTTGTGCTCTTTCAGCCATGATACAGTAACTAACTTATCATTTCCTGTGCGTCAGAGAATGTTCCAGGAAACGTAATGGGTGTTTTATAACAGCAAATGTAAAAGCTTTAGCTGGCTATAGTGCTAATCACTGTTTTGTTGGCAATATGGTGGACCAAGACAGAGCGTGACAGTGTCACAGATTATCACTTTAAACACATAAGACCAGCAAGAAAGAAAAGGAAAGGAAAGGAAGGAAGGATAGACTATTTGAACGGGCCCTGGTTGTCAAAAGTGTTGGTAGGCATACCAAAATCCCTCTGACATGTTTGTGTGGGTGTCTTAGCGGTGACTCTAAGCTGTGATGGGGCTAAATTGGAGGTGCATTACCTAATCCCACCGTTGGTTAATGCACTGCAGGTGGATTTCTTTGATCCACCATCTCATCTGGCATTTAAGGGCTGTTAGCTCCGCTGATATGGAGCGGAGTCTTCCAGAGAGTTTTTATTAATGTTAGTATTCTCTTTTGTAAAATATGCATAAGGCCATACATTTTGCACACAGGACCAACTTATCTCTTGTGGATAAGCATCATCGCTCTCTCTCACTTCATCTCTATTCATCTCTTTATCTTTCCATAAATAATATATGCGAAACCACAAATCACTTTCTTTGCAACACTTGACATGTGTGGAACACACCGCCGTGGCGTACTAATCAGGGGAATGTAAGCCGTGCAGACTATATTATATATACCATACATACTTGCGTGTGAAACCTGTTGTATATGTTGGCCAGAGGTTGGAATGATTGAGATGGAGACAGCAATCATGCAAATCCTTCTGAGGGTTAATATCACCTCACTTATCTACTGTTGGTTTGAACCTGCAATTAGAGGAACCTACAGTTGGCTATTTGTGTGTGCATGTGTGAGAAGGTGTATGTTAAAGTAAGTTAAATATGAATCTGCATGTTCTTTGTGTTTGTACATTAAAGTCAGCCTGTTATTTGAAGCCATTATGGCTCTCAAGCTTATCTGCCATTACAGCCCTTAATGCAGTTTTCCCACCAAACCGCTCAACCTCCAAAATGTGCCGTAACATTAAAATACTGTTAACAAGCAAGCAGTGAATCACCCTTCACAGAGAAAAAGTAGTCTTAAAATGACAGCGATTTCTTTTTTCTTTTCATAATTCAGATTGGTGCACAATTTGCTCCCTGCAAGACTCCCGCGCACTAAATATAAGTATAAGTGTTTTTCCAGTCGTTGAAAATGAGCTTTCGCACAGCAGAAGCAGCTTCCTGTACCCGCTATTGAGGCACAATTCTAATTTACAACTTTGCCATGGAGGCAAACAGACACGGGCGCTATCACCATCGGCAGCCGCCGGAAAAACAAATTAACTTTTTTTTCCTCCATTTCTCCCCTCCATCCAGCGCGATGGGCAGCTTTCCTGAAATGATGTGCGGGTTTATTGGTGTTGATGTGAGCTGTCAGTCAAATATCAGAGGGATGGGGAATTGACAGCGGAGATGATGAGGAAATCCTCATGCATATATATCAGCTGATAAAGGGGGCAGTCACAACAGGCCTCACGCCTCTCCTGCCCGCCCCTCTCTCTCTCTCTCTCTGTTTCTGTCGCTCTCACTCTCTACATCGCTCATGCCTTCCCCTTGAAATTCCCCCTTCGCTTCTCACACAAAAGGCTTTTATGTTTCTTGTCTTTCATGCCCCGGCTACACCTGCCTCCCTTCCTCTTCTTTAACCAGACCGTTTGGCTCACAGCGCTCTCTTATATACAGCTCTGGCGTTCAGCAGGGAGGGGAGGGGGTGAGACAGGGATGCCGACTCACTCCTCTGCAGTTTGACCGTGAATTAGCTCCACCGGAGCAGTTGAAGAATTAATTACTTTATTCATAGGCTTCTAAACACCTTGTTTACCTCCTTCCAGAGTTTCCCAGGAAGTTTTGGAGGTCTGTACTTTTAAATTATACGCTCTCTTGTCTAACTTGTCTATTATCCATCAGTTTTATTTAGCTTAATGTTCAATACTGATTTACCTCCTCTGTTATGTAAGGAGCAATCTGCAGAAAGCTAATCACCCAGTAATGTTCTCTAGAGTTTTGCCAGCAATCATTTAACCAGAATAGGCGACACATTTTTCAAATGGCAGAGATCTCATTTAGGAATGAAACTCTTCATTTTTATTTCTACCCGTAACGTCTGTGACTCACCCAACTGGGGAACATGATATCCACATTTGTACAGTGAATTATTGCCCATAAGGTAATTATCAAATGAGACAGTGAGCTGAGACTTCCATTTGTGTTGATCAGTTTCACGATCCATCAATTCCTATCGAGTTATGACATTTGAATTGACCCCGAGGGACGGGCGGTTTGAAGTGCAGACACATTCGTATCGGCCAGACAGCTCAGCGGCATTTCGGCAGCCGACTGCCCATCACTCACCGGCCAATTAAAGGTATTCATGTGGCCACAGGAAACAGTCACGACCAATTACCAGTTGATCTTACGTACTCATGCATACACATACACTCAAAGCACGGGGCGCCAGGAAGCGATTACACCTCCAATGGTGGTTATGTCCTTTCCAGTCATCGTCATGCCATGAGTGATGGATGGACTTCCTCTGTCATTTAAGTTCTGCTAATGTCACACACATGCAAGAACACACACACACACACACACACACACTCCCTTGTGTCGTTCCTTGCCCCCTCACGCATCTCCCACTAAAACACACACAGAGCATGACCCCTGCTTTCCAGACGGAGAAGGTTAAGTGTTTCTTGTCTGAGGATGTGCGGAGGGCCGGAGGAGCCAAGAGTCTAACCTTTCCCAGTCTGCCAATGGCTCTCATCCGGAGCCATGGTGACCTAGCCTTTTCCCTCCGCCTCCAGCTGGGAAAATGTTAAGAATTTTGAAGAAGCACCACAGAGTTCACAAATACTTTTTTTCAGCAGTAAAAATACCAACACTGTGCGGCTCAGGGTATCAAAACATTTTCTCACATTTCTCGCATTAAAACCTCTAATCTCGCAGGATCCCAAATTATCCCACATGAATTAAAATGCATGTATGCACATAAATTCCGCATGCATTAATATTCACCGAGCAATATAGGAAAAAGACACTAAATGCAAATTAAGGCTGTACATTTTGAGCAGGGATAGTTTTCCGCTAGTGATGCAGTATGTGGCCATGCAGATTTTTATTTGCCCAGGATTGCCTCTGAGAGTTCTGCCTCCACCCCAATGCAATTAATGTGAATTACTTTTTATTTGTGGTGCAGAAATCACTGAAAAATTACATTTAAATATGTCAACATGAACTTAACTTTTCAGAAACAGTGATCCTGTTATACTGGATAATCCACAAACAGCTTTTATTGGAACTACTTTCTACTGAAGAAATAGTCCCATGTGCAATTTTGATGAACTGCCTCTACATCAGAATGTCTGAAACACTTTAAATGTATGGGACAGAGGGTGGAGGAGTCACTGTAGTTACCACCCAGTTACTGATGGATTTTTTTGGGACTTTATATACACACACACACACACACAACATACAAACCCCCTCCACAGCGGCAGGGTGTGAGAATGAGGCGTGTAGCCCAGTGGTCTCGTTTAATATTAATGGCTTCCCTGACAGAAGTGGGAAGGGAGGAGAAAAGACAAGACAGATTGCCGGGGGCGATGGATTTTGTGTGGAATTGCTAAAATATGCCACATATCAGAATGCAAACAATTAAAAGGAAGCCCATATTTCAGCAGGCGGCCTCTGGACGGCACAGCACTCCAGCAACTCACACTTTTCCTTCCCACTCTCCGTTTTTTCCCTCCCTTTCTCTCCCTTTTCATGTCTGTTTTTTCACTTATGCTTCCTTTCCTTGATCTCAATCTTCCTCCCTTTCTCTTTATTCTGCCTTTCCTCCCTCTGTCTTCCCTTTGTCTTCTTCCCTTTCCCCCCTGAAAATTCCTGTTTCCTGTATCATTCTTCCTTTCTCTAAGTCTTCACCCCTCCTTTTCCCTGTCCATCCTGCCTCCTTCTCTTTGTCTCTTCTTCTTATTTCCTTCCATTGCCAGTGTCATTCCCTATTCCCTCCTTTCCTGGTACCCCCCCACTCCTCCCTTTTTCCTCTCTTCCCTCGTCACTCTCTGTTTTGTCTGTATCTGTACTCGTGGGGACTGGCTAGGTGTTGATTAAGAAAAGCTTTCCATATCTGCTTTCTGTTCCCCTGAGAACAACCTGCTGTGCATTCATACCTGTCTGTCTTCCTCCATCTTGCCTCCTCCGGCTGTTAAAGTAGAATAATTTAAAAAGGAAATCAAAATGACCATTATATATTTGCAGCAAGGCCTATGCTTCTTCACTTTATCTAGTTTAGATTTAGTCAGCAAATGTGTTCTCCATCCACCCCCTTGCTCTCTCACACTTGCTCCGTGTGTCTGAGGTAACGTAATTTCAACATTTAGATATCAAAATAAGAACTAACGGATGAATCCCCCCGCTCACATCTTCCTCCCTACATTATTAATACGTTGTAAGTGAAGCTGTTTTAACTACCATGAGCATCGGGTGTCTCTGTCTTAGCTGCGGTTTTATCTCTCACAGTCTTTTCCAGTCCTATCACGGCTAATATCAGCCATTCATGGAAGCTGATTTGGGCCAAATTGCTGGTATGCGGTGCAGGGCATATGGAGAGGAAGTCAGATAAATAGATTTAATTATGCCTGGTGGGGAAAACTCAGGCCCTGCTGGCTGTTTTCATTATCGAACAAAGGTGGGGCTTCCTGCACAGAGGCCAGGATTGGCTGATGGTGCTGTCAGTCACAACAGGGGTTTCAGTGACCTGGCTTGACCTTCTTGTTGGGTGTCTACTTGTAGCCTGATCCTCAGTTCCACCAGGAAACCACACCAATTTTAAAGAGCGCTTGTTGTCTATTTTTTGCTGCGAATGTTATTCTGTCTATTTCAAGCCTGAAATATTTTCCGACTAGTCTCACCGTGAAGCAGCACCGCGTTGCCAGAACAGGAGAAGGAGGCACCGTGTTACATCACAACTCTCTATAGTGTTAATCTCTCTCGCTCTCTCTCTCTCTCTTCTTCCACCATCCCTCTATCTGTCTCGCCTCTTTTCTCTCTTTACTGCAAACTCCACCGGGATGTGTGTGCTCCTCTCCAAATACATACAGAGCAATCTAATTACTGCGATAACATTTCTGCTTGGCTGATTAACTGTTCTCCCTGTGCCTCTAAACGCAGCAGCATTGCTTCTATATATTCCTAAGCTCCTTATTCCTCCCCAGCCGAGCTGCACTTTCACGGGAGCTTTGGCTCACCCATCCATCTCTCTTCTTTTCTCTCACTTTTTCTTTCTTTTTCTCTTTCTTCTCTGGCTGTTTCTTATTCTTCGTCTCTAGTTTATTCTCCAAGGCAGAGAGGCTATTTAGCCAGCTCTCACTTTTTCTGGCTTGCTCATTTAATTCCCTTTTTCTTACTTATTCTTTTTCAGCCTTTCTCTTGCTTTCTTTTCTCTTTCACCCACTCTGCGTCTTTTTACCTCTCTAATCTTACTCTCATTCATTCTCCAAGGCAAATACGGTATTTGGCCAGTTTCCTCACTTGCTCTGAGCTATTTGCCGCCTTCTTCTTTAGAACATATCAAGCCTGTTGCAAGAAATCTCGGTCTTCTGTTTAATAGTGATGAGGCTTGTACAATGTTTTTATCACCTTTAGAAATATAAAAACAATAAGATGTATTTCAGATTTTAGAGAGACTTTCTTGCATGCTTTTATCTCCTCATGCCTTGATTGTTGCAACATTCATCACCAAAGATCCATTGACCGGCTATCACTGTACAACACTCAGCATGCAAGACCTCTAAGGCTCATGATGCTTTTTACATACATGTAGACAAGCAAGCTGCGATGCGAATGTCATTGTTCACATAAAAGTATATCAACTGGGCAGCAGATCAGGGCCAAATCATCCCTGCTCGACACAGGAGAACTTCTTATTTTCTGTTTATTTGCACAACATAGACAAAATGGCAGATCATGACAGAAAAAGCTGCAACAGAGTCAAGTTGCCTTCCAAACATCCTGCCATGGTTGTTTGCTCAGAGTCCGCTGCTGTCTTTGCTTTACATATTGCATCTTGTGGACAGGTAGGACACAACCAAATGCTCCTACAGGAATGCAGGACACATGTGGTGGCCAGGATGCTAAACCAGAGATGCGCCCTGTATGCTTCAGTTTGTGTCGCGCTTTATCTTGTATGCGTGTGTACCTCACCTCAAACACTGTATGGCAAGGTGTTCACGAGTTTCATCACATCTGCAAACGTGTGAGCTCACACTCATAATGCACACGTACACACATGTCAATTAAATCCTTGCCCCGAAAACATAACTTCTTCCACACACACACACACACATCCACAGTGCCAGACAGCATTCTCACATCCCTCGTTACGCCTGGCGATAACCAACCACCCACTGACTCCCTGCTGCACCAGATAGGGAAGCTTATTAAGACTACGCTCACTCAACTCACACTGCACACCGTCAGTGTTGTTGTCACAATTGCAGAAAACAAAGCATCCCTAATGCTGAGAATGGAGGTGAGGTGATGATTTCTTGAAAGATTTACGGAGAAAAGGCCACTAACGCAGCTCAGTCTGCAGAGAGATGAGGCGTTTGCAGTTTGTAAGAAAATGATGTGTAATAGTTAAGTTTGTCTAATAGAGTGAGCTCTTTTGCTCTCTCTGGCCCTCTCCCTCCCTCCCTGGAGGGCTAATTGCATTGGTCAGGTTGGTGACATCACCACGCTGGCTAGCTGTGATCTCCATGTTGCATATAGAGCCTCATTAGAGCACGGCGAACTGAGCGCACGCACGTCGTCCCCTCTCCTGTAGTAATGAGAGTGACAGTAGCTGTAGTAATTACAGTCAGTTCAGTTTCTTACCAGCCGCTTGCTTCGCTGTGACTTTCCGTTGCGACTGGCTGGCTGCGTTTGTCCAAGTCAGGGTGTGATTTTAAAGTGCGGTAGTCATCGTCTATGATGGGCTGACTTAGTTTTTTTTACAGGAGATTCAGGCAAATGGAAAGAGGAAGAAGAAGCGGAGAGGCCATTAGCTCTTCAAGAAGTAGATGAACTGAATTTAAATTATTCTTCAAAAAAGACATTGACCATAAAAAAAAGGCTATAAATGTATTATATTTCGAGTCCAACATACTGTATAGTGACAAATATACCAGCAGTAACTCCCCGAGTCAGTCCAACGTCGTCTCCTCTCGCAGAGGTGACGCCGGGGCAATGGCGGGAGTCGACGGGCTAATGATGACAGCGACGCACTAATAATGGTTTCCAGTAGCTCCTGTGACAGTGGGGAGTGTACTAAATGGGACACCAGAGCAGCCTGACTCACCCGGACCCCCTATTTCCCCTTAATGAGAGTTTGATGGAGTGGTTGTGTAGGTAGATAATGCTAAGTTAATGAGATGTCCTATTCCATGAGACTGTTTGCAGTTCCCTACAGAGTTGCTGTGTATGTGTGTGTTGCCTGTGTTGATGTATATTGCTGTCTACCTGAATGTGTGTGGCTGCTTACCTGTGTTTGTGAGCAATATATTGGTTTCTAGATTACTGTGTGTGAGTGTGAGTAACTTCGGTTTATAGAGCTGTTTTTGTAGGTGTGTGTTTGCGTGTGCATGTGTATGTTTGTGCGTTTGCTTACCTCCGCTTGTGCGTACAGTATCGTTCTGTCATTTATTTTTTTCATCCAGCAGCAGTCGAGCACTCTACAGGAAATTAACTGTCAGATTTCTGAAAGAGTGACAGAGCAGAAACTGTCCTAAGAAGAGACGGAATTAATAAACGGAACAAAGAACCGAGAGCAAATAATAAAAAAAATAATAAGCCGAGAGAGAGAAAAGGAGCGCAATGAGACATCGTTAGCAAACAGTTGGCTCGCCACAATGGGAAAAGATGGGAGTTTTGGCGATGAAGAAGGGATAAGATAATGGGAGAATGGGGGATAACCACCTCCCTTATGGCAGGTACATATCTCTAATTGGGAGTGCCACCCCCATCCTGTGTCTCCCCCCCTTCTTTTTCCTTCCATCTCTCCTCAGACAATGCAGTGAGAAAAGAGGCTTTCCTAATTAATGCAGGTATAATGATGGGTCCAACTGTGGACCTCTGCCCCCTCAGAATGTTGATTAAGGGGTGTGTGTGTGTGTGTGTGTGTGTGTGTGTGTGTGTGTGTGTGTGTGTGTGTGTGTGTGTGTGTGTGTGTGTGTGTGTGTGTGTGTGTGTGTGTGTGGAGGTGGGGCTTGGATAATCATATATTTATGTGTAATATAATTATACGTCTATTGATGCATACTAAGACTGATAGTGCTGATATTCCTTTCATTCGATACTGAATTGTATATGGATATCATCACTGAGGTAATTGGTAGTCTGCTTTTGGCTCTGGCATAATGTGGGAGTACTTAGAAAATCAAAATAGTTCCAAGAAAAAAAAAGAAATGTGCAGAAAAAAGACGATGTGGCAGCGCCCACACTATTTCTGTTGCAAGTGAATTTCTAGGAAGTGAAGTGGGAAGGCATTACAGCAACATGGGCTTAGCACCAGTGACATCACCTGAAGAAAAGTACAAAATAAAACAAGGATGTTGCAGATTTAAACATCCTAAAATGGCTCAAAGATCAGGGTGAAACTGTAATGGATGTCAGTTTTGCACCGATTTTACACATCAAGATCAGTTTACCAGTAATGGTTAATACTACTCAGCCTGTGAAAACAATTGTATATTGTCCTCTGTGGCATCGAGGAGCGAGGTCAAGTATGAGAAAATAACCCTGATGACCATGACTGAGCAAGTATTTAAATCAGTCTTCAAAGCTGGGTTTGTTTCAAAGATGTGGACATTTACTAGGCAAGGGTCTATTGAAAATACACTCAATTCAAGAGATGTTCTGGAGTGAAGGGAAGTAAGACAGTGGTGTAACCTGGCACCACCATTGTGTGGTAAAAAACAGTGTTTTGTGGAGCATACACAAGTAGAGTCACCCTAACAGGTGCAACAAAACTAACAGGAAAATGATAGAGACGTCAATCAAACAGTCTGTACACGAGAGGAGGTCTAATCAGCCAGTGGAAGGTGAAAACGTGTGGGTGGACCATGACTGTTTAGAAGCTTAAAGTAAATTCCTGTATGTATGTAGAGTGCTTGCATGTGGCCAGAAAGACTCCTAAACATAGGACATACAAACATAAAGTGACTGGTAACTGTGTAAAAACATCATTTGATTTGTCACCTCTCAAGGCAATGTGAATATCTGCCCTGCTGTTGGCAACATTAACACACAGAGGTGTAAGTGAAGTGAGTAGATTAGCTAAAAACAACACTAATTGGTTTGTAGGATGCACCATGCCGACATGGCATCCCCCGTCCAGGTCTCGCTGCGGCTCTGATGCTGCGTCCTGTTCTTGGTCCAGGCCAGCGGGTTACCCATTCAGGCCACGTATCCGCCTGTAGCAGTAATGAGAAGTGCCTTCGCTGTTAATGAGATAAACACAGACATTAGATTGGCTCAGCAGGAGCTCAGAGGAAAGGAGAGGGCGAGAGGAAAAGAGAAGCAGTTTGGCGGGTGAGACGGGAGCAGGCGAGAGAGAGAAATGAGATGAGAGAGGGTGGTGGGCATGGAGAGAAAGACGATGTGAAGGAGAGACAGAAGAATATGAAATATTTACGGGAAAAGGCTTGGTTAATTTCTTGAAAGTGTGAAGTGGAGCTTCATTATAACTCGAGCAGAGATGACAAGTATATTTCGCCTGTAAAATGAGTAAGCACCCCAGAATGATAATGATGATGATGATGATGATGATGGTCGTGATGGCAATATTGATAAGAAAAACACAAGACACTGTGGAGTAACTGCTATTTTATTGGACAAAATGTTCAAATATTCATGCTCCATATGCTGCGTGACAGCTATACCCCTTTTTCATGTGCCCACACACACACACACACACACACTCTCCCACTCTGGATTGTCAGTGCCCGCTGTGACATTATAACCATATCTATCATTAAGCAGTCTTTTTCCAGGCAAAGCCACTAATGAACACGCGAGAGTAAGAATGAGTTTGTCTAGCATGTGTGTGCATGTGTGTGTCAACATTTGGAAATGTGATGCAAGGTGGAGTGTGTGGTGTTTGCGTGTGTGTGGTGTTTGCATGTGGTGTGAACCTCTTTCATCAACTCATGCAAACTCTGTTGCCTGAGTGAAGTTTATTGTTTCATCATAAAAGCCTCCAAAAAGATCCCATTAAAGCACATAAACCTTCCCTTCAAAATAAAAGTACATCTGGCAGCCTGCAGTATTATCTACATGAGAGTTACTCACACGATCTCATTACACAAGTTCATTATCACAGAACCATTCAGGTCATTTAAACCTCACCTTGTTGCATCTGTGTCCCTTCTTGTGTTGTCCAGGTTTGGTAAGAAGAAAGACGACAAGAGCAAAGATGCTGCCAAAGCCTCCAAAGGCAAACTGGAGGCCCTAAGTGAAGAGGAGCTGGACCGGATCCCTGACAACAGAGACGGGTATGAATCAGACCTGGGTGGAATACGTCTCTGTGTTGGTTTTTCACAGTTCAGAGTGTCAAAAGAGAGGGTTTTACAACACAGGGAAGTGCTGAAAGAGCCAGAAAGTTCACACAATCAAAGAAGAGTGTCAGAATAGTAAAGTGCTGTGATTGACACCTTACCTGACAAGTTCTGAATCATCCTGATGCTGCAACATGCACCCACCTGATCCTCCCAAACAACTGCTCGGTTGAATGTGTAAAACAGCTGTCTATCATACCACCAGACTCATAGCTTCAAGACGAAAGAGAGAGGCTCATTCTGAAGTGAAGAATGCATGTATTTGTGTTGTTCCCATGTGTAACTGCCTCCTGTCTGACAGCTACGATCCACGTTATGCCGAGATCCACTCTGGCCACATCACCCCCGACCCAGCCTCCCTCCCCGACGTGGAAGACGATGACAGTGACCCCAACTACGCCCGCATCAACAACTTCCGCCAGCCACCCTCGCCCCAGTCGTTTATCAGCCGCACACCCTCCCCTGGGACGCTGACAGGGGGGCCTAACCCGCCTCAGGCCTCCTTCGAGGAACTGGATGGGCTCTACGCCAAGGTCAACAAGTCTAGACCCCCGCCTGCTCTACAGAACCAGCATCAAACACAAGCAGACAGGTAAGAGAGGGGAGTGAGGGGCTTGGGGGGGGGGGGGGGGATTTGCCTTTTTCTATACTTTCAAGCACCCAACTTCTGCTTCTTCTCTCTTGAGTTTACCTCACAAGTATAGTAACACATATGTGTTTGTTTTTTAAATACATGTGTAGCATTTGCATCTGTAGTTCTGCGTACACACAAGGTCACCATGGCTTGTCCAGCATGAGTCAGGGCGTATTTGCATATATCTACATTCATGTTCTGCCAAGCCGGAAAATGCTTAAAACATGAGTGCATGCTTACACTGTAGTTACACCCTCACATACACACACACACACACACTTGTACGGAATGCCATGCATGATTTAAGTAACTAGTCTGTTATGTTTTGCAATCATTTTGACCTCTGTAAATCTTTAAAATCTCTAAAAACATGATGATCATTTCTACTTGATAATTACAGTTTTCCATAATATTCATAGCAAGAAGTGATTAGTACTAATCTTCACGTGGCGGTTTAGGGTCAGTTTAACTGCCAAGCATAAAGTATGGAGAAATATTAATGTTTTGTAATGTTTTTTTGGGAGTCCCACCCCAACTATAGGATATACTATTGTGCAAATAGTATATCCTCTCTCCCCGTGTCTCATTCTCTTACCCACACTACAGTATATGCCGGGTCCAGGTGCAGCAGAACACACCGCTGAAAGCACAAGGTTGCCTCTGCTCGGCCCTCTGTTCAAGTTAATGTTGTTTGAATTTCAAGCCGCCACACTTCTCAGGCCACCAGCTGTACCCTTGTTGGTTAACACACTGTAATGTGTTGTAGGCAGATGCACTCACCAGCTCTTGATACAGATATGACCGCAAATTGAAGACAACTGGAATTACTCGACACAGTCTGAGGTGTATGAATGCATACATGGTGAAGGAACAGTCCTTTTTAGACGTAGCCCCCCAATTTTATTTGACAAAAAGCTAAATAATAAACTTGAATAAAGCCATCATTTGTAACATTTAGTGCAAATCTTTGCTGTTCATAACCATCTGAAGTCTTCGACAGACAGACATCTTCTTCACTGCTGATGTTCTGCCAGGCCCGTACTGCCACACATGCTCAGTTGGATGTAGGTCAGGTGCCTTGGCCAGTCAAGAACATAATGTTTGGCCATAAAAACCTCCTTGGTTGCCTTGTCTATTGGTGTGACATCACTGTCTTACTGCGTAATCCTGCACTGTTGACCTAATATGGATGTGAACACCCTGAAAGTTAAGGGTTGGCGTAGTCTTTGTTGAATTCTAAATTGAATGTGATGGAGTTGGTGTTCCCATATGTCTTTCATATTGTTGATGCTGAACACATTATGAACAGATTTTATAACATGAATAGATCTACAGCTATGTGCAAAGAAGGAATTGTGGAGGTTCAAGTATTTTACGGGTAATTTAACCTCATATAATGACAAAATGTCCTTCAACTTGAGTGTCAGAGCCCCCAGTTTTCAGTGTAAGAGTAGGGTTATCAGAGTTGTCATTCCTTCCATATTATATATTATTACTGCTGAAGTTTTTGAAACAGAGTTAAACTTGCAGGCAGTTTTGTATGTGAGAGAGAAAAAGGAGAAAATCTAGAGAGGATTCTAATGCAAATTTATCATTTCCCGTATGAAATAATACAGGCCACATTAAAACTTCCCTCAACTTAAACTCTCTGACAGAAATTACTATTGACTTGCAAATCAAAAACTAAGCCCCAGACACCCAATCTCATCCAGAAACAGAGAGGATGCAGAGAGAGAGAGAGAGAGAGGTTGGACATGGAAAGGAGACAGATGGGAATGGGAAGAAGTGACAGACGGAGGGACAGAGAGAAAAGAGAAAGCAGGAAAGGAGTATAGAGAAAGAGGGAAGAAAGTAAGAGCCAAAGTGGAGAGAGAAAACGTGTTAGATAGTCAGAGTAAATTCGAGAGGGAAGAAGTGACAGAGGAGAGGATGCAGACAAAAGAGGAGGAGGGATAATTAGCCACAGTCTAGCAGCCTGACAGATCTGTTAGACCACTTTAGCTCTCATCCACTAGTGGTGGGTACTTCATTACCAGCCTGTTTTCTCCCTCTTCTCTCTTTCCCCCTCAGTTTCTCTCTGTCTCTGTGTCTGCCTTACGCTCTTGGCGTGTCACTTGTCCATTCTCCCTCCCCTTTTTTTTTGCTCATGATGTATATTAGATAGTCTTTAGCATTAGCATGATGGATGTGGAGCCTTCTTCAGCTTGTTAACTCTGTGTGTGAGGGAGTCCCCAGAGACAAAGAGAGAGACAAAAAGTTGTAGACTGAAGATAATTCAAATTAATTCTTCTTTTCATACCATCCTCTCTATTGGTTATGATAATATTATACTCAGTGAAGGAAGGAAGGAAAACAAAGGTGAGCAGTAAAATTATTACCCAGAATGTTCCTATGAATACCATAGCTGGCCATGTTTGTATGACCTCAGATGTGTTCGGCGGTCACACCCGTTCACATCGTGCGGCCACACTCACACATGCTCCCTCATTGCTGGCTATTTCCATTCAAGTTGCACCACCTGCGGCTTGGACGAGGGCACTCATTCACAAAGTCGGTACATCTGTTAAAACACATGCAGCTAGCCATGAGGTTGGAACCCCCGTGCCTTTCATTCACACAGACACACACACAGAGATATACACACGTGGTCAGAAATAGACGTACACTCAGCCACCCACATGTAATATTTCTGCGAGGAAGCCCAGCGTAACCTAGCAACAATGCTGTGTGTGGTCCTGCAAGATTTTATGCCACTGCACAAAAAGCATAGGTGTCAGCTTACTTAAGGTGGTTGTGTGTGTGTGTGTGCGTGTGTGTGTGTGTGTCTGTGTCTGTGTCTGTGTGTGTTTATATATATATATATATATGTATATATATGTATATATGTATATATGAAGTGCAAACTCCCATTCTAGAGTCCCTCATGTTCCTACAAAGCAGTCCTTGATAGCTGTAGCATGCTGAATTTTTATTGTTTCCAAGGGAACAACATATCTGTTTCTTTCATCTTTTACATTACACTGTTTTCACGATGCTGAGGAAGAAATGTGCTCATGATACATGTGGGACATGGTGTGTGCTTGTAATATCCTTAATGCTAATGTAGCTTCATCCAAACGTTTTTGAAGGTAAGCGTGCATGCCTCTGCGTCTCTGCATGGTCGGTATGTGTTTGCATAGTTTTGCCAACTGAGACATGCTAGTGCCCCCCCTCCTTTACCTTCCTGTCAAGGCACTCAACAGTGGGCTCCCAGCGTTGTCTGCCTAATTTACTGTCGGACATTTTCATTAGGCCTTCAATGGCAGGTGTGTGTCGTGATGGGCGTCACATTTGATTAGAGCTATGCTAGAGGCTGACCTGTGGAGAAAAAAGGTTTGCTATGCTTGTCAAATTTTATTAGCCAGAAGGCACTCTTTGTAGCTGGAGCAAGAAACAGGGAGATGAGATGAAAGAGGAGTAAGAAAAAGGGAGAGGCCAAAGCCGAGAGATGTAAAGACTAGAGAGAGAGAGAGAGAGAGAGAGAGAGAGAGAGAGGTGTGTTGTAAAATGCACCATTGTGCTAAGAAAAGGAAGATGAAGGTGAGCTTGTAAGCTAAGACAAGTAAATGACACATCAGTGAGCATGCTCCCAGGTTTCTGCCATGGTTCAAGAAGTGGCACGAAGACGACATGCCTCTAAGTTTACCTGACACTGTGACAAAGTCCAATTCTCAAATCGCTCTAGACAAGCTTGACTAATTGTTGAAACATTATTGAAAGAAGCAACCAGGTCTTTTGGATGTGGATCTGTTGGTTGCCTTTACAAGTCCTGAATAGTGTTGGTTTTCTTCCCTGTTTCCTTTCTCTCCCCGCCATTTTTGTGCGACACTGAAGACACGGTTTTATTCCCCTATAGACTAAAACGACGGGAAGCAAATACCGTGGAAGAAGTGCAGCGCTGGCGTCATATAGGGAGACATCCCATTAAGGCAGATGCAGAAATTCACTTTTCCTGTATTGCAAACAGAAAATACATCCTCTGTTGTGGATTTAGTTGTCAGGCAGCACCTGCCTGAGGAAGAGCTCAAAGAGAAAGGATATGCCGTTCCCTTGAAAACAACACATCATTAGTGTAGACTGCAAATTAAGTCATTTTTGTCTTCTTTGCCTTTAAACCTCTTTTATTGGTGCTCTATCTGAGCAATTAAATTGTTTCCTTTTTGCATTCAAGCTGCTTCCAGTTGTTCTTTTGTTCATGGTCAGTTACTGGAAGCTAGTGTTAGATTGTGAGTTAATCAGATTTCATTTTTATGGCCGTGTGTGCCCTTGTCAAATAACAGAAAACAGATACATGGTGGGTAATGTGTGTGTTATATTAGATGCTGGGGATCACTATGATCAGTGAGGCAATGGTTCCCATCATTTTTGGCTTGTAAGCAATGTCTGAGTTGTGATCAGTTTAACCAAAGTGTGACTCTTTGTTCTCAGCCCGTTTCACTGGAAGGAAGCCTGAAAAGCATCAAATTCATTTTTGTCAGAAGTCATAAAAAAATAAGGATGCTTTTGTGTTGTTTCTAACTAATAAGTGACCAAATTTCCCTTTGGAGACAATAAAGATACAGAGGATGAGAAATGTTTTTTATGTCCTATTCCATCAATTATCTTGACCCCTTACATCTTGGGGCCACAGGAAGTTGTTACCATTATCCTTACAAAAACTACAAGACCAATTTTGATTTGTTAGGTAGGTTCAAGCTTGCCATAGGAGCCTTTCCTATAGCCAGGCTGAGAGTTATAGGTTTTACTAAGACTCAAAATAACTGAACTGAACAGACTGGATTTCATAAAAAGATACATTTCTTTTTGTTTTTATGGGGGGGGGGGCAGTAAAAACCTCTTTGTTTCCTTCCATCGCTTCCAGCTTTGAGCTCCTCTGAGTTTCTGTCTGACTCTATTCCCCATACTGCACCAGGAAACCAAACAATGACCGTACACTTTGATGTGTGCTTACCTCCAGCATGCAGGCAGCAACGAAGAAACTGCCTGTCTGAGCCTTTTTCCCCCCAGTGTGTTGTGTTTAAATCAGCTGGCCACAGCAAGAAGAAGTCGCCAAACCAGCCGGCGGCGGCGCACACTTCCTAATTAGTCTGCCCCCACACTGGCTAACACCACGGGATAGTTGCTTTTCTCACACACACTCTCCCGCTCGCTTTCATATAGCAGACGGTTTTGTTCTCACTCCAGTTCCCTCGCTCTTTCTTTCACTCTTTTCCAAGTTTCCATCTCTGTCTTTATGTTTTTGCTCTCATTCTGTCTTCTGATGCATCCCTCATTTCCTGCTCCTGTGTCTCATCTTCCCCCTCTCTTCCTTCAGTCTCCATCCTCCTCCAGCTTTTCCTCTCTCAGATCAACCTGTATAGTCAGATACTCTGAAATATGGATGAAATATGATCCTTGAAGGAAAAACACATCTGACTTAAGTGCTGTCAATTTCTGTGGTTGAGCTAATATAGCAAAATAAGACTTTATTGATTTATTGATTAGTTGTAGTCTAGTTACATGTTAGACACGCAGGCTGATGCCCTTATGACCGTTCAAGACCTCCGTACATCACATATGGAAACATTTATTTAAAGAAACACAAAAAATCAGAACAGAGCCCTGGTTCCCTACACAATCCAGCTCAAAGGTTACTTCTGGTTTCAAGCTAACGCAGCATTGTTCTCCAAACTCCAGTACTCACTGGAAGATGAAGTTACAACACAGGGTCTCACTTTAGTTTGTTTGCAGGTTCACATGCCTGTTCATCATATAAGAACAAATATGGCAGAGGGAGAGAAAAATCTAAACGCTGCTTTATTCGGTTTATATTCGTTTGTAGTTACTTGCTAAATAAAAAAAAAATACAGATCTCTCAGCAACACTCAGGTAGCAGCCTCAGATTTCATTTTACGGCTGAATGTGGGAAAGTGGGTGATGATGGACAAAGTCAGTACATTATGGCAAGTACGGTGGGTCAAAGTTGAAAGTCAAAACGAACAGTTTGGGTAATAATTTTACTGTTCTCATATATTCCTTGCGCCAGTGTTGGTTCTCTACTAAACTCAAAAGTCTAAGTCTATACAAGTTTTTTTTGGACATAACATATAATCTGAGAAATGCCAACCATGTTCCTCAGCTGTTCAGCCCATTTGGAGGCAGCGGACCCTGCTGGCTCGTTTCTTGATGTCACAAAGCGTCTTACATTACGCTGCTCTATTGAGAAAATTGTAGACCACTAAAGTTTAGATCTGTTGTGTTTATGCAACTGGCAATCAGCAGCAGTTATTAGCTGCTGATGACAACAGGGGAGCCTACCTGTCTCCTTCTACATACACACACACACATGAACACATATAGGACAGGACACGCAAATGTGTGTGATTATACCAACCTCCTCTGTCAGTGTTTGGAAAGCGCCTGCTGAATTGTCAAGCCATCAAACTGCTACTCAACAACCCTCAGCCCCCCCCCTAATGTTTTATCCAGAATCAGCCTCAGTCTTCAGCCATTAATATGATAATATTTGGCGTTGTCAGTGATGGAGGCCGCAGCATAATGAGATAATTACAGTGTTGTTTCATTTGGAGAGCGACACGCACGCTCAATCAAAATGGCAGCCCTAATTACGGGCCCAGGGATTGGCTAATGGGTTCGGTAGAAGAGGGGTGGTGTGAAAAAAAAAAAGAAATCTCAACTTGGCTCAGTGCATGCATTCTCTGAGGGTCTGTTTGTTTGTTTATGTGCGGAGAGGGGGCTGGTGGGCGGCCGAGGGTAAGTAAGAGTAATAAAAAAGCAAGTAATAAGTGAATAAATAAATAATACAGGAGATTAAGTGTGAATATCTTAACAGCAAGGTTGTCTGCAGGACGCAGCACTTGGGGGAGGGGGGAAGCAGAGATTAGTATTGATTAGCTGTGTGTTGAAACCAGCCATTAAACCAATCTCAAGTAGCAACAATTAGCACGGCACTGCGCTTAATGCAGCCTCAGATCTCCATCTTTATAAAACAGAAGCGCTGGTGTTTCATAGCCGCACAGCAACTTTCAGATAGTTCTTGAGTTTTGAGCGTCGACAGGGATTCTGCAGTGAGGTGTACACACACACACACACACACACACACTTTGTGTAAGTAATAGCGACACTTTGTATATACTGGCACAGGAGTGTGTATGACTCAGCCTGTCCCCATTGAGTTGGATAGAAGCTGCATTAAATCAGGGTACGTATACACAGGCACAAACACACTGTCGCGGTGTGTCCCACATACCAAGTTACAAGGATTAACTAGACGCACACAGAAACACACACTTTTATACATTCCTAAGGATGTCTCCACACACACAGATGCACGCTCCGAGTCTCAGGCAGATTTTCTAATTAAAGGCAGGGTCACAAGAGAGACTTAAACATGTAAGCTATGTACTTCACTAATGAACCTCTCTATCTGCTCTCTGTCTCTCGCCCACACTCTCTCTCCTTCGCTCCATTTCGGTCAATATCTGCCTGGAGGTCAAACCATTAGAATGTAAGGCACAACGCCTGTTTGATGAAGGCTGTGGTGGGTGTTTGTGTGTCGGACAAAGGCCTTTCTTGTGTGTAGTATTGGAGTTTTACGGATGCAGAGGAAGGGTGGAAAGTTAGCTTTTTTCTCCTTGTAATACTTTTTTTTCTCTTGTTTGAATATTTTTGTACAGTGTGTATCTCCTGAAGACAAAATAGCAAAGGAACAGCATATCAGTGTCAATATGAGATACCTGTTTCCAATGCAGCCAGTAAACACAGATAAACGACAGCACTGTCTCATACTGTGGTAGCACACACCCTGAAGGATTATGCTCACTCAGAAGCAGGATTTTTGTCTGTCGCCTTTTGGTTGTGTGTATGTGTGCATCCATACCCTTGTTTATGTGTGCTCAGCTCTGTACTCTCAGGTGTGTGTGTAGCTTATCTAGTATTAAGGTCCAGTGAGCATGTTGATGTTTCTCTTTAAGTTTTGTCCCCATTCTGTCCTGAGTTCTTATCTCTTCTCTGGCAGTCGCCTGCACTTTTCTTCCTTTTTTTCTTTTCTTTTTGTTGCCGAGTTATTCTTCTTTTTCACCTTCTGGCCATTTCTGCAAAAGGTCAGGTTTAGCAGGATCATTTGGGTGTTGACTTGTCAATGTGTCTGTCGGTAGTTCAATTGAGGAGAGCGTTGGTCTATGTGACTTTCAAGCGAAAAGGCACATCCATCAAATTATTTTTTGTTCCATTTTTTCCACCTTGGTTTTCTCTGTCAGCTGTAGAAAGTTCAGTTCAGGCGCTGATGTCTTCTCAGAGGCAGTACTTTGTGGATATTATCTGTCTGCCTGTCACTCTTCCTGCCCTGTCAAGGGCTGTCACTGCGAAGCAACAAAGAATGAAGGTGAATGCACCATGTTCCACCTGGCTTTTTCTTCACTTTTTAATTCCCAGCTGTGGTGAAAATCACACTGTTTATCCCTTAAAATGAACAAACAATTTGTGCCATGATGGAAACTCTGTTAGTTCCTTCTCTACCTAAATCTTTGGGATTTATATGGCTTCTCTCCGAACACCAACTATCCAGCATTAGTTACACCTCCCTCTCTGTCTCTCTGCAGTGATCCACGTCTCCCGGGGTTGCATAGGGAGTACCAGCAGGGCCGAGCCGCTCCGGGCTACGAGGAGCTGGAAACCGCGCGATGCCGCGTCCTGGAGTACGACCCACACCGGGTGAGTGTGCATGTGTGTGCGTATAGCCTAGAAATGGTGGCTGTTTTTTTGTACCGGGAAATAAGTTTACAGTGAGAGCTTTTTTGTTTCTTTGCCCTAAACATTCATTAAAAATGAAATGACATGTTGTACAGCAAGATATAGACCCACACTGGACACTAGTTTAAAAAATTGAAATGTTAAATGAAGGATGTGTAAGTGTATGTGTACTGTCTCCAGAGCACGCCAGTGTTCCTGTGAGCTCAGCCTGTTTTCCCCTGTGCCTTTCTTGGGCTATTTTCAGCTCTCTTGTTAACATTTTGAGGTGCTGTGTGCCACAGAGGCGGTGCCCGCTCTCCTCCTCATTTAGTTTATGGAGAGATCTATTAGACCGGTGACATTTCCATCCACCCTTTACTTTAGCACTCTACCTCAACCTTCTCTCTTTCTGTCTCTCTCATCCTATTGCTTTGCCATTTTTCCTTTCCCTCTCTCATATTGTTGTCCTACTCTTCCTTCATTCCCTCTTCTTTCTCTTCCTTATTTGGCAAGAACACAGTGGCCTGAAATCTCTCACTGCTGTTGCCTCTCCTAAGCAAGCTGCACTGCTAAATGTCCCTGAACCTGTATTGATCCTGCCTGAGGAATCATTTCATTTACCTCCCTACACTCACCGAACTCAGCATACTCACCATGGAAATCAATAGCCATTTATCAGCCATTTTAAAATGGGATTTTTTTAATAGCGAGGCCCAAGGATGCAGAAAATCACACTTTGATCCGAATCAGAATCACTGAATCTGGCCGCAACAATTTGCGAAGGCATTTCCTCAGAGCAAGATTTCTTTTTCATAAAATGACACAACTGAGCAAAGAGAGGAGCAGAGGCATTCGGGAAATATGGGATGGATTTACTGACAACATCACCGATACCCAATCACCTGACACAACCGGCCTCCTGCTGTGCTTGCTTCCTC
Organism: Enoplosus armatus; assembly: GCF_043641665.1. Lineage (NCBI taxonomy): Eukaryota > Metazoa > Chordata > Actinopteri > Centrarchiformes > Enoplosidae > Enoplosus > Enoplosus armatus. The sequence continues at coordinate 5,913,231 of NC_092203.1, forward strand.
GCTTATTGTAGTCTCTGTTTATTGAACAATGAAGCCCTGCAAACCAGTCTTCATTAGGCACTCTCAGACACACACCACGGCTGCTTTCTTTGAGGCCCGAAGGGCTTCATCACTCATTACACATCCCTGTGCAGCATGTGTTTCTGCCTCGGTTCGCCGTGACTCAGTCGGTACCGAAACTCTGATGCAATTAAAGCGCAGCAAGCATGAGGAGCAGCCTCTGATCTGATTGTAATTTTTCACCCCAAAAACAGACAGCGGTCTCCACAGTAAAAAAAAAACAGCAGTGGGTTCCTCCCCTGAGGAGCCCGATAATGAAACGCCCCACTCGCAATCGCACACACTCACACACATAGCGAGAATAGAAACACTGAAACAGTAAAACATCTGGGAAGTAATATTGGGTACAAAAGACAGAGATGATAATGAAATGTTGTATTGAAACACAACATGATGGCTGAAAAGTTATTGTGAAAGAACATTTTATTCAAACAACTTTTCAACTATGAAAAATAAATTAAAACAATTTTTGTTGGCATCAATCTCTTGTTCTTATCGAGCTTGAATGTACTTATTGTGTCACTTGGACAAAAGCATCTGCCAAATGAATGAAATTTAATGTACAAGATTGTTGGTTTGGTTTCAGGAGTGGAGTGGATTCATAAACAACAAAAAAGGAAAACTGAAACTATGCTATTTCCTGCGTTTCTATAAATGCATATAATTCTAGCAAATAACATATTATGGTGACGTTCGTTATCCTTCCATATAATTTCCCTAACAATGGCAGTCTAACAAAAACATAAAAATGTTATGTAGCTGACAGCTTAAGATCATATTTAGTTTACTTAATGATGCATCTTTACTAACAAGAACACGTAGCAGTTGTTGTAGTGTCTGCAGTCACACACACACACACACACACACACACACACACACCCTGTAGAGGGATGACCACCAAAAGAATAAGCAGAGACATGAATAGATTTTCTCACCACAGTCTGAGCTTTTATCCTCGTTTTTGTTTATGTCAGCCCGGGTTAGTGAGTTACCCAGAGTCCTCTGTCTCTACAGATGAGGTGGACAGAAACACACACAGGCACATGGCACACATTTATGCCTCGCAGACACACACAAACATACATTTTAGGTTGCATGAAACAAGTGTTTTTTTTACCAATCTCAGAAGAGCTTTGCATTTAAAGCTGATCTCAATATTCCCAATAAGTTCTGAGTAGACAGTAAAACAGGAGTGTCCTCAGTTTGTAAATAAAAACTTTTATATCAGACTGAAATAAGACGTTGAGTGCTGTTATGTTTATGTTCCCCTTCTGACAAAGTGGAGTTAACAGTGTGCACACGTTTCGATTCAGCAGGACATTACTCCACACACATTTACCTATTTTCTCTCTCCATGTGGTATGAGAGCGTAAATGCAGACCACTTGAGTGCGGCGCTTGCTTCGGCCTTCTGTGATCAGCCTTTTAGCGGCCGCCTCCACAACTACTGCCACCGTGCCGTGCTGCTCTTTTATGCTCAGCCATGAATGGTTGAAAAGGTTTTCGAAGCTCTCCACACGAGGCCACGAGCGCCATTCTCTCTCTCTGAGTGGTTTATGTGTCATTTAAAGAAAAGATGAGTGTTTGTGTGTGTGTGTGTGTGTGTGTGTGTCTCCATGTGCTCTCCTGGGCTCGAGGATCCTGGGTAACACACTAACCTAAGCTGACATAAACAAAAGCAGGGATAAAAGACTGTGGTTACGATATCTATTCACGTCTCTGTTTATTCTTTCAGCGGTCGTCTATCTACATGATCTGGAGGTGGAGTTGTCTGTGTGGGTGTGTGTGGCGAGCCACATTTAAGTGGGTGTGTGTGTATCACTGGCTTTTAGTTTGTGTGTGTGTGTGTGTGTGTGTGCAGCTAAATCCGGTCTTCAAAACGGACTTCATGTCCCTTCCTCATTGCTCTCCTCTCACCCCTCTCCCTCTGTGTCTCTGTCTGTCTGTCGGCCTCTAATTTGACCCTACCCCCATGTTCCCTGTCTGTGGATAGGTCACACTTGTAATTATGACAATCACACTGTCCCCCTCTCTCTGTCTATTTTCTCTATATGCTAATGATAGGCTCTCTGTAATGTCTTGATGGCCAATTAAGCCACAAAAGTACATGAGCAGTTTCTTTTTATAGGCTTCTTTGTTCCATGAGATGAGTCGGGGATAACTTTTTTACATGAGACACCACATTGTTAGATGAGAGACAGATCTTGATATGGTTTTTATGTTCTTTCTCTGTCACCTTTTAATGGGACACTTGAGTGATGTAGGATTGCACTTCCATGAAGTTAGGGGTCTCTTGTGAGTGAGAATGGTCAAAATCGATGCAGCAGAGGCCGAGATATCCTGTCTTTTGGTCCCTTGTATTGGTGAAGCTCCATAAATGCTGGATCCTACATTTCCCATAATGCAACCAATAGCATCTTTTCAATAGACCCTCCCTGTCCATGTCCTTGAAACTTCACACCCTAGTTTGCAACATAGATTTTATGTTACTGAATAAATTCTTTGTCCCCAAGTCCAAGCTGAGAGAACATCATCAGGGTTTTTTCTCAGATTGGTCTTCAGGGGTCCACTATGCAGTCTAATCATGTCCGGTAGGGTCCTGTGGGCTTGCTGTGGGTCTTGGGTATATGTGTGTCAATACGTTGAGTGGATCAAGCGGAATCACCATCAGCTCTGATCATGTGGCGTGACGTAATCGCTGTGAACTGTCAAGTGCAGGAGAAATGACGTGTGTCGTCTCTCTTTTCAACCGCGGCTGCTCGTTAATTGGCGACATCAATCTGCTGCCAGTGTCGGTGTCCTCTCTCGGTTAGGTTCTGTTTGGGTCGACCACATTTTGGACCAAGTCTTATTATCTTTGGGTGTATTTGGACTGGGTCTGACAGTCTGCTGGCCCCTTTTGGATTGGGTGTAGGAAAATTAATTTAAGCACTTAGATTTTCCACCGGTCTGTTTTGGACCTCAACATCAGGGGTTCTTTCCTCAGACCTGACAAAGCTCCTCCAGAGAGAAGACATTAGACAAATGATTTCCTCATGACTGATATTCATGTGTAAAGTGTTTTACATTATCTTACAAATATAATGACGTTAATTACTTTTTCAGCCCTCTTATGGGGATATTACATGTCATTCATTTTTCGGTTAAAGTATTTAGGGTTTTTTTTTATCTGAAGGGAATCACTTTATTGATAAAGAAATCCTCCCACTCACATATTCATTCTTTCTTTTATTCATCCACTGTTGATTTGCCCTCTAGTGGTCACTATTGGACATCTAATAATGTCTACAGCTGACACACTGACCAGGATCACTTCAAACACACTGTGTCTTTGTCTGCTCTAGTCCTGATGTTTATTATAATGTAAATGTACTTTATGTGCATTTCAGCTGACCATGCATAACGTGAGTGAAGCCACAGTGTAACACACACACACAGGCACACGGTGTAGGAGAAACACACACACACATGAACTCATGCATCTTATCTTTCACTCATTACCCTGTGAATCGTAAACAACAGTGGCAGCACATGTGACACCTTAATGAACACAGAAGTCACAGAAAACCACACACACTACTACACACTCGGAGTCATTATAAAACACACACAGAGAAACACTCACACAAGTCCAGATATGACTTGTCATCCGTTGCGCAGCTGTTTTTTGTACTTCTCTAATGTTGTGTGTGTGGACATCCATCACCTTGATGATATTTTAATGTCACATCCTCAGGCTGTCTCAATCTCTCCCCCCTCTCTCACTTTTTCTCTCCCTCCCACACGTCGGCCATCACTTCATAAATAAACCCCCACATCATTAAGTAAACACGCACCAGCCTGTCACGGTGATAGATGGCCTACACACACTCACAGACGCGCGCGCACACACACACACACACACACACACACACACACATACAGGCACTGGTGATCTGTGCGGGTGCTTCATGCCCACAGGCAAAAGCCCCCCGATGGGGTTTGCGCCCACAGTCCTAATGAATGCACACGTATTTGTCTGTGAACTTGCACTGATCTGTCTCACTTTTGGAAAAACACAAAGTCAAAAAGTTGTTATCAACAGCAGATTTCTAAATGTGATGGAAACACACTTCAAAAAAGGCCCTTTGTGGTTAGATATTGACATTTACTTTTGTTTACTGGTGAGATTCGCTGGCTCCCACTGTGCCCCAGTGACTGGCCATCACCGCTTTCACCTGACAAGGGCCTGTTCTTACCGCACACCTTCTGCTGTGAACAATTCAGGCTCACTCACCGAAGACACACACTCACACAGAGCACAGGTGTAATGGATGTGCTGGCAGGCTAGTCCCGCTGTGCGCCCACTGTTGGGGGAGCTGCCACGAAAATGGTATAGCCCGGCAGAAAGCTGCTTATAAAGACAAGAGGGGGACCCAAGGGAGGGAAGTAGGAGAGAGGAATGAGTTGAGCAAGTAAACGAGGGAGAGGATACGAGGGGAATGGGAAACAGGGAGGGGGAGTGGCAGCGAGGCAGCCAGTCAGAAAGTGAGTGGGGAAGAGAGAACATGTGTGTTTGTGAGAAATGGGGTAAAAAGAGAGAAAAACTAGGAACATGACAAAGCAACTGAGCAGAGTCGAAGCAAATAAGACTTAAAGAGGCGCCTTAGGGGGAAGATGGGCAGGATTAGAAATAGCACATCTAACAGGGGAAGCTGGGTTGGCACGAGGAGGAGACAGATGGGACGGAGGAACTGACAGACACATGGAGGCATTGACATACACGAGTGAAGGAATGGAGCGGGGGAGGAAGAGGAAGAAGGTTTGGTGGTAGAAAGCGGCTCAGGTGGTGTGAGAGGTCAGAGAGACTAAAGCAAGTGTCCGCCCTTGAGCCTGATCTTGAACACATGTTCTGTGCTCCTTTTTTGGAGGAAAAATCAGTACTCAAATGGAGGTTTTTTGTTTTTCATTAAACAACCGGAATACTTTTCATTTGGGATAAAGCAGTTAATATAACTGTCCTGTCATTGGCTGATGGTGACACATGAGGTTGTTGGTTTGAATCCCTTTGTTTCCACCTACCCCTGTCTCTCTCTCTCCCTCCACTGTCCAATTGAGAAGAAACGTTTTCAAATAAACTGTTAAAATTGTAGCTTTAGAAAAGAATCGGAGAGTGTGGGAGGCCGAGATGCTAGTTTGTGCATATGGAAGAGAGAGAGAGAGAGCAGCTGGTCCGGGGGTGTTTCTCTGAAGGAGGCTGCACTAATGTTAGTCTAATGTTAGTGTTAATCAGGTTAGCATATGCCCTGTGTGTGTGTGTGTGTGTGTGTGTGTGTGTGTGTGTGTGTGTGTGTGTGTGTGTGTGTGTGTGTGTGTGTGTGTGTGTGTGTGTGTGTGTGTGTGTGTGTGTGTAGATTTGAGGTTTTACAGATGCACCTGCACTATTTTAATGAGGACACTCAACTCATCACTCAACATCTCTCTCTTTCTTTCTGTCTGTCTCACTTTCTTCCTCTCCTCACACACACACACACACACACACACACACACACTCACAACGCCCATGGGAAAAGCCGCATTTGAAGCAGAAGTTGGATTAAGTCCTGCTTTCTATTTTTCGCAAACATGCTCACAATTTTAGAAATGTAGTGTACTTTACACACACACATACACTCATGTGTTAACACACAAAACACGTGCACATGCACACACATTATATATAAACGAACACAAAAAGCTACACACAAACTGACACACACGGTATGAACACCCGCTCACACACATTTTACAACAGACTTTTAAGAGGTAACATACCACAATCACATAAAAACACACAATCCACAGTCAACCATGGAAATGCAACATGTACACACATGCACACACACACTCAGCCACCATCAAAGGGATGCAAACCTCAGCTTTGGCCAAACTGAAGCTGTTTTCAGAGTTCATTTCTCTGTAGGAGGCTTCAGCCAAATCCATGCTGGCAACTCACACACACACACACAGAAACTTTTTAAGGAAAATCCCATAATTCAGTAATTACAAGAAATGCAGTCTCCTGATCCTGGTTTCCTCATGACCCCCTCTGAGATCACCCTCGCTCAACACACACCCTAGTCTCTCTGTGACACACACACTCTCCCTTGCCCACCTAGCCCTGTGCAGCAGTCGAGGTCTGTGCTGATTAAAGGCTGCCCATTGGTCCTGACTCTCAGGACCGGGCTCAGTGCTATTCTGGATCATATAATTACACAGGCTCCACCACAAGTTAGTGTTTGGATCCTACACCCCAGAATTACTCTGAACAAGCTACTGTGAGCAGCTACTGGAAAACCGTCTGAACAGGAGGAAAATGACAGAGGAGGAATAAGGCGGGAGGTAGAGCTTACAGGAGGCCGCTCTCTCTTAACATTGAAGTGATAATTATAAAAGAAAGTAGTGCTGAAAAAGATTCTTCCTCCTTACAAGCCCATTTAGTCCAATATTCAACCTTACAAGATCATTTTAGGTTTAAGTATTTGGCAATGAGGTGAGATAAATCCGCATTTTGCAATGCAAATGTAATTGTTTCTGGCACTAATACCTTGACGATTTCCAGAATAAGGCGCATTATCTACAAATGATGCTTCTTGAATATTCTGAAAGCAAATTGATTTGCTTTTGAAACACCATACAACAGAGGGAAGAATAGTAAGAATGGGCACGGTTAGTTTTTTTGTTTGTGGTCGGGTTTTTGGAGTCATTGACTCAGTCTTGACTTAGAGTCAAAACTGCCTGTATTTAGTCGTGGTCTTGAGCTCGACTGAAGGGATTTAGTGACTTGGATTATGCACTCAGCATGTTCTTCTGAATGTATGCATACAGAATAACATTCAAAGATCAATGGTTCCTATCATAAGCGCCGCTGTTGATACTGATTCCAGCTTCCATACTGTATCACTAAAGAGTGCAGAGACAGAGAGGCAAAGACAGCGATTACAGGTTCAATCATTTCCACGATTCCTACAGAATTTCATACTTTTCAGCCACCTCTGTGGTTTTATATCATCTGCTCTTTGCTTTCATTGTTTGATTGGCGCACACCAGAGCACTTCCTCTTTCACCGTCTCAAACACACACTCAGACTCACACTCAGGCACAGGCTGAACTCTTGCTCACACTCCTGGGAGACAAAGACAAGAGTGAACATCTCATTCCAGCATTATGTTTCTACCCACTGCTATCAAGAGTTTTCACGCCCACGTATCGCACCTTTCTCCCTCTTTTCTCTTTGCAAAGTCACAATGAGCGATTCCATCCACGGACTCTTCTTCTCCTCCTGTCCTTGTCTCTCCAGCTCATCCCTGAGGCTCAACACACTCCTCTTTTTTTGTTTTAAGTCACTTCATTCCAATGCTGCACAGCAACCGGGCCAGGATTTTTTATTTTTTCCTACTTCCTCCCCCTCCTCCCCATCTGGGCCAACAAAGGCCTACAGGGACTTATTTGGTGTCTGTCTTTATTCCCGCAGCGTGTCTCTGGCCTACGGGCAAACTGCAGAGTGTGATCTGTCTGCAAGTTGATAGAAATCTCCCATTCTCCTCCTCACTTGCGCCCGCTCTCACTTCAAAGCTCGTCACCACTCTGTGTTTGAATTTTACGAAGAGGAGGTTCAGTAGGATTGGCTGAGTGTGTGTGTCTCTTTGCTGAGGTCACACTTTAGCATCTTACCCAAAGAAGATAGTTAAAGTTACTACTCCCCTCCACAGGATGTTTGGATCGCTTTCAGTGCAGATGCAGGACCACAATGCCAACCAGTCCTCTCCCATTGTCGTTTCAAAACAGTTTCAACAACAGAAGCAAGCTTGTGACAAAAAGGTTGTCGGTTCAGTCCCAGACCGGCAGGATAAATCTGGGTGGGGAAAGTGAAAAGCAGCACTGAAAAAAAAAACCTTTTTACCAAAAGGTAAAAAAAAAGACCACAAACAAACGAACAAACTGTGCATCCCTATGTGAGAAAAATCTGGATACTTCTCCGCTTTCTGTGCTTCAGACCGACAAACTGCTGCAGATTAATTTTGGGTGAACGGACCCTTTAAAAGCAATAAAGCTCACTCCAGAGGATCTGGAGTTGGCAGGACTTGCATCAAAGTACCTGAAGGTCAAACGTATCAACCTCACGACATTTGCAGCGGGCCATTGGAGGGCATGAGGAGCTGGATTCACTCATCAAAGCCTCCATCACTGGTGGTGGTGTCAACCCCCACGTCCACAAATCTGTGACTGTAAGGAGGGGACAACAGAAGACTGGATAGCCTGTGTTGTGGAGATGGTGCCATCCCAGAATACAGACACATGACTTGACAGAGCCGGAGGGAGAGCTGTTGGAAGATGTGATTTTGCAGCGTGTGTGTGTTTGTGTGCAAGACCCTGGTTCAAACATCAAGGCAGTGCCCAGGCTCACACACACACAAGCACACACTCTCTGTGACTGTTGTATCACAGCTTGGTAAAAAATAAACAAACTCTGTCTGTCTCTTACTCACACACCCTATGACATACCTTTCGGGGTATCATAACCTGGAGAGGGAAGAATGAAGCCAACCACACACATGCACACACGCTCACAGGGGTATTTGGATGTTATTTCAGTGAACAGTGGGGAGGCAAACAAACCCACAGAGGGGGAGAGGAACATGGACACAGCCCCAGTAAATAAACAACACCCCATGGCCACTGCCACGGCCACACACACACTGACACACACATGGAACAGGTTTAAGATGTATGTTGATTACAGCTACATGTGGTAACAAAATGCACACATGCCGGTTCGCCTTCTAATGTCAAAGGCAATTTTAAAAGTTTAAAAGTCACTTAGGTTTGGTGGTCCTTGATCAGCTGTTTAATTAACATGAAACCTAATATTCTACCTACGGTCAGAATAACCCAACAAGAAGAGCTTTATGTAACCAGCTCAGATCAAATAACCAGCCCAGGCCACGTTTTGTCATCCGGAAGAGTGATATAAATCATCCAGTTACAAAATGTTTGTGGCTAATAGCCACTTAAACAAATCAAATACTCTCTTGGGTTGCAAAACATATTTTATCTCTGTGTGTGTTTGTCCACTCTGGGCCAGTGACATCAGTACATTTCCGCCTCGAGAGTTAAAACATTATTTTGAATGTGTGCTTGCACCGATGCATGTAAGCACAATTTATTTAGAGTTCATGTAAACAGTTTGAAAGTTTGAACCTGAGCAAATTTGTTCGGACAGATAAAGTAGTCTGCATGGAGCCATAGCAAGTAAGCAAGAGCCTGGTGAACTTTTATGTATCTAATGCAGCTAATTTTCACACTAACTGTTACATCTTCACATGGGAAGATTAAACTACACACACACAAGTCCAGTCAAAGTCCAACTTTATGTAAATGTAAAAAAAAAGCCATTCTAAGGTCAAGAGTTGAGACCTAAACAAACACTAACAATGAAGACAATTACCAGCAGATTGGCCTATTACCAAAATAGACTGCATTCCAGTCTGAGTGTGTGTAACCTTTGGTCCCTGTGTGTGTGGGTGTGTGTGCGTGTGTGTGCCATCTGCTGCTAACGAGCTCAGAGTGAGCAGGGTCCAGGTGTGGGAGTGTTTAGTGTACACTGCGGGGCAAGTGAGCCTCCTGTTTGAGACACACAACCACAGGCTGAGAGTCTCCTAATGCAGCATGATCCTCTGTGCAAATGGGCTAGACTTGACTAGCATGGAGATGCTTTCACTTTTTTTGAGATTTAGTTGGTTATTAGTTGGTAACTATGCCAACAAGTCATTTCACAAGAACATTACATATTAAGGATTTTGTAAACAGACAGGCTAGTGGCTACCTAAGAAACACAAGGGACTGAGAAAGAAAGAAAACACAAAGAAGGCAGAGAGTTGTTTCTCTCCGAACACACCTTCTGTACTCGAGTCGCTCCAAAACAAACTTGCAAAAAGAAAAAGAAAGTTCTGCGTCATCAGGCCAGTCAGATGCAGGGCGTGGGGGTGAGGTTGCCAACAGGAGGGGGGCATGAGGTGCCAGGCAGAGGCTCCACACTGAGACACATGCTTAATTAGCATCCAAGATGGATGGAGGGTGGGGAGAAAAGGATGGATGGATGGAAGGAGGAATAGATGGCAATACAGGAGGCTAATTATGCCGTTTGAAAAGAGACGCCGGAGGAAAGCGGTTTGGGGAAAAAGCAGATCTGAGCATCTCAGTCAGAGGATGAAAGCGCTGCTCAGGGATTGTGTCAAAGCACTTGGACTCTCATTTGAGGTTTATTGTACATATGAGCATCGCAAATTTACAGCAAAGCCAAAAGTGCTCCAAGAAATTCATTTCCTGAGCTCCGGCAATACTTTCTGATGAATGCGACAGCTGTGCTGCTAGAGTTGATTGGTGTGTGTGTGTGTGTGTATGTGTGTGTGTGTGTGTGTGTGTGTGTTCCAATGTGTATCATCTGGCACTGTCAAGGCATGGCTTTCTAATTTGGAAAAATGGAAAAGTGACTTTCTGCTCATTCACACTCACACACGCGCGCCAAGCATTCTGTCAGAGTGTTTGTCAGCTGGTGAATTGCGGCAATGACTCGACACAATTATACACTTTATAAAGGAGATTGTTCTGATGTGTTTAAGCTCATTTGCTCTCTCCCGGATGAGAACGTATTAAATGCAGTCTGAAGATGTGCTGATTGTAAGGTTTGGGTTTAGATTACACACAAGTGCACATGCACACAACCGCAGTGAGCTCCAAGATTAACAAAGTCTTTCAGCTTTCCAGTTTTACCACATGACACTCATGAGAAATAGGAAATTCCCCATCGTGTGTGTGTGTTGTGGTCTGGCATGGAGTCCAGAGAGAATCTGGCCCCCTGTCAGCTACTGTCTGCTCAAGACATTAACTTTTCCACTGATAACCACTTGGCACACACGCATATACTGCAGATACACACAGCACTGTATATGATGTCACCAGGTTCAGGATGAGGACGTGAACTTGCCGGGTGTGCGAGGAATAACAAAGAGCGTGTCATCGCTCTCCACCTCCGGAGCTGTGAAGGCTCTTTGCTCGCTGACCGCCTCCTCACAAGTCTGACTGCTACATTTTCACTCCAACCTGGATCAATTTGAGGTTGCTGTTTTACCAGTTGCCATGGTGAGACTGAGACTTGTTTTGTGTGTTTGTTTACTTGGTGTGTGTGTGTGTGTGTGTGTGTGTGTGTGTGTGTGTGTGTGTGTGTGTGTGTGTGTGTGTGTGTGTGTACACCATACCAGTATTTCGAGGCACATCATCTTGCACTAAAGCTGGCTGTCTAATTTGGGGAAATGGGCTTCCGCATGAAAAGCATCCATATGACAGACATCCTGAATATATGTGTGTGTGTGTGTGTGTGTGTGTGTGTGTGTGTGTGTGTGTGTGTGTGTGTGTGTGTGTGTGTGTGTGTGTTTGTGTTTGTGTGTGTGTGTTCATAAACGAATCTTCCAGACCTATGGCTGCGGGCTATTATGTTAATACAATCAATGGACAAGGAATTTCACTCATTTTATCTAAACACACATTTCCTCCCCTCCTCATCAGTCTCTTCCTTCTTCCTTCCCTTATTTTCTCCCCCACTTCATACTGGATGGATTATGCCTTGTTCAACACACACACACACACACACACACAGAAGGTCTTCCACCTGAGTCCCAGCTTCTTGCTGAGACTAATGCCTCCTTTACCTCACATTATGCATCTCTTTGCATAATGTCCTCTACCTAATACACACACACACACTGCCATCCAAAGATGGAGCATTCTCTTCCCGACATCATATTAAACCTGCACCCAAAGACACACACCCTGACTACCACAAAATTAACATACACACACACACACACACACACACACACACACGGGCACAAAGCCACTTTAGTGGATAGAGCAGTAGCCTTGCCCCAGCCCTGGCTCTGATGTGCTTTCACTTCCTGGCTCCCATTCAGAGACATTAGAGCTCCCTACATTACAGAGACATGCTAATGATATCTGGTAATGCGCCGCTGCTGCATTGACATGCAGAATGAGTTTGAACTCATACGTACATGCAAAACACAGCAATAAACTGATCTTGCATGGAGTCATTTAGATTCTTTATAGTGTGTGTGCTTGTGATATTAAATTCTGTGTATGTGGGTGTTTGCGGGGTTGTATCGCTTTGATAGCCTGGATCAAACGCATCACTGTTTACCTCTTTAGATTTCCATGTGTGCGTCTGCCAAACCTGTGATTGCTTGTTTATGCACACATGTGCATGTCAGTTATTGTACACATGGCTGCCTTTGTGTATTTAACCAACGTGCTGGCGTGTGCATGTTAAGCCACAGCGGTGTACGGTGTGTTTGACCGATGAAATGTCCATTGAGTAAACAGCCTGTGTTTGTATGTGAACTCAGAGCCCAGAACCTCGATTACAGATAATTGAAACTGTATGTTCTGTCCTCTCCGTCTACCCTCTGCCTTCCTCTTCGTTTGCCTTCAGGGATGGCTTCTTTAAACCCCCTTATGTTGTCGTAACCTCAGACCATGTCTACACTCTACGCAACTAAATTTGACACCATTTTTCTCTACACGTTAGCCTTCGAAGCTTTTCACACCAACAAAGAGTGATAGCGAGAACATATGCAGAGGAGCTTTAAAGCTGATTTGGAGGCTTGCCATGGGCCTTACTAAAACACTTGAGGGATGAACACCATTCTTCCAAAAGATATTCCCTCATTGGGTGTTTTGATGATGGTTGTGTACAGCACTGTCTTAACACGTCACAAAATCTCCCACAGGTGTTCAGTTGGGTCTATCATTTTCATACTCGTCAAACCATTCAAAGAGCCCTCATGCCCTGTATGGAAACTCTGCATTTGTTACGTTTATCAACTCATTTATTCAGAGTTTTCCTTTAATTTGTCACCCGTCTGTAAGCAATAGAGCAGAGGGTTATCCTGCTGAGACCAGGCTGAGTAAACGGGCTGTGACCGTCCTACTCCCCTACCACATGAATCCTCAGTCCTCAACAGAAAGAGAATGAAGAAGAGATTTAGCTGGTTTTCTACTACTTTGGTGTTTCAGTGTGGACAGAAAAATGACCTGAAAATGCTATTGTGTACCAAAGTCATTTTCATATGTAAACAGCGTTTCCAGATGTATCCGTTTGAGCGTGGACGTGGCTTTAATCAATCACTTCCTGGTGTGTGTGGATGAGAGCGTGAACAACCCTCTGCCCAAAACCTACTCTAAATGTATTTTTTTTTCATATGACTGGTGTGTTTGCATGAACTGTACACACACATGTTTATCGGAGGGGTACAGTGCTTACATGTGGTTACATGTGTTTATGTTACCACATGTGGGGCATTCCATAATTTCTCCCTCTCCTGTGTTTTGTTTTCCACTGAAACCACAAGGCTGCGCACGAACACATACATGCTTTAAATACTTTATGTACATCCACTGAGTTCAGTTTTCATAGGACTGAAATATTACTGAGGTTAAACATACAGCCTGAGGACATGTGGGGTCTCCACCACAAGGTTTAGCTGCTTCAATAGGCCTAAAATCTGTTTCACACTTTTCACTCTTCATCGGATCTCGACCTGAGGGACGTATGACTTCAATGCCTTGCTCAAGGGTATTTTGGACCTTTTTGGTCTACATACTTACATTACTTGTGCTGTTGCCTCCTCACAGATGGCACCCAGAGGAGCTGAGTCTCGACCTGTGCACCGATACGAAGAGGTGGACCGACAGTACCCCACACACCCCAGGTGAGACCACTCCGTGTGTGTGTGTCTTATTCCTCAATGCAGGAAATGAATGGATAACTTCTTGCCACTCCCTCCCTTTGTGTCTCCCCCACTCAGACAAGCACACACACACACACACACACACGGCACAGACTAATCCTCTTTGGAGCTTATAATTAAATCTGGAGTGTTTGCCTTGGGAGTGTCTACTCATCCCAGGAATAGGAGTGTTCAGCTCTCCAGAGAGCAGGGCACAGGCAGGAGGATCACACACACACACACACACACACACACACACTCACGTACAGAGGATGGTTTGCTCTTATGAAGAATGTATAACCTCTAGTGTGGGTTTAATGGAACTGCACATGCTCCTTCTGTTTGTTTAAACGCTCTCTTGTTAAATGAGGCACATGTGCCCACCCGCATACCTCTTCTGCTCTCCATATATGTGTTTCCCAGCAGTGCACACATGCATCAGTCCAACCACACCACAATATTACCTGTGAGTGGGAGCACATGCTGAGCAAACGGCATCTTTGTGATGTTTGCGTCCCAACAGCTAAGTGGAGCGTGGAGTGGCGTGGTGCGAGGAAAGTGAGAGGACGAGAATGAGGAAAAGAGGGGACACCAGGATGGAGAGGAGAGTGGGGGAAAAAGAGAACAGTCATTTCACGGGTTATTGCCCCTCCTGATATGACAGGCACCAGGGAGCACAGACATCAGCACTGGCTCAGGGGGGACGAGACACACTGAGAATCTGGGAGAGAGAGAGAGAGAGAGAGAGAGAGTGGGGACATGACCAAGCAGCAGAGGGACCGAGAGATTAGCCAACTGTAACTGTGGAGACAAACCCAAATAGAGACTGAGGGAGACTTGGAGGACTTTTGACAGCTCAGTCCAAAGTATACTTGTGTACAGTAAAAAGAAGTCAGAGTTCATACCATCCACTGTATCCATTGTAGAACTCACCGGGAAAATTGAAAACCTTCCCTTCATTTAATTCATTGATCAAGCAAAAATGCCAGACATTGAATACTGAAATATGTATTTCTTTGTTTTATTCTATTGTAAATTGAAATTTGTTGGGTTTTGGGCTGTTGGCTAGACAAGATGAGCACGTTCAAGACATCAAGTTGGATTCTGGGAAATCCTGACCGGCATTTTTCTCTATTTTCTTCTATTTTATTGACAAAGGGATTGATCAAAAAAAGAATCAGCAGATCAGTTGATAATGAAAATAATCATCAGTTTTCCAGTGTTGCTCTAATGCTTAAACCCTGTATTTCAGTATATTAATAAAGTGAGGCTTTTATTAACACTAGCACCTCTCCTGTTCTGCCGGATTATAGATAAACAAACAGGATTTCAAATAAGAAAATTAATCTCCAGACCGCACAGGATGACAGCAGGTTTTGGCTGACTGAGTATATTATATGTAATGACAGCTCAAATGTTTTATATTTAAGTGATAAAGTAGTAGCAGCCATCATATTCTCTGGCTCATGTGATTAGGCGTGAAGATAACAAGTCAGGTTCAAGTAATGTTCATTACCTCAAGAAATGTTCTCATTGTTATTTAACTGTTGTTCATCTTCCCTTTGATGTATTTTTAGGCCCAAGACCCATAGGACATCATCTGTTTGAAATGCATATGGTACAGTTAACATGCTTCTGGGGACATCTGCCTCAGCAGAAGAGCAAAGGCAAGAGGAAAAGGGCCAGATAGAGTTTGAACACTATTCAAAACTCACACGTTTGTGTTCGCTTGTTTCTGATGTTTCTGTTAAGATAAATCACGACTCCTCAGTCCCCAAAACTCCTCCGCCTCCCCCCCAGCATAAATACAGAGGCAAGAGGAGGAGGAGGGGACGCAAATATATTCGGGGAATGTTTTTTTTTCATCGAGGGGAAAAAACAGGAGAAAGAGAGAGCAGACACAGCAGTGAATTGAATGCATTTTTCAAAGTGGAGCTGAACTTTGTGCAAAATCCCCCCGGGGGCCGCCATTATTGAAAGCCATTTCCTCTCAAAATGAGTGCGGCTCCACCATTGGCCTGGCTCTCATTAGCATACATTTGGCCTGCCTTTGTGTGGAGCCGGCTGGGGCTGCAGCTGGAGGGGTGGGAGTGAAGGAGGTGAGTGTGTGTGTGTGTGTGTGTGTGTGTGTGTGTGTGTGTGTGTGGGTGTGCATGGATTGTACAGGAGATGTAGCAAAGCGCCTCACAGATGGGAGCATATGGAGAGGGAGTAGAGGAGAGGATAGGGATGAAATCGAGGCAGAATCAAGGCACTCAGGCAGACATTTAAATATTTCAATTTCAGTGTTGTGTTGCTACCTGTCAATATGTCCATGCACATTATAGCTCTCCTAATGAAAGCACACAAGCATGGTCTTTTTTTTTTGTTTTTCTAATTTAGGTTTTTGTAGCTTTAAGGAAGACCATAAAGTCCACTTTTCAGTCAAAACGAGGACAGAAACTTCCTTCATTGTATCAGAAAACATTTCTTATCACAACCCTGCAGCCCAAATTGTGGGTTCATTTTACTGAGATCACCTCTCAAATCAAGAGTTTCTTTGGACCTGAAGGAGTGGATGCCAAAGTAGCAGGGCTGATGGAAAGAAAGTGGACCTCAGCTTGAGACTGAGCGCCTAGGGCTACTGCACGGCAGCCAACAAGAGAGGCCGAAGTCTTGGAAAGAGGATTTGGAAAGAAGGCTGGAAGTGGCAGCGTCGAGAGGTTTGCCCCAGGGAAGGTGATAGTGCTACTTTGGCTCTTGCCTCCCTCTCCATTGGCCATTAACGCTGGGGGTTCAGCTCAGCCTGCAGACAGGCTCTATGCTTGGGGACACACACAAATGCACGCACACACACTCGGCCATATGGAGAATATTAACATCATTACCAATTCAAAGCAGTAGGTCATGGGCGCGGTGACCCAGCCCCGGGTTATCCAATCAGAGCACCCCCTGACCCACTCCCCCAAGGTGATTGGATTAGGGGGCCGGGTTGGCGCAGCAACGTTGCCGGCCGGGGCTGATAATTGGCTGATTAATGTGCAGCCGATGGCCAGTGAGTCAGAGAGCGCAGGGCTCCAACCAGAGGACCATACCGGCCTCTTGGAGCCCCTGTCACATCTGGACAATGGAGATGACCCACTGAGAAGGACACAAGGTGTGTGTGTGTGTGTGTGCGAAGTGGTAAAGGAACCAAGACCAGGGGAACCAAGTCGGACTGGGTCCAAATTCAGTCTAATATCCAAGTGGATCCAAGCGGAGCAGTATCAGCTCTGATCACGTGGTGTGTCATGTTTTGTGACTCAAAATGGAAGCAGAGGAAAACCTTCACTACAAGACCTGTAGCATGTGTCTGCAGTCAGAGCAGAGACTGAATGCTCAGTACTCTCATCAAGCGCTCTCTGCCCCTCCTTAAAAAACAGAGGGCAACCTCTTGATTGTCCTCAGCATGTTGAGTATCCTCTGGTATGTGGGAAAGTGTCCCTTAAGGACTCTCATCTGACCTTCCCAAAAAGTGCACACACTTGCACTCACTTCCCAGACTTACAGCCACTTGGTTTTCTCCACCATGCCTCAGCACATGAACCCCTCACCCCTTTCTCGCCCCGGCTGTGTCAGCTCAGGCCCTAATGAGCCACGTCCAGACTGGACACACCTAGCAACACAGAATGGAAAGGAATAAATGACTAAGCCCCCCTCTGAGTGTAAGCAATATGTTGATTAGAACAGGATGAATAAATAAGGAAAGATGAGAAGAATATTAAAAATGAAAAACCCCTCAAAAATGCTCATATTTACTCATTAATTTCTGCTTGACTGTCTGATTTTGTCAACTGGAAACAAGCTCCCAAATTTTCCTCCTACCTCGCACGCTTGGGCGGCTGTATTTATTGCAAAGGTCTGTTATTATTTTAGCGCAGTAATTGTTAGGGCCTGTAGTTTGGAGCTCTCGATGAATTCGGATGGATTTTTCAAGGTCAGCGGAGAAATCATATTTTCGCTGCACTCGCCCCATCTTTATTAAAACCCAATCCTGCCTCTCACAGTTTCATAAGTGATCAACTGTTTCCCCACCCGCTGCTGTCCAGCTGTCGAATGACTCACTTTAAACTCGCCCAACTCAGTTAGAGTTATTGTCTCCGTAACTCATTTAATTTCTCGGGTCCTGGAGAGCTCAGAGTATGAACAGTTTTTCTGCGTTTGCCCCATAACAGCTGGCGATGTCTTTCCAGGACCCTGTGTGATTGGTTTAAAAGGTGATGAACCCCCTCTTTTATTGTTAAATAAGCAACCCAAGAGCATCTGTAGCAATGTGCGGATTATTTTGTTTGATTTCCCGAGAGGTGGCCTGACCCTTTTCTTATTTGCGGGCCCTTTTATGAAGGAACGGGCCGCGTTGGTGTGCAGAGGCAGCGGTGTTTGTCCAGCTAACAGTGTTTGTGCTCCGACACAGTAATGGAATCAGCAGTAGGAAATGAAAGGGCTTTAGCTGGCTCTGTCGCATGCACAGCTGAGGCACCAGTGGCTCTACCTGTTTACAATAACTTCTCTTTTTCTGTCCTCTGCATTTCTCTCTGATTCCATCAATCCCTTTTGTCTGCATTTTTGTGTTGCTTCTGTTTATATCTCTCTTAACGTCTCTCTGTATCTCGTCTCGTCTCTGTCTTCCCCTTTCCTCTCCATCCCTCTCTCCCACAGTCTCTCAGGCCGGTGTATGGGAAACAGAAATCACCTCTTTATAAATAAAACAAAAGATATACACTTTGAGGCCTCAGAGCTCTCCATGAGCTCAGTGAGAAATACAAAGACTGTCATGTACAAGTCTGCATGACATTCAGTCCGCAAATACAGATGGACGGGCAGCTCTGTGGAGGAGACGTCACCGTGAATTCAAATGCTCTCTTCTTTGCACAGAATAGAAAAGTAGAATAGAATAGACATAAAGTGAACTGCGAGGAATCAGAGAAATGTGAGTTGTGGAGTAAAAGTGTATTTAGAGAAAACGAAATCCCATCTGTTTCTGTCATTAACAGCTACTTTACTGCTTTTCCCCAGCACGTCTCTATTACATGATTACTCTCCCTCTTTGAATACTGTCCAAGAAGTAAATCTGACCTTTGACCTCCTTAGTAATGACTGCCTGTACTTTCGGTGGTATATGCAGTCATTGTATTTCACTCTGGATAAGAGCAGCAGTTAAATGTAGTACAGATCATTAGAATAAATAGTTATTGATAGTCTTCTGAAGCATGACATCACTAAAATGATGAATGAGTCATTAAATGTTCCTATGAGCGTTATGAGAGAGTTCCTCTTCTTAGTTTACATACAGGCTGTTTGCCCTGGTGCCTCCCATCTCTCCTCACCTTCTCATTTCTAACCTGAAAGCGCCCCACTTTGCAGTCGGACCCGCTGCTACCTGCCACTGATACTGTACACATTCCTTGTCATCGCTCAGGATATAGTAGCAGAGAGTGTAAACACGGGCCCATTTAGATGAGGCACGTGCGTCTAGGTGAGAGCCAATTTCCACTGCTGTTGTTGTCATAGCCTGGTTTGATTAGCAGAGCTGCCTCGGCAGCCAGGGCCAGAGTGGCTAATGGTTTCCTCTGCTGTGGAGCCAGCCAGGCCTGCTCTGTGTCTGTAGCACTCACCTAGTACAGCGCCATTAGCACTAGGACTGTGTGTGTGTGTGTGTGTGTGTGTGTGTGTGTGTGTGTGTGTGTGTGTGTGTGTGTGTGTGTGTGTGTGTGTGTGTGGCGCGCAGGGGTTTGGACAAGGATAAATTTGGAGAATCTGGAGAATGTATCATACACTAATGAATATGTCAACTTGCTAAATATACTATAGTACATCTTTTAAATAAACAATTTTTACAATAATTGATGGCCACACTCTCCTCAGCAGAGGGAATGTTTTGGCTCAGGCGACAACTTATCATCTCGAAACCATGGACAGCGGTTTCACTGCCTTAAACCCCAGATTGAGTGCAGTAAATGGAGGCAACTATTTTTTCTGTAACACCGCTGGTACCTCTGCAAATTACCACACATTATTGACAACATTTTACCCGGAAAAGTGTGGACATGAATATGAATATCTGCGCGTGGGAGTGCAGCAGCTGTTTTTTTTTGCCGAGCAATTAATGCATTTTGCATGCAACATGCGTCTGTTCCCTCCGTCACTTGATGAACAGGTGAGCACGTAACTGGCAGATGTGCTTACATATGCATCTGTATGTTCTCTTCATCTGTGCAATCAGAACATTAATACATTAAATGTGCAAATGTAATTTAGGGGAGTGCAGCAGTTACATGTGTCAGCATTTGCACTGATTTTGTATGTATGTGTAAGTAGTATTAAGGAAAGAAAAATATATACAGTAAAACGCAATTAGCTGCCTCAAGAGCTCCAAATTGGTGCTTTGTTTCATTTAATTGCCCCCCCGACACACACACACACACACACACACATTTAAGAGCACAAATACGTAACATAGACAGAGTTGGTCTGCCAATGCTTTTAACCTCCTTTTAGCTGTATATGTGTTGCCCCACACCCCCACACAGTAACTTAAACATGTATGTGTTGGTGTGACAGAGACACATGGTTGTTTTCCAGCTGTTTAGGACCGGCGGTATTTAGGGGACCAGGATGGTGAGTGTGGGGGTATAATAAGGCATTGGGAGTTGAGGTGGGGGGGGTTACTAATTTCCTCCTTCCGTTTCCTAGGGGCAGGTGCAGGATAACCCCCACCCCCCTTTCCCCCATGCTACCACCATACACACACATTCTTCACTGTCATAAGGCGGAAGCTATGCCTAAATGGCAGCTCACACTCTCAGTCCCAGATGGACTTACACACATTTTTCTTTCACTGTAATCATATACACTCCCAACACACATTCACATGTGTATAAATATGGATGGTAATATTCAGTCTGTCATTTGCTCTCACCACACACACACACACACACACACACACACACACACACACACACACACACACACACACACACTCTCTCTCTCAGAGGGTGGTTGGGAGTGTGGTATATGGTGCTGATGTTCTTGAAGTGTGAGTCAGATGTATTACACGGCGTGTCATTACAGCTTTCCACTCTAGTTGGTCCCTGTGGTTCACATCACACCCTGCACTGCTGCTCTATATAGACCTCAGAGGGACAGACGGGTGTCTGCATCTGTCTCTCTGCCTGTCTCCTCCCAAACATGGCTCCTCTTTTTCAACACAGGAACTCCTTTTGTTTCTGTCTGCCTCTCCTTTTCTTTACACTGTCTCCATTTTCTCAATTCTTTTGCAAATCATGAATGCCTCAAGTTTAAAGAGCAAATGGAAACAGGAAAATCCAATAACATTTCGGCTGTATCCCAAAAGATTTATACATTTTCTCAAATAAAATTTAAAAAATGTATGTAAAGAAATTACATGATAATTGAACAGGGATGGGAATGTCTTTGCTGGTGAATAATGATGTAGACAAATGGCTCAGTTTCATTGCAAAACAGATCAAAACTGGCTTTGCGCTCTGTGAAATGTTATCTATAAATTACCTCTTCCGGGTAATGTCGTACCTACTGTCACTCCCATTGTGTGTGTCATTAAATAATAACAGAGAAAAATAACAGCTTACCAAGTACTAATTTATTCTTGAAAGATTTTCCATTTTCCTTTTTTGACATTCATTCCAACCTCTTTTTTTGTTTATTTGTGTCAATGGAAACATCTAATTTGCATTTTATTTTATTTTTTATTTTTTTCTTGTGACATTTCAAAAGTGTGCGTAAAACTCACTTGACATCTGAATGAAAACACAGCTACTGTCTGCATGAGTCTCCTTGTCATAAGCTCTTTTCAAGCTAGATGAGCGGTACTGGCAGAGCTCCTTGAATTGTCATTACACACGATTTTATTGCGGCAGGAATCTGCCATGTTTGGCCCGTTTTTTTTGTAAGTCAAAAGCATCGCCGCTGGAGGAAATTTCCACCCTTTCCTCTGGAAACTGTGACTCACTTGTATGTTTTATTGGCAGGTTTACATGTATGTTAATACTTAGAGGAAACCGCGATGCATCTCTCATTCTCTCTCTTCATTAGCTTCTCTATTTGTCTTTCTGTTTGTCTTTATTTAGTTACTGTTATTGTTCCTTCTGTGTGTTTGATTTCTTTCTCCTGCCTCTCTCTTTCCCATACTCATGTGGGACACGGCACACAAACTTACTGATGAAGTTACGTAAGTTAACAAGTAAACAACAGATCTCGTTCTGACACTTAGAGTACACAAACGCAGCCATGCACTCTTCCTCTGGCTCGCTCTCTTGCTCACTGAGGCACTCACATACTGGAAATGTTTTATTTGGATCCGCTGAATTAGATCCTAATTCATGTAAAATTCAAATATTGTGGATGTTGAACATGGCTTGAGGACATTTCAGGTTAGCAAAGGCCCTCAGAAACACATTCACTTTTCCATCTACCAACCAGGCTGAAGCCAGCTGTGTGACCCAGGGATGAGGAACTCCCCGTGGGTCACTGAGGCCCGTGGACCCCCTAATCCCCCAGCTGCTTGGCCGGACACACAAACACGCAAATGCATACTCTCATATGGTTAAAGGCAGTCATGCTATTAACCACAATATATCAGAACAATAAGAACAATAATATGACAATAATATAATAATAATATAATAAATATAAATAATGTTAATACACAAACTTAAGATACTCACTTCCCTTCTGCTCTTCCTGCAAACGTATTTAAACTGTCAGACACTCACCTCCCTGAAGAGTAAATACTCCCATGTGAGCACATGAAAGGGAACCCCATACACAGCCATTAGTCCTGGACTACTAGGCCATGTCATGCCAGGGTCAAAGGTCATCCAGACCTATGTGCCATGGCACTACAGGAATTTATCCTACTTCATTTATCTCGTAGTCACCCAGTTTCAAACAGACTCTGATGCCTGTTTGGTTCGGTTCATTTAATTTCACCATGAAGATGTGATAATGAATTGAAACAGATGAGTCTATCAGTGATTGTATAGCAAAGCTACAGTAACGGTCGCTGCAATCTGCATCCATAAGTCTTACATTTTCTGCACAGGATGCTATATTGTCGAAGGATTACTCTACAAATGAAGCTATTGTTGCTCGTATCACCGCGTTGCCCTGATTATTACCTCGGAGACGCTAAAAATAGCGTTATAGATGAGAAAGAAGGAAAAGAGGAGGGGCAAAGATGACAGAGGTATTTAGATAACAGAGTGCATAAGAAGGTGATGAGCAGATATTAAGGAGAGAGGTCACAGAGGTGATGCAGAGGGAGAGGAAGATGAATATTCAAGCGGATAAAAGATGTGGACATTGAAGATGGCAGAGGGGGGAGAATGAGGAGAATGATGAGAGAAGAAAGGGGAAGCCGGCAGAGGTTTGGGTGGCCCTGAGTCGGGTTGAGGACCCAGGTGTTCCCTCCTTCCTCTATCCCTATATCGCCCCATCCTTCTTTCTTTACTTCTCTTTGCCTTCCCTGGTGGCCTTCAGCATTTAATCTGGATTA
This sequence comes from Enoplosus armatus, assembly GCF_043641665.1. NCBI lineage: Eukaryota > Metazoa > Chordata > Actinopteri > Centrarchiformes > Enoplosidae > Enoplosus > Enoplosus armatus. Next base: position 5,936,663 of record NC_092203.1, read on the forward strand.
ATGAGGAGGTTGACCTTCGTGTCTCTTTCTCTCACTAGCTGTTTCCACTCCTGCCTCGCAACTCCTCCCCGAGCTTTACATGGAGGAATATAATGTTTTCACCCAGACTCCCGCCACATTTGCTTCTGTCTCCACACATTTTCATTTCAGATGAAATCTCTCTTTCTACCTCTCAGAATCCTCTTTTTTTTCTTTTTGGTCTTTTTATGCTTCCTCCCCCTATTTCTCTTTTCTTTCTTATCTCAAACCTTTGCAACACGTGTGTGTACGTCTAGCTGTGTGTGTGGGTGTGCGGGTGTGTTTCCTGCCCTGCTGACTGACAAGGCAGTGCTGTTCATTCTTGGGGCCACCTGTGTATCCTGTCCCACAGCTCTGTTTGGGTGGTCAGGCCTCCCAGCCCACAGAAAACACACTCTACTGATATCTGGGACACACACACACACACATACACATATAAAGAAATCCACCTCAACACAGTCCATATCCTCAAGGGAAGCCCGCTTATGCACAAGCACACACACACACACACACACACACACTCACAACCAAGCTGTGTGCGACCTAATCTGTGGTGAGTGAGTCACTCTAATTGGCCAGTCAACAGGTGCTGAGCTGGACTCGAGGGACTGGACAGAGGAGACGCAGGGATACGATTGCAGAACAAGGGAGAGGCTAAGCTCAAGGCTTCTGTATAATAACTACAGTGGGAGCCATTGTTGAAGAGCGGGAAGTAAATGTCTAAATCTGTTTTGCTGCACTCTGTTGCTGATTGATGTAGCATAATAGCGATTTGAACTGTAGCCAGTTAACGACAGCTTCAACATCTGCTGTGTAGGCTATGTTCAGACCAATAATAGCACTTTATCAAAAAATGCATTTACATGCACTCAAATTACCAGGTTTCTGTCGGCTTTCTGCGGTTAATTGATTTCCTCAGTGTTATGTATACAAGAAACCTGGTATCCGTAGTCCGGGTTGGGGATTAAAGACTTTCCCATGCTAGATGTATCCCGGGGAAATTTCTTGGCCGTGTATACACGTAACCAGGCTTCTTTTCACATGTATGCATGTGCATACAAAGTCTTCAGACATGACAGGATGAAAAATATGAAACTGACACAAAATAGCCTCTATAAGTATAAATCTTGTGTTTCCTATTATACTGTGTGTGTGTGTGTGTGTGTGTGTGTGTGTGTGTGTGTGTGTGTGTGTGTGTGTGTGTGTGTGTGTGTGTATATAATACTTTTATTTATTCTATTTTTATTTTAACATTTGGCCATTAACAAACTCGATGAGATCACCGTGTTGGCACATCGTGGAGAGCTCTGGCAAAAATATAAACAGAAACACAAAAAAAACTGCAGAGTCATCTGGCACAAAATAGTTGATCCTGTCTCAACTTTTGTGACAGCAGAGAGCAGCGTCATCCAGGAACGCAGTGCAGTGGTCAAACACCAGTTTGTGCGCATAAACAAGTAGAATAGTAGCGTAGCTTGTAGCATTGTGCTAATTTATCTCACAAACAGGAGATAGAGAAGACAATGATTGCTGCCTTGATAACTTAGTAGGTAGTGATTTGGTTTGTGCTAGAGGTGGCTAAAAGTGTGTCTGCTTAGTTTGTGTGAACTGCAATGGCAAACGTTATCATTTATGATGTTGACAGGGCTCCTGCAGATCACCACTTTTAAAAATAGGAGCGTTTCCCTTACAGCTAGGCCGATGAAGACCTGACTTTTAGACTTGCTTACTTGCTAAACTTGTGTGTCACTCGGCACTGGAAACAGCACATAAGGTGGAAAACATTTGAATGGGCCTGTGAAAGGTGAGCAGCCCTCCCTTTTCTTTGCTCCTCTCTCTCTCTTTCTCAGTCTCCCTCTCTCCTCCCGTCTCCCCGAGGCCCGCGTGTCGCCTTACCCAGGGGTTTAGCCCCTAATCACCCAGAGCTAGTGGGAGGGAACCGGAGACTTCCAGCTGGCTGCCTCGTTACTGCCGACTCCTGGGACACACACACACTCACACATTCCTACACACACAAGCTAAACACACACACACACAACCTCATATATGCTTACCAAGGCATTTGCTGTTATCTCTTGGCATCTCTCCATCCACGTCTCCCCCACAACTCGATCCTGCCAAGGCCACTGCCTCGCCACGTAAACTGAATAACAGGAGGAGGCTTACCGCAAGGGAGGGCCAAATCTCTAGCACGTCCTCTCCTCCAGACCAGTTTGAACCAGTATCAAATATTGTCTTCCTCTATACTCTCAAGCATACATAGTATATATGTGTGTGAGTGTGTGTTTGAGTATCTTTACTAATGGTGTCAAGCAGTCCTACAGGTACAGTCACTACTTTGTACTTTCTTTCAGACAACTGTCTTTCTCTTTCAGGAGGGATCCATACGATTACCCCACCCATTCCAAAACTGTGCCAAGAGAGCCAGCCCCATACCTCGGCCACTACCATGAGCCTGTTTCCAGCCACCCCAGCCGTGCGCCGCTCCCTCAGACAGGCACACAATCCCATCAGGCGCCCAGCAACCAGCGCTACTACCCCTCATCTCCCCGCGCAGGACAGCAGCACCGTGCGGCTGTAAGGCAGGACGTGCCCCCTTCGCCCGGCGCAGGCCGCAGAGGGCGGCACTACTACGAAGCCATTGGAGGGCGGGGAGACGGCTACCGGCAGGCCAGCCCCGGCCGCTACACCAGCCCAGAGAGGTACCCCGTCGTCACCAGGGAGCGCTACACCAGCCCCGAGCGTTACGACTATGGAGACGAAAGACAACCTGACCCAAGACGGAAGAACCCCATGATAGGTGCAGTGTGAAAGGTTGTGTTGAGCCATACAAAGAATATAAATAACTCCAAATTCATGTGTTTCCAGATTTATGAAACTCAATATCAGCTGTCAGCGAGGCTGCCAATGTGGATAAGTGAGATTTTGTCGTATTCATTTATCTGATCAGGAATCCTGAAAGCAATAAGTGACAAGCTGAGAGACTAAATTGAGGCTTATTTTCAGAACCATGTGGTCATAACTGTCTCCACAGGCCAAGACAGATTTAACAAGCGTTAAGGACTTGTGTGTGTGTGTGTGTGTGTGTGTGTGTGTGTGTATATATGTTTGCAACTGCGTGTGTATATTTACAAGTATGCCAATGTTTATAAGGACAGGATCTTTGACATATATTTTATATTGTAGAATTGAAATGAAATTAAGGGCATTTAAATGAATGGTATAGATAAATAGAGTAAACTTAGTATATGTTGCATAGAATCAACTCTGTTCCAGCAAACGGGGTAAAGGCAGAGCTGACTTGCATTTTGCACAAGCTGATCAAACTGAGGGAAATAAAGACTGATCACCTTGACCGCTATGACAGACGAGACACAGGAAGTTGAAGTCGACAAACAGGAAAAGGAAGTAACTCCCCTTCAAAGTGTCTTCTCGTCATTGATGTTTTGTCGCTTGGACTTCCTGTACATCCTGCTATCACACTTTAGTATTTTCCCTTTGATTATTTGGACGTACATTATTTACTGTACATTTGTCTAGCGTATGAATGCAAATGAGTTTATTTGTGATATTTTTGTGGTCTTTCTAATAAAATGTATAAATCTTAATCCACAAGCTATAAAAGTGAGCTGTGTGATTCCTCACACACACTGCAGCTAGTAAAGAGCTTGATTAACATGTCTCTAACATATCATAGCTAAACGTCACTGCACTGAAAACTAAATGTGTCAATGGTGGTTTGATTCAAACACGCTGTCAAATAAATAAATGATTTTTTTTTACAAATATATTTTGCATTAAATATTTTGAAATTCTCTCTCTGTACCAAATCTTTTCACCCGATTTCTGTTACATTTAACCAATTAGCCATTAACCATGCATATTTAAAACATCCAGTCAAACTGCGACAACACCATGGGTCATCACTTTAAAAATGTATTATAATGTTCAGCTTAATTTCTCTGAGCACAATCTCCAGATAAATTTGCCCTGTGAGATGACTGATAAGAGTAGCCGGCGTTCTGATAATGACTAAATCATCTTCAACAATTAGAAGCAGGGAAATCTCCACTAGAAAATGATTACGGCCCAATTTGCTCTCAGAAATAAAGATGGCACTGATTGGTGAAATTAGACTTGAAATGGGGAATAATTAGAGTGTGGAGAAGGCTTTTTCTATCAGTTAGTGTTTAATTAGAGTCAAGGCCAACAGGGACCGGGCCTCTGCTGATCCGTCTAGTCTCTGCACTGCTTTGACCCGCTCCTGTCTGAGCTGAAATAGACCTTTCAAACCAGCCAGCACATGCAGATGCACGGCTGATCAATCGTTTTATTTGAACCAATTTTAAGCAAATGAAGTCTTTCCCAGATAGTCAGAACACACATCAATGATCCTAACCTGCTATACACGAGGCGCAAGCTATCTGAACGTGTAACAGTAAGAAACAAATGCTTATTCTAACACATTTCTGTTCGTATAGTGCTTTCCAAACAGCATCACAATGCACCACAACCCAGAATAGATAAAAGCTGGATAAACAATAAAGGGACAAAGCGTAGCAGCTGTCTGCTGACCATCCTGTGATGACGCAACTGTCCAAAATGTCTTGCTAATACCCCGAACTAATCAAGCACAGGCAGAGACGCAAAGCCAGTGGATCAGCTTCTTGAATATAAACATGATGAAAAGATGTAATTCAGGTTTTTTTCCTTTTTGCAAGAACTGCTCATCATCATCATCATCATCATCATATATCCACGGCGGTTTTTGCATTGAGTTTTGCTCTTGTTAGCTTTTAGACACAAATATTTCAGTCACTTTTTTTTTTGCATGTTTTAGTTCATTAACAGTCACATGTATGTGGCTTTACCATTACAAAAGACAGTACCATGCTGTGATAATGGCATTATGCGATGGTTCATTATTTAGATGAATCAAAACTCCAAACATCCTTCAAAGTATGTCTAGAATCCTTAAATTCCAACAACAACTAGTGTGGAAATATTTCCTGTAGATCTCACGTTCTTATAGCACTTAAACTGGCTTCACTGGCTATTCACTGTACTTTAAAGACCAAGTACGCAGTAAAAACAGCCTCCTTCAAGTGCTTGTGGCCAGTTTGCTGCCAAAGACAATAAACAACAGCAACTGAACATCCAGCAATTAATTGCATTTAACGTCCATTAAACGAAAAATCACTGCAGCTGCACAGTATTTGGCTGTAACACACATCTGACTGAAGCTACTCTTTCATGCACAGTTTGTCATCAGTTACGGTGTGTGTGTGTGTGTGTGTGTGTGTGTGTGTGTGTGTGTGTGTGTGTGTGTGTGTGTGTGTGTGTGTGTGTGTGTGTGTGTGTGTGTTTGTGTTTTGAGTGTCTCCCTTTTGTTCATGGTCCTTTAGTTTAATCACATACTCACATGACACACACACCCTCAGACTCAGTCATGGCCAGTTGATACACTGACAGACATATTTTCATGCCTCATATCAGCTCACACACTTTGCCACTGCCTGACCTTTGATTTCAAGGAAGGCCGTACCCTTCCTTAAAAGCTATTTGTCTATTTTCTACACCCATCCTCCTTTGGTTGAACTTCCTTGACGAATCTGCTGGATTGTCTTTGGTGTTTGAAAATTTTCTTCTTGTGTTATGAGAGTTTTTTTTCTTTGCGTGAATTAATTTGACACTTCATAAGCCCACATTCTTGTTACAGTTCCTGAAAAAGAGGGGGGGGGGTGGGGTGCAGAGGCACACACTGTTCCCCAGCCGATTGTCATGAACCACGGGTTGTGGGAGAATTCCCTGGTTATGTTCTCTTAGCATTACCTATTCTGCCGGCGCCCCTGTCGAACACCTTAGCTTGTTAGCATGTGTCAATCAAAAGCTGCGCTCTGGGGAGGGCAAAGTGGAGAGCTGAAGCAGTTATCTCTCTCCCACACAGCTCCCAAAAAAGACAGAGCTGGGAGAGATAGACAGAAAGAGATGGGGGGGGGGTTATGTACAGTAGATAGAGAGTGTGTGTGGAGAATAAAGGTATGGGTGAGCGCCCAGTGTGACCTCGGCGTGCTCTCCTCCCCACCCCCCTTCATCCTCTTCATTAAAGGCACATTCCACCGCATTAGCCCGCTGTCCTTCTGTCCTTCACCTGCCGCCATTCATTTCAATTCAGCCCTCGTTAAGGCATCATGGTCTCAGAGTCGGAGAGTAGTCGGAGCGGGCCGAGCAGAGCTTCTCATTTAATTATACAGTTCATTAGAAAACTGGCCTGCCCTCCCCGGGATGAGACAGGCCTTGGGAATAGCTGGTGGCTAATGTGCAGTTTAAACGGCCTGAATATGGAGATTGGTGGAGTTATGGATTACCGCTACCGGTTAGCCTGCCCTTCACCCACCTCATTCGTTTTTATGTCTACTGTGTAGCCTTTTGATACAGTATCACTCAAGTTAGAGTGTGCTCTTTCAGCCAGCATGTTTGTTTGATATTGTTCATGAGCTGTGAAATTGAATTTCCACAGTTGGGCTGATATTGGAAATAATTTCATATCCTGTGCAATATTCTTGCTTGGTTTCACCTTGTGCTGTGTTTAAGACATCCATTTTTACTTAATGTCTTTTTTTTCCTTCTTCTGCCGAGTCGACACGGCAACGCTGTTAATTTAGACCATATTTACCCTAAAAGCAATGCTGGCTTGCCGACTGCCTCTCCTTTGCCCACACACCACAGCCGAACCGCCAACCACCATCTTTTACACCAACTGTCGCCATAGCAACGTGGCCCACCGCTCCTGGCACAGCAGCCCCTTTCAGAGCTGATGACATTGTCGTGGCAACAATGAAAGGTCCATATATCCCACCATGGAGGGAAGCAGGATTTCTTTTTCTTTTTAGGCATGCAGGGGCACTGAGCCCCTGAAACCTCATATACTGTAAAATCCTTCATCAAATACAACTAAAGTCCCTTCACGCTTTGCTCCGACGCTGGTACCAAGTGATACAGTATATAGGGAGCATGCAGCTGGAATGCCATCTGCATTACATTCAGTTCAGCGTGGTAAGCTCTTGTGGGTGCATCCAGTTCTTCAATGAGCCACACTCATTTCTTCCTCTACTTTTTGAGGTGCTTTTGAGATTTTTTTTTTTCATTTGAAATCAAAAAACATTGGCCCAGTCTTTTTTTTTTTTTAAACAGTGCATGCAACATCAGCGTGAGACCACTGAATGGTTTGTAGGCCTGTTCCCCGTGGGCTCCCACCTGAATAGAGCAGCAATGTGTTATCCCAGGATGAGGGGACTGCATTGTTTATTTGCTTCCTGTGATAAGGAGGCTCAAAGCTGTTGGACTGGTCAGACCCCTGCCTCTGTGCCCTCTTGTACCCTTGCCGTCCCCGCCGTCCAAACCCTCCAGAATCTTCTCTTTACGTATCTTCCCCGACCCTCTCAGCTCTTCCTATTACTCCGACAATGAAAAACAACAAAAAGCTGCTGTGTTCTCTGGTGCTAAACCAAGGCTAGCAGTGTGGTTCACTGGGTTGTGATGTGGCCAACAACAGCTGAAGTCCGTGACCCCTGGACCCCATCCATCAGGCTTTCAGCGCCAGCCATGGCCTCTGACACACACATAACGTCAGCCAAGGAATGGGAGCATGCAACAGGGAAATGCATCAATGTCAGAGAGACACTGGAAGCATATAAAATTATATGTAGGCACTTTGTCCAACACTTGACGTGCATATTCAAGTACAAGCGTGTCAGCATGCAGGTTAACACGCACCAGTGTCCAGTGTGGTCGTGCATGTGAATATAAAGTTATAAATGTTTCCGGAGTATTGACGCTGCCAAGCTGTGGTTTTGTATGTGTCCAGACTGAGCTGTCTGTCAGGCACACACTGACTTCTTATTTTAACACATACTGTTCATATGTGCATCTCACATACACATGCCCACCTCTCTGCTAAGACACACACAGCACATCCATACCGCTCTGCCCTCACACACATGTTACCAGTATGTGTGTGGCAGCAGCTCAGCTCAGCTGACCGCCTGGCAGTCACTGTGAAATTGGCGCCCTTCTCATCCAGATGCCAGGTGTTTTGCTTGGCAGTCAGGGGGTGCTGGGGGGGGGGGGGGCGGGGGTAGGGTGAGCTTGTGTCAGGAGTGTTGGGTTGCTGTGAATGGCAGGGAGAGGATGGGGTAATATGTCGTGTGTCCCTGTTAGCCCGGCCGCTTGGCTAAGATCAAGCACTGCCAGGCCCAAGAGGACTTAGAGACTGCTTAGTTTCCGTATGAGTGTGATAAAGTGTATAAAGTAGTTTCCCAAACACCACTGAAACTTGAAGGTATGAGCTGTCATATTCAATTAACCATATTTTACTGACTGTCACGTAAGGATGTCAAACGACAAAACAAATAATATTTTTCTTCCAAAGGTGGCTAAATCTCACCACACACCATGAGCAAACCTGGAGAAGCTCAGTGCAAAATGCAAATAACTCTCTTACTTCACGCAAAAAAGAACCTGATGTACAGTGAGACCGTGATGTGGTGTTTTAAAAAATAGCACCATTTGTCCTGATGGGTCAAAAGGTCAAAGGTCACAATGTCCTGACACTGTTTGCCCCGTTTGGTCCACAACCGCATTGGACAAGCATTATGTGTCATTTTGGGAAATACACTTTGTCATTTGTCATTGATACCGCTCATGGTACACATGTCTACCAGCAGGGGGTTATTTGGTAGACTATTTCCTGGCTCGGGGCAGTCACTTCCTGGAGTCTAAGCTAAGCTAACTGGCTGCTGGCTGTGGCTTCATGATATGAGTGCTGCATAGATCTTCTCATCTAACTCTCTGCAAGAAAGCAAATAAGAGTATTTCCCAACATTTCCAAACTGTTCCTTTGAAACATGAACATGGATGCCAGCATGCAATGCAAGTCACACTTTCTTGCACAGACTTTCTCGGACCAAGCTGGTGTCTAATGTCTCAAATCACATGTCCGTCCATGCAGCTGTAACAAACAGGCAGGTCATTTGATTTCCGGCCTCATTTTGGTTTTGCAGAGACGGCCATTCCAGCGTGGATTAGATAAGGGTGAAGACAAAGTGGAGCCTCATTGGAAAGTCGCGGTAGCGGCCAGCAGTGAAATCCATCCACGCATTCCTTCCAGAGAATGCCAAACAGCTCGCCGAAAATGAGCCGTGGACCCGACTCCATTAGATCTCCGCTCTGTCTCTCCGCTTTCTATCTTTCAAAAACACATACACCTCACACTGTAGCTGGGAGCGACACACACACACACACACACACACACACTCTGCGCCTGCCACCAGCTTCATTAGTGCTAAGAAATGTCCTGCTCGTTAAGGCGAGGCATTTAGTGGCTA